>NC_136530.1:9313925-9913925 GCF_910591455.1 Pholis gunnellus
CTCTGACACGGTTATGCGACGTCATACCCAGCCATGCAGTATGTGTCAAAGTGAAAGAGAACACACACATTTGCATGTAAAAACCTCCCCCTGTGTTTGCTTTTCTTGTTCCTCTGCAGGGTAAGAACCGAGAAAAAGAGCAGCAGAAAGAGAAGGAGAAGGAGAAGGAGCGGGAGGCTAAAGAGAAAGTTTGTGGCAGCAGAAGCAGCAATGGGCATTATTTGGTGCCAGGCGCTTTCTCCAGCTGTGCCACCTGCTCACTGTGCAGCAAGACCCTGCAGAGAAAGCATGGCCTGCAGTGCATGAGTGAGTAACACCACAACCACAGGTGTACACGCACCCACGCTTGTTCTCAGCCTGACCACACATGCACAGGTGCTCCGCTCACACACAAACGCACCTATTTAAACCCACGCTGCTGCATGAATGCTCACTCGCCCACTTGTTGGAGCACTCAAGCATACGGGTAAACAAACAGAGCCACAACCCCCCCCCCCCCCCCCCCCCCTCCCCCAAGAAACTGTAGTGAATCATAACAACATGAATTGTTGAGGAAACACTCAAATACTCTTTTTAGATATTATAATTTCTGACTTAATGTTATTTTAAAGGAGCTGTATTTAACATTCTCAACATAAATAGAGCACCACTAATTATTTGCTATGTAAGGACATAGTGGAGTAATATCTACCTGAGCAGAGAAGGAAGTCGCTCTCCCTCTGTGTGCGCTGTTATCTGAGCTTCTTCTTGCTTTGTTGACAAATCCGGGCCGGCAGAGCAAGCTTTTAGTGCATGTTCGTGCATGTGAGCGTACCCAACTGGCTGACTCACGGTTCCCCCCTCAGGTAAACACTGTTAGCTCTGTTAGCACTTTCACCGTTGTTTCCACTGTTAATGCTGTTAGCCACGTTAGCTATGAGCTGCCGGTTGGCCTTCGCCATGTTGAGAGCCATTGAGAGGCAACTGAAGTGCTCCCAATCTCATTTGTTGCACCTTAAAATACACTTGTTGACATATTTGTTATGAGGCAGATTACAGCATTATAAAAACACTGCATAAAATGTTCACCTTGTCTTTTGACAACTATGTCATAACCCAGAAAGGGATAATCATAGTACATGGCATTCATCATATTGACTGTGGCTTTTCTTTTGCACCTTTCTGCTGTAAATAAGATGGTGTTTTCTTTCAGTTCCTCTTCAAACAGGATATAACCTTCAAAAGTATTTAATAATCAAACACACTGACAACACAGTCTGCACACTTTTTCACACTCTGTCCTTATTGTGGGTTCTAGTTTTGCACAACTCAGCACACTTGTTTGGATGTGTTATCTGATATATTAGCACCATCGCCTGACAGATGTTTATGTGAATCCACAGCACGACTTAACTTTGTTGCTCTGGCTTGAAATATTCTTCACAATTCCTGCGTCTTTTGTGTGCTGCGTTGCTTTTGTCTGGACCAACCACAGCTTTGAGAGTCCATTTGTGGAGTAGACCTGCACAGGACATTTCAACATCCCGCGGCTCCATTTTTTCTCATATGCAGCCTGTAGGCCAGCTGATAAGCCTGCAATACCTAATGAGAGACGTGTGTTTGTGAGTACAGTGCAGTGGACAAACTCTGATCCAAGGAGTCAAACTGTGACAGCACTGTAAAATAGCAGGAGTAATGCTTTTTATAAAAGCCTCTTATCGATTAAATAATTGAAAGAGTTTAAATTAAATGGCTGGGGTCAAATTTCTCAGATGTGATTATTTTTGCCATATTGTGATAGAAGATTTCAACCATATCGCCCAACGCTATTTGACGGCACATTTTTGAAGACGATATCCATTAAAAGTAAAGGTCCAAATAAGTAATAGCAGCAAAATGTAAAGTACTTATTATGCAGTAATGCACTATTTGGGGTTTTAATTTATAATAATGCATCATAATCTATAAACAGATGTATTTTGTAAATACCGAGAAACTGCAGCTGTATGCATAAAGTAGGATTAAATAGAAATATGCAGATATTTATCTCATTATAATATATAAAAATTAGAATTAAAGTGTCATTTTTGTGATGCGATTATAGTTAAAGTCAGAATGTATCTATTGATCTTCTATGGGCCCCATAAAAGTGCATACAAATTATGATAAAGGTCTGTACTCCCACACTGTATTTCCTCATGACATGCAGTCAGACTTGTGGCACACACCTGCTGACATTATTGTGATTCAGAGACGGTCTTCTCCCAAGCCATGTGGTCTGTTGGTGGAGAATTTCCCGTCACCAAATGAAGTTTCAAACAAAGAGCAAGGAAACAGAACTGTTTTTAAAATGAGTGCTGTTTCAGTTTCCTCGCTCATTCTATTCTGTGGGAGACAAAGGCCATAATACAGTATATCCAAAACATTTATAAATCCTGTTCTCTGACGTGAGGAGATATACTGCATGCTTGTTTTAAGTAGTGTGCTTACTAAACAAAATTGTTCTGGTATATTTCCCAAAGCAAAGGGCACCACACGCCCAGTGTAGCTTCAGACTGCACTGCTTCTTTTAGACATTAACCAGAAACCCAGTAACGCATCAAGGCCTGTCTCTCTGTCTGTCCCCATTCATCAAGCATGACTGTTTAGAGTGATGAAGTTACAAATCCTATATTTTGACACTTAATGTGCTGTTGGTACAAACACACACACACACGCGTGAGAAAACAAGTGAGTGTCCCTTTAATTTGAACCAAGCCCTGTGGGGATTCAGCCGAGAATCAGCCTGTGGAATGCGTCGTTCGTATGCCAGAGATTGTTCCCAGTGAGAGTAGGACACAAAACTGGACAAAACCAAAAATGTGGGATACTTGTTGCTGTTGACTTCAATGGCCGAACTGTTTTGTCTATCTTACGGACGGACGCCATTTCCTTTTGGATGCAGCTGATTCAGATAAACCCGGTAACCGTTGGAACGGTAAGAGGCAGCTACTGGAGCGATGGTCTCAAGCGGGATCAGGTGGATCGCTCCCGTTGTTTCGCTCAATGGACTTTTCGGGCATCCTGGCCGTTAGCTAGGCAGCTATATGCTAATGATAGTCAACCAAACGCTTGTTAAATGTGAGTGTTATGTCGGGGTTGAGTCGGAGTCTTAAGAAAAAGGGAGACCCTTTTCTTAAGTTTCTTCGATATTTAATTTATCACAAACTGACCCAAATGTAATTCCAGTTGCGCTTAACGTAAAGCTAACTATTAGCCACGTAATGCTAGCGCGTTAGCCTGCGTTCAACCGCTTCTATTACAATAAAACAAGGTTAGTTGAGTTAGCAGTTAGCTTTAATAAGCTCAACGTTAAAACAACAGACGACATCGACTCGTATTGTTTTGCGTGTTATTGTTGCACAACGTCCCCCTCGGTTTCACTTCGTGTGGCTCTTTTCAGAAGTTTGTCTTTGGCTACTGGTTGCAGACTTTGCACGGAGCTCAACAGGTGATTGCTAGCTTACGTTAGCTTCTAAGATAACTTCTGTTATTTGACCAGAAGTCAGCTGTTGAACTGTACTAGCCTGCTCAGATGTTGCCTTTTTAACATGACGGGGAAATCATGGGTTAAGTACACAATTTACGGTTGGGTCGCGATCTGTCGTGCAAGTGTAAGATGTTCTAAGTTAACTGTCTCTTGTTGTCATTCTGTCTACTCCCATCCCGTTATAGTTGGCTCAGAGACCAGGCTGGAGCAGCTAACTGGCTCTGTGTTGTGAAACTCCATAATCCTCGATGTGATAAATGATGTTATTCCTGCTTTTCTTTTACTCTTTTTGCCTCTCTGTTCTGACTAAGCTTTCTCTCTCTGGGTCACATGTTGCTAATTGTGCTTGGCAGGTCTGCCGGTGCATAACAACCCACCCCACTGACTCTGGGTCTCACCCATCTCACCCTGTTAGCACACCACTTCTCCATGCATCACTGCTCTGCCCTGCAGCATGCCTGACTCTCTGGGTGTAAAGGAGAAATAAGTTTAATGTGTGAAATAATAATAAGACTTGTAGAATACAGCATTTATGTTTGATCTAGACATTCTTTTACTGTAGCTTTCCCCAAGCTTGATCTCCTAGTATTATCTGTATGCTGCCGGTGTTTTATGGTAACCATGACCCTCCTATTTGGGCAAGAAATGTGACCGGGCGGAGATGTTTCGCTTCACAGAGTAAACAAACAGCCCACTGAGCCCCTGTTTCTCCTGTTTCACTAGATGATGTCATGGTTTGGCTGGCCACTTCAGTGTTGATGCTTTTTGTCAGTATTGTCTCAGGGAATTAGGAGTAACCTCTTACACACACAGGAAGCAGGTGATACGTGAAGAAGTCATATTTTCAAAACAGCTGTTGTGCCCTCTTTTCCTCATTTGTGGTAGGGTGGTTTTAACATGGTTGTTTCACTTGGTTATACCAAGACTGGTGGAAGGAAACCACAGCAAATATTACCCTAACCCTACAGTTACTCCCCCAAGATATTTGAAGGAGTTGATAATACATGTGTGTATAGACAGGTACACAATGTAGATTTTTGGAGAATGCTTTAAAACAAAAATACTGAAATACTGAAATACCTCAAAGTCTAACAAATGATTTTTTTCTTGCATGAAAAGGCTGTTTGGCTGCTTGTCTTAACAATGCAGATTTAGTGTCTGTATACTACAGGACCACAGATTAATCAGTTTGGCTGATTAGTCGGCGCCGATAGGATGTTTTACAAGCTTAATATTGGTGGACCTGAGCTCTGATAGTGGCTGCCCCCATGGGTGCTCGGTGCAGGTGAAATAGTGATACACGTTACCTCGAGAGGTTGACAGGAGCTACATTTCTAAAACACTACATGTCAATCACTTGTGATGTGGTGCTTCACGCTGTGATCTGTAACGTCAGGCTTCAGCTTCTCTCTTATATATCCTTCAAACGCATGGTGAACCCTCCTGTCTGCTTCTCTCTTAGACAGCTCTTTATTGATGTTAATTCTTCATGGAGCGCTGTTAGTAACAGTCTGGCCGCCAATGCCGGCTTCGACAGCTTGACAGAGTACAGGCGGCTAACAACAACGGGGCAGGGCAATATGATAAAACCACTTTAAAGTATCCTGTTGTATGAGTTAATGTTTCCCAGCAAAGACCCACCCGGAGCTATCAGGAGTTCTGCTGATTCCAGTGTCTTAGATAACAGGAGGCAACACATTCTCTCTTTAGAGGAAGAGTTGTAGCACAGGTGATAACTTGTTTTACTAATTTATCTCTATTGGTTAGCTTATTTTCACCCCACCAAGGGCAAGCCATAGAACATTCTGCTTTATCAGTCTTCAGATCGCTGTTGGGCCCAAGGCCTCGTTTGCATTTCTAGTTAATTGAGTGACTCACTGAACTGTGGGTTGTAGTGTGCTTCTTGTGTGATGGGCTGGTTACCAGTCAGCAGATGTTGGTGGTTTTGATGGGGGGGGTGGCTACTGAGTGTCCCGAGGAGCCCGCTGCAAACCACAGTGCTACTCACATGAGTGAGTGACTGGAACTTATCACACCGCTCAAGAGTGGCCGAGCCGGTCGACACTCAGCCACTACGACGACGTCCTCCTGAGGATTTACACCACTGTGACAGTATAAACTGGCCTGAGCTGTGACTACTGTTGATTTGTCGGTTGTTAATCAGTTTCTGGTGTAGAATTTGTTTGCTATTGCCAAATGGCAAGGTGGTCTGTACTGTGGCTGCAACGAGTCACTGCCGATAAGGTCTGTGGTATCAGTGAACAGGAGACACGGTGTTCTTGCTTATCTTTGGGGCTTTTTTTTTTTCGTTAAGCAAAAAGTCTTTTGAATGCAGTTTGAGTATAATCACCTACACAATTATAACAGAAACAGCTTACTTTTGGGTTCCTCTGTGATGACTTAAAATGATGTTTTTGCAGTGACATCTTTTATCTCTTATCCTTTCCCGTTGTTAGCGATGGTTTCCCCAGCCTGGTCCTAGTCGGTTTGTGAGCTTTAAGATGTACTCTACTGACTTGATAGACTATTAGACCTTGAAGGCTTGTTGTGCATTTTGTGTGAGAGATCCAGGCTGTCAGAGAAACTGGAATTTTGCACATTAGTTGGAGCGAGGGGGAATATCTTCTCTTAGTGTGGCGACACGACTGCTGATAAGTTTGTTGGTTCGCATTGGGCTTCAGTATAGTTCAGCACTGCTGGACCCGACTCAAAGAGGGACACAGCACTGCTGGTGAAGATTATTCAAAAGCCAGTTTCTGTTTTCTTTTCCTCCAGCTCGGCCAGCAGTTGTTCATTTATTACTAGAGAGAGGGAGACAGAGGGGGTCTGAGATTATGAATGAAGTGAAATGATAGAGTGAAGGGGTTAGGGCTCGATCTAAAAGGAACAGATAGATTACACTCTCTAAAAGATATATATATATATATATATATAAAGGAATTAAAGGACATTGTATGTTCACCTATTCTTTATTCCTCGCACACAAACATGATTATCTCTCTGCTTCGTGCCTTTACTGCATAGGAAGAAGGCTTTTTGTCATTGTTTCCATTGTACCAGCAGCACACAGAAGGGGAAGGTCAACCCAGGCCTTTGCAGCAGCTAGTGGAAGTTGCTCGTATGTTTTCACTCTGTTGTTCACAGGAGGGCCGTCTTTCACAATAAGCTAGTATGCAGCCAGATTCAAACAATCGCCATACAGCCGCATTGCCCCGTGTAACACGGTCAATGTAAAAAAAAGGGGAGGGGAGGGGGGTGTTTAAACCTGTTCACTTTGTTACCTGCCATAAACAATGAGGCTGAGATAGTTTTATAACATTAAGACCCTTACTGTCATAGAAAGCTGAGCACTTAAATACCAGTGAAAGATAAACGCGCACAAATCACTGACACGTGATTCTAATTTCAGGCTTTTTTTAATTTGTGGTATTTTCCAGTATTGAGTTACCTGCTTGTTGCTGTCAGCTAAAGTCTGCTTTTCACCAATAGCTGCGTTAGCTCAGGCTGTTCAACTCGCCGACCCCGTTTCCACGGATCAGCCTCTGTACGGAGAAGCAGCCCTCGCTTTAGTGTGCATATGCATCTCTTCGCCTGTATGCATCTGTAGATGTTTTGCATTGAGGCCATAGTGCGTCTTGTCCATGTCGGCCTGGTTTTACATGGCCCGGCTGGGATTAGACTTTGCATAGTGATAACTTCATTCGTTTGGCCAGCCTTGGCCCTTTCACGACAGGCTTATGTTGCTTCCCTTATACAGTATGTAGTCGGGCTGAAAGATTGAACTGTTTTGTTTTTTACGTGTTTTGTCTGTCCAGTAGAACACGGAGTGGTAGGACTTATTGCCTCCGCGGCATGTTTTTCCAAAACATCTTTGATTTGTATCTGCGTTAATCGGCAGAGATTCAATCAGTCGTGTCATCTAAACCTGACGGCAGTGGCTTTGTTTTCCATGCAGGGAGAAACGCGGACAAAAAGACGAACCTATTACTGAGATAAAGGGAGTTCCTGTCAACAATGCCACTTTGTATCTCGTTTGTGTAAACAAACAGAAGCCGTAGAGTCGCTGCTGCTGCAGCTGAACCGCTCATGGAGCCAGAAGTGATTCTTTGAGTTGATAAGAATGCACGTCTGAAAACAAATACTTGACTTTGTGATAGTTGATAGCGACCGCTGAAAAAGACATGCCTGCAGGCTTTTATTTCAGCACCACTGCAGTGCTTTGTTTGAGTGCCAGCCTTTTTACTTTTTACGACTGCCTTCAGGGAGCTGTTGGATGGGTTTTGAAATTTCACACTGATTTATATTCCCCCACCGCACATATTGGATCTCAGAAGCCACTGTTGCCTCTGTACTGTGTACTCTGTAGCTAATGCAACACTGACTCTGTGTTCCTGTCCTGCTGTTTTTCAGATTGTGCTGTGAACGTTCACAAGAGCTGCAAGTCTCTGCTGGGTGAGTGCACCAGCAGCAGGAATAAGGTAAACACTACGCCGGAGCATTGAAAAACAGGGACGGAGGCTTGGCTATAGTGAAGTCACTGTAGTACAGGAGTCTCCAACCCCTTTCTCTCTGAGAGCTAAAATGAAAGTACCACCAACATTGTACATCGCCTACAGCAGACATAATGTCTTACCTTAATGGTCTTTTAATATCATTTTAACCAGGTCAGTCGTCGCCTTTATTACAATCCTGCCACAGGTGAAGGAGTTTTAGTGTTTCGTCAGGAGTTGCGCCACCAAACAAAGCCTCTGTTGCTGCATTTGCTTTCTTCTTCTGTTTGGTAAACAGAGACTGTTGTGTTGTCTGTTTGTAAACAGCAACCAGCTGGAAAGTCGCTGTGGACTTCGATAAATGGCGATCGAAATTACATCTTTTACCGAATGACAAGCTAACGCATAGACTGACGCATAAGTTTGTCATTTACATTCGTAAATTAAACTGTGGTACCCATTCCTCATGAAACCAGTATATATATATATATATATATATATATATATATATATATATTTCCCTTTTGTTGGCCTGGCTATTTTCTGTGGTCATTGTCAAATCTGGTGTACGCTTGCTAGTCTGCTAACATCGTAATGTAACGGCGTCTCTGCAGCATAACTTGTTTAATTTAACAGTTGATCAATTTAAACAGGTTTACAAAGTGAGTTTGATGTACATATTATTTGAACCTTTAGCGCACCCCTCAGAGCTTGGAGACCCGTACAATAATACCTTCACCTCCGCTGTGTTCTGTTATTTATCATATGCATGGTATATTCACATGTACATCCTCAGACATTGAATCAGAAGCACAGACAATGGATTTGAATTTTGTTAAAAAAACAGACAAAATGTAATGAGAACAATGGCTGTAATAGTAAATGACAATTGTGACAGAAAAAGCATTTGCAATATGAATGACGATGCTAAATTGCAAAATTGAAATGTGTCTAACGTCACCGAATATGAGATTTCCAAGCTTTTCTGCAAATGTTTTCGTTTTCACTGTCAACAAACTGTCGTCCTGCACCTGCAACCTCAGTTGTTGCTTTCTGTATGCAGCCCATGTGTTATGCTCTGTGGTTACATTTTGAGGTGGTACATATTACTATTATCAGGGAACCCTCTATGTAGCAGCAAAGCCTCCGCATGTAGCTACTGCACCACCTCAACAGAGAAGCATAAATCCAAAAGTTGTGCGTTCATTCAGGGACATTTAAGACAACCCTCTGTCCATTCTCATGAAACTTCCTGAGATGGACTTTGCTCGCTAAGAGCATGTGAGCGGTGTTGCTGGAAAGAAAGTGTGTGAAACTTCTTGCCATTTTGGAATCTGTCACTCAGCTGACGTAAAAATGGTGTCTTACTTCATTTTTTCCACACAGAGAGATTCATCGCAGAGGACTTGCTCATCAGGATCTTCAAATCTTGGTAAGCAGAACGCGTTATGTGCAGATGTACACCTTGTAAATCCCACTCACCACAGTATCAATTGTGAAGTAAGTACATTAATGGATAGCAAGATGGTTTAGTCCCCATGTGTCAAATTAAAAAGTAGGATTCCTCTCTGGGGGTTTGCAGAGGATGAAACAGATGAACTCTTCTGACATCTGTAGATGGACTTGTCGTCTTTCTTTCTCTTCCTGTATGTGTGTGTGTCTGGGTTTCTGTGGTATAGGTGTGTCTGCCTACACACTGAGCGAGGTGATTGGCCTCCAACGGTCTGTAGGCAAAGGTGATGATTGGCCATTGTTGACAAGAGTCAGGCGCTTTACCTCTGGTTCAATTATGTTCTAAACCCAAGATAGTTTTTGGTATTTTGATTGATTATACGGCGCCGCTCAAGGGCGTAGCGGCATCTCCGGCTTGTATACAGAAAGAGAAAGGAAGCAAAACTATTTTTATTTTTAAAGATTCTCCTAACAATGTACTGAATATAGGTGTAGTATGAAGGTAATTTGACCTGTTAAATTTGCAGTGTGCTCTCATTCATTATCATTAAGTGGTCCATCAATTGTAACATTCAGCAGGTCCTGTTTGCAGGCGATTGAACCCGCAGGAGACATGAGCGGCTGCAGCAGCAGCAGCTTAAGTTAATCTCCTGTAGCAGTTGTTATTCTACTCTGAACAGCTGGAGTCCTGTCAGCCACAACTGATTTCTCCTCTTGCTCTGCTCTGGTCAATCAGTAGCTCGTGCAGGGGGTCGGGAAGAGAGGAATTGTGGGGGAAAATCGAAGAATCAGAAAATTCGAGCACAAGCAAGATGGGACATTAAGGATCTGGGCGGGTCGTGTGTGTGTGTGTGTGTGTGTGTGTGTATATATATATATATATATATATATATATATATATATATATATATATATATATATATATATATATATATATATATATATATATATATATATATATATATATATATATATATATATACACATATATATATATCAACCAGGCTTTGTGTCATCTTCTGCTTCTCCTAGTTTACACCAGCGAAGGCACATCACTTATTGCTTATAGCAGTAATACCTGCTACTGATGCCTTCAATGGACATTATTGATTCTTACCTTGGAGTTTGGATTGTTGCAAAGCTCATTCTGCCACTCCTCCTAGTTTGAGAAATTCACAATGGAGCTGGCAGTTACCAAAGCCACTACCCAAACCACGGGGGCCTCCAAAGATTGCTCCAGGATTGCTAAGCTATCCTCCTCTTCCTCCACCTCATCGATGGGTCTGTCCAGACATGTTGGTGTTCGACTGTTGATGCACCGCAACATGACCACCTGCAGATTCTTCCGATCTCCGCCTAGATCTTGGCTAACAAAACACTGGGGTCGACTCGGAAAGGAGTCAAACGAACAGCCGCCCACCTCTTCATCCTCAGCATCCTCTTTTCCTCTTCGCCTGTCATCTTCTTGCTCTCTCTCACTCGGTTTCTCAACTTCTTCTTCTTCTTCCTCCGTGTCCTCTCGTTCTCTCCTTTCATCTGTCTCTCGTTTTTCCTCCCCAGCGCTAAAAGACCGGAACAGGGAGCGGGAGCATTCGGGCCAAGCCTCATTACAGGCCCTGGATGGCCACCCAGGATTTCATTGCACCCCAGGCATGACCGGTAGTTTGTGGGGACCAAGCACTCAGCCGCCTGCCGCCCATACCACCAGCTACACCGCAAGCTCCAGCCTTGGCCACAGCCTCCGTCACCACAACAGCTCAGGGTGAGTACCTCTGCCTTGCAAGTTGGACTTTTTCCTTATTTCTCTCTTTCTTTATAACTGTTTCCTTTTTAAAAAAAAGATTGCTCCTGAATGACAGTATTCCTATTTTACTTGGAGTTCAAAAACCACAAGAAAAATGAGCTGTATTCCTCTTAAATCTATCATTTTGTAGATGTTTACCGGACCTGCTGTATGTTAATGCTGGATATTTTTAGATTTTTGATGCTGAAATACTATTTTCTCGGTGCCATCGGATGTGTATTTATAGTTGACATATCAAGGCAAGCTGTCTTTTATAATATAACAGCCTTATGTCCGAGTCCAGACGGCTCTCAGAACTGGACTACTTTCTGCTGCATCTCTAAGAAAATATGTAACGAGATGGGAAGGCGTGAGAGAGAGTCAGAGGCATAGGGAAGTTGTAAACAAGCGCAGAAGACAGGGAGTCGTAGATGGGCAGCAATAAGTAGGGAAGAAGGAAAGGAAAATGTAGCTGCCTGGGTTTATTTTTTGGGGCTTAATTTTATGTCGTTGTCACTGTGGACGTGTAAATGTACATGTTGGCTTATAAATTGATTTTAGGCGACCGCAAACTAGGGTGATTAAATTAGTCTCAGTGTCAGCATGTATGCCACCTTGGACTTATGGTTGTCGTCCCTCAGATCCCTCCCTGGGGAGATGGATGAGACAGATGCTCTCCGCTCCAAACGCTGCAACGAAGACGCCATTTCCCTCGCTCCCTCCACCACCGAGTCCATCATCGTCGAAGGTGAGTTGACTCACTGAGGACGGGATCGAACTTCGATTTTGAAAGTCCCACTTTCCGCACTCGGTTGTAATTGCACACACTCGGTTGCAGAGTTAAAGCTTGTCTTCAGGGAGTTTTCTTAAATCCAGGGAGGAGGGTGTGAGGAGTGTATTTTGTGGAGTCAGGGTTGACCTCACCCTGTCTCATTAAGTTGTAGTGTGTGGGAGAGGAAGACAGGCTAACTGGGCACTAGCTTACGAAATACAAAGAGCTACTGCGCCTTCTTTTTCTCTCAGCTGCTCTGTTTTAAGGTTTATTGTTTATCAGGCACACATTTACCATGGAAGAGCTACTGCACCCCTATTACTCACTGAGGAGCATGTGGATTATTATTTGCTTTACAGTATATTGTTGAAGAAACTGCAGAACTACTAAAAAAAAAAAAAGTCTAAATGACAACTAAGAAAAACATTTTGTACGTACTTTTAACATTTGAGGTGCTAAACTGAATGTATCAATAAAAAAATACTTGGCCTCTATGAGATCTTAACTTTTACAGTTCATGTAGCGGTCATACTGGATGACACGTACCGTAGTGTCATAATTGGGCTGATATTCCCATAGTTTGGGATTATTAAAGTTTGTGATTAACAACGAAAGTAAGGAGAAATTGTGATATTGGATCAAGATAATAGAGTTCATATTGCCTTGTCACTTTCTCCACGCATCATTTTCAGCCCTGCCAAAGCACAAAAAGACGACGTTACATCAGCAGTGAACAATTCTTAAAGTTGGATGTTTCACAGTTAGTAATTGGAGACCTTTTATAAGAGGATCATCTCTTGAATATCAATGACGTAGAGAATTAAAGTCATCAATAATGAGGACTTGAGTTACTTTTGTCCTTTAGAGGAAACGAGCCGTTAATTTCGGTCATCAAACGCTTTGAGGGAGTTCCAGAGTTGATGTCATTGTAGTGATGATGAGAAAGAGCTGTACAATCCAGACTGTATTCTTCCAGGGCTGCGGTTTCTCTCTCTGCTTCGTCTTCTCGCCCCTCTAAATGATTTCAGTGAAGACACTGACCTAAACACGGACACCCTACTTTGTGCAATTTCACGCCAAATAGGGCGCCAACCTTTTCTGTATTATAATACTGTAACGTGTCACGGTTTTTGATGCCTCTGTTCCTCTCCTCAGATGCTCACTTTACAGCAGTGCGGGCTGATCTGGAGTCTGATGCCCAGGACCTGGAGGTAGAGTCATGGAGTTTGGCGGTTGACCAGCAGTATATTAAGAAGCACTCTAAAGAAACGGTGAAGCGACAGGATGTGATTTATGGTAAGTGGGATGACCTAAGGAATCAAGTAGCTCATTGTTTGGATAGTTTTGGTGATCTGTCATCCTGGCTCATCAGTGCTACAATGGCAGGAAAAAAAAACCCAAAAGGTTATTGACATACATTTTACTTTTAAAAGCAAACTTTCTTGACAAAACCTGGTGCCTATATTTCCCACAATGCAACGCCACCGCTCAGTCGGAGATTCAGGTGTGTTATGCTAGTAGCAACTATTGTAGCCTCGAGCCACTAGCCTCAAGCAGAGTGTGCACACTTCTTACTAACTCCTCAACCTCAGTTTTTAGTGACTTCACTTCAGGCTTCAGTTTACTTGGCTCCCTTAGGAGCCACAAAATGCTAAGTACAACTTTTAAACATATTTAGTGATATTCCATAAGACCTTTAAGCTGGCCTTGATGTGGTGGAGTTATCCTTAAATTTGCAAATTTGCAAGGAACTATGTTAGCCAGGTGTATGAAAAGGGAAAAAACAATATGAGGAAAATAGGTTAAGGAAGGTTTGGCACCCGTTCCATATCATTGCAATGCGTTATACGTGTATGTGTTTTACATGGCAGAACATTAACATGTGACTTCCTGTCGTTGTACAGAGCTCATGCAGACAGAGATGCACCATGTGCGAACACTGAAGATAATGCTGCGTGTGTATGTCCAAGAGTTGAAGGAGAACCTCCAGATGGACTCTGGCAGGCTGGACTGTCTGTTCCCCCGTTTGGAGAACCTCCTCGAGCTTCACACACACTTCCTGTCTCGTCTCAAAGAGAGGCAGCGAGAAAACCTTGTTTCGCCCAACGACAGGAACTACACTATCAACAGAGTGGCAGACATTCTGATCGCACAGGTAGGGAGGAGATGCGTAGAACTCGTATGCAAACAAACACCCAGCATTGATTTCATCAAACAAGATACAAAGAGTGACACATGCACATCAAGATGCACAACAATATATGTAAATAGCGTAATACATGTGTCATACACAAACACAGACTGCGAAAACGGAACAGTTTTCTTTGTTCTCCAGTTCTCAGGGGAGATAGGAGAAAGGATGAAGGACAGTTATGGAGATTTCTGCAGTCACCACACGGAGGCTGTCGGCTATTACAAAGAACAGCTGCACAACAACAAAAAATTCCAAAATGTCATACGGGTAAGACGTCTCCTGGTTTTTTGATATCAGATTTAATCCACAGTACATCTGTAGCTGAGTGTATACGGTTCTATTAAATGGCCTTTTTCTTCTCAGAAAATCAACAACCTCTCCATTGTGCGGAGGTTAGGAGTGACCGAGTGTATTCTGTTGGTGACGCAGCGCATCACCAAGTACCCAGTACTAGTGGAGCGCATTCTGCAAAACACTGAAGGTCCAGTATTTCACATGCGTGTTCCTGATAAATAAATCACTATTGAGAGTAAAACCATATATTTAGTGAGGAATAACGTCACACATTTTAGTTATCGCATGTTTTTTCTTCCTGTCTCTAGCGGGTACAGAGGAGCATGAGGATCTGACTCGGACACTGGGTCTGATTAAAGACACCATCGTTCGGGTTGACATGCTGGTTAATCTCCATGAGAAGAACTCTCGACTCCGGGACATACACAACAAGATGGAGCCAAAGGCACTGGGAAAGATCAAAGATGGCCGAGTGTTTCGCAGGGAGGACTTGGCGCAGGGCAGGAGACGTTTGCTACATGAGGGCACAGTCAACTGGAAAGCTGCTTCTGGCAGGCTCAAAGGTATCATATGGCATGATGGAAAAAAAAATACTTTGCTGATCTACTATCTAGGTGTACATACAGTATGTTCTGTGTATATATGTTTATGTTATTCTGGTCCTTTTTGAAGAGTTTTGGAATGACTTAAGATACCCGTACATATGAAATTCTGTCCTTCCAGATACTCTTGCGGTGCTTCTGTCAGATGTGTTGCTCTTGCTACAAGAGAAGGATCAGAGATATGTATTTGCTACAGTGGTGAGTGATGTATCCATTCAGTCAGCATGACCCTATCTAACAAACACTGTGCGTATCAAAGGCAACACTTTGAGTAATGTGCAGAGAGAAGTAAGCAGAATTGAATCAATGATACTCTGTAAATGTCATTAATCAAATTGTATTACCTTAAGTACCAGTAACAAAAAGGCACACCCTTCTGTCTCTTTCCTTTTTCTTATTGTTCTCCACTCAGGATAACAAGCCGTCAGTGATCTCCCTTCAGAAGCTGATTGTCAGGGAAGTGGCCCATGAGGAGAAAGCCATGTTTCTTATCTGCGCCTCCTCCAATGAGCCAGAGATGTACGAGATCCACACCGCCGCCAAGGAGGAGCGAAACTCTTGGATGACACACATACGGCAAGCTGTTGAGAGGTAGCTGCTTTTACACAGAGTAGAAATACATGACCGTTTGTTACTATTAATTACATTCTGTGAAAATGTTTTGAACAAAACATAAGAAAGTTTGCTTTCTCTGTCTCCCCATCTGTAATGTCTTTGGTCCTGTCCCCTCTTAGCTGTCCTCATACAGAAGAGAGGCTGTTCAGTGAGGAGGAAGAGGCCCGAGCTTTCAGGTTCAAAGAATTTCAAGGTAACTATAGATCAAGTAAGAAATGACTTGCATAAAGAAACCCCCCTGGGAAATCATATAGTTGACGTGGTAGGCCACAAGGGGGTGCTCACGCATCATATTAACTTTAAAATTGTTAGAAGTTAGATTTAACTTTTTCTCTAAATCTCATCTCAGTAGATTGAAACTGATTTAGGACAACAATAGCTCTTTAAAACACCCACGGATATTTGGGTGTGGTAAAGGGTTGTTCTATAGATGCAGGAGTGAGCATGTGACAACAACACCTGCATCCCCATCCTTTTGTTGCAAGGATTTAACTCCTCTGCTGTTCTATTTCATGTTTCTCTCTGTAGAACGGCTGAGCCAGAAGGATGCGGTGGTCGTCCAGGCTCTTACTGAGAAGCTGCAGCTGTTTGCAGACATGGCAGAGTCTGTGGCAGGTCTAGAGGACGCAGCTTCACGGTCCAGACTTCTGCTTCGAGGAGACGCCTCAGACCTCCAGCAGGGGGAGGCCCTGCTCAAAGGAGCTATCACTGAGGGTAGGACAATGCTGCATAATGTGTACATCTGCTTTAGATACAGAGGTGTGAATTTTGTCAATTTTATATCCATGGGCTGCTCGCTGCAGCTCTGTAATAAATCAGTAGGTATTTGCATTGTTGAGTTTGCAACCATTCCCCTTAAACATCTCCCTCTGTCCAGCTTTTCAACCTTAATTTGCTATCTCTCTCACTTCAGTGGAGAACCTGCAGAACCTGCTGCAGTCTGGAGTGAGGGAGGAGGCTCCGACCTCCCGGCTGGAGGAGGGGAGCGGTTCTGGGGTTCTGCCCAGGCGAGCGGATACCTTCGGGGGCTATGACAGCAGCCCCAGCATCCTCAGTAAGAGTGAGTCCAGCACAACCCATGCCCTGAGGAAGTCTACCATCTAATGGATTTGCAGTTGTATTTCAGTGGCTTTTATGCCATTTAATAAATCATGAATTGTAAACGCATTTCATTCCTTGAATTGGTTTTATTGGTTGAATTTATGTGTATGGTTTTACATGTGTATATGTGTTGTTTGTGAGCGTCAATATTTCTGTTTGGTTTAATTACTTGTGTGTTTTT
The DNA here is from genome assembly GCF_910591455.1 of Pholis gunnellus. NCBI lineage: Eukaryota > Metazoa > Chordata > Actinopteri > Perciformes > Pholidae > Pholis > Pholis gunnellus. The sequence goes on from NC_136530.1 coordinate 9,330,918, forward strand.
GTCCCTGTGTCCCTTTCTGTCTGTCTGTGTGTGTGTGTGTGTGTGTGTCTGTGTCTGTGTGTGTTGGTGTGTCTGTGCCAGATGGCAGTGTGAAGAAGAAGAAGTTTTCTGGCGAGACCAGAAATAGAGATAGAAGCCAGAGAGCCAGCTCTGACCCTCAGCTCAAAGACCTTTGTGGCAGCCACACCCTGGAGCAGACGGTAGGCGCTCAACACGCTCGCAGACAAACAGTACATCTCGGGATGAGTCACGGTGTTATTTCCTGTAAATAGTAGTGACCAGACCAAGTCATCTGGAAAGTTTCCATGTCCTGATGTTTACTGTAGCCCTGCTCTCGCAGGTCACTTCATTTGTTTATAAATAGATAAAGCTTCGACAAAACAAGAATGAGGACGATCAGGCAGACACAATTTAACAGCATGTTGCTGTCAGTGAGCCGCGTGTGAGAAACAAAGTTGTAATTATGTCTGACAAATGAATTCTGTTTTTTATGTCCAACCTATTCTAAACCGTCTTTCTTTGTTCCGCTCTGAGACAGAAAATTCTCCTCGTTGAATTACTGATGAATATTTCATATCTTATGCTGCTCAGCTCTCATATCAAGGTTGTAGAAACAGGTCTTTAAACCGCCATCATGGCTAATAACAGCAGCTCAATACAATTGCTTTAGTGTGTAGGATGTACAGGAATAGAAAAAAACAACAACTCAAAATATAGCTTTTGAAAAATACATATGACCACAGCAAATTCTAAATGTTTTTACAGTATCTATTTTTTATTTTGTATGTAGTGCTGTGTATAGTACTGTGTACAGTGTTTGTGATGTTTAGCATGACCTGCTGTGTGTTGTTGCTCAGGTTGATGAGAGCTGCTGCTCTCCTGCCAGATGGAACCGCATCTGGTCCAACTCCTTCCCCGAGGCTGAGGTAAACTCTCCTCCTCTGATCTGTCACCTTGTGCTTCACACTCTGCTTGATTTCATATTCATAACCATGCGTTCTGAACTGAAAAGATGTACCCATGAGAAGTTTGCACATTATAAATGCTGTGTTGTTTTGGTGATGCTGGTAGTTATTTGGTTATGATAAGCTTGCCTGTGTCTCTCTTCTAGTTTTTTGACAGAGTGCTGATGCTCTCCCAAAGGCTCTACAGTCTGCAGGTACTACTGTCCCCTCCACTGTTAATGATATTAATACATGCAGTCAGTGAAAGAAATTGAAACATGTGGTATAGTATGTATGTTTGCAGAGAGTTTGCCTTACTTAAACTTGATAACTTTCAAAGGTTTCACTGTAATGGCGTATAAACATCGTCTTGGTTCTCTAATGACCTTGTGTTATTTTTCTCTGTCGTCAGGCCATCATTTCACAGCAGGACAGTCACATCGAGCTGCAGCGGGCCTCGTTGACAGAGCGGGCCTCCCTGCCCGGCCGCCACAGAGGGAACGTGCTCCTGGAGCAGGAGAAACAGCGGACTCTGGCTCTGCAGAGAGAGGAGCTGGCCAGCTTCCACAAGCTGCAGTCTCAGCACCGGCAGGAGCAGCAGCGCTGGGAGAGGGAGCGGGAGAGGCACCGGCAACAGGTCGAGGCCAACGAGGCCAGGCTCCGACAAAGGGAGGAGGAGTGCAGACGGCTGGAGGTGAAGTGCTCTGTCCTACCTTTAGAAAAAGATATGTGTGAGAGGCTGAACTTCCAAGACCTCGCAGCTCTGCTTTATATTTGAACTTACAGTTTCATTGTTCTCTGGGGGATTTTCAAAAACAGGAATAAACTGTTCATATAGTGCTCTAGTTTCCTTCCAGTTGTTCAGAAAAAAAAAAATTACATTTCCTTTCAAGTTAATGTCTGTTATGTGTGTACATTTTGCAAGTTAGTAAAAAAATAAATGATTACTGTATGTATTTCGATATTGATATTCCGGACAAACTGTGCAACATTACTTGTTCTATTGATGCAGGAGCATCTGGCAGAAGAGAGGAAGGAGCTGGAGAGTCAGAGGGAGACGTACCAGCAGGACCTGGAGAGGCTGAGAGAGTCCACCAGAGCCGTGGAGAAAGAAAAGGAACGTCTGGAACATCAGAAGAAGATCAAGAGGAAGACTATCGAGGTGGGAAACCTGCTGTAGAGATGATGCCTTGAATACAGAAATATCACAGAATGCCTATACTAACCTATACTAACTACAAAACAAGACTCGCAAGCTAGCTATTGCTAGCAGAGATACTATTTGATTTATTCAAAATGATGTGCATCATGTGGATCCTCACAGCTGCACAGACATGGAAACTATAAGAGAAGCTGTAGCTAACAAACTTGTCGAATTTGTTCTGTTTGCGATGCTATGTGATTTATTTCCGGTACTTCAACATATTTTTCAGTTAACTCGCGTGTTATTGCCCGTGTCCTCAATTTTTGGATTTGGCAGCTTATAAAAACGTAGTTCTGTTTTTTTCACAGTGCATCCCAATGCACAGCAGCTTTTAGGAATGATTCTGTTGTTTGAAGGAGTCACCTTCACACGATACAAAGTCAGTGGAAAGCGATTCATTGCTGCTTTTAAAAAACATGACATTATAAATTGGAGGTCATAAAAGACTATGACACTGCACCTTTAAGTTGTGTGTAAGAAAGTTGAAATGGAGGATACGGGTGAGGTGCTGGGTGACGGTGAGGTGAGGTGAGGAGGTAGTACCAGGAGCGATGGTGCTGGTGACGATGAATCACAGGATAAAGAATAAGAAGGGGCTTTCCCATCTCTCTTGTTTCCTTTTTCTCTGTTGCCGTTTCCTTGCGTCTCTTTTTATCCTTTCATTCCATCCCCTGGGCATGACTCCTGTATCCACCCATTCAAGTTACTCAAGCATCTGAAACACTGATGGGCTAAATATATATAGAAAGTTTAGTTCTTGACCTCAGGTGCTCTGACTGGTATAAAAGAAACACTGGTTTCAGCTCCCACCGCCTGATTCATAGATGGATGAATGATAAACACAGATACGAATGAACACATCTCTAACCACTCAACCTAGGAATCCACCTATGCAGGGAGCAGTCTTTCTCTTTACCTGCGTTCCTCCACAATGCGGGTCATTGTTTGTGAGTTTCATGGGAGAGAAGCTTTGAGAAAGATCCGCTGACTGTAATTTCATGCCCGGTGCGAAAAGATCCGTCAAGGAGCTGCAGTAATGATACTTAATGTCAGCCTCTAGTGTTTTCAACGGCCTGCATCAACATCACAGTTTAGTTGGTTAGGAGTATCTGTAGCATGGGAAGTTTTATCTCGATGCAAACTTCATTTTCCCATCAAAGATGCAGACCAACAGTGGCACTTCTGCTGTACGTAAATCAGCTATCTTATATATATATATATGTGAAAAATGGAAGAGTGGTTTTGTTTACATTTGAAAAATAAATAAAACCAATTTCAGTTTTTGCCAACTAATCCAGCAACTTAAAGACCTGACATAACAAAATACTTCATAACATTAATGAAAAATAACATAAAAATCCAATATAAGAAATGCAAAAGGGGGCGGTACAGAAATCTATTCGACCCGAAGAGATATAGAAATCATATGAGAGGACAGCAGCTTATTTGAAGTCAAAACAGCCAAACAGACTTTGTCTAAGGCTGCAATTAATGATGAAGTATTTTTTAGGTTTGCAATATTGTGATAATATTTTCATTCGAAATCGCCCATCATCATCATATCGTAAACCTTACTCACAGAGTTCTTCTTCATCGTGAACGGTTTCCTCACCAGTGTATGTTGTGAGTCTGTAAACACTGGAGTCTTGGTCGCTCCTCTCGGAGCTGGTGCACATGATTTTCCTGTATGATGTACGCTAGTAACCGATGGCTGATTTTGTACTTTCCTATCAAATTGGTGGGTTGATAATTCAAAACAAGCAATCTAGATATAGAGAGGAGCATGAACTTTGTTTACGGCTCCACTTCCTGAGTCACACACATGCTTCTGTCATCAGGTGGAGGCCATGCAAAACACACCCAATGATGGGATTGTTCACTCTGACTAATGCGCCAATTTAAGACGGCCGAAACCTTTTCAGCTGGATGAGTCAGTGTGTTCTTCTGCTTTCTGTTTCTGTACAGACTAACTGTACAAACGGGATTGCTTTTTTTCCCGAGAAGTTGGACCAATGAGCAGAAGAAATGTCCTGATAGACCAACATACAGTTTCACTGATAGATGCTGTCTCCAGTGATGTCACTAGTCCCTCTCTGCTGTCTGACATTCCTACTTTAAAGCCTGACAGCTATCTGTGATTGGCCAGTGCCTTTTCACCCTGCATACCAAGCTGAGTAACTGACAGGTGAACCAATGCCATCCGTTCAAGTCCTGACTTGTCCCCCCCCCAAAAGTAAAACAGCTACAGTGTTTTCTTTTTTGTTGCAACTGTGCATTCCGTTGTTTAATTGTCATTCATCTAGTGTAGTGTTACATCCTCAGACATCTGGCTGCCCATCAACCATCCAAAGGATTTAACTCAAGTCGTACACATACACCACCAGCTGACATGAGTTATTGCAGTTATCATCTCATTACTGGCTGCACAAGGCAGGCCTTTTGACTGTGAGTTGTACCTAGAACACTTCACGGTGACTCCTGGAAATGCACAGCCGCTGGCTGAATTGACCTAATGTGCTGTGGTGAGTAAAGCAGGGACCCGGGTAATTACAGAGGCCTTCACTGAAACAGTCACAGTCAGTAAGATTGTTGCGTTGTTTGTTTTGTTTGTTACATGGACTGCAAGATAAGACTCGAAACAGATCAGGTCCAGCCCCTATCAGCACTCAACACCCCATTAAATGCTGCCCATAATATTTGTTTTCGACAAGCTAAGTAGTGTGTTTTGTACACATGCAGACGTATGCGTTGCCTTTCTATACTGTTGGCCGTGCTGTGGGAATTTCTCGGCTGCGGTTATGGGGGATTTGGAAGTGGTTTGTTCCCCCTCTGCGTCAAACGCATCAAACAGTCTTTTCATCAGCTGTGACCTCAGGATCTGTTCCAGGCTTCGGGCCAGCCTGATATCAACAGACATTTAATCACCAACACCCAACATTAAGACGCATCAGCAAACCAGGAGAGCTATGATTAGACCTCAGACCTCTGCCTCCTTGTGTGTGTGTGTGTGTGTGTGTGTGTGGGTGTGTGTGTTTCGTAACATAAACGAGTGTTTGTGCAAGGATGGTGCTAGTTGCGGCATGTCCTGGCTTCAGAGGAACTTCTTCTCTCATGTGTTATCTCATGTGATCACACTTGGCCCCTTGATAAGAAAGGCTTTTTTGGATCTGCTCTAACAAAGCCTTGTGTCTGACTGCTTTAGTCCTGTGAATTCAAAGTCCTAAAGTGTGTTCATAATCAAGGATAGACATGGAGTTGGCTATTTGACTGTCAGTCAGTCAGGAAAAGAACAAGATCAAGAACGACCTGCACAATACAGCAAGAGTCAATGGGGGAAAAAAATGCCCCTTTTGATGTAAGGAAATCTGAATAGAAACTGGGATTATGACTAAGGTCAACGGTTCAGTTCCCGGCCTGTTGGGGAGGTCTTTAAGGGGAAATGCATCTATGAATAACCGGGTCAACTTTTTAGCGATGCCTTCAGGCAAAGCCCTCAATTTTACGACCTCCCCTTTCTCCTGCTTTTGCTCAGGAGCAGAAAACTGTAAAACTGGATTGCTATCTGGTGTGAATAACTACATGAACATGACAGATGATATTGCTCAAATCTCGGGAAGATTGCCAAAGCTCAAAAGAAACTTTAAAAAGGTCGGTGGTAAATCGGTGACCCGCATCTGAGTTTCTCACACTGAGTTATCTCTTCCCCTGTTTGGCCTCAGGCTGATTTACGATGCTGTTGAGTGTGTTCCTGTGGTCCGAAAAGCCCCCGAAGAGTAACACTTGCACATCAACACCCTTACCATGTGCACACACACACACACACACACACACACCTAGATGCCTGTGACTCACTTCTTCTATAACCAGTTAGTAGCGGTTGCTTTGAGAGGCTAAGATAGAATACGAGCTTGAGGGAAGATATTTCCTCTTTACGCCATCTGCCAATGAAACTGTCCTCACCTGTTTTCACACACTGTCTGCAGTACTATTGTGTGTTGTCCTTCAGCTGAAACATTGTCAAATAACCCACGTAGAATAAGTTGCGCTTGTCTGTGCATCTTGTTTGTTTCCAGCCATCAATTCTTGAGTTGTGATGTAATGGTTACTGGTTAATTGATGAGTCTGCACACCATCGATCAATCTTTTGGTCAATAAAACATCAGAACATTGCAAAACAATGCCCATCACAATTTCCTTGAGTGCAAGGTCACGTCATCGACTGTCTGGTTTTGTCTGACCAAAACAATTTTTTTTATTGTTAAACTATTTAGATGATTAAGCAATTTTTAAAAGGGTTGCTCAATTGACTAATCACTTCATCTCCAATGTGATGTCCCAGGAGTCATTGTATAAATTGCTGAGTCATTGCTCATCACTAAACCTCATACAGAACAGTATTTGCTCAGCCTGTATGCATTGTATACATTACTTGGACACAATTGGATTTGGAATTGGACCAATTTAAGGCCACAGTGTTTGCTAATCCCATTAATCCACTACAGATCAGGGCTGCACTTACTACAAACACTCAAGTCAATACCTCACACACGTTACTGCGCCACACATCGTCTAATCCAGGTGAGATGCAACAGCCGGTATCTTCTTTCCACCGCTGTCACGTTGTGAACAACGCCACATATTGGACAGTGTGATATGGAAGTATCCAGGCAGTTTTTAGGGTGAGAGAAACACGGCTGGATAATTAGCTAGTCCAAGCCTGTCATTAACAGAAGCCTCTGGAAGGCAGCCAGTGCTAATTGTTTATGTGCTGTCAGTCAGGGCTCCTTGTGCTCTGTAGGCTTCCGCACAGTTTGCTGCCCTGGAAACCTGCTGTTTGTTGCCGCTTGGAGCCGATCACCTTGTTCTGGGAACAATGCAACATCTGTGTGCCCGAGATGAGTGAGTGCTGAGTGAGGGGAAATGATGGAGGGAAAGGAAGAAAGGGTGCTTTAGGGAAGGAGGTATGGCGACTTTCCCACTGCGGGGCCCCTCTCGGCCTCGGGTCCTGTCATGCTCTGCTGTTACAACTGGAGGAAGCTACAGTGTCCTCACACACACACAGTCGCACGAGTCTGCCTTTCATGCCTTGTAAAACACTGTCATCATGCGTTCCCTCTTTCCACAGGAAGTATTGGGCATCATCATCAATCATGTAGCATGCGTGCTGCATACCAAACGGAACGGTTACAGACGTTTGCCAGACTTTAGGTTAAATACACTGCAGTTAAGGCTGGTGTTACACTGATGATGCTTTTTCTAAATATCGGATGTAGGTCCATTATATCATCAGCTCTGTGGCGTTGGTTTGCTTACATAATTGTTATTTAAAGCGGCTACGAGAAAACTTTTACTTTAGTTACTTGTAATGCATCCATATCTGATTCCTTATAATGAATGAATATGTATTTTTATTCATCCTCTTGTCGTTTTAATTGATACTTTCACATGTTTTACGAGGCTTTTAAAAAGCTCTTTTCAGATTGGAACTGGCCTGCAGTTACAATAGGTCATGAACAAACGTTTTTCATCTTTCCTTCTCTTAATCTTCGAATAACTCTTAGCTAAAATTGCTATGATAGAAATAACATGGTCTGCTTGTATGTTTCTAATTCATTTTGAAAATATGTCACTCAAGCAAACCAGAAGATATGATAATAGAATTGAACAGAGAATTGTTTCCTAGAGATCTCGGTTTAGTTCAGTCTCCATCTTTTGGAAACAAGGAGGACTTCCAGTCCATTAAGATTCGTCTTTTAGAGTACTTTAAGTACTTATATGTTGCTTTATGTAGATTCAAAGCCGAGTCTGAACAGCCACAAATTGACTGATTGTTCCCTTTTGTGTTGACATTTAGATTTAATGTGCAACACAACGGGTCACAATGTTGTAGAAGAGCTTTAAACCGTCCAACTATAACAACACTGTGGAGAGCTTCTTATTATAGTTCATGTTACGCAACACATGTGGAACTACTAACACAAACAAACACTACACCGCTGTATTGTTGCAGGAACCCTCCTGGTTAGTCTCATTGAATGCAGATTGGAGGATAATGTTGACTCCATCTGTAGATCATATTTCCCTCAATCTAGTAATGAAGTGGACAATGCAGTCAGTGTCTTTCATCCACTGATGTCATGAGAGTCATTTTCTTGTTACCCTGCTTGTCTAACAGCCCAGCCTGTTTTGTTCGACACGCCTTTATGTGCACAGGGACTATTAAGGGTTTATGTTTCTCGTTTTGCATGTGTGTGTGTGCGCATTGTCCTTGAGTCTCTTGGAACACATCAAAAGCCTTTTACCAAACTGTGTGCTCAGCAGAAAGCGTTGCATGTGTTTCTGATTCCCTCTGTAGCCCATGAATACCCTACTCAGCAGATTGTGTTTCTGTAATGACAGTGTTGTATAAACGATTTACAGTTTGCATCTGCTTTTTATGTGTGCGTCTTCTGTAAGAAGTTGTCTCACTAGCGACAGGATGCGTACACACGTACGCACACACACATCGTGCAAACTTGACGTTCCACAAACTCCTGGTTCCAAACTGAATCTGACCACAAATATGGATATTACAGTGCAAGGTCGGGAAGCCGTTCCTTCTGAACTTGAATACTGATTTTGAAGTCTTGTGCGATGATGTTTGCTACAGTTGAAGAAGGCTTTCGTCCCCCTCTCAGCAAATAACGTCCAGTCTTCTCCTCCCCAGGTGGCTCCTTTGTCTGGCAGTCTGAACGGGGAGCTCCTCATGTCCTCGGGCCTCAACACCTTCACCAGTGTGTCCGACCTGCCCCCCCCTCAGAAGCCCCTAGTGCGGGCCAGCCTCTCTGTCGCACCAGCCGACTATCCGGACCGCCCTGAATTGATGTTGCGGCGGGAGGCGAGCTCTTCCGCCCTGCCGCAGAAGACGGAGGTGCCGCTCCATCTCTTCAGCACCACCAACCAGCAGCACAAACTGCTGGGGGTGCAGCAGCAGATCCCCACCAAGCTGGCCGCCTTCAGCAGTGGCAAAGGCAAAGGAGGCAAGATTGGCAAAGCCTCACATCGCACTGACAGCTCCGGTAAGGAATTAGACCTCAGACACTGAGTTTCACAGGACATGCCCCAACTAGCACCGTGCTTCCACATTGCTTTGGGTTATGTTTGTGTTCCTTTCCATCTCCATGTATAAACATCTCCTGATAAGAATCAACAGTAACAGAAAGTGCACACACATCTTTACTTGGAGTCTGATTCATAAACCGTAATATACATAATCATAGGTGTGCATTCTATGGCTGCAATCTTTGATTGATCTACTGTTTCTTTTTTTTATTAATTGTTACAGTCTATACAAAATCCACTACAATTCCCCTCAGCTTAAGAGCGACCTCATCAATGTCTTTTTTTTGGCAGGACAGTCCAAAACTAAATAATATTCAATTTAAAACAATGTAAGAAAGAAAAATCAACAATAATCACATTTGACAAGCTGGAATCATTAAAAGTAATTTTTGCTGAAATGTTTTATAGATTATTAGAAGAGAATGGGTATTTTTCTGTTGATTGATTACTCGACTAGTTTTTACTTGCATTTGTCTTGTAACTGATATTTTAATGGAAGCATGGCTCAGTATCACCCTGTAATCTCCCAAAAACTGTGAGTGGATCCTTTTTTAGAGTAAACGTGGAGAGGAAGATGCTATTCTCCTTACAAAGGGAGAGAGTGGACTTTTCTGTTACTCTTGCACTTACCATCAGTTGCCAACTCATTACAACAAGTGTCATAAATATTCACTCTTTTACAAAATATGATGAGTGTTGCATTGAGGTTTTCTCCTCCTCTTTTACTGTTGCAGGTGATGTATTTTCTCCTTTAAAAAGGATCTTTTCTCACTCACTCTTCATTGATATTCAAGCCATCTGTGGCTGACGCCAGCTTGACCTGATCAGCATGATTTAAATGGCTCATTAGGATCACATTAGCTGTCTAAATTGGGTCAGTCATCTCATTTATCAAATAGTAGCCTAAGAGAGGCTAGGCTTTACTTTACCAATGCAATTTAATTTTACAATTAAATCACCCTCCTCCTCCTCTCCTGCTCCTCCCTCCTCATCCTAGCCTCAGTGGATATGAAGCAGATGCTTCCGCTGAAGCTGTCCGCCCGAGATGACAACGCCCTTAAGGCCAAGCGGTCCATCAGCCCCCACCAGCAGCTCCCGCTGTCAACACCTCCTCAGCCTCTTCCCCTGCATCATCACGCAGGTACCCTTTTCTATACTCACACAAACTCGGGAGCACACACACTTCCTCCTTTTGCTCTGTCAAGGCAAACACAATCTCCTCCCGTCTGTCTTTGCCAACTGCATTATTAAACTTGGTTCTCACAGACACACACACACACACACATTCTCCACCTGGGCAAACCGGACCCCACCCGATCACATTCCTGTCTAAAGTTTGTATTCATGCCCAGCCTCGCCCGGTGTAAACACCTATCAATTTCACATGCCTCACTGTGATTAATGACGGGCTGTACTGCTGACCCAGACATTTTAACGCTTTAATCCTGTGCCCTCACAATTACCACTGACAAAGAAACACTGGCAGGATTTCAGGTGATAGATTTCAGTTAGGCTGTGTAAGCCCAGCTTTAATAAACAGGTACAAAGGATTACTCTGTCGGCCCTTTTTTAATGTTATTTTTGGAGTAATCCCTTGTTCTCTAATAGCCTTCCTTGTTTGTCTGTGACAGATCAACTCAGTCCTCCAGACAATGCTGGGCCAGACACCCAGTCCACCTCCTCCGTCAGCGTCTCCCACCCTCAAAGTCTTCAGAAGCCTCCCATGCCTCCTGCACAGTCCCATCCTCAGCCCCCCATGCAGCCTCCCACCATCCCTCCCCACTCACAGACCACCGGCTCCCTCCAGTTCCAGTCCCATGTGCAGCCGCAGGGCCTCAGTCCGAACGCCCAGGCCCACGTCCAGGTAAATGTTCACGGGCTCACCCACAGCCACAGCATGCCGCCACCTTACAAGATCGCCACAGAAGACCCCAACAAGGAGGATGTCATCTTCTTCTAAAGTCCACTCAGATCAACCGCTGATCGCAAAAAAAAAAAGAAGAATTATGGGATATTTGCTTCCATGTGTCTCATTCTAAGGAGCCACTTACTGTACAGCTGTGGTGTTTTAGAGGGTTTATGAAGTCAGATGGTTTAAGTACCTGTACAAAGCTGCAGCAGTCCATAACAGAGAACAGAGCCCTTGTTAGCACTTCAGTGGCTCACGAAGAAAGAAAAATGTTGTTCAAGAAGTTTTACATTTCTATTTTAACATTATTCCCCCATCTTTGTTTTAAAGATGCCAGTTTCTTTTTATTGATTTTTTTTTTAGTTTAATTTCTTAACTCAAGAGGACAACAAGTACGAGGAGGAAACGATGGCAAAACAAAGGCTTCTTGTAACGTGTATGAAAAAGGTGTAAATGAAGTTAAGCCGATCCAAAGACTTTTGCCGCGAGACCAGAACTGGATTTGACTGAAAGAAGCAACGTAAAAAAAAACAACAACGGTCGGGTAATTGTTCAGGACACTGAGGTCAGCCTGTTTAGTGAAGCATGAAGAAGTGAAAGGTGCAGAGATGATGCCCTGGCCTGAACCACCTGCTTCTACTGAAGCCGGAACAACAACAAGAAATGATTCAACAGGAACTCAGAAATGACCCAACTCCTAAAACAGGAACACTTTCTGCTCGGTGTTTCATTTGCACAGTGTAAATACTCCGTTCCAGACTGATGAATGAACATTTATGGACTAAATGTGTATTGTTTGGGTGTGGAAATGGTGATGATTCATTTCATTGTGTCGTTCTTATTCTTCTTAATCCTGCTTATTACAGATGGCCGAACTGTGGAATACACTGCTCGTGTTGCGACTGGTTGTGAAACCTGAAGCTAACTTTTTTTTTTTTCCCAGGCCGTTGATTAAAAATGCTTAATTTCAATTAAGGGAGATTTCACCTCCAAATTCTACTGTTTTACCAACTCGTGCAGTCTGAGACAAAGTCAGGGATGTCTTTAATATGTCTGTTTGATTAGTCTACTTTAGGTCTTTTCTTGCATTTCTTAGAAGTAGCTCTTGTCAAAAATACAGAGGTTGTTCCATTCAGTCATGATCCTTTTTATAATAATTTGTTTCACAAGTACATACTTTTTTTGTTTCTGCCACCATGGCTGTGAGCTGTAACAGCAATGGGTTAGCTGATTGATAAAAGACCACTTCTTTAACACAGAAACATGTCAACTTGAGTATGAACTTGAATTGAATCAACCTTTAGAGTTTAAGGTATATTTCCCAAACTGTTAGAAGAGCTGCTATTGACCACATAGACCTCCAGGAAATGAGTTAAACTTTGCACCGTTGAGCACACTGGACCCGTTAGACATAAAAAAAGGCCTCGCTGTGTTTGTTGCATTTCACAAAAACTATCCTTTTTAAGAGAAACATCTTTGAGAACAACATCTGTTGCCATTTAAGTGAAACCATAGTTTTTTTTTTGTACAATTCATGACATTTTCCAGCAATTTTTAACTGCTTCGGGAGAGAAAAGAGAATTTGGATCTTTGGAAAGAACAAAAGTAATGATCACGTCAATTTGATACAAAGTAGAAATGCATTGAACACTTTAATCCGAAAGGCGGCATTGTGAGCGGGTGCAGTGGTCCTGCAGCAAAAACGATATATTTCTATACAAACGGATAATTTGACACCAGAGCATACACAAACAAAGTTCCCCAATATTCTGGTTTATAGCGGCACAACCTATAGCATCTGAGATTTTCATTATCAGGATATGAGCTCATCCGATGCAGTTGTAGAAGACATTGTTTTTGTCTACAACATCTCTTAAGTACAACAACCGTGTGCATGTGAACATACTTGTTGTTCCTAACTCAACATCCATTTACAAGCTTCCCCCCGGAGCTTTCAACCATATCACATGGTCTTCATCAGCAAAGGCAATGCTTAACTTCCAGGCCAACATGGACAGGAAGTCCTAAAAGTGCTGTTGATGAAATCATAGCAGCTGCTGGTCAAGTGAGCAAACTCCCATCTGCTAATGAAGACCATGAGATTTAGTTGAAAGCTTCAGAAAGAGCCATTAAGTGGAGATTGAGATGGGACGGTGACCTTTTTAAATTCACCTTTATTTCAGACGCAAGGGTCCATGACTTTCCAAAACATTCCCTTGTCTGTCTAATCTCCTGTATTGCCATCACTTTACGAGAATGTCTTTATGATTTTGCACGAGACGATCCAGTAGAATAAAAGCTTCTGTGTTATTTACAACCGTAAACGGCTCAGAATATACAGACTATTCAGACAATGACAGCAAAGCTTAAATGTGCAAACTGAAGCACGGAAAACTTTGACTTCAGTCACACTGTTTTATATCTCTGTCTTCTGAAGGTGGCCAGAAAAAAAAATGAAGCAATTTTAACGTGTACGTATTCGGCCCCTCATTTTTCACAAGTCATGTTATTGACAAATCATGTTTTTGAACGCTTGTGTCTCTGGACTCCATTTTGCTGAATTGACGGTCAATTTGTCCGGATGGGTTTCTTTTAGCAGAGCTGATATATCTTTGAGATATAATATGAAAATGTCAGTTCTAATATAAACTCTGAGGTCTCGTTGACGGTGTGGTTTATTGATTGCTGATGGCATTTCGTTAGCTGGGTCTTACATCTCTGTGGCTGGTAGAAAGGCGGTACTGTGACCGGGTGCGGTGGTCCTGCAGCGAAAAACCCACCGTCAGCCGGTCTTTATCTTTCCCCCACAGAAGAAATATGGAGACGTCCATGTGATTGTCTTTCTCTGTAGATACGTGAGAACCCTTTAAATCATGAAGTATAGTTGACACAATAATGTGTTTTGTGTCTCTGGAGGGAAAACTGTCAGAAGAGCTCTTTGTCTTTGTCCAGTTAATCTTGTCTCTGAAGCTGTGATCGCCAGCTGGAGTTTGAGCTGGTTTTCCGAGTGTTTATGTATATTATGTATATTGTTGTACATACTTAATGTGATATCATCCGCACCGGCTTCCTTTTACACATTCTTGTAGTAGGAAACGGAGATATTTCACGTGCGTCACGATGCAAAAGTCAGCCAAAATTCTGTTTCTGCATATGTGTATATACACTTAGAATACACACACATGGGTGTGTATGTATAGGAACGGTACGCCCTGCTTGGGTAGACTTGTGGCAGTTTTAAGGAAACCACAACCAGCCATCGCTGTTGAACGTTTGCATATTTAATCTCCTGATGTTTGTTGATGTTGTAGCATTGAAGCCGAGGGTGCGCTGTGTGTTGTCTTTCTCCAGCAATTCATGAGTGATGTTTCACCAATATCACGTAGAAGTCGTGAAAAACGAAATCGTCGGCTTGTTTCAGTTGGTTAAACCAAAGACGCATTCGGCTGGGTTCCTGTCTGTGCTCTTATATGAAGGACAAATGACACTGTGCTGTTGTGTGGTCGTCCACAAAGTGTTGTTACTTATTTAACATCCTCCAGGCAGGGTCCACAACAAGTGTGTTTACAGCACACTGAGGGCCAGCTCATATTCTGCTTCAGGTCTAATTATTCTATCCTCTCGTCCTGATCTGAAATATCTCTGTCTGGATAATCACTTTGAAGCCAGAGCATACACAAACTATGAATCAGATGGGGAGTTGAAGTTCCCCAATATTCTGGTTTATAGCGGCACAACCCAACTATAGCATCTGAGTGTTTCATTAGGATATGAGCTTGGTGGTTCTTATTGGATGGAGCCCCATAAAAAAACATAAATATTTCCCCAGACTTTTGACACAAAGGTCTCAACCCAACCTTCATTTACAAGCTTTTTGCCGGAGCTTTCAACCATATGACACAGTCTTCTTCAGAAGTGTTAAGGCAGTGCTTACCTTACCGGCCAACGTGGACAAGAAGTCAAGTGAGCAAACTCCCCATCTGCTAATGAAGACCATGGGATTTGGTTGAAAGCTCTGCTGCCCTGTTTGGATCAACTCAAGTCTTAAATGTTCCTTCGCTGTACTGAAATGCTTAACCTCTTTGCTGCATTTTAAAACTTTGAAGCCAGTCAGTCACATCACTGTGTGTTTATTTGTGTGTTTCTGTTTGTGTGTATGTATGTGTGTATGTGTGTGTGTGTGTGTGTGTGTGCGCTCTCCACTAAAAACACAGCTGAAACATTTCTAACCGACTTGTTTCCAGTCGTGTTTTTTGTTTAGTTTTTTTAACACACACACACTCATAGGCGCATATTGGACTTGTTCTGTGTAAATAATCATGAACATATTGTATTTCCTCAGCCAATTTTACACTAGTCACTTTGGATAGTAGCATACTTGAAGGGGAAAATGAATGTTTATAATGCATATTATTATTATTATTATTATTGTCTGTGAACTTTTATTTACCAAGAGCTGTCTAATGACGTTTGTAGCACACAGCAGAACTGATTTTTGTACCGTTTTATTTTATTCACTGCAAGACGTTAGAACGACCTGTGGACACAAACTGCTGCCTTAGAGAGAGTTTAGTAATAAAAAAAGTCTTGAAATGATTTTTGTATTTGCTGTCTTTTATTTTTTTTAGATCACGGCTGACAAACACTAATTGTTTCGTTTGCTGCATACGTGGATCATTGCTATTTAGGCGAAAGTCGAGCATGCAATGATTCCTATTCAAGTACATTTGTATTTACAGGGATTTGCTCTTCCCCACCGCCCCAACAGCTACCACATGTAACATATAATTCTGCCTCATTATTTAGTTTTCTATTCGTTGCTTGTCAAAATAATCCTGACCACCCAATTAGATAGCACCCCAGCCATTCCTCCGTGTCTCGGAGGTGCAGTAACAGTGTTATTGACCCTGTGAGGAGACGACCTAATAACAGTATTCCCAGACAAAGCTCTATTTCAGGTGCTGTGGCTGTTCAATCCCTCCGTAGACCTTGCTAAGAGCAGGGCAGTCGGTTCCTGTGTTATTGTCATTCTGGCTGGGAAGACGCTACAGTACTGGCCTGCTTTTATTGTCTGCTGTCATTAGTGGCTTTCCTCTGTCTCCTCTCAACAATTATTTTTCCAGGCTGCTTCCCCTGTGGAGGGAAGCTGCATTTTACTCCCGTCTTTGTTTCTGTCTCGTTCCTTCCACTGCTCTGCTCTTTTCATGTCTCCCCGTCAATTCCTCTCTCATCCGACGTTTCCAATCCTTCTGAACTCAACCGCCTCTCAGCTCTTAGGCATTTCATGTTATGCAGTTTGCAGGAAGTCATTCTGTTGTTCTGTGTCGGAGGCACTTTTCACCGCGAAGTTAAACAAATAGACGCTCCACAGAGACAGACGTGCAGACGAACCTCCCTGCAGGCTCGTAAAACGCTGAGACAAATCTTGGTTTGATAGACTCTGTGTCAGCAGTTGGTTTGTATTTGTTTTTGCTCTTCCGTTAACAGCTTCTCTGCACTTTCCAATGCAGATTGGAATGAGCTGTTTTAAAGAGTTCAGCCTGGCTACTGAGCAACACCACAGTTAAAATTCAGGGTGTTCCCAACCTTTTGTTCCAGTGAACCCTCAAAATCAAGCATTATCCACTTGCAACCCTGGTCCCTCAGTTGAGCGGTTTCCCTTTGTCTTATTTGAGTAATCATGAGACGTCTGATTATTATAATTATACCTCTGGTAAGTAGAGGAAAAGTCAGAAGATGACGAAAGTCAGTGAGTTTCACCTCCTGGTAACCATCATTGTCTGTGTGCATTTTTAATAGCAATGCATCCAGTTGTTGATCAGATAATTCAGTCAGGATCAATGTGGTGGAACTGACAGATATTGCCAATAGAGCAAACATTAGGGAAATTTATAAAAAAAAACATTATTTCTGCTTTACATTCCCGTTTATTGTTTGCAACCCCTCAGGTTTATCTCGCGACCCTTTGTGGGGGTCAGGGACCTGCAATGTTTTTAAACCAGATTACACCCTTCTCAACTTCCTGCTTGCTATTTTTTAACTGATGCTATGAAGGAATGTGCTTCATGGCTGCTTATCTGAGTATTATTTCATCACTCCCGGCTGACACAAAGATCCTCTTGTTGAAAAGACACAAAGCAGACTCTATCTCTCCTCTTCGCTAACACCCAAGGTGATTTCAGGAAGATAGCCGGCAGGAAAACATGTCTCTCAGCCAAGGCTGCTTCAAATTCTGCTTACATAACCTCCTTGGCAGGCCGTTCTGAAAAAGAGAGACGTTTGAACAAATGCGTTAAAAGATAAGGTTTGAATTATTCAGGTTGTAGCTGTTATCAGTGATAGATAAAGAGCAGAACAGTAAAGGTCTGTGGCCTGAAAGGACTGTGTGTCGTTACATATTTATAGCAGTGTGTCTCCTCAGACGTACCGATATTTCTCATGGGTTGTAAAGTGTGATAAGTAAACCTGCACTGATTTCGTGCTGTCTGCTTCATAGCTTTGCGTTGGCTGAATGAGAATCATTGTTCCTCCATGACTGCTCAACTGATCTTCCATCTTGCATCGACAAAGGAAGTCCCTGTGTGGGGGCAATGGTGAAAAGGCCCCCTCAGAGAAAGGTTATGCCAGGTAGAAACCAGATCAGGGAGAGCGCTATTGGTCTGCCAGAAGAGACTCCTCAGGTGAATTGAAAGGCGGAGATGGATTACAAAAGAAGTGTGCTCTGCGCTGACTCACTCTTTGTGCTCACCGTATTTGCGTTTTGCAGTCAGCTGTAGCCTGGTGACTGTCTGGTCATTCCAGTTTTATTCCCATGTGCCTGTGTGCTGATTGCAACGCAACAGGTAGTAATGAATGCCACCATTGTGATGGATGGGCCTGTTCCAGAGAAGAGTAAACGCATTCAGTTCTCGTGTAGTCGTGTCCGTTTGAGTTTCATGGCGACAAGTTATTCGATCACAAAACGATGTTTAGTCTTAGGATTAAAGGAATAGTTTGGGGAAATCAGCGTATTTGCTTTCTTACCAAGAGAAGACGAGAAGATTGATACCACTCTATATATCTGAGAGTGGTGGCGATCTTCTCATCTAACGCTCTGCAAGAAAGCAAATTCCTAACGAACTATTCCTTTATGAAACTCTTTAAAAAGTTGAGTTCACTGCTGATGACCGCAGCAAATTCCTTTGATATAACGCCTGTAGTCTAACTGCCAGTTGTTTGATCACCAACCCTTTCACAATTTGATACGGTTCTCTATCCGTACAATAACTAACATTGGTAAATCGGTGTCCACAGCTTCAAGCATCTTTCATCTGTAATTTCAGGATGCAGTCGGCTATTGTTCAAGGCTGGTGCAGTGTGGGAGGTCTCTGTGGCATTTTCAGAGAAGTAGAAAGAACTTCCCTCATGCACACACAAATGCACACACTCTTTTTTTTTTATACCTAAAGTCAAACGCTGGTGGTGCCAAGACAAATAGCCTCCTGGCAGCTACAGCATGGAAAACCGTCTCAATGTCAGAATGTGAAGATGTGGGCAAATAAAGTAGCTGCGTTTCTCCCTGGAAAGACCCGATGTGTAAAAGTTTCTTAGCATCATCAAAGTTGCTGCTGAAAGTACATTTGGGGACATGTGCAGTGCTTTTGAGAACATTGGAATAAGAAGTGGTAAACATATTGTCTGGAGTAAAAGGGAACAAAAGGCCGGCAGGAAGCCCTTAAAACCAGCCAGCGATGTGAAGTGAATGTAAAGTGAGTGAAAGGCAGCTGTAGGGTCCCACTTTATCAGGTAGATCAGATGCACTTTTGTTGATGGTGCACTTAAACCTTCCTGTATTATTTTTGAAGAACTCTCTGGGAGGATTTGTTGTCCCTTTCGAAGAATGTAGCCTGAGGTAGTGCACTTCACTCCAGAACGAGCCTTTCAACATCATCAAAAGCAGAGAAAAGTTGCTTTCTCTGTCTAAATAAGATGTTTTTTGTGTCCTTTTATATTTGTGTGCTTTTTGATATTTTCCTTGAGTGCTTATGCAAGAACTACCACAGCACTCTTCGTCTTCGCTAGTCTTTTTCTTGACTGTAATATTAGCTGATGAAGGAGAAAAGGGGAGAATGTTTTCTAGCATATTCTGTCAGACTCAGCACGAAATGGACAAACAGGGGTGAGAATAGCTGCAAACAGCTTCCTCAGCACATCATACTTTCATCTTGGAAGAGTGGAGCGCAGCAGAGCTCATCGTAAGTGTAGTGCTGCTCTACGGGGGGGGGATCTAAACACAGCCTCTCTGATTTAGAAGCTGGAACTGAGCTGTCGCCAGCCTCCCACCAGAGCTGGCATGTTGGATGGCTGTCTGGCCTCTGTTGATGGGGGAGGGAGGAGGGGAGGAGGGGAGGGAGGGAGGGAAAGACGCTGCCAAAGGAGCAAAAGGCCACTAACTGCTGCAAAATCAAACACCAGAATGAAACAAAAGCTGGGTGGATGTGTGAGCCAGTGTGCTGATAGAAGAAAATAAACACGTTTGAATTTTAAAATTCCTTTATTTAACTACTCAAAGGGACCATTAAACACGGACGTTTCAATACGATTTACTACAGACAAAATCCCTACAAACGGGACAGAAGCAGCTTAGAGGCACAAGACTCCAAAGCCCATATAAAGCTGAATATCTCCATACTGTCCACCGTTTGATGATAGGCATCTCTCTGTTCTGTGCTGTCATCTGCCACCATCCCCCTGCAGGACCTGCACTGGATCTGTGCCAACACCCTGAACTTTAGTCTTTTTGTCCAAATGGGCAACTTAGCCCATCCAGACAGGAAGTTTACATCAACATTTACATCCAAAAATGTACACATCAAATGTAATAGTACTCACACATTCTGAAACCACAGGGGAGACTGTGGCTCAGTGGTAGAGCAGGGTCGTCCTTCAATCAGAGGATTGGTGGTTCGATCCCCGGCTCCTTTAATCCATGTCAATGCGTCCTTGGGCAAGAAGCTTAAGACACTTAACCCCGAATTGCTCCCTTAGGCTGTTCCGGCGGTGTGTGATTAGTGAAGGACTAGTCGTGATGGGCAGGTGGCACCTTGCATGGTAACCCCTGCCATCAGTATATATGAATGGGTGAAAGATGACATGTAGAGGTAAAGCGCATTGAGTGATCAGAAGACTAGAAAAGCGCTATTCAAGTACAGTCCATTTACCATTTACAACTAAAAAAAGCACATGCCCTAAAGCACTGCAAAAATGTATGTCAATGTCACTTTGTAAATAGAAAATGACACCATTTCATAAAGACCAACATATTTTCCAAACCTTAACAAAAGCTAAACATGTTAATGAAAATGTTAATCATGTTATAAAAAAAGAAATGCGTCGTCACAGAATATTTTGCAAGATACAGTCAGTATAAACATTTTTTGACTTTGCAGATTCAGGTAAAAACATTTCCTCATTGATAAAAAGCAAATATAGGTGGCATTATGTTGCCAGTCTGAACATTTGAAGGAACTATTCAGATCCTGTACTTCAGTAACAGTAGAAATAAAACAATATAAAAATACTCCAGTATAAGTAAAGTTCCTGCATTTTCAAATACTTAAATAAAAGTACAGTAGTATTGTCAGTAAAACATACTTTAAGTTATTATACCTTAATGTGTAAGAAGCATTTAGCTGTTATAGTTGCTCAAGGTGGAGCTCATTTTAACTTCAACAACTCATTTTTGTATGTAAAATCTTAAAATTATACAAAGTAACCAGTAACTAAAACGATGAAATAAATGTGCAATATAAATAAAGACAAACTCAGGTGTGATGTTCAGTTGGAGGAAGCGACCAGATCCACATTCAATGTAAATGCGGAGCACCTCTGATTCACTTCTTGACTTTATTCACAGTTAAAAGCCTTCCGTCTACTGTGGTTCTCATCACCTTTTGAGGAAGAATCTTACGCAACAGAGGAGAAACTATTTGCCAACCCAGTGTAATCACTCTTGGGGCGTGCACACACACGCACAACACACTGTAAACACATGCACCAAAAACACACACACTGCATTTTTTTCCTCTTTGGTCTTTTAATCCACGGGTCTTATTTCAGACCATTAACATGTCAAAGATTCTTGGCAAAGTGTTAAAGCGCATTAGGTATGATAATATGATAATGTGACACGAGCTCCGATGAAAGCTCTGTCATCTGCTGTTACTTGCACAAGAACCTGTTCCACCACAAACAAAGGAAGACTGCACTATTGTTCAAATGCAGCAAATCTCTTTCTCTTCCATCTCTGTTATTCGTCTGTTACTGCCTCTCTCTCTCTCTCTCCTGTCTTCTAATTATTGTTCCCTCGGCCCTCTGGGAAATGGCATCTTCTCAGCCAATCGGAGCACAGCGGTCGGTCCATTGACTTCTTTGATAGTGAAAACAAAGTCCACTTCAGTTCAGTTACAACTCTGAACAATACACCGAGCAATAACCAGCTTTTCACTACAGCCGATTCATAAATCATTCAGTGTTTTGGTCTTGCTAGTAGTATTTGCAGTGACCCACCTCTGCTGATTCTTTCCTCTTTACTGAGAGCTCTTTTTTTATGTGTATCAAAAGCACAGTGAGGCTCTTTGGGGAATTTGAGATGAGAGAGAGATGCCTCGGTGTGGCCACATGGCACCCCTCGTTCAGTTTGTGTGTGTGCGTGCGTGCACGCAAGTGTGCGTTAATACGGCGTGTGTCTGCTTCATTAGTTTTGTATAAGCCCCCGCTCTCTGCTCTGAATGAGGAGGGAGGATGACACACGTCAGCCCCAGACAGAGACAGATGCTGCTGACACGTCCGAGTATCTCTCTATTGTATTATTCATCCTCAGTGTCACATCTCATCCGAAGCCGGACACAACAACAGAAGGGGTTGCCTCAAACACACAAACTCACACATGCATGTGGCTTGTTTTCATAACTCAGTTTGGTGTGTCTTTCTGTACGTGTGTGTGTGTGTGTGTGTGTGTGTGTGTGTGTGTGTGTGTGTGTGTATATGTGCCAGAGGGCGGGTTTACATCTGCCACACTCCAGCTTCTCATCAGGCTATAGATGATGCTTTTGAAGTTTTTTTTCTCTCTCCAAGCGGAAAGGGGCTTTTGATTGGTGAAGCAGAGTGTGTGTGTGTGTGTGTGTGTGTGTGTGTGTGTGTGTGTGTGTGTGTGTGTGTGTGTGTGAGAGAGCGAGCGAGCGAGCGAGCGAGCGAGTGTGTGTGTCACCTCAGGCAACATATCAAACCCCTCCATGCTACCCCCAACCTTCAGCAACCCCCTCCTTGAGCCTCACTCCAACCCAACTGGGAATTAATCTGTTTTATTAATGAGAGTCAGAGGAAGTGTCAGTTATGTTTTGAAAAATCTCCTGCAAAGAATCACAAAGGGCTTTGCTGTGTCTTTGTGACAAAGAGGAAGAGACGTTTTATATCTCATGAATCTAAGTATGCCAGGCTTGCCTGGAATGTCCGTTGGCTCGTTTCTGCTCAGCCCACAGTTGTTGTTCATAGGCTAGGGTCAGCAGACAAAGCCTTTGTGGCCTTTTCCTGTGAATGAAACTGTCCTCGTGTTGACTTTGTGACGTGATGGATGATCACAATGGCTATTCTACCAGGGTGCATATTTCAGATGGTACGCCCACATCTGTTTGTAAGGGGGAAAAAAAAACATGAGAGGGGAGAGGCATCTTAAAAATGCCATTTGTCGGAGAGGCATGCAACTACACATTCACAAAATCGTGGGCAGAGGTGGAGTATGTACACAGATCCTGTCCTTAGTAAAAGTAGAACTATGTAAAAAAAACTCCTTTATGAGTAGAGTATTATCAGCATGACATTATTAATGAATCTATGTGCAAATAACATTTTACTCTTGCAGTTAAATAAGGTGGAAGTAGTTTTAACTATGATACATTAGGTATTTGCCCAGAGTATATAGCGGTTGGACCCCCTGTAAAGGGTCACAAGATAAGTGTGGGGATTCTTGAGATGCTTAAACCAGTACTGTATCCTTAATTCAAAGTTATGGTGTCAAACCGTGCCATAGAAAATAACAAATACAAATACAAATTCCAGCTTCCATTGACATTGCTTTGCAGCTTCTGTAGTCATGTGGCCCGTAGTTTTTCAAAGTGCAGCCTGCGGGCCAATGGTGGCCTTCACAAACATTTTGTGTGGCCCTGAACGAGATGCAGACATCATGCAGACTTCAAATTGCGTCCCCAGTCATCAAAATGTCTTAGTTTAGTATATTATGCCATAAAAATGTCATGATATTATGTCTTTAAAAAGTCAGAACAGTGTACCATAATGTAATTAATGGCACGATATGTTCTATATTTTGTATTTATTTATAACACATCATAAAAAAGTTATAAAGAATGTCAAGTTGTAAAATGTCATAAAAATGTATTATTTTGGTATGCCATAAAAAACTTCAAAAACTTCAAAAACAAAAAATAAGTCATAAAAAAAAAACAGTATGTCATGAAAACTGTAAAATACTTTATAATATAATAATTTATTTCATATATAATAGGTAAAGAAATCAGGCCATAGTGTAGTAAATAAAAACGTCATAGTATAGTTTTTCATTAAACAATTAAAAATGTATTATAGTAATATGTCATAGAAAAGGTAATAAAAAGATCACAGTATAGTATGTCAAAAAAGTGCTAAACAACATAAAATAATCTTAGTATAGTGTGTTATAAAAAATATAAAATAAAGTGCAGTATGTCATAAAAAATGTAAAGAAAAAAACACAACCATAGCTTAGCATGCTTTAAACAAATTATGAAAAAGTTTTAGTATTGTAAGCCATAGAAATGTCCAAATAGCCATAGTTTAGTATTCCATGAAAAATTACAATAGCAAGACATAATGACTCATACGTGTTTAAGTTGTTTTTGAGGACAATGTTATTTAAAATAGATTTTTTTGTTTTCTTTAATCAAACCCTCAAGTATTAGAAGTGGCAGCTGAAACTTCATCACATGCTATTTAAATGTAATTGCTATATGAGATTTATTTCTAAAGGTATTGTTGATTTTAAAAGATAGACTTGCAATAGTTGCTCCTATACGGTCTCTCAGTATCTCACTGTGGCCTTCCAGTGTGATGGATAATATTGGTTCAGTCTGAAGAGGTTCTGAATATATAAGTGCAGATTTAGTATGCAGGCTTCAGGTCTCTTTTTCCTTCTGGTGCTAGCTGACCTGTCAAGCTACTGAATGCTCCCCTCCACAGTAGCACACCCACACGCACACACACACACACACACATGCACACTTCAGACAAGCAGAGGAGAGCATTCGCTCCAGTGGTTAGGCTGTCTGACTGTCTGTCTGTCTGTCTCTCTCTCACATTGTTTACTCCTCATTTGCTTACTCAGTCAGCCAGGAAACCTCATGGCTGCTGCCATCAGAGATGCCCGCAGCCAGAGAGAAGGGGGAGAGAGAGGGGGGAGTCAGTAAGATGCCACACCACAACCAGCATAGACACAGGGGGGGGGGGGGGGGAGAGACGACATTTTCTGTATTAATTTAGTCTTGAAGGTCATGCTTGTTGTGTCTTTCTTAATATTCACACCAGTAAAGTGAAGAGTAAGTAAGTAAAGAGAATATGGGAGAGAAAGAGTGGTGTTTACTTACAGAGATTTGCTGCGAGGGACACTTATGTAACTGCGAAGAAATGAGTCTCCTCAGACAGTCCACAGCTTTTAAGATGTGGCTTCTGGTGGTATTTTAATTTCAAACACACACACACACACACACACACATATACACACTTGCAGACATACGCATGAACTATACACACTCCATGTCTATCTACAGCCACAGATACTCGACATTAACACACATTTTATTGCTCATGCTCCTACCCGGTGGTTACAATCTTACCAGATGATCTCTTAATAACGACCCGAAAGCTAAATATGCTCTCTAAAGTGCACGTAGCTACAGTTAACAAAGAGCAGAACGATTCAGTAGGCTGTAGTTCTCTTGATATTGTGAAGTAAAGGCAGTTTTTGCAGATCTGTCAGATCAGATCTGTTTCTGCCAGAAGGTACGTATTGATCCGCCCTTTGATTGTGGGGTTTCCTGAAATGGCCTGCAAAGGGGCATTTTCCAGGCCCCCCCGGGGAAGGTGAGAGAAGGTCGATTCTGGCCACATCAAGGCGTCTTTGTCTCCATCCAGTGCAGGCGGAGGCCCCAGCTGGGGGTCTCAGGCCAGCAGACACACACACACCGATATTTGGGTGGTGCAATGTCCCTGTCGGTTCCACCTCGCTGCCCCCTTTCTTATGGGTTAACAAGAAGCCGTAACTGCTATTCCCCACCTCACACACACACGCACAAACATCCCCAAAAACACACATGCAAATTAAGCGTGAGTTCATATGCACACAAAAACCAAACACACACACATGCAGAGACATACCATATCTTTTTTTAATCCAGGATCCAGATTGTTATGGCAGTGTGTCCTCTTTCTTCTCCTCCCTCCCCCTTTTTATTTTTGTTTTGGCGGACCCTGAGGTTCTTTTGTCTCCAGTCGACTTTCAAATGTCTATTTATTCGCCATGGTTTAATTGTGTTGTCGGCTAGATCTTTGAAATCGCCCGTTTAGCACATTTTGCATGACAAAAGGAGCTTTTGACCGGCCTGCTCATCCTGCTGTCCAGTGCCAGGTCATCTTTTCAGAGAGGAGTGTTTCATCTTTTTATGCGCGTCTGCATTGTATTTTCTTAAATCCATACATTATCCTTTTGATGAATTATTGAACACTAGCACTAACATGTTCACATGCTTGACTGGACGTAGCTTGTTACAGGCATGATGTCATGGCTACAGAAGGGGACTTCTTGGAGCAGCCTCTTTTTTTTTGCATCCAATTAACAGCAGCCTTTGAAGTTTTTCAGTTGGCTTTGAAAAGATTTAACAATGGCGTTGCATTGTGTCACTCAAGTGTTTGTTGTAGGGCATCCCCTAAAGATTTTATGTAATTTGTTACACAAATCATGTAATGTATAGTGTACATGCATGGAGTGTAGAGCCTTTTTAGAGGACTATTTTCTGCTCATCAAATTTGCAGACATTTAGAACATTACTCTCCGTCTTTAAATATTCAAACATGACGTTACAGAGATCCAAATATCTGGAGATGTTCATTTGATAATCAAATCACTTAGAGCACAACTTGTAAACAACTTGCAAAACATTCAGTAGGCTGTTTCCCTCGTGTCTCTCTCTCCAGCATCTCATTTCCCGCTCACGGTCTAAAACACATGGCATGTGGAAATGGAGGAAGAAGAAAGGAGAAGAACTGAGGGACAATGGAAAATTGATTTCCACACGAACAGCCATGAAACATATTCTCTAAAACAACAGGTTTAAGTGTTGACAGAACCTCGTTTTTAACCATATTAACATCATTACATAACATTAATAGCAGTACTTTAGAGTCCTTGTGGTATGGGCCAATTTAACTTAATTGACCAAAAAAAAAAGAAAGCTCAGAATTTAAGCTTCCCAAAACAGTAAAAGCTTCACTCAAACTGAACACCCGAACAGATTTATGAAATGTGTAGGGCCTCCGTTCACGTGAGCGGTGATTAGAGCTAGTCGTTCAGAAAGCTCATGCCACGGGTTATTTTTGTGATCATTTAGGATTTATATCCACATTAATTCACCTATACCCACTTCCTCAGAGATTTAAAGTTGTCTCCAATTGGTGTTTGTATCATCTGTTGCCAGGTCTTCTAAAAGGACGGATGCTCTGACAACAAATAGAGGAAGACTTTGAAAGTTTATGTGAACCACACAAGAAAAAAAACACCAAGTGATGTCTCATTTCGAAGTGGAGGTGGATTGTTTAAACACCACAGCTCAGTAGCTCAGACGTCACAAACATCTTCAAACTTCAAGCCTGCAGGCAGCACATGCAGAGCCTCCTCCCTGAACCTGAATGTGGGTACATTCCTCTCTGGTTCTCCTCCCTGCCAGTCTGCACAAATGTGCCAACCAGACCTCTTCCCACCTAACGCCCAGTCTGGACTGCACCGCTTTCTCACGTCAACCTGGCCGCTGCAGAGTGAGGGATATGGACGAACATCACCTGACTGACGCACATTTTTCAATGTGTGCGCACATCACACACGCGAGCAGTCGGGGGAAGTAACAAAATACATTTACTGAAGTATTGTTCTTAAGTGCAATTTAAGAACAGTACTTAAATGTACTTCTACTCTATTCACAAGCTACCCAGCAAAATACAAAGTTATTCAAATGAGCCTCATCTTTACCAGCTTCAACATTTAAGGAATGTACACATGAATGCATCAATAAATAATACTCCAATAATGATTGGCATTGAATGCATGACTTTTACTTTTAGAAGTATTTCTACATTGTAATATTGCTACTTAACTACAAGTACTTCTTCCACCTCTGCATGTGAGTGCCGGGGCAGCAGAGGCATCTTCTTCACATACCACATAACTATGTGCGATATCGCTACGACAAAGGGGGGGAGGTTGGGGGGGGTCGATTATAAAGAGAGACAGAGAATGGACTGTTCATCTCGCTGGATCTTAAGTGCGCACACAGACAGGAGGAAGGAGACGGGTGTTCCTGGTAAAGAGCAAAACCACTCCTGACCTGCGTTTGGAAACTATTCCAGGCACGTTGAGAGTACCTGTGTGATTATATGGCTGTTTTAATAGCACAGCTGCTGAATTCCCATCATTCCTTGGAAAACAAGGACAAACAACGGAAAGTAGTTTTAACAAGATATTTATTGATGAGGGGTGAGCTGTAGAACATGGAGTAACAGATGGTTTATCAGTAATAGCTTAATATATCAGTGTGTTTGATATATTGGGAAACTGCAGACTTGCACACAGAGCAAATGAAGAATGTTCAAAGAGAAACAACTTGATAACTTGCTACAAAAACACTGATTATTCACACTACCCAAGCTGGGTTAAGACAAAGATACAAAATTAAGACCATTAAGAGTTTCCGTTGTACAAAATGTGCAAATCAAAGGCTTCTACAAATTTATTACAAAGCAAATATACAAACTATAAACACAAAAGACTTCCATTAAAGATCCTGAAATGTAAAATGAAAACATATCATAGCTAGAAAGTATTTACCTACTTTGGACACACTCAGCTTTTGTTATTTAAGTCCAGAATGGCACAAAGATTAGCCTTTCAGGTTTTGGCAATATATATATATATATATATATATATATATATATATATATATATATATATATATATATATATGTATAAATACGACCACCGCTATTAACCGTAATCATACATTTACACTTGACAAAACGATGTAAGAACGTATTCTAAAATAAGAGATTTCTGTAAAACTGTTTCTCACAAAATAGTACATTCACAAAAAAAAAGAAGACGTTAGCAGATGTGTTCGAAGAAGTTAGAAGTTACCTTGAACAAACACAAACAAAACAAAACCCTGAGACACAATATACACAAAAACATGACAAAATCATGAAATAACGTCTTGAAACAGGCCGTAATGGGCCACATTCTCTCTTGCGAGCATGTATTTTAAGCCGAGGAGGATGATACAAATTTAGCTTACCAAAATTGAGGGAAGCCCGAGTCCAAAGGCTAAAAATAAAAAGACAGGAAGATTGTTTCTGTGCACAAAATCATACACTTCCCCAAATGTCTTCTCTCCTTCTCCATACGCCTGGCACAGCAAAGGTCTAATTCAGTCAATCAGCAGTCCAAATAAATTACACCTGAGTAATGGCCGAGTGACTGGAGGGGAGAGAAACCACAACAAAGGACCATCTGTAAAACCACACGTCCTCAGTCTGTTAAACTGGTAATCTACTGGCGAGATGATACACGTATTAAATGATGTAGTGAGTCAGTTGAGCAGTGCAGGGCCCATACAGTCACCGCAGCAGATTCGCCCCAGGAGGTGGTAAAATCCCAGCGCACACATCTATACTATCGCTCTGCTTCGCATGTTAGATAGAGGTCGTGAGGTCCCTTCAGTAAACATGGGAACGAGTCCAGCTCACGGCTAGTGGCTACATGGGAAAGTCACACAAGAAGAACGAGTAAACAGATCAGGTTGGAAAGAGGCCGCAGACTTCCAGTCTCCGGGCTGTCTCTAGGTCTCGGGCCTTCGCTTCCTCTGCAGCTGAAGATGAATGAGAATCGGGCTGGATGGAGCCGCCAGCCTCAGGACTACACAGACTCGTCCGCTTCCTCCGTGCAGACAGCGAAGCGAGAACCAACGCCTGCATACCAGACACCACTGCTTATCTGGGGAAAGAGACAAGAGGGGAGATTAATGTTCAGGGTCCTGTGAACGCTGCTGTATGGAGGACCGACCATATGACACGAGGGGCGGCCTGGACATTCTCAGGGAGCGGACAGGAATGCAGGGACGTCGGTCCTCCGCACTACACATCGGCTTATCACCATGCCATTTTATCAGGCTTACCCACATAGCGTTAATAACGCCTCAGGACGGGGCGTTATTTAACTAAAGTCCTCTTGGCATGTGGGATTAAGCTGCTCATGCCATTTATGTCGCTAGGTAATAAATATCTGAGGGTGGCCGTGGAGAAGACCCCACGCTGTACGGATAAGCTTCTCTGGACTACGCACAGATTCCGAAAACATCTGCTTTATCTGGATATAATTCATACTGTAAGAGGCTTTCTTATGGCGAAGCACACATTTTTACTACATTATATACGACCTAAAACACAACTTTGAGAATTCGATGGCCTTTCTTTGTAACCTCAGATATTTCAGTATCTAATCTTCCTCCCCTGCTGTTATGAGGGAATGTTGCACTGGGTATACGTCGGGGAGAAATGTTAACCTCCAATTTGCATATTTGTGATAATAACTCAGGTCTGCCGGAGCAGATGAAGGCTTTGTGTGTGTGTGTGTGTGTGTGTGTGTGTGCGCGCTCTCTATTCTAGGAGGAAGGCAGTTACAGGCGTGCTCTGCTGGGGGCTTGTTTAAATAACCTAATGAGTTCTCATTACCATGGCTGACAAAGCCGGCTGACACTACTGAAGCCTCAACTGATCCATACGCATCTGTTACTGTTGTGACTACGTCTCCTGAAGCGTAACAGTGGGACGCAGCCAGAGACCGGCACCACTGGAGTCACAGCAGAGAGGCAGAACGTCTTTTTTCAAACAAGCTAAACTATAGAGTGAGAAGCAAAACTACATTTAAACTTTCTGTACATTACCACTACAAACTACATTTTTGTGTTAAACCTGAATGCTAAGATTCACGTACTAGACAACAAAAATGCAAACAAAAAAAAGTTTATTTAACAGGCCTCCAATTCAGATTTATTGCTCAGTGTGACCTGATCAAGGTCCTGAATTGAGCCGCATGAGCAAAGACCAATACACGCGATGTCGTACGGAAGTTAACATGGAGGCCACTGGAGTCAGTCAGTTTACGGTTTCATTAACACGTTGATGTGCAGTGGAGGCCAGCGAATTTCTGAGCAGAAGATAACAAGGACGAGGAGAAAGACATTTTGAATGATGGCTTTTGTGCAGCAAACGGCAATGCTACTTTGTGTGTGCGTGGATGCAGAGTCGGAGGGATCTCGACGTGAATGACTTCACCGAAACACATTTCATTCAAAATTTGAGGATGTTAAAAGCTTCTTTTAACTACATTTACAAAAGCGCGTATGAGCGGGATTGTATTGGCTGAGCGACTGATCCAGAGTGACGTAAAAGTTGCATGAATTCCGATATAACTGCTCAGACAGAGGTAGTATTAAAATAAATACATATCACATACACACACACTGTATATCTGTTGTTTAATCCTCATAACTGTATAAACAGATCTGAAACCAACCCGTAACAGCACATTTGCTGCAATACAAACTCAGCTCACCCTTCCTGATCAAAGCAAAGCCGCAGTAGCAGCACTTACTGCATCACATGCGACTGCGGGCCTGATGGAAGTTTCCATTGCTGCTCTCTCGGTGTGTACATGGGCATGGGTCAGTGCATGCACTCCTTAGGTTCTGCTGCTGCTGCTGTTCTAATCTCTCTGAAGTGCAGATGATGAAGAGCATGACTCAGAATCCTAAATACTCCGCCGCTCTGCTCAACGCTCCAACTACGACAATATCACTGTTTCATAAAAGTTGCAGCTTTATATTAAGTCCTCTACTGCAAAGAGAGTGGGCTCTCCCTTGCTGCATTCATGTACGAGACACCCGCAGACCAACGCCGATAATAGGAAAGTAAATATCATACAGATCTAAAGCACTATTGGATTTTACTCGGATTTCTTCTGCATTACTGAACAACCCAAAAAGATTGTATTCCACAGAGATACACTCTGACCCACAAAGGTTATGTGTCTGTCCTCATCAGTGCATTCATCAAAAAACACCATCCCCGTCTCGCATCATTAAACTTCAGCTCCCTCCGCCCGCTCACAACAAGGGTCCCCGCTGTCACCAGAAGTGAGCTCCAGACTGCCTCACAGTCGCGTCATTATGACCCGTCATGTCAAGGTCGATTCTACTCAACACTGAGCTTCAGCGGCCACACAGTTCACCGTTTGCCCACATTTCAAACCACGGTTGCTTATGTGGACAAGCTCGTCATGACTTGCATGCAAACTTTGTGCTTTCAAACTCCCACTGTGCAACGATCGAATCGACCTTCACGGTTCTGACCTCCTTCTGCCAACAGGGAGTAAGATGTCTGGAGTGCCTAACAGGTGGCCGGGTTAATAACTGTAACCCAGAAAGTACCCAGATGCCCCCGTGTGTGTGTGTGTGTGTCTTTGGTCCGGTCCACTGCAGTAACCGCAGTGTGATGCTGTGAGGGACGCGGGGAGTCCGCGCGCCCTTCAGCGAACCAAACAGATGGGCTGGAACTATATGAAGTGATTGGATGTGGCACTCTGAGGTTAAACCTGACTCAGTCTGTCTGCTCCCATCACTTATCTTTCTCCTCCACATGGGAATGATGCCAGATTGAGTTTGACAAAAGAAAACAATTACCAAATCTCAAGCATTTCTATGACTCATAAATGACACAGTCTGGTTGACAGCACACACACACACACACATACACCACAAGACTAGGTCACATTTATCAAATGAACACCCATCACTGACATTCATCTCCATTAGCTTTAGCTTTAGTGCATCTTGGGCTCCATCTGCGTCTTCCAGGGGCCTAATTACCCACCATGCACCACACCAAAGCTGAGTCCCTTTTCTTTATTTGTCCCTTGTGTCCACAGGGCCTGTGCCATGTTTACTAATGACCACAAAGAATTGCACTGTATTGACTAACGCATGAATCGCAGGGACTTCATTTACATGACTTTGCATTGTTTCCAGGGACGGATAAAGGACTCCGGGATGAGCTCAGAGACACGAGCATCTTGGTACAGCTGCAAAGTGTATTAAGCCCGGATGAATCCTTGCAGGAACTCTAGTTTAAGACTTGGAACAAAGAGCGTCTCTGTGACTGAATACGCGCCACTTCAGCAATACTTCAGCAAATATTACGTAATTCAGATTAATTACCAGGCAGACACACTGCGTCCCGTCCCAGCCGGCTTACTGAAGAGGCCCCTGTAACTGTATGACAGCTCGCCTCTTTTTAAGGGCGTAATCAAATTAGTCTGGGTGATTAGTCAGCCATTTTAAGCATCTTTTTCCCCTTTTCCTTTTTGTTACTCGCAGCATGGAGAAAAGACCAATAAAAACCCCATTAGGTTTATGCAAATGTAGGCAGCCACGCCGAGGGCTGTAATGTGGCAGATTGATTACTCAAGAGACTGAAGACAAAGTGAGTGTGCACGTGCTGACTCTGACTGTGTATGTGTGTGTGTCTGAGAGAAGGAGGTGGGGGGGGGGGGGAGGTGGGGGGGGGGGGGTCGTTGTTGTACACAGATGCCACAATAAAAGCCTCATTCAGCTTGTGTTCCTGGTGGCCCTCACAGCAAGGCATTAATAAAACATTAGTATTGAGTGACTGGGGCCTCTGCACTCCTCCCTGATCCCATCGTGACCTTTCCATTTTACAGCAGCTGTCTGGGGAAGCAGAGAGCCCGCCAAGGACTCCCTCGGTGGCCCCTGACCTCTCCAGGTGTACCCCGTCACACAGAGCCGAGCCCACCTCATGAGGCGCTTGAAGCCGTTAAAAAGAGAATGCTGCTTATGTCTATGATTTTTAGGAGCGGAGAGGGGTGATGAGGAGGGAGGGCTGGAGAGAAGAGAGG
This sequence comes from Pholis gunnellus, assembly GCF_910591455.1. Taxonomy (NCBI): domain Eukaryota; kingdom Metazoa; phylum Chordata; class Actinopteri; order Perciformes; family Pholidae; genus Pholis; species Pholis gunnellus. Next base: position 9,364,397 of record NC_136530.1, read on the forward strand.
AGGGGAGGGGAGGGGGGGGGCTAGGAAAACAAAGGTTCAAGTGTAGATAACAGTCATGTCTGGGGTCGTTATGGTTCAGTGGTTTAAAGGAGAAAGAGAGAGAGAGAGAGATTGCCCTGAACGTTGTGCAGGGAGCTCTGGTTACATCCCGTCTGGCTGTAGTCTGGTACCAACAACTGACCAGACTACACTGTGACGGTACTCTGTTTACTTTTTCCAAAACACGCGCTGAATACACCAATGAAAGCCTCACAGGAAACTGTAACGTTTGTGCCGGCAGTAGTCACATATTACACTAAAACTGTATTCAGGTCTTCTTGTTTTGGGCCTTTAAGGGTCGCTGACTTCTCCTGCCTGGACCATAACAAACACGAACCATAATGCTTTAACATTTACACATACTTTTCCATCAACAGTGAGTTCTGGCTTGGCCCTGGAGTCTGTGGTCACTCGCATCTGCTGGAAATGCACAGGGCCACAAACTACAGCAGAACGTGGTGACAAAAACGCTGGTAATCCCATCCAGGCCACGCAAACGGCGAGGACAACTGCACGGCCTCGACCACAAGGCAACATTAACAAATCTTTACTAATGGGAATGCAGGCCACACCTTCATTCCTCCCAAATTAGAGTAAGGATGGCTGGCTTTTTAAAGGACAGGCAATGCCAGCAATGTGACCGCCTCTGTGTGTGTGTGTGTGTGTGTGTGTGTGTGTGTGTGTGTGTGTGTGTGTGTGTGTGTGTGTGTGTGAGAGAAAGAGACAGAAACAGAGAGGGAGACAGAGTACTACGAGTGGAAAACCAGTGGTTTCACAACTGTGTAAAAACTCACAATACTACTAGTGAATACTTGAACAGCTGACTGGTGGTTTTTCGGTCCCATTGTAAACATGAAAAGAACACACATACACAAACACACACACACACACACACACACACACACACTTGCACGCATAGACAATTATTTCTCTCTCTGACCCAGCTGAAAGTTGACAACCTCGGGTGCAAAGTATTTTTAGGCAGGCGTTAGTCTCGGCTGCCAAATGGCGCAAAATATAACTTTGCTCCTCCTGGTCTTACTCGCTCTCCACTTCATCTTCCTCTTCCTCTCTCTATATGTGTGTGTTAGTGTGTATGCGTCCTGCTCTGTGTCACATTCTTGCTCCCTACATTTTTTTTTCCACTTCACTTCTCCTCACGAGCCCCCGTGTCTCGGGTGAGAGGGAGTGGACCAGCGTCAGGGTAGGACGCCGTCTTCACAGGCTGCAAATCGGAGCTTTTTCCATGTCTGCTGTAATTAAAACAGAAAGGCAGCCGGCAGCGGGATGGTAGCTACCGTAACTGCAAGAGTTCATAAAGATGCTGTGCCTTGATCTTTCATAGCCAGCCTGTCTGTCTCCATCGCGGCCAAAAAAACCTTGGCTAGCGGTCCATACCAGCAGCCTCATAAGGCTAAGCCCCCAGCTCCATCATATCCAGCTGTTTACTGTAGACACAAGTCACACATAAGCTCTCTGCTTCCGCTCAGCTTTACTTTCAAAAGTTCTTGGCAGCATAAAAGGAGCTTGTTCAGAGTCACTTCCCGTACAGAGGAGTACAGAGGAGCATGATTTATCCAAACTTTAGTCACAGAAAAGGACCAATCCGCCTCACTGTGCACACTATTTACTTCAGCATTCCTATTCACGTCCGTGACAGAATCTCTTTCTTGACAACTAGAAAGACTTTAAACTTAACCTTCCTTGAGGGGGGGATTGAAATAAAAACGTTACCAGTCTGGTATATCATATTAGTACATATGAATACTGGTGGCTGGTGGATTTTGTTTCATTCGGATAGAGCCAGTCTAACAGCTCCCCCTGTTTCCAGTCCAGCTTACTGGCGAACCGCCTAACAGACACATGAAAGGATGGTAAGTGAATAAATGTAATGTATTGCATAGTGTTGCTCTGATGACAAACTGGAGCTTTATGACAAATGGGCTGCATTAAACCATTGAACCTATAGCACAAAATAATACTTTAAAAGCTCTGTGAATGTAGTCCGCGTAATAAAGCCTCCAATAAAAATAAAACCACAAAGCCCCGTAGTCTGGGTAGTAAAAAGCAAACCCAACGACTACTGCAGCAATGGACCATTTTTCATTGATTGCAACAGCGCTAAAATAAGATCACAGGCCAGGCCTCCCGTCATGAAATTTAAAACTAGCTGGACCACCACCAGGCACATGAAAACCACCTGCAAAACCTTCTAAGCATCACTGTACAGCCTCTTCTTGTTTCATCTGCCGGCCCCTCCATCCCTCCATTCTCACCTTGTGTGAAAAAAAAAAAACACCACCTCGGGGAAAATGCATCATCTCTTATCTCACACGAAGCTGTGAAAACTGCCACCTGTCATCCCTTCAGGCAGATGAGGCCGAGCGGTTCTTCACTGATGTGGTATGTTCCATCGAAGTCAATCATATTTTTTATAACCTTGAGATGTATCCTTTCCTTCTTATCCCCACTAGCCCCTCCTGAATTCCTCAGACTTTTCTTTATTACTTTTAAGCAGAACAGATTGCCGCGGCGTCTGTCAGCACATGTGGTGCTTCCTCTTTGTCCTTTAAAGCACTTTGAGAAAGGTGCTATATGGATAATGTAGAAAAAGAAACGGTAGGCTTGTATCGCTATGTGTTCATTGGACTTTTGGGGCAAAACTGTTGTATATTTGGGGTTTTTCAATGATGTAAAAGAGTGGTGTATCACACATACGGTATGTTCCGGCTCTTATCTAAAGCTCACTGAATGCTCCTTGTGGTCCTCTGGCTCTTAGCCCTCCATATGTCAAACACCACTTGTCCCATCACCTCTTATACGTTACACCTGTTCGGGTACTGACTCCTGCTCGGCCCACTAGGCACGGGCCTGATCCCCGCCTCTCCACCTCGCTCCCGTCAGTGACAGAGGTCTTGTGCTGCAGCTCTCGCTCTGTAATTACCAGCACTGCTGACATTCCTTCTGCTCTCCAAACCAGGACTGCGCTGTGTTTATCCAACACCCAGCCGTCGCAGCAGCTAGATAATGTGTAACTGTAACCACTGGCAACCCCTGAAAACAGCGAGGGGCTTTTAAACCGGCCTTGTCCGGTTCAAACCGACATTTACCTCCGTTGCGTAAGCATGTTGTGGGAATTATCTGAAGATAGTTTTGCTTCCACAAAGTGAGTTCCACTTTAACATCCGACAGTAAAAAAGGGACACTATGAATAGCACATATAATTGACTTTGTGTTTGTTTGTGTCAGTTTAAGGAAACTACAATTACTCACCTCAAAGAGTGCGCTTCTCTCTACGCTGAGAGGTACTTCCATGTGCTGACGAAGGCAGTGGGAATGAGTGAGTAGGGCACACTGGTCACGCTGTCCCAAGAGTCCGACGAGGGATCGTAACAGTCGAGTGTTTTACACCTCTGAGCCCCAAAGTAACCCCCAACCACATACAATCTGTTCCCTGACGCCACCGCGTGACAGCTGATCCGCTTGGCCGTCACGTCGCCAAACTTTGACCACTGGTACGTCTCGCTGTTGAACCGGTAAGCGGAGCTGGCAGAGAATTCCGTGTCGCCACCGATCACCACGACATGGTTGCCGACCACGGCCGCTGCCGTGTAGCGCCACAGCTGCGGACAGGCGGCCGGCACAGACCAGCGGTTCTGGCAAGGGTCAAAGCACTGCACCTTGGGGTATTTGTCTCTGTTCACGCTGGTGCCGCCGAAGGCAAAGAGTTTGTTTTTGGCACCGACGACGGCAGCGTTGCTCACCCCCTCTCTGAGCGGGGCCACCAGCGTCCATTTATTGGTCTGAGGGTCGTACTGTTCCACCTGTTTGAGGGACACAGACGGAGACGCGGGGAACGATCCTGCAAGAGAAGTGTGTCCTCCCACGACGTACAGCTGGTGGTCGAGCTCCGCCGACCCGTGTCCGAACCTGGCTACCAGCATAGGTGAAGCTTTGGACCACTCGTCGTGCAACGTGTCGTACACCCAGACATCTTTGGAGGCCCCGTTTTCAGAGCCACGTCCACCGGTAACATAAACCTGAGACACATGGAGAGAAGTCATGTTTTTGTGTACTTCTACACAGCATTACATTAAAACGCACGTAATCAAGCATAGATCACATACATACCTTGCAACCAATCGCACATGCGCTGCATTCTTTCCTGGGGCTGGGGATGTCTGTCTTGGGGGTGATCTCCTTCGTCTTGTTGTCGATCATGTAGACTTTATCACACATGAAGGTCTGTCCTCCCAGCAGCAGCAGGGCCTGGCTGACTTTCCTCGGCCTGGCGCAGAAGCCCGTTACAATACCGTCATTCTGGAGGATCCTCATTTTGCACCGTACCGCGTCTTCGACGATCTCCCGTCCCACCTTATGGCACATCACCAGCTCCTCTGAAGCAACGTTCTTTAGCAGGTATGTTTCCGGGAGCAGCGCGAGACGGACACAACGCAGCAGCTCGGGCAGCTCGCTGTGCCTGTGCTCCATGTCGGCCTTGACCCAGTCGATAACAGCCTCGTACACCAGGCTCTCGTCCTCCACTTCCAGTTCCTCGCTGAGGATCAGCTCCTGGACTTTGTCTCTGGGCAGGCTGAGGAAGTCCTCAGTCCTGAAGAGAGTAGCAAAGTCTGCCAGGCACATCCTCCACGAGAGCTCGTACAGTCTCTGGCACTGATGGGCGTCTGACAGCAGCATCATCCCCAGGCAGTTTGACTGGTCGAGGTTCTTCTCCAGAAACTCTGCCGCAGCGTCCCTGATGTCGTGAAACTGAAGCATGTCGCCGGCTTCCAGGAGCGACTCCGCGTTTTCCTCGTTGATGATGATCCGGGCCGAGTAGGCGTAGTCGAGCAAGAGCTCCAGCACCTCCGGATGGAGGGAGTCGTGGAAGTTGACTTCGGCGTCGCGACTCTCCCTGAGCCCGCCGCTGAACATGGCCTCAAAGTATCGGCTACAGGAGGCCAGGACGGCACGGTGGCAAGGGAAGGATCGGTTTCCGGCCTTTAGGACGACATCTGTGAAGACTTTTCGTTTGCGCAACAGGTTGAGCTGCGTCAACAGGCTGTCGGCGTGGGTCGTCTTGTGGAAGAGTTGGATATTCATGGAGCCGGAACTAGAGCGAGACTTTCTGTTTTCGTGGTTACTGACAGACATCTTGAGGAGGAAATAGAGTAGGAAAAAAATATAAGTACAAGTGGCAACAACCACTCCTTTATATTTGTTTAATTCAAACGTTTCTAACAGTTGGACAGGAAGACGAGATCTTATCAGGTCTTGCGCCCTCCTTTTGATGTGAACACTACCATAAACACTCCCCCCCCATTCTATGATCAAACAAAACTCACTGTGGCAACAGCAGGTGAATGGGTTGTTCAGAAATAAAATACTCATATCAGTGCGCGGTACGGAAATAAACTTCAGCCTTCAAGTATGAAAGAAAATCAGATAAGGAGCACTCCCACACAAATCCAGTGTGTGTGTGTGTGTGTGTGTGTGTGTACACAGAGATTTACACTGTAAGACACAGCAGTGTCAATACTCAATTATCAAACAAATTAGCCACATTAACTGGCTTTTAATTTAACCTTCCTTCTATAATTGATGATAGTTAAAGAAACGACACCTGGGCGTGTTGCCCTATAGCACATCTTTCCACCCGTATAAACATTTCAAGTTGGTGAGTCACCTCCAAAACAAAAAGGGAGAGCCAATCAATTCCTTCCAGCTGGTTCTATCCTCCAGCTGTTTCACACATCAGATGGTGCCTAAGCTTTCAAGCCCACATACGATGTGACACCTCAGCCCAGCTCCTTGAGGAGGAAATTATGCAACCGCAGTGCAACAGATGAAAACGGTGGTGGATTCAGACAGACCTGCAGCCATTACTCCATCAAGTTTATGCTGAATTTAAGAGATTCACTTCATTGCATGCCAGGAGTTTTATTTCTAATTAGTACAATTGTATAATAACCACTTTGTAATAATTATGGAACAGTAGGCTAATAAAGTCGTTTTTCAAGACATAACTTGAAAACGACCAAATAAATATCTTCCGCTTTGAAGCCTCCATTGTTTCACAGCAGATACATTTAAGTCGGCTATTCACTCCCACTGAAAGGGGGACTGTGGACTTCCGCGGAGGGACTCAGCGTGAAATCCAATTCGTTTTGTGCAGTAAATGTGAAACTGCGGTCAGCGCTTCAGCATGCGCTCAACTTTCCTCCCGAGTTAGCCTGCAAAACACCCAGGCTGCTACAATCAACATCAAAGGAGCCGACGCTACACACTGTGACTAAACCACTCACATGTCGGAAGTTGCAGAAATATCAGAGACGCAGCTGTTTGTTGGTGATCGATGCTTTAGGGAAAATTAGCCGTCTGATGCTTACCTTGATGGGCGCAAAGCTGATCCGGATTCCTTTATCTCGGTTCAAACTTGTTCCGTCGTTGATTTGTTTGAAGTTGTGGCACAATTTAGACAAATCCGCATTCAGAGTTTAGAACTGTATCGTATCCTGAAGGGCTGTGGAACGGTTGAGCCATTTGTCTGCGTCGCAAGCTTCGAGTGTAAACACGCAAAATAGACAACGTTAAAAAAGTTCGCCGTTTCGGATAGTTCTCGGGAAGCCACGCAGCCTGCAGGAGAGCAACGAGCAAAGCGGAGAGAACGCGCAGAGCCGCCGTGGTGTTCAGCCTGGCTCCGCCTACTCCTCCTCACATCGTCCAATGGGCTGAGGCGTCTTTATTCTCCATCCAACTTCAGGGTCAATGCACAGCATTAGTGCAGAATAGCGTTGCCTCAAAGAACACAAGAAACACCTGCCAGTGTGTTTCACCTATACCTGCTATGTTTCTCACTTTGACTCAGAAGTGCTCAGGGGAGAAGCTCTACGTGTGCCTCGACTACCAAATCACATGTATTTGTACAGTAGTCTTTCAACAATATCAAGACAGGGCAAAACACGAAATATGTATAAATAATATAATAAAGGAATCTGTCTAAATTATTTTTTAATGATTTGATTATTTATTCATTATTTCTGTAACATGTGATTGCCAAACATGAAGGCCTAAATGGCTTCTCCAAACTGCCAGGAATTACATTTAGGGGAGAAATACTGAAGCCTTGATGTATTTATGATTTTGTTGGCTTAAAAGTAGTCGAATTTTAACATGTAAATAGACCAGAATCTGTTTAAAAATAACCACCATGCATGTCATCTTTTGCTTCTGAAACCTGCTATCATGTCCTCAGTTTTGGCTCTGAAACTGAGAGTATTCTTATATTATTTCCATTAAATATGAATACAAAATACATCAGGAACATAAAAAGCACAGTTCCTGCCCTGTTTGCCAGTTCCACATAACCAACAGTCTTAATGATCATATGATGGCAGGTTAAAGTTCTTCTGAGAGCCATGAGATCGTTTCTCCAGCTGAATTCCATGCATTTTCTGGAGGATTTAAGTCGAGCTATTCGGGACAAGAATCGGGCCAGTCAAGAATGAGCCAAGTCAGCCTGCACATACAAGGAATTTCATGGGCTGCTTAAAACATGGTACAACCCTGAAGCAATGGTGTGACGATTTTTAAGTATAAGTTCGGGAGAAGAGGAGTCCTCTCTCTCTCTCTCTCTCTCTCTCTCTCTCTCTCTCTCTCTCTCTCTCTCTCTCTCTCTCTATATATATATATATATATATATTCTATGTATTTATGTAAAGTGACTATTCAAGTATAGAACAGATTCAAGAATGATGTGTCTTTTCTTTTGCTAGACTTGTTGTTGCCATGTCCCAACATGTCTGCAGATGTAATTAATGGCATTAATAATGACTGGATTCCATTTAGGTGTGCCAGGTCCAGGGCCGTGCTATTGTGAATGCTGGGCCTTTTGTCTTACTGGGACACTTAAATGGAACAGAATTTATGGTATTAGCGGCACCTGTGCTTTTCATGCTTTAACAGGCCGGCGGTGAAAAAAAGGATGATAGTCAGAAATTTAAAAAAATGGACTTCAAACAGATCAGTGGTAGTTTTAATATTAATATACTTTTCTTTCTTTTTTTTAAGTAATAGAGGCTCTGGGGACAGTTACTCCCTCTCAAAACTGACTGACGGGTGAAGACTGTTCGTGCACCGAGCTGACTGATCTCCAACACCTCGGCCAGAGTCAATGCCACACTGCTCAGGTTTCTCTTCCTCTCGCTCCCTCTGAATGTCAGTCAACAGCTGCTTTTGAAGATTAAAAGCTGTTGCTGTTTCTCCACTGTCTGAGTTTGTGTGCATATGTGTGTGGGTTTTTAATCAGCTTTCCTTTCATCCTCTATTTCCTATTGTTTCTTCACAAGGGACTCAAATTTGTCTGCTACTGATATCACCAAATTATCTTTTTTTTTCATACACTTGAAAGCCTTTTAATAACAACCTACAGTCTTGTGTAACCTCAAAGTTTGACACTATAAACACTTGTAGGTATTTCACATTCTCATAATCATTGTTGCCGGTGCTTGTTGAAGCCTTCCTTGTAGCTGGCTGGGCCAATTGCTTTCATACACACAAGTGTGCCTAAAGGGGATTAAGAATTTAAGACGATTAGATTAATGAACTCATGATTGTAATCTAGGGTTAACTCATTTTGCTGCACTTTAACCCAACCCTCCCTTCCCCCCATTGAGCCCAGTGTGGCTCGACGCCAAAAAGGTCTCAGGACATATGTGTATGTGTGTGTGTGTGTGTGTGTGTGTGTGTTTTTTTTTGCATGTGCTTGGGTGTTAGCATTGTGTAACTGGTCATTAATTACTCTTAGGCAGACACGCCACTAATCAGACCCCCCGCAATTATTCCTCAATGCCCCCAGCATTGCAAGAAGCCACTCACACAGTGTCTGTTGACAGTGACAGTAACCGTCACTCCATTGTTGCCTGCAGACTCACTGTACTACATGTTTGTTCACTCAAGGCAGGTGGTCTTCTCAGTGAGGTCATCCCGTCTGAAACATAAGGAGAGGGGTCCGCGTAGACGGGGTCATCCTCATGCCCGGGCCTCAACACCAAACAATGCAGAGGTTCTTATGACTTTCTATATATGCTGTTGGCTCCTGCTTTCCACATAGTTTTAGTTTTGAAGTAAATCTATTTACCCGGGGCAAGTTGGCCCAGAAATATTACAATAACTACCTTGGAATGATTGACTGAACATTAATGCAATACAATTATGCAATGGATAAACACAATATATCGAATATCCTGAATGTAATCACACACCGTAAGCATATATTATTCATTTTTTATTATAATTTAATTTCCAATACAGCCTGCTGTGGAGGATCAGGGTGAGATAAATGGCTGTTGTGATGTTTTCTAAATGAAAATTTCTTCTCACAATTGATTCCCAAATTTAGTTTTAGCCAAAACAAACAAGAACATGTATCACATTACCTTTATATACTCACTGTTTTATTACTTGTTTACATCTCTGTATATATATTCTCATTCACTGCACAGCCTGTTTTCATAGAGCATAGAGCATAGAGCATAGATACAGCTTGATTCTTTTGTATTACCATCTACCACTAATATGTTATATTATTTTATATATTTTTTTATAAATGTTGTATTTGTATCCCTTTATTTAACATCTGAACTATCTTATGTATTGGATTCTCATTTGTACTTGCCTGATTTTCTTTCTAAACATTTTGTAATAGTATTGTCGGAGGGAGCCTGAGATCTAACAATATCATTGCCAATGACAACTAATAACTTCAAACCTGAAAACAAAACAAGAGCATTTCATATCTTGGCATTGCATATTTTTTGGTAAAGAAGTATTTTGTGTTTATTATACTGTTACAATCAGTGATCAATCTAACACTTTACCAATAAACAGAGGGCTGGTTTTGAATTAAAAAGCAAAAAAATGTAAAATCCAAGAGTGTCTCTCCTTTAAAGTTTTAGACTGTGTGATCATTCAAGTGAGTTGGCCTATACCTCCACCGCGCGGCAAACACGCGTGTGTGCGTGCACGTGTGTCGTTGGGATGGATGTCTGTGTTTCGTACAGTGTACAGTGTTGTTAACATGTATATAGTATGAAATACAAAACGTGTTTGGTAGCGGTAGATTTATTCCACCGTAACGCGATCTTGTCGGCTCACCAAAAAAAAAACACATTTCCCATGTCGGACTCGGAATCACCTTCACGGAAGTGACGTACGCAGTCTTCCGTTGCTGTCAAGGGCATCGAAAACTATCGTTAGCCGAACCTAGCAGTAGCTGTCCACACGTGTATTTACAGAAGACCGACACAGCTACAGTTTCGGTAGCGACTCCGGTGGAAATGGACGGGTTCGGGTCAGACTTCCCAGCAGGTGGATCGGGTGGTAAAGTGGACACCGGTACGATCATGGAGCAGGTTAAGGTCCAGATCGCAGTGGCTAACGCGCAGGAGCTGCTGCAGGTAAATCAATGGACACAGCTGCTAAGCTAGCAAGGCTAACCTAAAACTTGTCTAACTTACTAAGTTAAGTGGCAGAGTAACGTTAAATATAGTAAATAAATTAAGGGAAGCACCTTTGTTAATCCTCTCACACTGTTGTATGAAGATGTCGTCACCACAACAATGAAATATGACTTATAGAAACAGTAGTCATCGAAATGCTGTAGCCTAGACGTCCCAAAACCTTGACTCTTTAACCAGATGTGTCTTTAAACCAGATTCATTGAGTGTTTTCACCTAACGTTACCAGATGCACAGCGGGTGATGTTGGGGACGGCTGTTGTAACTGAAGTTCAGCTGTTAGTAATCACGTGAATAACGTTTTTGTCTTTCTGTTTCAGAGAATGACAGACAAATGCTTCAAGAAGTGCATAGGTAAACCTGGGAGCACGCTGGACAACTCCGAGCAGGTATGCGCGGGTCCACAATGAGCAGTTTAAGATGCACAAAGATTAGAGTTGAAAAAACTAATCAATTGGCAGATAATCTCGAGTCAATTTGGTCATCTATGATAATCTCATGCGAAGATTTGCTACCTTTCTGGGATTTCTATGAATGTGAAGGGAATGTGTTTGAGTTTTGGATTGTCTGGACTGACATAACAAGCCATTCAATTTAAGTTAACCAGCTTTTAATACACTATAGACCAAATTATGAATTGATAAAGTAATTAGCAGAATGATTTATAATGAAAATAATTGTTAGTTGCAGCCTTTAGAAAAGATCATGAATTGTGTCTCTATATCTGCCTTTGTCCTCACAGAAATGTATTGCCATGTGTATGGACCGGTATATGGACGCCTGGAACACCGTGTCCCGAACATACAACTCCAGATTACAGAAGGAAAGAGCTCGTATGTGAACATCCCTCTCTTCGTCCTTCCGTTCCCTTCGTCGGGCTGCTGCTTACGGCGAGGAGGAGTACAGTGTTTCCACTGGAGGCCGTGCACGGGTGTGTCGTGGCAGCAGCAGCACACCGTCGTCATACCAATACCTTACAGACAGACAGACAGACAGACAGGCAGGCAAGTGGAGCCCGTGGACCCTAGCCACAACAAAAGTCTCTGTGGACATTTTCATTTTGCTCTGAGGAACAGTTAAGAAACAAAGTCTGATTATTTGTGTTTTTATGTTATGAATAATTCATCTTCTGGTTAACAAGTAATCATACATTTACACCTGCATGTTTAAAGACATATAGGTCACGAGAATTGAAAACTCTAAATACCGGTTGGAATGAACACAAGTGTGATTACGTACTTATTGCCCTGTGATAGACTGGCGATGTTTTAAAGGAAATTCAGAGTAATTATTGCAGTATTTGTTTACTTAATAATGCGGCTTCAATAGAAACACTGAAACCTCCCTGCCTTTAAATTATGGTTGACTGTTTCTTGTGTTTAAGAGCCTGTATAAATGGGACGCATACCTGTAACTAACCACAAATTCTCATAAAATACTATCGGCATGTTTGTTACCAATTCTTTTCATTGTGTTGCTGCACAACTGGAGCCCTTAAGGGACAACGCAGGCTTCACTTAACATGCTTTTACACTAAAAGACCTACTTCAAATCAAAAGGAGGACTCAAGGACGAACTTGGTGTTTTCATAACCGTGAACCTGACATTCACAAGCCTCCAAAAACAGTCCTATATCAAAGTACGCCTGGAGAACAAAACTGTTTTGTCTGATCTGTGTTCTAGTTGTCACTCTATCTGCCGCCCTCCACAGTAGTGGGCTTGTTTCAGCAGGGTCTGCCTTGCTGTACACGGGGTACTGAACCTTTCTCATCTGTATGTGCCCCCCCCCCCATCCTGCTGAAATGATGTAGGGAAGTAAGAGCCACAAAAGCTTGTGAACATTATTTGCAGTGTGTGTGAATGGTTTTCATGAAAAATCAATAAATCTTGTTTATCAGAGTCCTCTCTTGTGTCTCATCAAAAAGAGTGTATGCCAATGAAACATCACCATAGGTTTATCAAACTTAAGTCAGAATTAGATTAAAGCTGATTCCAGGACCACTTTCTTCATACAGAACTATATATTTCCCAGAAAACCCACCTTTCAGTAACACTTATTACACCGCATCTTTGTCTTATTTTCTTAGAATAGATTTTTTTTTTTTTAAAGACAAGGAAATGTACCCATAAATGAACCACATATATTCAGAACCCCACACAAAATGAAGAAAAAAAATACACCATGTACGGTAAGTTTACCGGTCAGGAAAATAAATAACTGAAATAAATACTTTAAATCATGCATGTGCGATCAAAATGTCCACAATCCAGTTCAGTATTCTCCTTATTTCTTCAGTACATTATGAAAGAGGATGGTCCCAGTTCAGATAACTGCACAGTATTACAAACAGCACCTAAGATCAATACCGTGGAAACTATGTATGTGTGGCTTTTAGCATGACTTTGGTCCTTTTACAGTACAGTTTTCTGGAGAAGATGTATCAACAAAATCCACGTGCTTTGTCATCTTTTTGTGGTTTCAGCTTCTTTTTTGGTCTCTTCAGAAAGGCAGGTTTGTAGATATCCATTTCCTGACGGACGTAATACGAGTGTAAACCCCCGGGAAACCAATTCGCCCACATCCATGTCCCCAGCTGGTCACTCCAGCAATAAACCACTGGCCAGAGGGCTCGCGGCAGGTCAGCGGCCCTCCAGAGTCTCCCTGGATGAGAGGGAAGAAAGAACAAAAGATTGGCTTTTAATAACTTGTAAGAAATTAAAATAACCTCAACGCAATGCAGTCTCCAGCATGTAAAGAGAATCAAACAATTAAGGATGAGAGAGGGATCAGTAGAGTGAAGTATAAAGAGAATGTCACTTGGATCGCTGCTGAGATGCCAGGTGCTTTGACCGAGACAGGAATGCATGTGGGTTTCCTTACATAAGGAGATTACAGAGAGGAAGCGGGTGGAAAGGGGGGCTCTGTGTTTTTAGGAAGGAAAGTCTGCTCTCTCCCATCAGATTAGTATCTCTCACTTAAGTGTTGCAATGTTCCTCAATAAGTAGCGCTTGGCTTTCTTCATCATAATGTCTGACAAATATTTTCACAACCGTGAACTATTCATATGCTTTTTCTTTTTTCCAAAGACAAGTCCTTGAAACTTCGAAAGAATGAAGGGCAATATTGACTTTGCTCTGACCTGGTTAACCATCCACTGTAAAAAGATGTATCGGTGCCATGGCCCTATTTCCCAGAGCACTTATGTTATCTTGGTCCACAATCTTACCGCTCAGATGAGGCCAGGACAGTACCACCCAGATGTCCGGCCCAGTTCCAGGCTGCGTAAAAGGTATTTGGGTAACATGGTAGAATGTCCTGCAACTTACCAAACAGGTGTCCTTCCCTCCCTCCATGTAACCAGCACACATCATGTTAGGAGACAGCACGTTCCCATAAGACTGCTGGCAGTCTGTCTGGTCAATGATGTTCACTGCAGCTTTCTGCAGCAGGTTGGTCAACGAACCTGTGCCAAAAATGATATTAGTGGGTAATGCATTTTCACAAAGATCAAGTCTGATTCCAACACCGTTTCCAGAAAGACAAGTTGCTGTTGCATTCTTGAAATGCTCTTTGTTTTTGTTTTTTTACTACTGTGAGCGCCACAAATCAAATTCCGTTCACCTCCATTGTTCTGGTGTAGCAGCAGGGGTTTCAGTGGTAAATAAGTCAGAACCTCAGCAGGTAAAAGTGAAGCTACGTGCATGGCTACATACCAAAAGAGTAAGTGAGAAACACTGTGTGAGCAGGCCATTTGGTAGTGTTTAATATTATATTTTATCATATTGTAAAGGTGGTGGGATAATGCGGCGGTAAGGACTTGCCTCAGTGCAAAAATCCCTTATTTAAAAAAACTAGTTTGGTTTTATTCATTCTTTAGGATCATGAGGATGTAGAACTTTTGCTCCTCTGATGTTTTCTTGCTTTTACTCCTTATGGAGAATGATGTCAAATTGTCGAATTTGTTGTAAATTGTAACATCATTACGCAATTGTCCAATGTTTTCTTGGAAGCTGAGCCCGGTGCCGGTGACATTTGAAATCCCTCACCTCCTTCCCTCATGGATCCCCAGCCTGTGATGTAGCACTCAGTAGTCTTGAGGAAGCGGTGCACCGGTGAGGGGAGACAGAGTGACTGGATGGTGTGGGACATGGCGGCTGGGACTGCCAGCTCCAACAGAGCCACGTCATGGTGCATGTTGGTGCCATTGAAGGCTGGGTGGATGATGACCCTCTGGATGGGGATGACCATGGCTCCTACCCCAGAGCGCAGCACAGACCCCAGGCTCACTGCCCAGTTAGTGGGGCTACGGTCACTGGGGGTTATAAATGAAGACATGCTCAGTACCATCTAGGCTCATCCATTATTATTGATATCAATATTATTGAGGTTCAGCAGCACCTTTTGAAGCAGTGTGCCGCTGTGAGTAACCATTTGCTGTGAATGAGTGTGGCGCCGCAACGGTGCAGTCTCTGGAACTGGAGGCTACCAATCCAAGGCCACTCCCCCCTTCGAGCTGTTACTCCACCCACGATCCTGTGGGAGCCCAACGCAGGACGCATGCCGCAGTCTGCAACAAAAACATGCATCAGAAATATGTTCTTTAAATCCAGTATGTGCATTCCTTTACACATATGAACTCACCACAGTGTCTTTCGTCAGCCTGGTTGGGGCAATCTGGGATGCTGTCACACTCTGGGTTGACCTTGCTGATGCAGGAGGTGGCGCTACACTGGAAGTTTCCGCTGCAGTTCAAGGCTGGAGGACATGATGGACGGATTGTGTGGCATGAGTGTACACAAGTATTTGCGATACTACATTTATGACTGACATCATTTTGTTTCTCTTGGTAACACATGAATGAGTGATCAATAAATCAAAGTGTAACCTTTTTTGAAATTGGTTCAGTATTGAGGAAGTACGCTGCAGAGAACAGCCACTAAACAGGCTGCAGTGTAATCGCTAAGGGCTATTCCTCACTGTCAATTTACATCCGCTCAAAGTACTTGTTATTGCCACTGACATCATAAAGACAAAGGTAACGCCTGCCCACTACTCCATGCCTCAGTTTTATTTACTATGTTTCGATCGTATTTGACCTGACAAAGGTCCAGGTAGGATCAGAATGCAATACAATTGTGGCACGGAGCAGTGTGCAGGCTTAACCTTTTGCTCATTACTCGCTTACACACAAAACATTGGAAAATAAGGTCCAGGTTGAAAAATACCAGTTAACTGCTCACAGCATGACATTACCAGTCAGTGTTGGTGCAGATGACACATCCATGGCTATGGTCCTGGGTACTGGCGGATTATAAAAGCTTTCTCCTGGCACAGTGACAGGCACAGTAGGAACGTACTGATAGTAATCATGGACCAAGCTGGGATCTGTGTGGCTTAAAATCCAGTTGCGGAGCCTGGTGATGCGGGAATAAACCCCAGGCTTGTTGATCTGGGCACAGCCAACACCCCAACTCACCACCCCAGCCAGGAAGAACCTCCCTGGGGCCCCTTGACACACCAGAGGCCCTCCGGAGTCACCCTGCAGGGGAAAAAACAAGACCTCTGATTCTGTGATGTGAGAACAGTTAAACTTGTTAGTGTCATTTTTGTGACATTCCTGTTTCAACTTAAGTTCAGTTTAATGTCAGGTGATCAGTGTTCGTTGATTAGGATGCGCACTGTAATTTCCATGATTTCATGAATGAATACATTTACTGCGGTTCAAGCATAGTTGTCTCTATGCAAGAGCATATGCCTTTTTTTTTAATCAGAGCATCAACATTCTGTAAATTGAGCTGTAATGGGAGCTAGATTGAGCATATACTGGGGAGGAATGTCATATTTTCTCTGTGTATTATTAACAGCACACATCATGTACTGCTGAGATGAAAAAAATAGCAACAGCTTTCAGGACTCTATTTTTAGGGTGGGACCAGTGTTAACATGCAGTTTTGACCCTACTTATAGTTTCAACATCATCAGTGTCTGTATGCAAACGTTGTCCTGAGAAAAGAAAGTATTGTAATAAAATGTAATTTGATAGCTCGTGCCATTGTAGTCACCATGTGTGAACCAAGTAAAACAGCACTGACCTGACACGAGTCCACCTTGCCCTGCAGGAATCCGGCACACATCATGTTGTGAGAAACAGCTCCTCTGTACACTGATGATTTATTGCACACCTTGGAGTCAATGATTTTCACCACCGCCTTCTGCAGTGTGGGAGGCACCTTGGCTGAATGGCAGAAGAGCACAAGACGACAGAATTACTCATACTGATCACACTTCAACATGCAGTCCTGCAATCATTTCCTCAACTGACTGACATCAAATGCCATAATTGCCCTGTTTAGGTCTTGTATCCACATTATAAAGGATTAGTTTCTCACTATCAACTTCTTATCCCTCATTTGCTGATGTGTTGAGGTGTACTCCTGCAGGCGGACTCACGATTATACTGGTGTAGCGCACCCCACCCTGAGACCACGCAGCTTTGTCCGGGGGAAAACACGTAAGACGAGGAGGGCAGGCAGACAGGCTGGATGTAAGAGTTGAAGGTGAGAGGGGTATCCAGCTCCAGTACAGTAACATCGCTGTCAGTGGTCTCAGTGTTGTAGTCTGGAGACACAACCAGCGACTTGATGTTAATTGTTGTGGAGTCTGACTCATCCCCGCTCACTAGTCTGGCCCCTACAAGGGCCGTCCAATCTTTGGGGTTCTTGTTCCTAGAAAACAGATTATAAAAAAAGATTAAAATGTGGTTGTCCCTTACATTTTTAATGCTGATGTGGGAAGTTTAGTTAATCTCACTGATTGGGAGATTCATAAATAACTCCTCAGTGACTTGGAAATGATGCCTACCACGCAAAGCAATGTGCCGCACTGACCAGCCAGCGTTCGTTGATGATGGAGGCTCCACATGTGTGGCGTCCATAGAGTCTCAGACTGACCTGCCATGGCAGCTCGCCTTTCCGGGCATCCTCCCCACCCACTATACGACTCCCCATAGCGGGACGTGTACCACAGGCTGAGGATAAATGTTTGATGATGTTTTTATTTTTCCTACAGGTATGTCAGTAACCTAACATATAACAGTCAGGGATAGTTTATTCTTGTTTACCAATAACAACTGAGAAAATAAAATTGAATAACGAGGCTTAAAAGGACAGTAGCAGTGTCAAGTAATTTACCGCAACGAGCTTCGTCAGATCCGTCTGCACAGTCGGGGACGAAGTCACAATCCGGATTCAATTTTGTGACACATTCTCCGTTGTCACAAGTGAAGGTGTTGTCAGGACACCTGGCTGGAGAGCCCAGGTGAAAGAAAAATGTCAGGATGAGAGTTACAGGATAAGGTAAAATATGAAAATAGTACAAGTATCATTTGTATTAATATTTGTATTTGGAATTTAGATAAAGTATCATTTGTTTTCACATAACATTTAAGAAGGATGGTGATGCTTAAGTAAAATAGTACAGAGCTTTATTAGTCCCTGTATTCATTCCTCCTGTTCATTCTGCATGAAGAGATCCATTCCTAACGTAATCCACAGTCCTCATTACATACAATAATATACCCCAAATTTCCACCAAAGTTACAAAAAGGCTTTTTGCAGTCTGAGTTAGTCAAATCGCATATTTCAAAGTTTTAGTTCTTCCGTGTAAAATTCCCCTTTTAGTGTCCCTGCTTTGTACCGCCAGTGGATGGACAGCAACACAAAGAGGGAACTTTCTACTAAAAACTAACTTTGGACGACACCTGCCTGATTTGACTTACTTAGACTGTTGAAGACTCATTTTGGCTTCAGATAAATATTAGAATGCATTTTTGCACAGAACGACGACTGTGAATTTCGTCCCCCACATCACATCTTGCAATTACGTAATGAAGGGAAACATGGGCCAACGTATTCACTCACCTATCATCTCATCTCCAATAGCATAAAATGACTTCCCACTGGCTCCTAGGAATGAGGAGAAAGACAAAGTGAGGACTTTGGAAGCCCTGACACACAACATCACACAGCTGTGGCCTATTTCTGTTACTCCTACTACTACACACATCCACCACAGACTGATGACAGTATAGTTTTACTACCAAGTAAGACGATAGCGTTGATCTCTCCGAATTCTGGCACCTCCAGTGGTTTGCCGTGCATTACTGAGCCGAGTCCTGCTCTCAGCAGGTCCTGAACAAAGTTGTCTGAATACTGCTGGACCTTGGACACCCTGAAGACCAGTCTGAATGTTGCCATCACGTCAGCATTAATGTTACTGGGAAGAAACAGACAATGCTGTTTGTTTCATCTTTGAGACGCTTTTTCGCTTGGATTAAGTCATCTACTTCAGTTCAGCTTTGACTCACCCATAGGCAACAACACTGCATTCAATGTAGTGATGTGATATCGACGAGGCAGTGAAGATATTTTTGATCTGTAAGAAGGGAAAATGTAAAACTTGAAACCTCTTCAAATAAAATATTGGGCTCTCAACGTGGCGACAGTCTGCACTAACCTTGGACTTTAAAACTGAGGTCAGTACTATGGAGAAACCAGAGTTTTCATCCTGCAGAACTGGATCATACTTCAGACCTTTCAGCTCCACTGTCTCCATAAAATTATGCTGCTCCTGCACCAGGTAGGCTGGCAACGACAGAGTAGAAGTGGTTCATTCTTACAGAACAATTACGGTTAGAATAGTCTGTTTAACAGAGCACTCGGAATAGCTCTTGCAACTATGTTTAAGTATGTGATTATGAGGTGAATGTGATACTCACCAATAAGCAGGCCTACAAAGACCCCGATAATGAGGAGGAAGAAGAAGAGGAAGGCTATGAGGGTGCTCTTGCAGGAGGAAGGGTTGGAGGAAGCAGAGGAGTCTCCTGAAGAAGACCACGGGCCTCCTCCTCCATCCTTCTTCACCTCCATGTTGTATTCACAGCACCAACCTCACAAGTCACATTGCACTGTATCCAGTATCATCATGCCCTACAGACAAAATGATCCAGTCCTGGTAAAAGATACAGTGACAATATTTGGATATTGGAAATAACAGCCTGAGATGTTATTGTAAGTGAGGCATTGTGTACTAATGCAATGGGTGAGGCTGTACAACAGGGTGGATATCAATATTGCGGAATAAATAAGAACACATTTATTATTTATTTTGATCGTATATCACAATATGAAATATTTTGTGTTCCACAGCTTTTCATTATAACAGACAAAACTCTGCACGTTACAAAACAAAGAACATCGTAAATAATAAAGTCACAGGGATAGTCGACAAATACCGAATGACATTATCACAAATCAAATTATACAATGATTAACACCATGGTACCCAAATAAATGAGGGACTATGGTCACACTAATGCAATTACCAAAACAATTTAAAACTAGCGTTACTTTACTGGGATAACAAATTGTTTCATTAAAAGCCCAGGTGTTCCTATAAGAAAACACTCATTATAAAGTCGTTATGACTACACAGAAAATTAAAGCAGCGACTCTGTCCGGGAGAGCTGGCTGAGATTATAGGCTACGGGACGTGCGTAAAACAGACCAGGCCATGTTGCATGGCGACCACAATTCAGATGTGGAAAACGGTAACACTTAAAACATCCCTTTTAATTCTCAGTAGATAACAGCATTTCACCGAAAAAATGGACTCTGTGAGAATACTCACTGCACCAGCAAATTACGCACGGTGAGTCCAGGTTTATTACAGCGTGAAGCATTACACAATAGAGGCTCTATGTTCTGAAGTAAACTCACTCACTTCTTTCCTCTGAACGCTGCCATTCACGATCTCCCGCAGTCCTTGGTGTATGACTTGGCGATCACAAGAAAAGATACATGGATGGAGGAACACAAACGAGAGGACGGAGAGGTCCGCTTTTTGTTCCACCTGCCACGGGGCGTGCCGCACGTAGCTCACCTTTTCAGTTTACTTTAGAAAAGTCGGCTCGGCTTCACAAATCCCCGGCCGACCCTCCTCCCATCGGTATTGATCCTTTCGGTTCCACCCCGATGTACACAGGCATTTATCCTGTCACCTCAGAGCTCCCATTATCTCCAGCTACATAATAACTATTAGTCGTTTATGCAACGGACATTAAAGCACAATGAAGGAAAGTTAAAAAAAACAAACAGAAAAACAGGCATAAATGTCTCCACAGTGGAGCCCAGTGCTCCCTCTAGTCGCTGCCCGTCGGTGCTCCATTGACACAGTAACTGAGCAGCAGAGGAGGCGCGAAGCCTCCTGGAAATCTGGCTGCATGTCCCGGGTTCACAATAGCTGGCCAAGTATTAGGGTCCTTTTACAGGGATTACAGTTTCTCTTAACTACACTTAGTTTGACAACGAGGGAGGAAGTGAAGTTAAATAAAAGTATGTTCAGGAGGTTTTAATTCGCAAATCTATGATATAAATATGTTTTACACTCAATTCAGGATGTAAGAAAACCCCTCCATCAATTATAAGTGGCACACATATCAGTTAACAGTCCGTTATTTAAAATGACTTGGACTATTTTAGCAAAAATACATTGCCTTGTCATTTTTAACTCAAATCAAATACTTACATTATCCCCCCCCACCCTGCTTAAAGCAGAGCCGAGTTAGAGCCCTTATTACCACAAATGCCCCTTTGTTTGTGTGCAGACAGGCTTGAGTGGCTTATCTTCACAAACACTCCCTTAATTCCTTTAAACACTGTCAAAGATAATAATCGATTACTTCTGTTACTGCAAAGGAACAAGAGGATGGAGCTGTGGCCAATCCAGTGGTTTGTCCACAACCTAAATGTATCTATTAGGTTGTGTGGTTATTAAAAGGACTACACGCGAAAATGATCTGTAGCTAACTCATAACTTTTTAACCAGGAAATGTATTTGTTTCTGGACAACTTAGGCAACAATAACACCGAGCTGCAGAAAGAACACAAGTGACAGTAACTCTGCTGAAAAGTGTCGGATGGCTGAGAGAAAGAAAACAGCAGCTCGATGTTCATTAAAATGAGTCAAATTAAGTTGCGTCGACTTTCAAAAAGTTTTTTTTTTATAAATCAATGAATTAGAACAAGGGAGAACAAAATGTACCCAACACTCAACATACATTTTCATTTTATTTTCTTATCAAAAACAACAAAGAATAGTAAAAAGTTTCTTATTGTGGATAAAAGGAAAATGGTACGGTTAACTCTTCCCAAACTTGTGGGCTCTATACAACTCAAATCTTTGCAAACTTGCACACCACAGACAGAAACAAAGCTGAAGTGCTTTCAAGTGCCCCTCTGCTGTAAAACTTAAGATATTTAACAGAAATTTGCTCTGAATGAAGCGAGTGACGGACTGTGTATTAGCCATCCTGTTGCTGTACGAATGGGTTTGGAATAGCCTCCATGCCGTCCTGAGGACAGATTAGCACGACGGAGGTTCCTCTGCAGACCACCAGACCCAGCTGCCTGGTGTCTTCTGTCAGCTTCAGCTGGTCATCTGGATCTGGATAGACACCGACGGATTAAGGTTAAAGACACAAGAATCCAAGTTCACATGTCACAGATGTGAAGATCAATTTAAATGACCCCTTTTTATAACGGTTTATTTATCTGGTGACAAAACGCTGACTTATTGGGCAAACATACAAAACATATTGTAATGTGATTAAAGATCACATTTTGCTGTCACGCTGCCTCTGTGCTCGCTGCTTTAAAGCCCAAAGCTTGAAATCCCCTTTCGACACAAATGGAAAGATAACGTGAAAGCTTCATCCGCCCATAACTAAAAGATAGCATTCGGAAATAAAACCTTGGAGTGACATTTTGCTCTAGGGAAAAGAGCCACCATCATGTAACCTTTGGTTTGGCAAAACACACACAACAATGGCATATTGCTGCCCATCTCCCTATAATCCATACTTCTAGTCCTCAGTTTACATGTCACAGTTGGTGTTCCTGCCTTTTAGTACTGCTCTAGAAGTCTGTTCCCCCTTTCAAATAGTATTTCCGGAAGGGCATAATAGGCTATGATGAGGCATTGCAGAGATAGTTTGATTACGTTTTTTTACAGTTACGGGAAACAGGATATATACGTTGGTGAAGTCTGGAACTGTGCATGAACCTTAGTTTTCTCCCAGTCCTCGACATCTCTCGAGACAGTTTCATGGATGTGATAGTGTAATTTGGAGAAGAACAAGTTCCACAGTGTAATGTTGGCAGTTTTTTTACTCACCACGCATGTACTCGATTGTTCCGTCCAACACCAGGTTCAACAGGGGGTCAAACCCCTTCAGGACACCGCTGGCTGAGAGGGAACGACACACAGTAAAGCTTGCATTAGCCAGGGAGTCCCAAATATGTACACTTTCCAACGGCTACATGTGTTAGCATTGCCGTTAGCTTATTATCTTCAGAACTAATCCACCTACCCTCTCGACCTCCTTGGAACTTCACACGAATTGGCTTGTCGATGTACTTTGACAAGTCGAAGATGCTCTCCTTCTTCTTCTTTTCTTTATCCTGCACAGAACAAAGGGACATGCATCTGTAAGTCAGACGAAAGCTAGCCGCAAACAAACACGGACCCAGCCTGAGGTTAGCTTTGCTTGGCTAGCCAAGATAGCGAACGTGAGAGAAACGCCACGTTACTTCCGAGTACTCCTCGGACGTCGTGTTCAGAATAAACAACAACTGGCTAAAGGAAACCACCGTTCTACTTTTTGCACCGAATGCGTGTGGGTGCAAAAGTACAACATATGTTTGAATGAAAGCTAAAACCATATGAACTCACCGCCATGTTCGCTGTGTGACACGGAAGTGAAACTGTGACCTCAGAAGTATTCCACCAATCAAATCGTTGAGCGCCTGTAGCTGACGTTTCAGTAGACGTTTGTAGTAGTTTGCTGACTCTATTATTAATTTACTAATAGGAGAATATTATCACAGTTTAATAATCAAACAATTAGTGTTTGATTATGAGTCCCTGTGTTATAATTAGCATCTGTTACGCATGCTGACCTCCTTTTCCTTGTTGTTTTAGCCAGCAGTCAGTCAGGGGGAAAGTCTATTAATAATACCACCAGTTGGTGTGTTGTACACCAGAACGAGGAGGAGGCACTGTGCAGAAGACGGTTGGTGTGCCTGTGTAATGGCCTGCTTAACCGACACGGAGCTGAAACCTCAGAGCTTTAAATTCACAGTTTTCTCTGAACAGATACACAAACTTGAGGAGGACGAATCTGCTTTGCATGTGACAGACTCTAACTCTGCATGTAATGCTATTCCTGATGCTATTCTACGAGTAGAAGGAGAGAGTTTTTATGTCAACCGTCAACACCTGGCCCTCCAGAGTCCCTACTTCAGGGCTCTGTTTTTTGGCTGTGGCCTTGAGAGCAGCAAAAGGAAAATTGAAATCAAAGGTGTGAGTCTGCAGCATTTCAGGGTTTTGATGGAATACAGCAAGACATCCAACCTAGCTCTGGACAGAGAAAACATTCTGGGGATTCTTGAGACCGCAGACTTTTTACAACTGGAGCGAGCCAGGCTTCTGTGCTGCAAGTTCCTGGAGCGGGAGCTGCACCTCAGTAACTGTTTGGGAATGATGGCCTTCGCCTGGCAGCGGGGCTGCACTCAGCTGTACACTGCAGCACGACAGGTGGTGCTCACACACTTCTCTGCTATTGTCGCTGAAGAGGACTTCCTATCTCTGTCTAAGGAGACTGTTGCAGACCTTCTTGCCTGTGATGACCTTGCGATCCATAAAGATGATCTGGCCGTGGAGGCCACCCTTCGCTGGGTGTCATTTGATTCAAAACGAGAGGAATATTTCCTGGAGCTCATTCAGCTGGTGAGGCCTGAGTCGCTCTCTTTACCATTTATCACTGAACTTTTGACCAAAATGAAAAGTTCCGACCCCAGAGCCAAGCTCATCTGCACGCTGAATGAACATTTCCCGACATCTTGGGCAATGGGCAGGTCAATGACGAGGACCAGGGCCAGAGAGACCCTCTTTGTCCTGGGTGGACCTCACGATCAGGAAAAGCAGTCACTGTACCAATTTCACCCACTCAGTGGTAGATGGCAGAGCTGTCCCCCTCTGCAGAGGAAGAACCTCACACAGTACTCGGTAGCTGCAGTAGGTAATGTTGGATGTGAATGATAGTGATGAAGATGAGGGTAGAAATGTATTTATTCCTCATGTGGTGTGTGTACAGGATGATGCATCTCAATCATCTGTCGTTGTTGTTACATTAAATTCCAATTAACATAACATACGTATATTGGACATTGGAATTCTTTTATTACATTTTCTTTATTTCCTCATTCTCTCCTTATGTAGGAGACAATGTGGTCGTGACTGGCGGCTACTTCCGGGACGTGCTGTGGTTCTGTGCGGACTGGGTCAGGATATATGAATGCGGGAACCAGCGCTGGGTGGACGGGCCAGCCCTGCAGAAGTCCAGGCACAGCCACTGCTCCATAGGGCTGGACTCCTCACTGTATGTCCTAGGGGGTAGCATGGAGGAAGGGCTTGTGGCCGACGTAGAAAGGCTAGTGCTGGGGTCAGAGGAGGGTTGGGAGGAGGTCAGCCCCATGGTTAGGGCTGTGGAGAGAGCAGCCACTGCTGCTCTGGGGTCGTGCATCTATGTGGCGTGTGGCCTGGATGAAAACGGCGAGGTGTATGGTGGAATTCAGAGGTACATGGTGAAGAACGATCAGTGGGACGTGGTCTCCTATTCTCCATTTCCACGGTGAGTGAATTTTCAACAGCGCACTCTCTTCAGCTTTGCTTTCTGACAGATTCTGACACAAACTGATATTTCTTAATTAGAATATTGTTGTTTTCAAAATAGCTGCTCCTTAGAGCATTGGTTGGCCTGGTAATTATGTGAAAATGAAACCTTCTTGTAACCCCAGATATGACCTGGTTGCCTCAGAGCTTAACGGTGCCCTCTATCTGTTTGGAGGCCAAGCCTTGCGTTTTGACGTGGAGACAGACGAGTGGACTGTGCTGGAGGAGGAATGTCTGGACAGGAAGTTCTTCTGTGGCGGCACAACAGTCAGCGGACAGGTATACCTGGTCAGCGAGAGGAAGAGTAACAAAGCATTCCCAAACATGGTGCTTCTGGACCCTTACATAGACACTTGCATTGAGGTGGATGATGCCATACCCTGCCCTGTGCCCCTTAGAGGGTGTGTCACCATGAGAATGGTCACATGATGTGACTGATGAAAAGGCAATTTACTGTAATCTATTTTAATATATATAGTCTCATAACGTAAATTGAAGTTGTGTATATTAGAAATGTCATTCAGAGAACTTCCCAAATAGATTTTTTTCTGTAAGAGGTCATGATTTGGGTGAAGTTAGTCTTGCATACCCAGACCTATCTCCACAACGCTGTGTCAGCGCTAAAGAAAGGTCTGGTGCCACACGTTATCATTCTGGTATAGGGTGCCATTGCAAAACAGATAGCTGCGGGAGGAGAATGCCATCTCACAGTCACTATCCAGTGAATCAGACTAGTGTAAAATAAATAAAAAGTTGTTTCATAAAGAACTATAACAAATGGATTGAATGAACACAATACTATTTAAGTCTTCCACTTAAAATAAGACAGCAGTGCTAATTAATTGAATAGAAGTCATTTATTAAAACTTTCCAACTGGCCGACCTATCAGCAATGCATCCACGTGCACTCACAAGAGAACAGTCTAGTGTTACTTTCATGGAAATGTGACATTACTAATGGTTTTATATCTATTTAAAAAAATGAGTGCGTTATTCAGTGGATCAGCCCTTTTAGTGTTCTCCATTAAATCCCCCTCGTGTTGTGGGCTGCAGCTATCCAGTTTCACACAATCCAGTTTCTACTCTACTCACTAATCCTAAACCTAACCTGTGGAAATGTAACATCTGTTATTGGTAGTGAATGAACTTCTGTGTATACTGTGAGTGTACTGTGGATTATGATGCTCTCCAAACACGATCTCGGTTGATTATGAAACCTGGAGACAGTTGAAAGACACTGAGCCATGTCTTTCACTGTGTTTGAATACATGTTCAATCCAAATGACCTCATTTGGATTTTAGTGGCATTTCCTGCTAATAAATGCCCTAAATGGTACACACTGGCTCTTTTAAATGTTTACATTTCATCTAAGCCATAAAGCATTGGACCTTAGTAAACAACTCCTCTAATAAACATATCACATGTCACTAATACTCATCTGTGTGTGCATACCTTTCATGGCTTACATATTCACCTCACCAACATTTCAGTCAAAAGATTAAAAGTGTTTTGTCACAGAATAGTGTAAAAACAGCAGCCAAGGCACAAAACTAAAGCCCAGTGGAGCAAACTTGAACAAAAACCTTGTTGAGAGATCATGCTTCCTGTCACAATGATATTCAAAGTAGAAAAAGAAACACACGGTTTGAATCCATATTTCTATGAGCAGTACATTTCTTTGGAAGGGCATCGTTTTAGCAGACATGGGGAGTGCCTTCTCTACAGGATTATGTTCTTCTTTGTACACCAGGAGGCGCCATACCTCTTTTAAGAAGGGAGTTTAAACCTTACAGACAAAATCAAATCCTATCACAGAAAAATATAACTTTATCACCCCTAAGGGACTTCTGCAGTAGCCTTTTAGATTCTGCCACAGATTACAACAACATAAAAACTACCTGTTGAATAAATGGTTCATAAAAAATAGATATATAAAGTGGTTTATCAACAGATTTACTACAATCAATGTTCTTGATAGTCTATGTACAATCAACCATACCGTGTATGTGGATACAAAGCTGTGGGAGTGAATTACTACTAAATTAGTTTTAGGTTGCTCTCATTAAAACATCATCATACCATGAATTAGATAAGCGCATTTTGATTTTGGGGAAAATATGTGGAATTCCTTGTTGACCCAAGAACGGATAAATGCATTATACTAAGGTCCAGGCACTTGGATCCTTATGTATTTACAAACAAGTTATTAATACAATAAAAAGAAACCGCAGGAATACAAAATCTGCAAGAACAAAATGATTTGTCTCCTTGTTTTGCCAAATATATCGTTACAGTATGCAGCGGTATGGGTGACAGTAATGATGGCATTTCCTCCTAACGTCACACTGGGTGAGCAGATTTACAATCATCTTCGCTTCTTCGCCCTCTGTTTTTTTTTTTTTAAATAAGCAGGATGCAGGCATATCCTGTTCAGAAATCTTCGATGAACCGTGTCGGATGTACACAAGCCATGTGTACGCATCATATGTAGGAAATTACTAGTTATTCTTCAACAGGCAGAAGGACAAATATTTATATTTTCTGGCAAGGATCAGTCAACGTGGAAGGAGGCCGCTCCACTATCTAGCTTTGGGTAGTCTGCTGTTAATACTCCTCTGGTTGGTCAGGTTGTTCAGGACACAGTTGTTAGCCAGCGATGCCAGTTTAGAGTTGATTGTGCCCTTTCTTTGCTCCCAGCTGCACTCGTCCCCTTCTCCCTCAGGCTCCTCCTCTTCATCGTCAACCTCACTCTCCTCATCGCTACGTTCATCGCGCTCCACCTATGACGAAAGACATACGTTTAAATATACAAATCCTGGTGCCAAAGTGACTCATTCCCCCCGTTCCCTTTTCATTTGCAATCTTCTCACCTTGCCCAGGAACACAAACTTGTAGACCATACGCAGGATGAGATACGCCCAGAAGATGTGCAGTGCTTGCAGCACTAACAGAAGGCCGTTTAAGAAATAATAACCAAAGAAGGGCTGGAAGAATTCTAGAGACACCACCAAGGTTGTGTGGACCACTCTGGAAAACAAACAGTAAGACACCGTTTTAGTGTTGGCCCAGAACCAACTCTTCAAAGGAACACTCAAATACCGTTTTTCAACTCTTTGTTTGGAACAGTAAACCTTCTGCTTTCAGGTTAAGAAACCAGTGATGTCAGGTTGGTGGGAGAGAGAGAATAGGGCAAAGAGATCCTCGACAGTTCAACATAAGTAAACGGACCTACAAAAATGTGGCAGTGCATGATGTAATATGAAAATCTGTGTGAAAGTTGACCTATTGCTAGGACACGGAGTTGCAAACCATATGACCACTGCAAAAAAAAACTTGTTGACTCCCAAGTTTGAGGCTAAGTGCGATGCCATGTGTTTGTTGCAAGGGAATTTCAACATCTGGGAGAAGTTTTCTATTCCACCATGACATTTTTACCTGCCAGGAAACACCAGCAGCCTCGTCACCAGGAACACCAGAGAGAAGATGACAAACAGCGAGTCGCACGTCCTCGTCCAGCCAGCATAGTGTAACATCTTGGCAGACTTTCAGAAGAAAAGGTGCCTGTTAGTTATTCAAACCAAACTATCTTACATTTATGATTCATCTCTGCATACAATCCCAGGCTTTTCTCTGTTATTGTTTCTGGAACGACTTACAGTAAGCAGCCAAAAAGGGGTTCAGTGCATCAGACTTAAAGCCTTTTAGCTGCACGATAGTATCCCGAACCTACCTGACCTCATTTCATGAATTTTGGTTTGTTGGGACACAGAAAATATCAAAATCATTTACTCAAAGAAAGAATTATCACAAAAGATGAATATTCTAAATGTAAAAAAAAGTATATTTTGACATTACAATATACATATTATCACATGAGTGGCCGGACAGAGAGGAATGAATTACAATATAATATTCATTTCTACCAGTTCCCTTACTCAGAAACACATGCCTGGCTGTACAGGAGTTGCTGGCTGAATATGAAACCCACATCATCCCCTTCATGACTTTTATGAGAGCCCAGATGACACCCAGTCACGCCTGAGGTCACATGACTAGCTCCACATATTTCCTCAGCTCTGAGATGAAAGTAACAATCGTTATTTTCAGATGCTATCAGTGAAAGGTCACAGCCAGGAAAATCAGCCTCATAAAACTAGGGATATCTCGCTGAGGGACTTGCAGGAAACAAACAAAGGGTATTTGTATTTTTACCATACTACAATGCTCTTCTCTTTGCAGTTCAGTTCATACCGGACGTAGGTTTATTATGTGTTAGGTGTAAGAAAAGGAAAACTTCCGCAATAAACACACAATGGCTGTATTCAAGTCAAGACTCTTGTGCAATGTTTCAACACCTTGCCTGTGAGTTGAAGTACATTTTAATGATACATTTTCTGCTGTATATATATTTTCTCCTTCCCTTTTCTCCAACT
Source organism: Pholis gunnellus (assembly GCF_910591455.1). Lineage (NCBI taxonomy): Eukaryota > Metazoa > Chordata > Actinopteri > Perciformes > Pholidae > Pholis > Pholis gunnellus. The sequence continues at coordinate 9,394,178 of NC_136530.1, forward strand.
TTAAGTACACAATCAATTCACAGAGACTGTGTGGTGGTTTACCTCGAGAAGGAAGTCAGAGGAGTCGTGCACCAGCATCACCAGAGTGCCAACCCTCACATAGTTGGCACAGTAGGAGAAACCGATGAGGAATATGGTGGCGATGTGATGAATTACCTGCTCCTTGAAGTCCTGGAAGGCACACATGAACACACACAGACCACACAGTATGAAGAAGATGTATAGCGTCATTACCAAGCCTTTGGTCTGCGGTCTTGAGTTGGTCATGAGTTGTGTCCAATTATTGGAAAGGCAGATGAACATGTTGTCTGGAGTGATTTGTTGTTGTGTTTCAAGCTCAAATATCTTTGATCAGCAGCTTGGAGCCTGAATCACACAAAACCACCATAGTCTTTTTCTCACTGAAATAAGGACATTTCCTAAGAAAGCTGCAGCAGCAGCAGCAGCAGTAAGCATCTCAGATGGTTTCCTTAAGACACAGAAACATGACAAATGAATTACATTCATTATTTCATGTAATTTCTAGCATCTTAGCAATATAGCAAAGTCTAACTGCATATTTTAAAAGTTGGTGTTCCTTCACATAATTCCTGGGTAAATGCATTTCTTTTACGTCATTGGATTTTACAGTGTGTGCTATTAAGATTTAGAATGCTATAACACTCTAAAATGAGAGCAAACGCAAAGTACACAAAGTTATGATGTTATCGGAGATAATCCAGTGCATAATCCGTATTAGCTATAATCGTGCAACATTCGGATTACACTGTGCAAAGTGTTTGAGTGATGACGTTTAGCTTTTTGGTGTTATTTGACTAAAAGTAAAAAACTCAGGCACAAAATGAGAGGAAATGTAGAGGAAACAATGTGAAAACCAGCAAGGTGTTGCTCTGACGTTTTAAGTTTAAATCCTTGAAAATCAAGCTCACGCTCACTTTTCGCTTGACGTCCACAGAGACGCTCAGAAGCAGCGACGAATAGAAGCCCATTTCCAAGATGTAATACCAGTAATGAGCCTCAGCCACGGGCTACAGAATGAGAGGAAGAGAGAAACAATAAGTCACAATGTACATTCAGTGGTATGTGGATGCAACAGAAGCATTTACAGGCAAAGCAAAACAATCCAAAAACATTCTGTGAAACTCTTCCCAGTTTCTGTAAAAATATATATTGTTTAATAGTAGAATTAGCTGATATTTCAGAGTAACTTTGGAGCCTCCGGGATGTGTGTTTTGGGAAAGATCTGAAGGTTTTGGGGGAATGTACAGTGGTGATGTCAAGCTCGTGTTTCCAAAGCTCTTAATGGTCATATAATAACTCCCTCACAGTCAAACACCTCTTGCAGAACACTCAACATTGAAAGTTTGCAGCAACACAATGGTAGGAAGTTGACTGAGGCCTTTAACCCTTAAATACACATCCTTTCTTTCGGTCAGCGGCCACAAGACCTCAGGAAAAGGAAAAAGGTCAGCGGCCGTGTTGCCTGCAGGAGCTGTTATCAGTCAGGCTGCATACAGAGAGATGGGGCTTTGCATTTTTGTCTCGTGTTTTCTGTTCGCGGTCATGACCCCACAAGTAAAGGCTGGCTTCTGCAGAGGAATGCCGACCTGCAGGCATACTTAACTGTCATCAACACAGCAGAGATATTAGCTTTACAAACACAGGGTAAACACATTAAGTGGGTGGAGTGTACTGACAAAACTGTACTATGAACAAAAGGTCTTCCTGGACTACTTTTATACGGACAAAAGACTTTGTTTTGTTGGGTCCCTCCCAGCTGCTGCTTTTCCTAATCACTTTTCTTTAAAAGGTGTTAGTGTTCGGCCCAGTTGTACTTGGTTGATATTTTGTAGGGCTGTATCTAGACATCCAGTGATAGAGCTGTCATTTACTTTTCAAATTGATTATTTAGCCGATAAATCGTCAGGAAATAATAAAAGAAATGCCCATTGCAAGTTAGAAGAGTCTAAGGAGACGTTTTCAATACCAGTGTTTAGTCCGACCAACAGTCCAAAGCCAAAAATATTCAATTTACAACCACATACAATTAAGAAAAGGAGCAAAACATCACATTTGATAAGCTAGAACAAGCAACTATTTGGCATTTTTGCAATTAACAACCAATTAACACATTATCAAAACTGTTGATTCAACCCTATTCTGTATCTAAATCAAAAGACACCAAAATATCAAGTCTTTAAAATAATGTCAAGTTCTTACTGGCTTTTATGGAATGAAAGAAAAGACAAACAAGCTACCTGATTTATGAGGCTACACTGTCTCTTGAAATCCTGCCTGACAATGTTTGACACCAACAAAATCAAAACTTGAATTTCAAATCAAGCTGTTTCTTGCTCACCTGTTTGGGATAACCCCTCCAACACTCCCTATGATCCCACAACCACGGAGTCTGTAAGAACAAAGAATCATCAGCAGAGTCCTCACATGCTACAAGCCATGGAAGTAAATACAGTTATACAGTGTGTGAGTATGACACCATATGATATTGTGAAATTTGTATACATTTCTGCTCACTTGTATTATTGCTCATATCCAATGACAAATCCAATACAGTTTCATTCCCACACATTGTATAAATACCTGTAATGTGTTTGAAATATTTTCAAAATAAATAAAAGCCACTAACAGACTCACATTAATTAAAGAGCCGAGCCCCGCAGTGAAGGATATGAGGTAAAAGACAAAACGCCAGCTGCACAGATACAAATAAACACCATCATTTGTTAGAGGCTGCGGAATAAATTAAATTGGTGAATTAGCTGAATTAGGAAGAAATGTAAGAAATGTAAAAGAGGCATGTTGAGAAGCAGGAATGTATTGACACGAATATGAAAGGTTTAATTTCAACACGCTGGATTTTACTGATGGAATTCCCACAAATTGTGTTAAAAACATAGAAGGCTCAGGCATAACATGGCTGTTAGTTTTTTTCCCCTTATAGGTAGACGTCATACCTCAGTAACAATATGTAAACGTGTGAGTGTTTAGGAAAATAAAAACTCACGAGGCTTCGCAGAACTTTTTGGTGTTGCTGGGTCGGTCCTGGTTCCTTCTGTGTCTGAACCAGGTCTGGATATTTCTCTGAGAGATTCCACACTGCTTCCCCAAACTCACCACCTCAATCTGAATACAGAAAAACACAAATACATATTTACACATGCACGCATAGAGGGTTAGACTTTTGCACAAAGCTGCTGTCTCACTCTCTGAGATGCAATATGTCACATATGAGACATTATCAGTCAAAGCCAGAGCTCACCCTGTGAGTTGTGTTACTACTTCATTACAGGAAAATGAAAAAAATCAACTCTGGCATGTGTTTGTGGCCTGGTATTTACATGGCTGAACAACAAAGGCAACAGACAGGTTCTACTGCTCCTGCTGCTAGACCAGGCCACATGGAAATAGACGATGTGCAAATAAGTCAGGGCACACAAACTATTTCCTATATTTCCTATTGTAGTGTTCTCAGTCGTGAAACTGAAAATGTACCCATATACTCAGAACATTACCCTCGGTGCTCTCAGAGTCATCTACAACGTCTCTCCAAATTCATTGTCTGTGGAGCAGTTTCAGACTTTATACTTGATGAGTTTTAGCGCTCTAGCTTTCGGATTTGGGAGAGAGTTGTTCATGTTTACTAATATTTTTGGACTTTTTTTAAATGTGCGTTGATCGTAAAGGAAGTTTACATTTTTCACACTGTAGAAGAGAAAATACCAAACATTTTAGTTTCCTGCTTAGTGACCAATGGTTGTATCTTTGTAACACAATCACTAAGCTTCAGTCTGACTTGTGAAATAGGTGAATTTATCTTGGGATTCGTTTGTTAACAGTTCCTTGTTCCAAGACAGCCGACAACCCATCCAAGAAAAACCTGCCAAACTATCATGCTCTTCAGCCAAGATGCAACCATACTCAGCACACACACACACACACTAATAACACATTTAGTACTACTCTGGATTAGTCAATCAGGCATTTCCAGTCCCTGTCAATTACAAACACACAAAACATGTAAATTATGTTTAAACTGCTGCATTATTAAAACTATATATAAAAAAATAAAATAAAACTACTTACAATAACTTATATAATAATACAATGGTGCCCTGTATGATGCATTTCACTAGCTCTAATTAAATTTTTATTTTTTTTAGGATGACTTTGTAACCAGGAACTATAAGAAGAAAAACAGCTTTTTGGCTAAACCTGGCACATTTACAGAAATGTTTATTAATGTGCACTGTCACCGTTGAATAAACCAATGAAACAATCAGTGTGATCACTAAGAAGATATCCTCCTTTACTTATTCTTTGAATTATGTTCAGTTCTAGTGTCTTTTTGGGGAGGATATTACTGAATATTACTGTGGTAATGTTTCTATTTTATTTGTATGTTTTTAGTATGGTATGTTTTTTTTTGTATATATGGTATGTTTTCTTCTAATGGACTTTGAGTATGTAAATAAAGATGAATTGACCTGGACTGTAGATCAAAGTATATATTAAAAATAGTCCACAAAATATAAAACGTAACGGCTGAATAGATTTTAGTCAGTAAATCAAACTGAAGGAATAAAAGTATGGCGACCTGAAATAGGATTTGGTACTTATTGGTAGGAGATTTTCTGTCGTAACAAAGGGAAGGCAGAACGGTCATACGAACTTGCGATGGTTGCCGACTTTTCTGTTTGTAGAAGGTCTCCAGCTTTGGGACAGAAGCGGCTCGAATCCGAATCCGGTCCTTTACACCTAAATGTTTGCTTAATGGGACAGCGATGAGCCTGAGAGGACAGAGAACAGGAGAGAAAAGAAGACAATGTTTCTTTTCATAACAACTCCAGTCTTGATAGTACAACAGGCTGGAATATAATTCTTGAGAGATTATTGTGGATTACATTAACAACTGTCCAATGTGATCCGACCACAGTGCAGTACAGAGTAATTGCAAAAAAATCGCTCCTTATGGTGCTCCTGACCGCTCCCATGGGCGTATTGTTATGTTTAACCACACAGCCTTTGTTAGATATGGCATCAAGAGACACTTGATCCGCATGTGTTTGTGTGTGTGTGTGTGTGTGTGGTGTGTGTGTATATATGTGTGTTACAAAAAGATGAAGACAGAACTACAGAGATAGGACAGTGTGAGTGTATTAGCACTGGAGAGGCTAATACACTCACACTGTCCTCTCTCTCAGTGTTTGTGTACTTGTACATCTATCTTTACGAGAAGCGATTTGAGTTTTCTACCTTCAGAGAGAGGACATTTTTGAACATTGAGGACAATTCAGCCCGGCCTCACATCTTCAAAGGCCTGTTTGAGGAGTCAGACTTGGTTTTAAGGCTCAGGATAGAATTAAGGTTTGGTAGGGTAAGGGTTGGGGTTAGGCATTTAGTTGTGATGGTTAAGGTTAGGGCAAGGTTAGGTAATGCATTATGTCAATGGGTGTCCTCGCAAAGATAGAAGTACAGGGAGATGTGTGTGTGCACATGCATAATCACATGTAACTCGATCTCTGAAATAATCATCCTAAAGTCGGCAGGGAGGGAGAGATAATGAGAAGGTCAGGCCAGCTTCACACAGAGACAAACATTGTCTCTGGTTACAGGAACCTCAGACACACACAGATACCTCAATAGAGGAAACAGCTGCGACCCGGGATGATCAAATGAGGACACACCATGTAACCTTCCAGCTGACTGATAGCCCCTAAGACTTAAGCAACACCTTCATACTTCACTGTCCACAACAACAACCAACACACAGTTGGACCACAGGCTACACACATGCCCAGCACTAACGCACACTGGTGCATGCTGGTATTTAGCATATGCTACAATTCACTGAACCCTGTTGTGCTACTAATACATCTAATGTTACTACTCTGCTAATAAATACCTGATGAAGGTACAAATGAGGCTATAAAGCAAACAATGGTACTGATCTTACACAGCTCACGCCAAGCAAACTCACGTTGTTTATCAATTAGGACAGGTAATACAGTAGCCGATAAGGGAAAGCATGCAAACACAAGCCTCCTGTTCACCATCACATGTGTCCGTCATTCTCAACCCTTCTCCTGTTACCAGTAAAACTAGTTAAGTGTAGAGGCAAGTTGCCTTTTACAGCAGCCCTGTTAACTTCTCAAGTTGCAGTCCCTTCACATAATACTGCACAGCAATACATTAAACTGACCTTGATAATGATTCATGTAATGATCAACTATAGCAGCAAATTCTTACATTCAAGAACCTGTAAGTATCACTTTTCTGCCAATGTTGCTTGTAAAATAGATCGACTAATATTGATTCATCTCACTCTGAGTGCTTTAAAGGATGACTGAGACACACACGCACCACTTTGAATCTTGTGTTTACCAACGATTTGCGAGTCTCTTGGAAATAAGTAATTCAGCATGAAAAAACACTAAAGGAAGAAATCTTAGTTAACGTCGACCAAAATGAACGATTATTGGCCAGATCGACTAAGAGGGGGCAGCCCTACATTTTAAAAGGCAGAGCCCGGTCCCTCTGGGAGAAAGGAGGGCTTTCACACAGTCAGCAGCTAAAACTGTCCACTCATGATGCCTGCGTTTCACTGCATGTCTGTTCCCTCCACCTACCGGGAGCACCAATGAAGGGTAAAGGAGCACATGATGCTGAGCTAGACAGGCAGCTTAGCAGGCAGAACACCAGCCAGCCACCATGACCACGGCCAAGAGGAAATGAGACACACACCATGTGTTTAAACATTTGCTTTCAGCTGGGGACAGACTCAAAGAAAAATACAATTTAAGATCCCCACAAATATCCACTATAAATATCGAAAACTTGCTGCTCCAGCGAGTCAAGTACACACAGACTTCCAAGTCACAGTAATGACGACAATGAAAAGGTAGATCTTGCAACTGTGATTTCATGGTCCAGTTGTGGATGGAGGCAGGTGCGTCTCACCTTTCAAAGACGTATCTGAGGGCTATAAAAATAAAGGCCAGTGGCAAGGTGTAGATGAGATCCCTGGGTAGAGGAAAGCGGCCTTCGTCTTCCTTCATCTCAATGTCCTGCCAGCTGATGCCAGGGGGAAGCCAGTACTCCTCCTGCCACAGCCACTCATTTAAAAGGGCCTCCATCCTGAGGAGAGGGGGACAGCAGTGTTTTATGTGAGTATTTGTCGAGCTTCCGAGCAGACCTGACCTTCTAAAACATTGATGCCTTATTCATATTTATGCTAAAAACAGCTACTAAGACCCTCACGATTAGTCCTGAAAGGGCACAGGGAACAAATCAGCATGTTCACACACATTAACTACTTCATCTATAGTTTTCTAGATGTTCTTAATTGATTAATTGCTGGTCTAAAAAAAGACAGAAAATACCAGTAAATAGGGGAAAATTCTGTTTAAATTTCACGGAGCTCAAGGAGGCATTTTCTAATTCCTCGTTGTATCCAACCAACAGTCCAAAACCCAAAGATATTCCGTTACAATCATATAAGAACAGAAGCTGCAACATAGAATCTTTGGCATGTTTGCCTGAAAAACAATGATGCTTTTTTAGAATAGCTGCAGTTTAACTTTCTGTCAGTTGACTGATCGATTAATCCACCAATTGATTTAGCTCTACACAACACGTTCATTGGTTTGACCAGAAAATCACAGCAAGAACTGTGGGCAACATTACAGAACGATTTGCCGACATAACGAAACACAAGTCTATCCCATGTATGAGTCTCTGCATGTATCCCAACAAGACCTGAACAACGCAGCCTTGATGCATGAATGGCTTATACTCTCAAAAAGCACACTCGCGCTTATACGCACGCACGCACGCACGCACGCACGCACGCACGCACGCACGCACGCACACACACACACACACACACACACACACACACACACACACACACACACACACACACACACACATGTAGGCTACACATTCATAGACGCAAACACGATTATGCAATTATGTAACCACATGTTCACATCTGATCGATTTGAGTTTAAAAGCTGTTTTTACAGAGTCACATTGATTTAGGCGGTTCAGCATGACAGCGTATAAAGCCTGCAGACTGCTGGCAGTACAAACCAAAGCCACCTGCGCGAGGCGCAAGCAGAGACATACCTACAGAGACACATAAATCAGGTTATATGCTGAAAACACGCCGCAAACTATCCACAATAATCCCATTAAATCTGTCTGCCCACCTCTCACATTCCGCTGCAGCCAAATAGCCTCGAGCTAAAAGCCCCATCAACAGACAGCCAATCTATTGAATCACATTTATCCATGTGATATTCCAGAAACTCCGTAAAACCGACCGAGCATTGCTCCAGAAGAGAATATAAATTGCGGTTACCTGTCCGCTCTCCAGCGATGGAGATGGGAAGCGCACAGCAGCAAATGGTGGGGGAGGAGCTTGTTTGACGCAACCTGCTCCTGCTGAGGGAGGAGAGAGACGCGCGCTGTCATCGACGTCATCTCATTGAGTTTTGTGTCACCCTGCATGAGATATGGTTGTCATTTCTTACCAGTCACTGTGATATTTTGTTTTAGTGCATGTTGTCATTGTCTGTTGTGATAATCCTCCTTGTCACCGAGACATTGGAGAGCGAGAATAAAAAGGAAGCAGCGCTTTCATCAATGATTAAAAAAAAAAAAAAAAAATATTTACACATGTGTCATTCTTCAAAGTATCTCCTTACTGTAGAGCACATAAAATAGTAGTAGCAAAACACTAAACAACAGAGAGGAGTAAAGGAGATCACACAAATGTATCAGGGTTTTGCAAAACATACACACAGCAGAGAAGAACATAATGGGCATGTGTTTAGGGGAAATCATATATTTTATATAATTTGAGTTGTCTAAAACTGTCTTTATGACATTAGGGAATATTACCTGAGTACTGTTAGTATTTACCAAAACATGGAACTTTCAACAACCATGTGTTTCATATTGTTACTCATGGGCTTAGGATATATTATTGGCATACAGTTTAGTAATGTTCATTTTTAACTACACTGTGGGGATATTTCCTATCTCTGATATCATTCATCAACCAGAGTTCACGATTAGAAAGCTGATAAGGTTTGGAGACATGCTCACATGACACTGCTTTTCATACCAATCATACTCTAACAGTGCTTACAGAGAGGAGCAGTTGTTTATGTAGACATTCACACTCTCCTTTCTTGTTTCTCTTTGTATAACAAATTGAATCTATGAATCCTGTTATGGTTACGAGGCAGGTATGGGATATATGATGCTGTATGTAATAGACATTCATGTCTTTAAAACATTCACTAGAGGGTGTATATAAAGGTGTAGATGTGGTTATAAAGAAATAACTGCCCAATGTCACACAATCTTTAACCTCTTTAAGTAATACAGTCAGGAAGTAGTGAGTGTTATTCCAGGTATTTCCCTCTACACAGACAATGACTGGCTTTTTTGCCTCTGCCCAATGTTCTATATAGAGCGTAAAGGGCCAGGCCCTGAAGGACATTAAATGCAGAATATTCACTGTTACCCTCCATCTGTGGGTGCCAACAGATTCTTGTCACCACCACCTTCTGAGTTGTTCACTTTGTGGATGCAGGGCAACCCTGTAGAGTAGGCTGCTCTGCTCTGCCTGTGCTCGTGAGGGTAACAATGTGCTATTTGCTTTCATTTTCTAAGAATGCCTGGCTCTCTGCGTGTGCTTCTCTAAACCAACATGAGTCTTTATTTTCTTGTCCTCTGCTTTCGTTCTGCAGGACTTGTTCAAGTCTTAGTATGTGAACATGAGCAGGAGTCGAGCATGATTCAGACAGAACATTTGACTGATGCAGCAGCTGTGATGGAGAGATGAAGAGGACTGGTCCTGCCACAGGATCAATTACGTACTACAATGTTACAATTGATTTGCCGCCTTTAATTACCAGAGTTGCACCACAGAAACAGATAAGCATTCTGTTTGACAGGCGTAATTGTGATGCCGTGACGATATCATCTCTGCAGCGAGGACAGGGACACTTTCCGCCAGCTGAGTGAGTTCTGTTATCACTGCATGTTTGTTGTGTTGGCCAGCTGTGGTATTTTTCACATTCCAGAGCTAACGCTTTTTTTTAATGTCCTCATACCCGAAGCATTACCCGTTTCCTATATTCTCACATGAGCACACCTGTACTAACATGAACCGGATGCGGCTTATAGAGTGGTTTTCTCCTGGATGCTGGTGTCAGTGTGTGAGTTTGTGTTGGATATTAATTTGTATATCGAGCGGCACATTGGTGCCAAAACAAATGTGACAACCACTGAGTTCATTTCCTGTTTAGGTAAGGTTGTACATATTAATTAAATGCGAACGTACAGAGCGACAGTTTGAATTTGTTCATGTGTAAATGTAGCCCAGCCTGTATAAATATTCAATCTACATGTTCAGAAACATTGAATCCCTGCTGCCTTTCCCTGTGTGTCATTGGCATTCACATGCTTTATTTTGTCACCTTTTTATTATTCATCTCCGCTGTGATGAAGCTTTCTCTGCATTCTACTGACTGAATGCAGTTTTTTTTATTGCCGTGATCTGCAGCCACAAGGGAGGCTACACCATGCAAAACAATTAGAATAAAATATATATACAGACGATCTTTGACAAAGGTAAATCACCCCAGTGGTGGTTGAGCTAAATGCTATTATCAACAAGTTAACAAGCTGATAATTACTGATAACGTGCTGGTGTGTAGCAAGTATGCTGTTAGCGTGTACACCGCTAATTAGCACTAAACACAAAGGTCAGATGGGAATGACAATAGTTTTGATTTAAATAAATGTATTGGACTTGATGATGGCGCCTGGAAACTTAACAGAAACTTCAGTCATTATATAATTCATCCTGATAGGATCATGAATGTGTGTGCCACATTTTCAGGCAATCCATCAAATAGTTAATCAAGTAATGTTGAGGTTGCACTTTAACACACAGATGTGGATCTAATGATTGTAGATGAAAAGTCAGTGGGGTCACTGTATGAGTCATCACCACCACTGTGAGCCAGGAATGGCATGGCAATCCATCCAATAGTTGTTGAGAAATTACAGTTTGCACCAAAGTTTTGGACTGACTTACAGACAGACTGACATTGCCATCCATAGAGCAATCCTGTTACCAGGGCTAAGAAAAACACAACCACCATGTTCATCTACATCCGGCTACCTTTCCCCGGGCTCTGCAGGCTTTGAGGATTTCGGGCCTTGAGGAGTAGGGACCGAGAAGGCTTCTGCAAGACCCCCGGTCCTTGGCTTTGTACCTCTCTGTCTGGGCCAAGAATAACACAGCCGGGGAGGTGGGGAATGTGCACAGGAAACCAGTGCTTTGCAGCAACAGCAGCGGTGGCGGCTCTGAGCCTGCTGAGCTGAGCTGCTGAGGACCTGGATAGAGCACAGCCACGTTTCAGCTGGGGCCGGGGGAGCTCCTGCAGGAAGCACATACATTGCTTTCCCACAGGACCCTTAATGGAGATTACGGTGTGCAGAAAAGCACACATGCACATTTGCCCATTAGCTGTTTGTCTAGACACACACAAGCTTACACAGGCATATTTCTATAGACACACGATGATGTTCCTGCATTTCATCAAATTGTGTTCATTCCCTTTCTTTCTCTTTCACTAGCGCACACGCATAGACACACAGTCTCAAGCTCCCCTGATCTTTGTGTCCAGTATCCCCCTGGTCTCTCTGCGCTTTGACAATCCCTGGCATCCTCTTCTCCTGCTCTCTGCCAGGTGTTTTGTCGGCACCCTGTGGCCGCCAACACAACAGGGCCTCTGTTCTCTGCTCCCGGTGGAAGAATGCATGCTCTCTTTCTGTGTTTCCCCTCTTACCTCCTCTATTAATGTCTCTCCCGGAGCATTCTCGAGCTCTCCACTGTTGTCTCTCATTCTTTTGTCTGTTGATTTTGGCGTCAGTTCTCCCTCGGACCCCCAGAGTGAAGCCAGTTAACTCTCCAGCTCTAAGCTCTAAAGACAACAGTGCACGGGCCACCACTTCAACACAAACTCTATCTGAGACCAGGCTAACACAACAACTGGAGGCATGCAGTAAGAAATGGTGGTGGTCCAGGGGTAATTGGAAGTGTCCCTAATGAACAATTTGTGACCTCATTCCTTCACTGGACTAAAAAGGCATACCACCTCATTCCAGCAGAGGGTGCCAGACATTACAGGATCTGCAGATGTCTCCAGCATGCAGTACATGGATGGCCTAAACCTAACTGTATATAAAGTAGCCTTAAGCATCAGTATAGATAATGTAATTGATCTTATAAAAGGTATTTTGAATACAAGTACCTTTACTTTTAAAACTGTAAATTTAGCTCATACAACTTTACTTGTAATTAAATATTTTTTCATTGTGTTATCAGTACTTTTGCTTGAGTAAAGGATCTGAGTACTTCTTTCATCACAGCTATCCCCAAATGCTTTCATGTCAAAATGTACTTGAATTTTTGATAACGAGTTTCTGCCGTGGAAGCAAGAAGATGTGACACACTACAACCAGCTGTATGGGTATTCCTCACGTTGCATGTTTTTGTGTGTCTGCGTACAGACGTGTGTTTGTGTGTTCATGTGCTTGTGTGCTTTGTGAAAGCTACATTTCCATCCTGAGGAGGTAAACATCATTAAACTTCAAGTGAGCAAGTTTGAATGTCACGTATAAAGTCAGCTACAAAGCCTCTCTCACCCACCTGTTTACAGCCTTAATTAACAGGCAAACTTCAAGTCAGATGGAGGCTATGTCATCGGCTGTGTCGGGCAGGGGGTCAGTCTCTTACAGCTTCACTCTGGAAGTATTTAAGAGACCCTGAGGTCATAAGACATAACGTCCCGGAGGTTGTTACTCTTATAAACTGTACAATAGAGGAGGTAAAAAAAAAGAAAAAGAAACACAACATACAAGTTTAATTTATTTTAACTTAATTAGAGTTTTATGAAGGTAAAATGAAGGCTCATTTTAAATTGTATGTGCAGGTGTGTCCTTCATGTCAAAGTGAATGGAAACATTGTCTGAAACAATGAAGACTAGAAAAGTAAGTGGTTGAGAAAAACAAGCTACCACCAAAACCACGACACAACAAAAGACCATTTCAATCCATAAAACGATCAACCTTACCGAAATGCTCTGTATAATCTGAACCATATTTGAAAAGGGACAAATAAGAACATCAGGGGAAAGGGAATGTTTTGAAAACATAACTATATTTCAATAATAGCAACAGAAAAGAACAAACTTGAGTCATGTCTTGCATTTCTAAATACTTAGTATTGTTTATTTCAATAAACATGAAACACAGATGTGAGGTTTAAAAAAACGCCAGTATGAGACAAGTTGAACGAAGCCAAAAGTCTGAAACTTCTCAACCTGAATTATGAATACTTTCTTGTGATTCTATAAACATTTTGTTGTTTCATGCGATTTTCTTTGTGGTAAAAGTTTCCCATTCAGATCAATGTGTGCTCAGACAATATTACCTGACCCAGGTTTGTATTTTTGACATTTGGATACCGGCGTCTTCCACCCAACAGCTCTGAAACGTCTGTAAAGAGAAACCAGGTGAAGCTGAGCGGTAACATCTTTGCTATCAGCCATTGCCTCCTTTCCCAGCTAACGGTGCACCTCCCTAATGACCTGTTATTATGTCCAGCTGCTGTACAGCTACTTTTGTTCGGGGTAAAGGTCACAGGTATTCACATGTATAGGTCTGTCTCGTTGCATTCTTCAGCAGTGAATGCTGTCCTATATTTCTGCTGAGTTCTGTCCCAGTTTCCATTCAAAATCCTCAAATTCTGATCATTTCAAGATCAAATGATTCATGCAAATCTTTCAGAGAAAGATAAACCTAGAAAAAGTGGATTTTTTCAAATGGGACAAAGCCATGATTGACAGATTTAGAACATGCCATTCGCATTTTCCACCTTTATTTGTATTAGTCAGTATGATACATCTGAGACCTCTACGTATTGCAATAAGGGGTGGACAGCTGCAGAAAAAGAATGTTTCTGACAGGAAATAATTCAACTATGTCCACTTATTCATAAACAGTTAGAACCACTTAATTCAGAGGATAAGGCTGGTGCTCTCCTCTAATTGTCTTATTGTCAACAAAGACACCAAACAGACAATGCATTCGTCTCTCATGTCGTTTTTACTACCCAACCCTCTCTGTGGCTCTCAGACACAAACCAATGTGTTCCTACTGAAATCTGGCAAGCTGGGATTAATACACACTCACACTAGTATTTCTGTCAGCAGGATGATGCATGAGACCTTGACTCAAAATACTCCGCAGGGCCCATGTTTATTGTGATGAATAAACATGTCACCCAGTGCCAAGTTGTGGCTCACTGATGAGTTTTGAATAATGTTTGGACAATGATGGTATACGGGACCTTGAATAAGCTTCCTGAGGCTTTGACAACATAGGCCATACCTTTGAGTTGGATGTGTTCTTTGTTGGCGTTGTTCTTTTCATGGGTTTTGTTGATTGCCTTATCCTTTAACATTTCTTGAGTGTTTGTGTGTTGTTCATATTGTTTAGGGCAATCACACTATCATTTGGAAACAAGAAAGACTCTGTGGAATCCATGAACTAAGATGCCAAAATCAAATGGAAACCATCGCCGCTTGCCATGTTGAGTTTGCACATATTGTTCCTTTTCGCTTTAATTTCCAGATGAGCTTAATTTTGTCATAGTTTAAAATAAAAATGTGCCCTCATCCAGAGAAAATGTTCCCTGCTATCCCAGCAACCTTTACCTTTTTACTCAATCATTCTCTGTCTTGTCCTTCAACTGTCGGCAAGGCTCCAGACCTCTTACTAATAACATTCGAGTCTGGACAAATTTCTTAAAGATTGGCAAAGACACCCCCTTTAAAGTCTGGATTCAGCAAAAATGAACGAGCCGGCTAACTTCCGGTTAACCCTCTGCTAACTTGAATGAGGATAAAATAATTGAATTGTGTGGCCCTTCTAGACTTTCCAAATGTTATCGGACCGAATTGATCAAATTCTGATAGTGAAATTAGTCACTTTGTGGACATTGTGATGCTCAAAACCATTTATACACGGGTTAACAGCCTCAACAGTAGCAATGGAGTGGGCTACGGCGGAGCCTTTGGCATGAGCCCAAGTTTAACTGGAACACGTAGAAAGCACACTCTCATGCGCACGCAAAAGGAGAAATGTAAAGACACAGACAGGCGGCTAGACGGAGGAAACGTAATGGATATTTTGCCGGTCCACCAGACCAGGATTTGTCTTTGTATAACAGACGGCCAGTACACCCCTGCTAGCAAACTGTGGTAAGTAAGTGTTATAACTTGCAATCGAGCAGCAGCACCACAGATTCTCTGTGCTCTAGTTTTTATATAGTGTTAGGGCAGGAGTTACGCTAAGGATGGCTCCAGTACGTCAACGAGCCATAATCAAGGCCTACCTAAAAAAACTGTTTAACTCCATTATTCAGTACCATACAGTTTACAGTCTTTTTATTCGTTTTCAGTCATTATTTTTCGAACATTTCTGACAAATTTCAGTTTTCGCTCTTCACAGACTTTAATAAACCTCTCTGTAGTCCCTGTCGCGTGAGTCCGTCTCCATCCCAGCTGCCTTCAGCCTCGTCCCTCTGCTTTACAGGTCGGAACTTGCACAGCTGCCTCTCCCCACCGCTTCTCATTGTCTTCCGGTGACATCATTGAATTACTCACAGCAGCACATCTTTCATCATCATCTCAGTAATGATTATCATTATCATACCCCCATTAAGGCCTCTGCGACTGCATCATATTTGGCTAACTTCCCTCCTGGTCAGGAGGAAGAAAAAAAAACCTTCAGTGGGGATGACAAGGAGGATAGACTGGGTTTGGGTGAGGAGGCATGTGGAGGAAGATCGAAGACTGGTGGGGTTGGAGGAGCCTATTTTGGAGTCTAATGGAAAAACCTTGTAGCCAACCGCTGCTTGTACTTACTCTGAGGAAAGGCTGTGGCAGAATCTGCCACCTGAAGACTGTGAGCATGATATTACACTTTCCCTCATGATTACCAAGTAAATAATAATCACTTTGATCATCTTGTTACCATTCTGTCGTCATCATTCTCAATACAGACATATCACTGCTGTCAGACACATAACCAGGTGCTGTCTTCATTCCTCTTTCCACCACCTCACTTGTATGTCCTTTTGGTTTCGAAGTGGTTTAAGGCAATTACATACCGCGTCATTTACATTATCTCACGAGTTTGATTCACGGCCATTGTTCAAGTAGGTAATGACTGTGTTGTCTTCACAATGGGCTGCGCTGACCACTCACAATGACGGGAACGGTCACTCCACAGCGGCGCTCTTATCTAACATCAGTAATGACAGTCGGGAATGTGTTGCAGCAGTAACAAACGCTGTTACCTTGTTTTCACAACCCTCCTGTAGCAAGAGGGCAGGGCTGCTTTGGCTTTCTGATGGAAGTATCTGTCGTGTTTATGCTCATGACAGAGAATGATTTGACTCACCATATGTTTTGTATAAAAACTAGCTCCATGTGTTTTCATAATGTGTATTTTGAATGGGGTTTGGCTTTGACATTGCTTCCCATGGTGAAAATGTAATGTCGAGAATCAAAGCCAAACATGAAATGTCAGTGGCATATGTTACATTTCAATCTCATCACGGCAGTATACAGCAGGGGTGCTCAACTGGATGTTTCCATGATGTGGCCTGCGATCTCTGCTGAGGTCTTATGTCAACAAGACTTTGCAGATTTTAAACAATGTAAAACCTCACACACCTCTTGAAATGACTCTTTCTGTTGTTTTTTTTCACTTGTTCTGACTCATCCTGTTAATATCCCCTTAGTTTTTACTCTTTCTTCCCCAATACTTATCTTTGATTGTTGTCATAAAAATCTATCCCTGCAATAATCAGTTCCTCAACGACGCATTAGGTCATTATTTTTCCTTTCCTTTCCTTTGTTTGCTGCTTCATATCTCCTCATCTCCTCTCCCCTTCCCTTGCTCCATTTCTTCTCTCTTCTTGGCTCCTGACCCCTGCTGTGTGTATGAAACTTGACTGATCCCACTCAGGAATTTGCCCTATATCGCCAGAGTTGGGGCCCGTAGCTGTAAATCACATGACCAGTATGTGGGAACAGCCGTAATGAAGATGGACGGACTGGAGAGAGAGCTGACAGAGCTGACTGCATTCCTCAGCTTAGTCCTCTGATTAGGGTGATCACACCCACACCCACACACACTTATGTATATAAAGTCATTTCAAACCACTACCTTAACATAGCCTAATATAACCTTATTATGAAATATTTCCACCATAATGAGGGCCCTAACTTGACTTTCAGACTTTCAAACTTCGCAGGGCACATTCAAACCACCAGCCTTCAACTAGTACCAGATGCGGGAGACCATGTTATAGAAAGGCTTACACACACCTCCTACGCGAGACCACACACCTCCACAGTCACGTCTCGGCACTTTTCACTTCCAAGTAACATTACAGGAAGTCTCGGGAAATTGATGGCCAAGTTTACTCTGTGTTAAGGATCCGTTTTAAACAGGTTTTTTCACAACTTTGGAGAGGCAACAATTCAAAGAACCACAAATATGATGATGGACTGTCAGTTCAGCGACCTCACAGGCTCTCTCAAGAGTTCACTGAGTCTATCACAGACTCAACCAGACACTCAAAGCAACAAATATTGACTCTAACAGATCCTATGTCTTTCCTTGGTGTTGGGCTGGCAGAGCAAACAGCTGGACTGCTGCGGCACCGCCCTTCATCCTGAGAAACCGCCCTCCCACCCCCAGGCCTCTGTCTGCTCGTTCACCTACAGTACTGCTTTCTTCATGTGGGGTGGGGTGGGGGGCCCTCGACACTTCAAAGCGCCCTGTGTGGGAGCTCCAGTGGGGTGACAAGCAGCCACAGCCCAGCTGAGCAGGATCGCACATGCAACGCCAAGCAAACACATGTTGGAGGCTGGGTGGGAGGGACTTCTAGTTTTGAGTGAATGAGTGAGTGAGTGAGTGAGTGAGTGAGTGAGTGAGTGAGACCCATGTCTATAAAAATACAGATTACTGTGAGTAATCAGGTTGAGGCAGGAACTGCATCGATTTGTTGTATTTGTCAAACCCCTCCACAAAATCATTTGACATCATCATCAGCTTTTTTTTTTGTCCTCCTTTGCGTTGTTTAATTGGTTATTACACAAAGGAAATGCTATATTTCATTCCTTTAGTGTAACGTTACTTCCCCATTCTGAGGTTTCTCCATGCGCACGTGCACACGTAATAAACCTATAACTTAGTTGGCCGAATAATAAGGGTTTGCCTGTGGAAATCCAGCTGTTAGCTTATTCTTAATCCCATTGTGTGAAAAGGGAAAGCAGTCTAGCAGCAAACTGAATGAAGATTTACTCCAGATTTTTGGCATTGGAAGTGTTATCTTCATATCCAAATAAAATAGAAAGAAATAATCAAATGATTTGGTTGCTATTTGAAAAAAACTATTGAAAGCATTCTTGAAGGAGTTCAACATACTGGGAAATATGCTTTTCTCTTTCTTCCACTCTAGTCTCTTACCTGTCTGTTAAATATCTAGCCAGGATACAGTTAGCTTAGCATAAAGAGTGGAAGCAGGACAAGAAATATTTCGGCACATAACGATATTTAACGCTTCTCTTTTTTTACCGATTAAACAAACCAGATATGTGTTTATCAATGAGTTTGGCGGTGCTGGTAGTTTTTTGACATTTGGACACATCAGCCAGGCTAAGAGAAGCTAAGCTAATCAGCTCCTGACTGTCATATTGAGAGCGGTCTTGATCTTCACATCAAATGCTTGTCAAGAAAGTGAATATGTGTAGTTCCCAAAATGCCAAACTATTTCTTCAAAACATATGTAATCACAGTCATTAAAGCCTACTCCGTCTTTTTCCAGGAAAAGCAGCGCTTGATAACATGACTGATAACAATCAAAGTGAGGAGCAAGTAGGAGAAGTATTGAGCATGAACGTAGTGTGAAAAGCGGACAAGGCATTTGGGTAAATGGGGCTGTAGATGAATGCAATTGTCCTCGACAAAATTAGACAAATGAGCTCAAACATAATGTGTGTATGAGCGAGGGCGGGAGAGGGAAAAAGGAACTGGTGGTTGTATCATGATGTAACAAACACAGCTGGCCACCTGATGCTTTCAACCCAAACTGACCCTCAGAAAAACCCACTAGTGACCATGCAGCCTTTTATTGTGTACGTGTGTTGGGACCATTTGTATATATTTAGAGCGTGAAAATTGACTCATCATCATCTCTTTAGATCTTCCCTCTTGTCACAACGTATGTTCTGCTCTGTGTTTAGGCTAACCCCCCCCCCCCCCCCCCCCTTTTTTTGGGGTTTGTGTAAAACTCTTGGGTGGTCCATTGATACACGGCTTTAATAGGCCTCAGAGCATATGCGTGTCTTACAGCAATAGAGGTTTGACCCTAAACAAATGTGTCACAGACAGTCGCGGGGAACAACAGGATCTGTTTGTGTTGATAGAGGGACATGAGTTCAGTTTCCCATAAGGAGGATAAGAGAGGAATATTTCTTTATTTGTTTTTTTGGATCATACACAGAGTATATTTTCTTTTATTGTAGCATAAAGTGGCATTATCTTGAGGAATCCATCACCCTCTTTCTCCACACACACTTGGAGCAAAACAAACAGCTGCAGCCGAACAAGCAGCGAGCGTGAGACAACGGCAGGAAGGACCGGAGGGATGGATAAAAGGTGGAAGGAATGCTGACAGGCAGGTAGGTTAAGAGGATGTTCCAAGTATCTTAGCATCTGTTGCCCAAACCTCTAATGAGCATAGTGCAGCAGCAGCAGCAGAGCTGGCTGCTTGAGCTGGACATCCTGTTCTAACATTTGTCTCAAGTACACCTGCTTTACTGGAGTTTCACACTCATAAAAGGCTTTTTGTGGCTTTTCCAACCCCCCCCACACACACACACACACACACTGACAACACAAGGACACACTTGCATTTCTACATGTATGTGCAAAAACATGCGCACGTACACAAGCAAATGAACAAACGCACACAAGTGGATGTCCAGATGCCTGGCGGTGTCTTATTGTGCTCTGGCAAAGTGAGGTGAACCAGGACTTGCATGCTATTTGACCTGATTATAAATGATGGGCTTAGTGGGCTGGAATGATACTAAATATGGTTGAAACAGCTTGAAGGAAATCATATTCAACTCAATCCTTTGGCTTTGGTGATCAGATTATCTTCACCTGTTCTGCAGACGGCGAGCGAACATTTATGGGTAAACATTTATTCTCAGCTGACAGAGATGGAGACGCGTTTGTAACGGGAGACGTCGAGTAGCCAGATGGAGGAAATTGGCCAATCTCGCCTGCACTTCTTCTGAGGGTGTGTTTAGACAGAAATTGTACTTTGATTGAGTGTTTTCAGTGTTTTTGGGTTGCAAACGTCTGTAGATGTCCAAGAGCTGCCAGTTCAAGCTTTGATTGTGCTGAGGATCAATTGCCACTGCTGGCATTTTGTTATCAACAAATCTGTATAAAAGAGAAGGGATTTTATGTGTTTACCATATGCATTTCTATAGTCAGTAGCTTTTACTGCTTCTTCTAATTACTCATTTTTGAGTTGTTCCTTGGTATTTACTATTGTTGTAAAGATAAGTAAAGTATAAAGTACATTTGCTCAATCACTTTACAGTTTATGCTCCAAGGAAAATATAGCACTTTTTACTCCACTACATGTATTCAACAGCTGCACTTACAATTTGCTTTCATTTTCCATACAAGTATGATCAACTTATAAGATATAATGCTCTATTAAAGAATAAAGGCCCTGCACACAACCAACACAGGTGTTTTCAGTCGCTGCTCGAGTTGAATTTACGCAAAATGATGCCAGTATTTACATGAAGTCACTATGTACGTGTACCAGGGAAGAATGATTAAGTTGTTACTCGTCCCCGCAACAACAATAACTAGAGATAACGTGAAGTCCAGAAAATGATTTTTTTCTTTTTTTATCTACTATAATAATAAAATGATAGGAAAATAACTTGCTCACAACTTATTCTCTTTGTTGTAAAGTCCAAAATATCAACTTGTGGGACCTCGATAGTCACTGCTGAAACAGGTCGTTCCGTCTACGAGTGCTTTTCACAATATTGTATTATTGCCACGCAACAGTGATGGAGGTTATTGTTTTGGTGCATCATGGTAGCTCAGTTCCAGTTCAAAGACAGAGAGAAGACAAAAGTACTGCTTTAGATTTCAGCCCAACAAACCGCGACACAAAAAAAGAAACACATGAATGTGATGATGTCAGATGCTTATACTCAAGTAGAATTTAATGCAGGATTTTTACCTTCAACAGAACATTTTGACATTGTGGTTTTACTTCAGTAAGGCATCTGAACACTTCTTCAACCAAAGATGCGGATGGATTCATTCAATTTGAAATCAAATATCAAATGTTGTGAAACAAATGTAGTTACGATGATAAATGCAGAATTTTCACTCAAACCTTTGATCAAATGTCTGTTCAGAGGGTGCAGCAGGGTGAAGATCAGATGTGTTCATGGAAGAAATTGAGGATCAAATGGAAAACATCTGTTTGTTTGGACATCACTACAGTCCACCAAAGTTGCACTGGGATCCTCAACAATAACAGCCCAATGAATGCAAAATCGCCACTTGTCTTGCTGCATTTTGACAGCAAGGCATGACTCACTTCTTCTCAACTAGGAAATCTTGCAACGTTTGTCTTACTATTATTATTACTATTATTATTGTTGTTGTTGGTGGTGTGCAATCATTTGCAGTTGTCTCACTCTCTGGGGATTGTCAAAAAGGCATTTTAAAAACATTTAGGAAATCAGTACTTAAAAGAGTAATTGAGTAGCAAAGTTTACAGCATTTAAAGTGTTACAACATTTCATCACAAAATAGCATAATTGGTTGAGGATATTTAATGGTATAGGTTTACAAGGGTTGTCCCCAATACTTGTGGATTCAATGAGTAAATCTTGACTTTTTAACCGTTAACATAAATTTAAGCCTTTTAAAACATGAGTCCACAGGACATTTCAGTGCATACAGGTATAAACACAGTCAGCATTGGGCAAATTATAGCTCGGCTGCAATGGAGACGACAACTTTATGGCACGCTAAAGTGCAAACATACTAAGAGAAGGGGAGGAAGGAGATATCAAAGTTGTTATATTCAGGTTCTGCTTGAGGGATTGTTTCAAAATCCAGACGCCATTTACCATGGCGCTGCTGCCCATCCCCCCCAACAGTCAACGGCAGGGGAAAAAGGAGGAATAGGCCTCATTTTTCAACCTATTCCTTTTTAACTCAGTGACGTAAATCATTTTAAGTGGACCACACCTCGGTGTGGACTGCCTCATACTCACCACAGAAGCTGGGTTTGAGGAACATTGGTGGAGGGTTTTTATCAGAAATGGCAAAAACATATTCTTTGAGCTTAGTTATAGTAGTTACAGTAAAGAAGGATTCACACTGTCGACAGGCAACACAAAGATGAGATCTGCTTTATTGGAAGTGTCTTAAAATAATATTTTTCAGTTTTGCAAGCGAATGATTTCAAGGATGAAGACTAATTGTTTGGTTTAGCAAACGGCGTCTGGTTAACCGCCCCACCTGTGTTAAAGGGCAATGCACAGCTGCCTCCCAGCTCTTTTCTATGGGAGTTTCCAAGACTGTCTTCCACACAGGGCATGAGACAGTCCTGAACGGGGCTAGGGGGGAACTGGGACTTGGAGGAGGTGAGCTCATTTCTTAGTTGTTAGTCGCTAGTTGCCTGGCAACCAGCAGAGGTTCCAGGACCTACTGGTCCTTAGACCTTATATATAATCCTGGACATAAAATGGTGAATTGTTGGTTTTCCGTTATCAGTTTTTGTAAAGACTATACAAATTAGATGTAACCTGTTGGTTAGTGCTGGTAGGTGGATATTGTCACCTTTGGAGAACAAGGCTAGCCGTTTCCACCTGTTCCCAGTCTTACTATAAGTTAACCGTCTGTAAAGCTGTAAACGAGATTCAAACTTCTCATTTTTTACAGTACACGTTATTGACTGAAATGACATTATAATTGTGCTTATAAACGGTCTGATAAATGGAGCCCCTGGTCCAACACGGAGGAGCCATAACATACATGGGACTAAGAGGGGAACAACCCCCCCCCCCACAGTCAACTTTACAGTTGGAGTGAGAAATGACCTCACCTCGACCAAGTCCCAGCTCCCCCAAGGTTTGAACAGGAAATAGGGAAAACACCACCCCCGCCCAGTCCCTGCATCCACTTCAGCAGTCGCAAAGAGAAAACATCAACATTAAAGAAAAGAACCCAAAAATGAAAAAAGGAAAAGGCCTGTCTGTGGATGTAAAACACACAATACTTGTAACATGAGCGAACGTGACATAAACATTTAGTTTTGACCGCTGTTGTGAATTTTCAGCCCGGTGAATTCCAGCCGTTGTTTGGATTCCTCTGAGAGGGAATGTTTTATGCTCCTTTGAAAATACAAAAGACGTCGCGCACATCTGAAAGCCATTAGCCCCTCAAACTGTTAGCAAGCAGTCTGAGGATTCTTTCCGCTCTCTTGGAATCCTGCTACATTTCTTTCTATGCGTCTTTTTTCTTTTCATTTCTTTCTTTTTTTCCGGGGCCTCAACCTCTGTCTTTTGCACTTACAGCAGTAATGGAACTCTTATCCAGAAAGTCTTACTCCATGGCCCGCTAAAACCAAAGTCATGCACATCGACCTCTCCCTCCATCCCTCTCTACGCTGTATGTTTTAACAGTCATTTAACCGTGGCCGAACGAGCTTTGGAGCCTTACAATGTGCTCTATCTCTGGGGAACAACCTCACGTGTATACCCGCCTCTTCCTCTTCTGGTTCCCACAAAGCAGGCAGGCCCTCCTTCTCCTCATCCTCTGCAGCCTAACCTCGCATAAATGGACCAATGTGTGTTGTGTGCTGTTTTATGAGATCACATATTCTCATCCTTCCATGAACACTGCCATTCTTTGTCTCCGCTCGTGTTATACTTTGAAGTTCTACATTCCTCTCCCCCTGCATCACCGGAGCAGCGCAGCTGCACAAGGCCAGGTCTTTACAGAGCCGAGCAGAGCCGAGCAGAATAGCGCTTCGGGTAAAATGATGCAAGAAATGCCTGCCTGGTAAGTAGATGATGGAAAGAAAGATGGAAGAAGAGGTAGAAGGTGGAACAAGCATGAGAGAGGGAAAGGGGTTAGGCTGAGGAAACATTGGAGAAGGAGGCTGAGAAACAGGAGGAGGATATTGGTTGTTCCTGCGCTCCGCACGCAAGCACATGTTCATGTCTATCTATCTATCCTACAGTATGTTTGCAGTTTCCCACTTTATGTGGTCTTGCATGTTTGTTTTTGTATGTCTGTTACATAGATCATATTTTCATCCACCCAGGGAAAAACCGCCAGTGGACCACAGGATTCCCAGCTGCATCATCTCTAGACCCAGCCACACTCCACTCTGACCCCACAGGCTCCAACCACGAAACCCCCAAGACCATGATGACACTACAAGAAACAACCTCTAATCTCTCAGCCCCACCTAACCACACACACTTTGTATGCACGCGCGCACACACACCTCCACGCTCCCACAGGTTGCCCTCTGCCAAAAGATCCTTCGAGCTTGAGAGACAAAGTGAATAAAGTCAGTGTGGAAAATGGGAACCGTGACAGTCATTACACAAACAAGAGGATTTCGGGCCCTCAAATGTTCCAATATTTGAGGGCTTTGAAGCTCCAGTCCACCCTCATCATCGTTGCCTCATTTGACTTGCTAAGCATACAAATAATAAAAAAGAAATCCTCAAAACTATCCCCTCCCAATCTTGCGTGTCTTTTTCTTTAACTCTGCAAATTCAAACAAACAAACCTAAACTTTGGAACATTTCATAACTTAACACATCGTTGTATCACCACTGGAAATCTCAACGGTACATTGACAGCTTATTTCCCACAATCAAGTAAAACCACGAGCTCGCACTAGCCAAGCTGAAGCTTCGTTTCTTTGGCAGGGCATCCAGCTTCTCCGCTTGTGCGAAAAGGCATTAGACTTCCAGAAACGCCTATATGGAATATCTTGCATCAGATCTGAGGCGAGCTATTTTAGAGTAACCGTACATTTGAACACCTTATAAAAGCACACACTTTCTGAGCATTCATATCATATGACATCTTTTTTAGAGTGGTCAACCTTGTGGTCAAAGTGTCTTTTTATGTGTTTGTCAGAACGCTTTCTCAAGACAAATGGCTCATGTTTTTTTTAAAATATGCCTGTGGGAACCTGCATACAGAATGAATAACGATCTTACGTTGTGTTATATTTTATATCATGAGGGAGAATATGGCAGTGTGCATGTAATTCATGCTTGTTCCCCCCTTTGGGACAACCGGAGCTATAAATATAGAAAAAACAAGTTATGGAAACAAATTAAAGCTTTAAGCGTAACCCCCCCCTGCTGCCGACGACCCACATACGTACCGGTTTACCCTTGAGGGCAGCAGTACAGTATGACTAATTCTGTCCATGAATCTCTCCCTGCTGAGAGGCTGTCATGGAAGTGATTTGGCTCAGTGAAGGCTCTCCTGGCTGGGATAAAGACAGTCTGAAAGCCCCCATCAGGCTCTGGTGGTCTCTCCTGGTTCTTTCTGTCAGCGCTGGGAGAGATCCGGCACCGCTTCAAGAATTCAACTGCAGTACAGAGCAGTGCACAAAAAAAGAGTACACGTCATCAAAGACAAGGAGACTCAGTTGCATCATGACATATCCTCCTATCAATGGATTATACTGATAATCAAAGTTTACATATAGAATCGGCGTTAGGGGTGGGATTTAAAGGGTAGGTGGGTTTTATGTGTGTGTGTGTGTGTGTATAAATGAAAGATCGTGTGTGTTCATGTGAGGACAATGCAATCCCCATCTGGTTTTTGTACTGGCTTGTCATCTTTTATACCATGTGAGCTACAAGAGGGACCCCAACCTCGACCGAGCCCCCGCATTCCTGCTCCGACTGGGCCGGGCACGTGTAATAATACTGCAGTCTGGTCCGTGAAAGACGAATTACTTGCTTTTATCAACGTGAGCCCGCGTAGTCACCACAGCGCTCCATACAAGTCTCACTGGGATCATTTTCTGCTCCTGGGTCGTTTATCCTGCTCCTCAAACCATATGTACTGTACTTACCTTAGGTCGTGTCTGTGTGTGTAAGAGTTTACATATGTGTATACAACTGTGTGCGCTTGAAAGAAAGAGATGGGAAGACAAGTGAGTGAAGAGAAAGAGGGGAAGGGAGGGCTAGTAAAAGTATTTCCCCGGGCTCTGAAAGTACAATACGCACAGACAGTGGTGTGTTTTCACTGTAGCCAGATCACTGCTTGGTGAAATGTGGTTCTATTTAGAGGGGCGAGGGTGGGACTGCTGGGAGAGAGAGGGAGGACACGCACACACACACACACACACACACGCACGCACGCACGCACGCACGCACGCACGCACGCACGCACGCACGCACACACACACGCACGCACACGCGCACACACACATACATGAGCTCGAAACTCCTTAAGGGTTTAATTTCTTTGTTACCATCTATCCCAGTCTTTCGTGGTGTCCATAAGAGACAGTGAGATTCTTTAAGAGATTCTGCAGCCCACCACAAATCATCCTGCAGGACTGTGTTGCATGTTGAAGGCTGGTCCTACAGCACGCTGCATGTTCCTCATTAGAATGAACGGCCGTGTTCAACAAGAAGACGTGAGAGGCCTTGCGAATGTGCAGTCGTGTGTGTTTGTGTGTAGAAGCGGGCATGTCTGTGTCCACGCACACAGACAAGAATGCAGCAATGCTAAATTCTGATTTAATTGGAATTTTCCTTGTTAGTTTCACTGTTGTTTAAATCATGTGGTGGAAACAAAGCGGAATATTTATTCATCAATAAACACAATGTGGACATGTTCAGGTTCTCAAGTAAAATTTAAATGCATCCACTGATGATTAAAAGCGGTTTTACATCATCTCTTCTCCGGAAATTCTAGTCCCCCACATTCACTTTGGTATCGTTACATCATGCCAAGTCCTGCAGAGACAAAAATGCACATGGTTGTAATTACCCAACTATCCCAATCCTTTTCTTGAAAGCTTGCCGAAGACATTACAACAGAACACGATGACCTTTAAGGCTCATCATAGGGTGTTGGAGAAAATAAATAAGAGTATTTCCAGGTAGCCCTCAGGTCTACATATTACCCTATTGTTTAAATAACTATTAATGACCCCTACAAAACCTGTGTGTGTGTGTGTGTGTGTGTGTGTGTGTGTGTGTGTGTGTGTGAACAGACAAAGGAGACAATTCAATCACTGACTGTCGCCGGCAAACACTGACTCTTCTTGTTGTCCTTCGAAGAAGTTTCCAGTGATGAAGAAGGTCTCTCCACTCTGATCACCAGCGAGTCTTCAGAGATCCTTTGAGAACTTGACATTGTTCATCAATACTTAAACCTTCAAATGCTTCTTTGCTTCTACTGGCAGACTTATTAGTTGTATATTTTTGCTATCTTATTGCAGTTTTACAGAAGAGCTATGGCCCTTTGACATGTGAAACGTTTTAAAACACTGCCTTTCAAAGACCTTATTCCACCTGTGTTAACTTTCTGAGTCTTCATTGTTAGAACAGTGATGAACAACAAGAATTAAAAAAACTTCTTGAAAGCACAACAGGGTTTAAAGGTTTTTAATATTGGATACATGGAGACGTTTCTGATTTGTGCAGTGAGCAAAAAGGAACTTGACCGATGTTTGACACTGCAGCAGGACAGATGTTGCCAAGTCGAATAAGGTCTTGGCAATTTGTTTGTCACAAGTTCCTCTTGACAAT
Organism: Pholis gunnellus; assembly: GCF_910591455.1. NCBI lineage: Eukaryota > Metazoa > Chordata > Actinopteri > Perciformes > Pholidae > Pholis > Pholis gunnellus. The sequence goes on from NC_136530.1 coordinate 9,422,231, forward strand.
CTCGCCTCAAAGTAGAGCAACTTCTAACCTACATTACTTCCATACATACTTTAGTAACTGTAACAATGAATTTGCATGGAGAGCATGGTATCTTTACTCAAGCCCAACGAGTCTCCTTTCTGGAGCCACACTGAGCTGTTTCTGTTGAGAGTGGTGAAGTCAGTGCAGTGGGGAGAAACATTTGAGATGTGCTCAGCTGTCCTCACCAATATACCACCCAGATGGCCGCTCTCTCAATGTTAACTTCCTATCAGCACTTGTGGCAACAAAGCACAAGGATGCGTCAATCACAAGCACCAGTGGGCTGAGGCAGTAAATAGCGGGACTATTTGAATAGCCAGCATCAATTTGACACTGTGACAGAGTAACATGCTCTTTAATAGGCTTTGTGGTTGACTTGATTTATAAATGGGCCGTGATCTGTAACAGAAGTGCGTTGTTAATATCGTAGGTATTTAATTGTTACTATTTAATACTTTTGCTTAGGAGCCAACACGACCCCTGCTGTTCGTTATCCCATTGATTTGTCATTATTGGCTCACTTTCCACATCCTGAAGTTAATGCAAATTCTGCTGAGCAATCATCAAAGATCATCCACTCTGGTGAGACTCTTATCTCGTCACCGAGGTACAGCCTGAAGGAGAGTGTTTTCGCAGAGTGATGATAGTAAAGCCTCTCCACAGTGTGAAGGTTTAGCTGCTTGGCCCCTGTTATAACAACTCTATGAGTCTTGAGGAATGTGGGTTTGTCCTGCAGTCCGCTACTACCCCCTCTCTCTCTCTCTCTCTCTCTCTCTCTCTCTCTCTCTCTCTCTCTCTCTCTCTCTCTCTCTCTCTCTCTGTCTCTGCCTCACTCTTGTGTCCCCTCCCCTCTCCCAAACAAGGCTTTTCCCTAACTTTTCTCTTTCTCTCACAAGGCTATAGTTCAATATTCCATTCTGGGGCACATATCCTGTCTCAAATTCCGACTCTGGGCTCCTCGACGCCAAGGCACTCCAATTGTCTCAAGGTATTGTGTGCATTAGGGATCTGTTGACTGCAGCTCAATGGAGTTATCAATGGCTTTGATTGAGACTATTGTCTAGGAAGCCCGTTGTTACGCGGGGGATAACCTCCCGATGCATGTCTGTTAGATAGATGGAGCTCAAATCACATGATTAAGATGCAGGGAGGTTAAAAAACGTTTAGCGTTTGTTTTTAAGCGGGTGAAGTTGCACTTTTTTCCCCCCGGCGTTTTAAGAAACTGCATGAGGAGAAAAAAAACCCGACAGGCTATAGTCACGATTTACAGTTTGATGGCTGCTGGACTTCTTGTAGTTTTCAGATAAGCTTTCTTTGCAAGAAAAATATCCCCCCATCTGGGATTAACTTGATGTTTCAGCAAGAAGGCGCTGATGTTGCGTTTTTCTCCATTCATAAAGTTGCGGTGACATGCAGAGCTCGTTTAACTGCTGCAATACAGTGAAAAACCCTAACGTGTCTCTCTGTCATCTTGCGACTGCGTCAATGGTTGTTTTATAGCTACTTTTCAAGTGCGGCAGATGGAACCTCAGCTTTTTGTGGGTCTATATATACTTTATATGAAGTGTGTTGCTCAAGACTGCATTTTCAATAGAAATGAAGCCTACTACAGACTACTAAGTTGTTTTTGCATCTCTTTACCAATGAAATGATATTCTGTGGTTTTACTTCTCATAGCACTGTGTGATTGCAATCAATCTTATGTCAGTCATATCTAAAGGAATAGATTCTAAATGGATTGATTGATAATGCAGACTGGATGCTTTACCTGCGTTACTCTGACAGCAGCTCGGTAGGAGAAGTGCTCAGCAGAGCTCCGATACTCGGTAATTGATCAGGCATTTCTTTTGTTCGGCATTGATCCCGCCTCCATTCACTTCTCTTACTGCAGGCTGCTAACTTTTTTTTGTGTGTGTCTTGTTTGAGTGGAAAAATCTACTGTTTTCTTATAACTCGTGCCATAAGAAGCTTAATATGCCCATCTATGGAGTGCACTACACCATTGCAGTTATAATAGGCCACCACAACAAGTTGTGCCAGACATAGTCACATTTAAATACTTTCATTTGTCTTTTCTTTAAGAAAGAAAATTGTTAATGCAATAATTACACGCAATTATGTTCTTAAAAATGATGTTCATTTCCATGTCTTCCTGTCCCTGTCTTGTCATCATATTTTGTCTTCCTCTGCATGCTTGAGTGAGTTCACTGCTCATCTATCTCTCATCTTCCTTTAAAATTAATCAGTCAGTGGGATGCGGGGCCGTATTTCTTTTCTTTTCTTTGTCCAGCCCAGATGTATAATGTGGTTGGACCCATGGCTAGGTCTGCTGAGTTTATATATCACCAGGGGCCCACAGTTCACTCTTAAACCGGTGGTCTATAATGAGGTGGACAAGAGAAAATAAACCTCATGGCTGTCCAGTTCAGTTGGACTCTGGATGGTTTTTCAGTTTAATGCAGTTAGGACGTGCTTGCAAGACTTTATAAGCTGTGCATGGGGTTGGCAAATCCAAAATAATCTGATTTAGAAAAGCCAGACTCCATAATGAACAATAATGGTAGTAATTTAATTTTCTGCCTTTAGATGGATGAGTAATTGTTTTGTGTTTTCTCCGATCATGGTATGTGTAATTGAGAGAGAACATTTTGAGTTGATTGATCATCTTTACCTCACCCCTTAACTCTCTCTCTGGCTCCCCCTAGGCACAGGGATACCGTTTGTAGCTGTAATTCCCAACCTTGTTGGCTTCTGACTCTTTAAATTGAAGCAATGTCTCTTAATGACCACTTGACACAGTTTGCATATATATGACATGAGTGTGATGTTCCCTCTTTCTTCTACGTTCAGCATTTTTCAGAGGCCTAAAGGGCTTTCAAATATTAATAGCTTCTTTGATTTCATATGATTAGAATCCATATTAGCATCCCTTTTAATGTTAATGTTAATTCTATGTTTGGCACTGGACATGTCTCTCTAATCAGTTGATTACTTTTCTCTCTGTAGTGTGTTGTCACTACATACAGTATTTGGTGTCTGTGGAGTGATAAACCACTTATGAGACTGCTTTGAAGTGCAGTATAGTGAAAACAGATTGCTGGAAGTCAGACTTTAAGTATCTCTTTGATTTCCTTGCATGCTCTTCTTTACCCCCCCCCCCCCCCCCCCCCCCCCCCCCCCCCCGCCCCCCCAAAACACTCATATGTTTTCACTTTCCTCAATACAACCACCAAACATGTCACAAACAGAAAACAATCAAATCAGTGGATAATTGTATTGTAAACCATTTCACAAGAGAATTGTACAGTGTCTGCGGGAGGTATGTGGAAAGCTCCACTAATAATCTTTGATTTTATATGATTCGTTACACCAGTAAGCTGTCCTGAGTCATCCTGAGTCTGTGGTAACACATTAGAAACACGTGTTGCAAATTGAGACATGAAAACTAGTTACCAAGTAAGCAGAGAAGTTGGAATAGTCAGCTAGCTAAAGTTGAATCCATACGCCAAGAGTAATGACATAACATGTGAAATAATTAGCCAGCCTTGGTTCATTACTGAATTGTCCAGCCTCTCCAAGCCACTCCAGGTAATGCAGACCAAAACATCTTCAACACAGATGCTTAATTGTATGAAAACTTGGAAGAATATCCACTTAAATATCATTAAACAACAGTTACAACTAAATAACGTCCACCTTATGATTCATCCAAATGATAAGCTTTGTAATTAAAATATGAGTGATGATGCTGATAAAGGAGCACATGAGCTCATCTGACAGAGACGTTTGGGAACCACTGTCAGATGAGCTGAATCAATTTCACCCTCAGAGTAAGTCTGATAAGTACCTCTGCATTTCAAAGTGTTTCTTAGCTTTCATCTTCTTCCTTCCCCCGTGTAGCCCCTGCTCTGGAGTGCGCACCAGGACTTTTGATCTGGATCCAGGTCTAGATCCCTCTGCTCAGCCTGGGTCCATACAGTGAGTCAGTAAGAGAGAGAGAGGTGACCCGGAGATACTACGTTTGGAGGGATAGCCAGATCGTCAAATGGGATCAGGGAACCTGGCCCAGGTGCTGCTGGGATGGGCGGCATTCCATGTGGCTTGCGGTGAAACCGGGAATGCGCCGCTCCAAGCCAGCCGCTTCACCGGCGCTGTGGACCAGAGAGAGGTGCAGCGGGTTCGACGCCGTGGCCAGGAGACATTGAGAGGGTAGGAATGACAATCTGTGTGTGTGTTTGTGTGTGTGTGTCACCGACTTTGGCAAATCCCAAATGAGCAGCTTAATTCAGTTTGGTATTGATTTCATTCATATTTTACTGCACAAGCATTTATATGAAGAGTGGTGAAAAGACGAGGGCATGAAGTTTGATTTTGCATACACAAGTTTGAGCATTCGTAGCTGTATCTGGAGAAGGTTTAAAACATAAATGGCTTTCCCCTCTCACTTTCCTGGCAGCTCTCTTTCAACTGCTGTGCTTTCTGGGCTGAGGCCAAGCTCGCCTTATACCAAATTATGCCGCTGAATACTACCACATTGTTTTCTCAAAAACAGCACATGTTTGACCTTAACAGGCTGCTTGCCCTACTGAAATCTCCCAGCGTATTTACAGCAAATTGACATTTTCATGGGAAAGGGAGGGAAAAGCCGCTTTCTATACATCTCATGAGGGGATGATGAGTGAAATGCATGACCCAAATTCCACTGAGTGTATTAGTTAAGCTGGAGAAAGTAGCTCAGGACTGCAACCAGGAGATTGCTGGCCCCGGTGTTTCAGGATGAGGCCCGGAAAATCATGTGTGTGTGTGTGGGTGGGTACAACAGACATGTACGTGTTTTTTTAAGGTGTTGTGCGTTTGATTGTCTTTAAGTGGGGAGTATCCAGTGAAATGAGCCACAGGGATCACCTCTCACCAGCTGCACCCCCCCCACACCCTCCTCCGCCTCCCTCTGTCCCGTCTCTCTCCTGCAGACCAGCGCTTTCACTTTGTTCCCTAAACACCATGAATGGTGGGTGTGGGATGTATGTCTGTGCAGCAAAGAGTTTTCACTGTAAATTTTGCCACTTTCTCGAAAAACAAAGGATGTTTTGTTGGGGCCCGTGTTCAGTGTCTGCATCAGTTATTCCAATCAGACTCCCATCTGTCCCAGCTTATGGTTCCCCCGGTGCCAAGCCACAGGAAATGAGGTTTTCGTATCACCCGAGGGGGGTATGAAAAGGGGCATTTGTTTCACTGCTGTAGGTGACAAAGCAGCGGAGAGAGTAACAAGAGAGCAGAAAAAGTACGAAAGAAAGAGAACGCGTGAGGAAATGAGGGATGAGATGAGGAAGAAATTGGCAGCGATTGTGAAATAGATAGAAATAAATAACTAGTGAATTCTATTCAGTTGTGGCATGTTAATAGTGCAGGTTAAAGCTCACGTTGAGTCCTAGAACTGGTGTTTTCTCTAAAAACATATTCTGTGACAGCCCCAACTGCTTAATAGAAATAGATTTGCCTGCCTTGTCACTCATTTTGCTTAATATGGAAGGAATTTGTCCATGTTAAATAAAGGAAATTGTCCCTCTGTATTTATTTTAAAGGAGACGTTTTACACCAAAGCGACTGTGGTGGTCCTTTGACATTTCTAGTCCATTGTACTGTTTACAGTCACCAGTACAGAGTTATTCTGTCAGACCCAGTGTTCCTTGAGCCACAAATGAGGTCATTGGCATTGAACCCAAAACATTAAATATATGATCTGACTGAACAATAATTCGCATTCACAGTTTGTCTTACAGACAGTGAGCGGCCCGGGGAGAGAGTGAGGAAACCAGGAGACGTTGCACAATAGCAAATGATTGCCATCGAGTTGTGTGTGTGATTTCATGAGAACATGTAACAGAAGCCTGCAGACTTTTTCCATTACATTGTTAAGTTCTGGAAACACTGCTGTGTTAGGAATGAAATGTAGTGGTCGTTTTGTTCATTGAAGTAAATAGGTGATGAGATTACACAACATCTCTGAAACTTAAAAAATCTGTTGAGGCTCAAAAGATCGGTTTGCACGCTGGGATCAGGGCCAGTACACGTTCCACAGATATTTGACAAAATGTTGACATCTTTGTGGTTATTTTTATTGTTTTTCTAGGCGTTGCCTGGTGAATGTCACCCGAACCATTCAGAAACTTTTAAGCACCTCCCATGCGCTGTGGCAGGCCGGCCAAAGCAAACAGATGTCATGTGTTGAATTTATCGTCAGTTTCTGTTTAAGTGTCGTTGGCTGAAAATGATCCTAGTTTATCTGTAATCGGGTAGAATTAGTCATCTATGCGTGTTTTCATCTAACCTCTGGACAGAAGCCGTAATGGGGTGAAGAAATCACATGATGCTTTGTGTAGTGACAGACAAATGTTTCCTACACGGGAGTTGTTTGTGTGAATTTTTACTTTAACTCATTCACCCCAGCAAACTGTAACTCAGGCTTGTGTATTACTTTCTTTCATGTGAGCGCTGCAGCACTCACAGTGGACTGTCAGTAACTCAGTATGGGTTTCACAGATTCTCTGTGTGGGAGAAAGAGGGAGGTTAGGTTAATGATGGTCATTACGTTGGCCTTGTGCTCGGGTGCAGTGTTTATTTACTGGCTAGAACTCCATATCCCCTGGTCTGTCTCTGGTAGTGCTGGGTCTGATGCCGACTGACTCTGATTTATTGGCTCCCACCGCACACTGCAGCCTGGCATCAGTCCACTTAAGGGCGGTATCTGATCAGAGTTGGCTGGCTGGCTGGCCTGCGTTCCTCGATGGGTGATTGACCATCTGGTTGGTCGAACGAAAGAAGGAAAGCTTTAGGAAGAGACAGAAAGTTTTTGCTTTTGATTTCTCTTTCTCGCTTTCAAATGCCTTACCGACTTAAAGAGTTTATCGGGTTTTTGTGTAGTTTAATAAGATCTCTTGTCTGTTAGTGTTGAAGAATTTTTGCAGCCACACATCTTATTAACGTAGCCCAGTTTAGCCCAGCTTTACCCAGATCTGCTGAGGAGAGACGCCTTGGATGCTGGCTAACTTGGCAGACAGTCAGCCCCAAAGCAGAGAATGACTTTCAGCCCCATAGGTCCATTCCAGGTTAATGTCAATAGCACGCCGATGGCCTGGACGGGGTCCTCTGTATGCAGTCTGCCTTGGCGTATGCCTAATTTAAAAGAGAATGGATGTCACAGGACAAACTTTACCTCAAACCTACAGTATCTGAGTCTTATAATGTCTTATGAGTCTCAAAATACTTGAGAAAAATGTATATGTGAGATGAGTGAACAATTGCCAGTTTCCCGTTCTGTTTTATGAGCATTACGTTCCCTTTCAAGGTTTTTATGTGTCTGCATTCTATGCTTACTGTATGTGCAGGCTAAGACTGAGCCATAAAGAAGGTGTTATCTGAGACAGCTGATTGGCATGTGGTCTGTTAATAAAGTGCTTTCTCCTAAATGTCAGACTGTTTGAAAAGGATTCAGCCATCGGTTTACTTACCACATTTCACAAAACATTTTGCGTTTGCATGTGCATATTTCTGCGCAGAGCAATTATTGATTTACAGCTACTTCTTCTAAACGACACGTGATTATAAGAAACAGAACAATAAACCGACATCCTCTGCGGTTTGTGTGGTTGACCACAGTTTAAGTTGTTGTGTATGTATCTCCTGTTGTCTGTCAGCCAGAAGGGTCCTCACAACACAATATTTAGTGATTCACTGGTTTTGTTAAGTGTCTGTCTCCGTTAGCCAACAATCTCTCACTCATTCCCTCTTTATCTTTGTTTCTCAATTCAATTCATTTTCTATTCTTTAATGAGTTTAACGAGATACTATTGCCAAGATTAGTCAGTATATCTGTCTGTTTCTCTTGTCGCTCTCCCTCTGTCTTCCTAGCAGAGGGTTAAAGTACGTTTTAAAACTTTTATTTTGGAGTCCTATATTGATTTTTGATCTACTTCATTCACTTTTACTTCACAATATTTCATATTTAAATGTTATACTCAAATATATATAACTTTTATCTTATGGGTGTACAGTTTCTCTGTAGATTGGGATTTTACAATACTTTTACCTTTGATGCTTTTGTACATTTTGTTTTGAGTAAATCTCCCACCACTGATTGACATCCATTTTTCCTTATCACCATCTGTAGTTCAGTGCTTTTCTATACACTGCATTCCCTTAACACCCCCACTCCTAAATCTGATATGTGAGCAACGGTCCCAGGTGTTGCTAGAGGCAGCAATACGTAAGAGTTTTCCTGAAGAGGGTCAGATACCAGGCAGATGACCCTTGACCAATGACCAGTACACGGACACACACATACTCACAGACACCTGACTTGGAGCCCTAGCAAGTAACTTCTGCTCTCGGTCTTTATGGAAACAGACCATCAGTAGTCACTTTCCAAGCCTGCCCGGTGCTGCCCTTCCTCGTAGGTCAGTGCTGTGAACTGCTTTGACATTTGACCCGCTGGATTCCTGCTTCGGAAGAGGACCCCCAGGCTACAGCTGCAGAACATGTTGATTTTGCTGTTTCTAATTTTATAACTCTTTGAAAAAAAACCCTCAAAGAAACAACGAAATACACTCAAAACTTTAAAAGACAAAGAAGAAAATTAATCGGAATTCAGATTAACTTTTATTTTCATTTTCATGTTAGTGGAGGCCAACATGACTTATTAATATTGCTGGTTTTATCTCACGAATAGACCAAAATCCTCATCTCATATCTTGAAGTTAGAATAAATGCACATTGCGATACCGTACATAGTCATTTGGCCAACCAAGTCTGGCTTTAGCTTTCATTGTTCATATTTCCCCGTGGATGAGGTGGCAGCCATTTTCCTTTTATTACTATTAATGGCAGTTAATGAGCGATCCACGGGCCGGGAGGCAACTTCAAAGGCGGCGACTTGGCCACAGAAGAGTTAATCTCCTTTAGATTCAGCCCTGAGAACAGCAGGACATTTCAATATTGAGGAAAACCCCTGGGGATTAAACTCCTTTTTTTATGGTCTTTCATTCTGTTTTACTTCAGTTCATCCTCTAAAAGCCTCCTCTCTGTGATAGGAGACCAGGCATTGAACTGGAGAAGAGAGAGAGAGAGAGAGAGAGAGAGCGAGGGAGGAAGAATAACAAACTAGAGCACCTCAGGGTCAAACCCCTATAATCCTTCATATATTGACATCCCCGTGGTCTGTAACAGTGGAAAATCTTCAGCGCTTTGTGGAGAAATAGATCAGGCAAGACGTTGGCTTCTCTGCTCATTAAGTGTTGGAATGCCGATGTCTCGCTCCACGCATTTCTGAAGTTTTCTTTTTCGGAGCTCAGTTTGGTTTGTGTGTTTGTCCCAGAAATTCAACCCCCGGCAAGGGTCTGGCCTCTTCTTGCTTATGCTGCTCTCGCCTTCGTTTCCGTATCTCTGTTTTCCGCTCCCCACTCCTCCTCCTGCTTCCTCCTCTTCTCAACATAAACTTGTTTTGCTTTCCCTCCCACTGATCCCGTTCCTTTCCCACCGTCCCGGGCCTCCACCATAACCACCATTCTTCTCACTCTCTTCACACTTTCCCCCACTTTCTCCCCCCTATATCTAAGGGGTTTCTGTGAATCCTCGTCTTTTCTCCGCTTCCTGTTTTATTTTTATCTCGCGTCTTTGTCTGACCACTACATCTTCCGACATGAATATCTCTCGTCTGCTTGCCCACCTGTTTGTCTCTCCCTCTGTCTCCCCATGCCATCTGGTAATGTGGTTGGAGGTGTTCTCTGCTCTCCAACCATCAGAGATTCAAACTCCAGCTGTCATCTCCCTGGTGACAGCCCTGGGGTTACAACGGATACGGTCTGGTGAGGAGGAGAGGAAGGTCATCTGTTCCACGCAGGAGGAACTTGAGAAGTTCATCAGGGCTAACACTTTAGCTCCGGTCCTCTAATCTACTGGTTTGGACTGCATATCCAAGAGAAAAGCTGCATATTTCTTGATATGCGTACATTTATGCATAAAGTTCAGTTTACTCGTTATGATGAGGCGTATCACTCAACTTTGCAAAGTCTGCAAAAAAACAACTGATGATGTCATCAGGGTTATCTTGAGTGAGGCTTGAGACTTCAAATGTTTGACAGACAACCTGTGTTATAAAATGGGGACATGTTTGAAAGATGAGGACATTTAACAGGCAAGGAATGTCTAATGAAGGAGGCCATTGAGTTGCACCATGGGAAATGTCACACTCTGCACTAAAAGTCTGAATATCTATTGAAGACTATCTGTCTCAGCTTTATCGAAGTGCAGCACAAAATCCCTGGTGTGTCCTTTAATAAGTTGTCTCACTTCACTAATCCTCGGTCATCTTAAAAACACAATGGGTAATCTACTTTAAACAGTCATGAATTATGTCCTGCAGGCAGAAAGTGTCTGGACTCAAGAGATGTGATCCCTGTGGCAAATGACTTTCCCATGAGCTGCTAGAACAGGCGTTTATCCCAATTTACCAAGTTGTGGTCCCTCAATCCTTGGTCATGCCATTGGCAAATGCAAACAACTAACCACCAACACAGATGGCCGCAGATATACCCGTCATTATACGCTTTGAAAGGTCACTAAGGATATCATTAGTACCACCACATAGCTGGAATCATCCCTTCAGCTTGTTAAATAGCTTTATGCAGCGTCACTTGAGTGCACACACTGACTCACACGCACTTTCTTATAGGATTTTGGTTTTGGGGTTGATGCATGTTGGGAATTTTACTCCGTTTCTAAATAAGCCGAGTTAAAAGTGGGTGTGTAATTATTCACGGAAGATAAAAAAAACTGAAGTGTTCTTCACATTAGTTTGTCAGGCAGCTGGCAGACCTCAGTCCCGCTGCATGTTTGTGTGTGTGTGTGTGTTTGTGCGTGTGTGAGCAGAAGCCAGTCGCCTCTAGATGTGGTTAAGCCATCTCCTCAGAGAAAATCGTTGTGGCTAACCTGTCAGGCTGATCAAGTGCTCTATAAGCTGTGATGACTCTTGCATCTGTCAGACAGGGTCAAAGTTCCCTGCAGGCTCTCCACCAGTAAGAATCCCAGCTGAGTGAGAGGGGCGGGCAGCGATGGGAAGCAGCACTGGATATTTGCCAAAGAACGGGACACCCAGGCCTTGAAATTGGGAGAAAGGAGGACTTTATACATCCTGTCCTTCCAAGTTTAAATTCAGCCTTGAATGAAAACAAAATGTTGCTCCTCATGTTTTAGGCCCCTTACATTTCCTTCCCCTCCTACCCTCCCTGAAAATACCTCCATCCATCACTCGAGGAGGCTTTTTATCGAAGTTTGTTTTGCTTACTCTAAAAGCCTAGGCCATGCAGGTCTTGGGCCGCTCAGAAAATAACGCATGTGTGTGTGTGTTTGTTGAGGGGTTTTTACTAAAGTTTGGGAGGTCTGGGTGAGTAGTGAGTTTGTTTGTTTTTTCTTTTTTTGTCTCTGTCAGGCCCAATGTGTGTGGCTCTCGCTTCCATTCATACTGCTGTCCGGGCTGGAAGACTCTGCCAGGAGGGAACCAGTGTATTGTTCGTAAGTTCGTCCCTCCTTAAATCCTCTTAGCGGAGAAGATGACAAATACAGTAGACGTGGGGTAGTTCCGTTAGTGTCATTGTGTATAGCAGAAGACATGTTCACTCTCCTCTCCTGTCCTCTTCTCTTTCTCCTCTTCCTCTTCCTCTTCCTCTTCCTCTCTCCAGCAATTTGCAGGAATTCGTGTGGTGATGGCTTCTGTTCCAGACCAAACATGTGCACCTGTTCGAGTGGCCAGCTCTCTCCCAGCTGTGGAGCAGGAGGAGGAGGTCAGTAACAGTGCCACTCATCACACACGTACAGTAACTGAAACGTCATCAAACATACCTCATCATCGGTGGGTAAGAGACAAATATTATATGACAGTCATTTGACAGTTTAAGCAAAAGCCCCTAAGATCTCTTCCCCCACATACTCATCAGATACAATTTTGGGTTCAGTGTCATGCTTGAGGACATTTTGATTTCTGGGGAACCAACCACCAACTCTTTAAGAGCTAAAAAAAATAGTCGATTATACAATTAGTTGATTGACTGCAGCTGCATTTAGAGACTCGATTCATCGTTCAAGTAAGCAAGCAAGCAGTGCTGCATGTGTGTTTGTTGGAAAAAACACTTGATGATATTAGGGAAGCTTGGGAAATACGCTTATTGACTTTCTGGTGGAGCCTTAGATTAGAAGATCAGTACCACTCTCACATCTGTCCATTGAATATTAGCCTTAGCTTCAACAGATACCCAATATCAGCCTTGTAAAATTCAGACAGATAATACAAAACTAAGGAGTGTAGACAACGGAAGCAGCAGAATTGTACAGTGTTTAGAGAGGCTTCTTCAACTGTGTTCCCAGATTGAAGCATCTCGCTGGAGAGCATTTGGTTTATGGGTCACATTATCTGTTTATTTACTGTACACGAGGATTGTTAGGATAAACAAACATATCTTTGTTGTAATGGAAAGTGTAGAAATAGTAGGCCCATAGTCTTATTCTTCTAAAAGACCTTACGCCTGACTTTACTGTGTGATCCTGCTGAGTGGCCCAAACAACTGATGAAACGATATTGGATGTTACACTGAGCAGTTTCAGTTCCCACTCATCCAATTGCTCAGCTTTTCCAAATGTAGTGATTCCAACCTTCTCTCGCGGGAGCCAGAAGAGTACCGTAGCCAGCGTAATATTAGTGTATAGAGTCCCAGGCCTGCTCTACAGCCTGCAGGTCACAGGGTTTGTCAGGATTAGAGTAGAGAGTCTGGCTGCCCCAGCTCAGTCTGCTGGGCTTAGTTACAGACCACTCAGGATGTGTGGGTGTGTGTGTGTGTGTGTGTGTGTTTGGAGCGAAGCGAGGTGTTTTACTGCACATGCCGACTGTGTGAAATCCCGTTTGTCTTAACGAGATTAGTGTAGCGCGTGTAGGGTTTAGATATGAAGTTAATATGTAGCGGACATGCAGAAAACATCGTCGTTGAGCACCACTTTGGGAGCATCCAAAGTACGTGTCGATGTGTGTATCAAGTAGCGTGCAGTGTGTTCGGCTTTTCTGCTTTATTCAGCTCGTCAGTCACGCCTGGCCCCTGCCAGACCCTTTACACATGCTCACATTCCATGAAGTCCGCTAACGCACATTTTCGCTCACGCAGCTGCACACACTGACAGAAACACAGACACTCGGACTTTTATACTAATGAGACAGACACAAAAAAAGAAATGAACTGGCACACGCAAACTAACAGGGAGCATCAGATGGCTGTGACCCAGATCTGGTCCAGCCATAAGTAAGGACGAGCCCTTAGAGGAAGGGCATTGAGGGTGGGGTGGAGGAAAATCAGCCTCCGACCTGAATTGGCAGGATGCGCACAGATCTCCTGCAGAGTCAGGGCTTTGGCAAGAGCTATGCTCTTGTTCCTTCGGGGCAGGAGTGGGGCTAGAAGGTGAAGCGATACATTCGAGTGAGAGCTTAGCCAGAGCTGGACCGAACCGATCGTCATACTCTGTGGTTCTCGGCTTTCCCCAGCAGGGATTTATTGGGGCTTTTCAACAGGTTTACAGGCAGTGGAGAGGCAGGGAAGGAGGCTACTGAGACACTGTATGATCTGAATAATCAGAGACAGCTTTATCGGTCTATGATTAGTGTATGGGGAATTTGTTTTAGTGCACCGTTAAGAGTGTGTCACTGCGAAAAGATCTTACCGTGGCAGCTTTCATGAAAGTCAGAGGGCAAACAGCTTCATGGCCTGAGATAAACATACAGCCATCAGTGAACGCTGAATGCTGTGGAGCGACCCCAAGTAAGCGAGGAGGTCACCTTATTTTGTAAAAGTTAGTTCGCTTCTATAAATGATTGGTCTCAAGCGGAAGCTATAATTCTAGTAAACCATGAAAAGTAATTCCCTCACTGTTCTGCATGTAACTACTCCCAACTCTACTGTGTCTAAATCTTTGTTATATTTGGGTGAGGTGTCTGCAATTGGCTTGTATTAAGTCGTAAAGCTTTGTTTTGATTTGAATTCTCACAGAGCAATACTGACATTTTTTAGGCATTAAACAAATTATTGGGTTTAAAACTGTTTTCACAACGTTATCTGTGTCGGATGCTTCGGGCCAGGAGAAGGCAAACCCTCCTCATCGTAGCTCTTTTCTGCCTAAACGTGCAGACTCCCAAATTCAGCTTTTGGACAGAGTCCACCATTTAACAGGATAATTTAGTGCAGTTGGAAACAAATTGCAGTTCTATCGAGATCCGTCTGGAAATGCCAATTTCCTTTGCCTTAATTATACAGCCTGATTCTAGCACCCTGGTTCCCTAAGTTATAGATAGCATCATTCTGTCTCACATCTTGCCTGTGGAATGCAGAGGTTGAAATAAATCAGCAACACATTTGTGCTCTTCTACATTTAATCCAAGTGTCAACTATGGATACTATGGATACTATTGTTTTGTCCACACACATGGTTTTCGATGATTTCTTTTTTTGACTCTTCCTGGAATCTTTGCTTTTTGCCAATGAACAATATTAGCTTGTGTTTCTGTGGATAGCCTGGGAGACCTTTCAAACATTTTCTTTAATTTCCTGAAATAGAAAAGTAAACAGCCAAAGTGGCTTTCTAACTGCACTGATAACCTGGAGTTACATGTCAGTTCCCGGACAACAAAAGTTCACGCTGCAAGTCTCCCTTGTAATAAATACATTGACAGTTTAGGGCGGAGCAGCTGTGCTGAAGATCGCACAGGGTCATCTTAATAACCTTATCCTCCCATAACCATAATTAGGAAATCATTACCACAGATGTTCTTGCCCTAATTCTGAGAAACAGCTGTCTCTATACTGACAGGCTTCCATTGGCTATTGACTAGGAGCAGAGTTAGTCCTGGGAATGCAGAGAGAGGCCTTTTTAATTAGAAGCCATGCCACTTCTTCAACATAGTCAAAACCGCAAAGTATTGCTTCATCCTGAGGTCTGTAAGAAAATAAATGGGTCTAATATACCCAGAAAATTGCTGATGTGTGTGAGGTACAGTGTTAACTAAGTTGGAGGGCTGTGAGTTTCCTAGAATGGAAAGAAATCTTTGTATGTGACTCTCAACCAGCGTTGACAGCATCTCATGCAGCCCTCTGTTTCACTTCATCGCCCATCCATGCCCAAACTGAGGCTGTCTTGTCACTGATCCCTGGGGTGTGTGTAAACCAGGACAAAACACAGCTATAAAGCTCCTCAGTTTTCCATCAGACACACACAAATGTGCCCGCTCGACACACAAGCCTGGACTTCCTGTGTTTCGCAGCCTCTCGTAAAAAAACACCCAGATGTGAGCAGCTCACTTGCGACACTACCAGAGTACAGAGGTGCATTGTGGTGCCGCAAAGCAGCACCCAACTCCTTTTGCTCAATGTCTGGAAGACACACACACACACACACACACACACACACATATGCACATCCCCCTACCCTATTGCTTTACACGTGCAGCTTTCCAGGCACGGGTCATTGGAGCAAACCATCTCTCTCCACCTGCGGGGGATGAAGTGCCATGAGGAGGGGGAGCGAGAGGCGAGGTTAACCTGTGAGATCATCTCCTTCTGTCTCCAAATGTGCTTGTTTGCTTCCTCCTCCTCCTCCTCCTCCTCCTCCTCCTCCTCCTCCTCCTTCTCTCGTCTAGTTTCCGTTGCAGACATGGTACCTTTCCAGCACCTGTCCCATTAGCCTCTGTTTCTGACGGACAGAGAGTTCATTGACTTTAAGAACATATCTTCTTGACCAATTTAGAAACACTGTTTGTGGGGTGGGTTTTCCATTGACAAATGGAAGAGTTAATCCAAGTTGTCCTCAGCTTTGGAATTTTTCTCTACAGTTTGCTCCAAGGAAAGGAAAGCTGAAATCACTCAGTGCAATCATCATTCAGGTTTCACATCACTGCTCCTATTATTGGCCTTAAATGAAGAAAAAGAGTCATTAGAGTGTACAGCGTTAACCTCGTGTCTTGGTCTCAGGAGAAAGACCTGACACATCTCCTGTGAAAGTGACTGCGATTAAGGGTGAGAAAGAGAGAGACAGCACACTAGTTCACTGAGAGATAAACCCAGCCTGCCCCAGAGTCCCAAATAATTAGCTTTAATTTATCACCATATGTTGCCATGAGACACAATCCAGACAACAAGTTGTTTCTGCCAAATCTGTAAGTAGAGTCTGCCAAGTGTTGCACATGAGAAAGTTAACTGGAATTCCTTCCAGACTTGAGATGCATTTCAGTGAATTACACCTCTGCCTCACATTTACTGAAACTACAGAGGGTCCGCATCCAAGATTCGTGCTATTGTGCTTTGACTCATGTAACTGAAGTCTGAAATGTGTAATCTGCCAGTAAGGCAGGCATGAGTAATCACAAGGAATGGCTACCAAAGAGTAGATTCACTCATCCTGACTCACACAAGTCATATTTAGTGTGTTTGGGTACAGTCAGAAGAAGTGGCTGCATTATAGTGGCTGAAGTACCTCCTGTTTGGCAAATGTGCAAACTCAGAAAGTCTCATTAGACAACCTCAGCTACGAGGAAGCTCAGTCATTTCCCTTCTGCTGCACAGCGCTGCATGCCAGAAATTTTAAAGAGCGAAGGATACACAAATAGACAGATGGAGAGAGAGAGAGAAAGAGAGGAAATTAATGTTGAACTTGCGATTAAGATATAGACAGAAGAGCTTGAAAGGCGCTGAGGGAATAGTGGAGCAAAGAAGTAAAAGGAAGGCACAGGGAGACTAAAGTACAATAAACGATCCTCTTGAGTCAGCATGAAAGAAAAACGGATGCAAGGACACATTAAGTGAATACAGTTCTTTAGCATCCAGAGCTGTAGATGTCTTCTCCCCTCTTGTGTTCACTAAAAGGCTGTCTGCCAGAAAGTTAGTCAATTAGTTCGAAAGCTGCTGCTACGTGTTTGAGTCCTATTGGTCCTCTCACAGTCTGTGTGGCAGTCTGCCAGCCAGGAGTCTCCTATTTCACATCATACTACCTGTACCACCTCAGCACAGCACTCCTGGTTTGTTTACCCACAATTCCAAGTTACTCCTTTTCTTTCTAATACTTTTTACTTTTTTTTTTGCCATTGTACCGTACTGCTTTCCCCCCCTCACCCAGTTTCCATCTCCTCTCAGCTAAATTCCTGACTGACTAGCTGACTGTAGCATACAGCTGGCTCGACTTATTGCCTACCCCAAATCTGCTTGATTAAATTTGGTTTTGTGGCCTGGGGGTCTTTGAGTCTTGTCTGTTCATCTAAAGCTGCCAAAGAAACACCGGACTTGTGCAAACCCGACTAAAGTGGAAAAAGCCTCTTAATTTGTTAAAGTGTCACTAGAGTTGGGAAACAACTCTTAATGCGTTTTTCCAATTAGGTCATAATATAATGAAGGAATCTGACCACTCAATCGATTCATTTTCCCATTTCATTTCCTAAAAGTTGAGGTTTGGTTGATAATACCTTTAAAAGCTTTTGAATAAAATAATACTGTCACTGTCTCAAAGCACATGTACTGTACATTCGCAGCGAGTGTTATTCGATGGAACAGCGGATGGGAACGCTTAATCATTTTTGAATTGCATCTTGTTGACACTTGTCTTTCTTTGTGCCATTCCCTCTCATCATTCCTCCCCATCACCCCCAACTCTCTCTCTCTCTCTCTGCCTCTCTCCTACAGTTCAGTCCTGTAACGTCAGGTGTATGAATGGAGGCAGCTGTGCAGAGGACTCGTGCTCCTGCACGAAGGGCTTCACAGGCAGCCACTGTGGACAGCGTGAGTGTAACCTGCTGCACACCTGGGTGTGAATGTGCGAGTGTGTGTGCGTGTGTGTGTGTGTGTGTGTGTGTGTGTGTGTGTGTGTGGGCGGGGGACCAAATGTCTAAAGGATGAAAAGATGATAGAAATTCGGCAAATTGTCCTCAGTTTGAAAGACTTACTATGCATGCAGACTATACTTATTCATATCTTTATATTTGGATCTCATAAATATGCTGTTGCTGTACAACGCTTTTGGTTTCAAACTTTTTAAGACTATTGGTCCGGCCTTTACTTGCTGCATGACCAATCAGAAACCCAGTGCACTCAGAGAACAGAGTCGGTGTTGACGTCATATTCGTCAACATACATAAGAGGTGACGTAATATACGTCAAAAATACAATACAGTATGGATTGATGCGTTGGTGATGCAAGTGATTAAAAGGGGAAATCATTTGAGGCTTCATGAAATAAATGTGTTAGCGTTTCTTTGAGAGTGAGTATGTGCTTAAGTGTGTGATTCTTTGTCTCCTGTAGCCGTGTGTGAGAATGGCTGCCAGAACGGTGGGCGCTGCATCGGGCCCAACAGATGCGCCTGTGTCTACGGTTTCACTGGCCCGCAGTGCGAGAGAGGTGAGTGCTCATCCTCGTTTCTGTGTTCATATGGTGATGCTCAGTTTGTTTCGACATGAAAGAGTCCTGCTGGTAGTAGACTTGGCTTGGTATCAAAGGGTGATGAAACAATGTATGGGGATATTGAATTTCTTCTACAACCTGGGTATTTGTTTTTTGGTATTTGAGATCTGAGATTGTCCGCTTTGTAAAAGAGCCCACAGTTTATACACCCTTTATGGAGATAAAAAACGAAGAAATATTATTGCAAATAAACTGTCAATTGTTTTGATTTCGTAGATCAATTTACTTTTAACTTTGACCTACTATTCTGAACACAGATGGGCCGACACAACTCTACAATCAGGGGTTATCACCTCTAAATGTGAACGGTTGTGTGTAGCTTGTGTGACTGCTTGCCTTTCTTGTCCTGTTATTGTCAGCAATTCATTTGGTGTGTGAAACTTTATCATAGCTGATGAATAATACTACAAGATGAAATTAAAACAAGGTTTGTAAAAGCGCTGAATTCTTTCTTTAAATGAAACCCCACCGTGCAACTTGACTAAAATAGCCTTTATCAAGCCTGGGAGACAGCGACCCTGCTTTTATCAATACTCCCCACTACCACACACATACTCTAGGGTTAAGGAAGATATCAAACCAGGGAGGCTTTGATGTGGTCATGCAGTCATGGGTGTTGCTCCTATCAGCACAGATATACTCTGTTAGTTCATTTTTTCAGTGCTCGGTGAGCGTTCAGGCTCCTTTAACGGGGATGACTTCATACAGTTCGCTCAGACAGACAGTGGGTGTTCGTCTCCTGAGCTTTGAACAGAAGGCTGAGGTATGTGTGTGGTGGGAAGTGATGGAAGGGTGTGGGAGTAGGTGGCACAGACCCGTGATTGCAGAAGGAAAAAAGATGATGGCTGCGCTTTCACCTCAGTTCACCTTTTTCCGGAGAAGGAGAAAACCTTCACACCTTCAGATATTCTCCACCGCCAAATTCAACTTTCTGTGACACTCACCTTCCAATTCCATCATCTTCCTCCTGCTGTTAATAGAGGAAAGTTCTTGTCCTGTAATTTCACTCACCTCATGCCTTTTACCCTTTCTTCTGCATTCCTTTTCCGAGCTATATACCGTAGTTTTACTGTATGTAAAAAAACGGCCTTCTGTTTTTCTTTAAATACTATCCTCCCCACTCGGCCTTTCTCCGGTCTTCTTTTGCAGTGTTGACTTGTTTTCTTCCCTATGTTTTACCACATTCAATTCTATAACTTTTCTAGCCTTCATCTTACTCTCCATCCCTCAAATTGTTTCTCCATGGCACTCTGGGGATTGTTTTCTGGGAAAATACAACATTTTGGCGATTGAGTTTGTAAGACGGAGCCTGAAAGACATCTGGCAATAAATACCCCCTCCCCCCCGACATCCCCACAGGACTGACAGAATAGACTTTCTTTGTAGAGTGATCGTGGACATTTCCTGATGAGGAGCGGAGCAAGGTATGAGGGAAGCAGAGACAGAGAGAGAGAGAGAGAGGGAGAGAGAGAGAGAGAGAGAGAGAGGGAATGAGGGGAGGAAGAGGGAAGGAAAAGGGTGAAAATGAAAATGGACTCCCCAGCTGTGTACACAAAGCCTGGTGGAAGGGAGTACAAACACTCTCCATGTTGCAGGAATGGGGAGACTGCTGGACCTGCAGGTATAGTCACAGGGGAACACTTATAAATCTTTGTGTGTGCGTTTTTGGTGCCAAGTATGCTTCAGTTGGGCTAAATTTGTCAAATTAACAGCATAATTGAGCCTAACGACGGATGTGGAAATTGAAAGTTGTCCCTATATCTTTAGCAAATAGGTCACTAAAGACATTTAAACATTTGTCCTTCAGTTTGCCAGAAAAGAGCTTAGAATTGTCAGCGCACTGATTCTCAAATTGATTAAACTATCCTCTGAGATATTCAATAATTTTGATAAACGACCAGTGTATTATTTTTATTATTGGGTTTGGCCTGGAATGGATGCGGTGTCCCTGGTGTGACCTCTAGTGTTCTTACAGCTCTGGTGTGTCTTGTGGTTTGAAAGTTTGTGCAACTGAGGCCATGAGTCAGTAGATTTAGTGTGTGATTCAGTGAGAGGACTGCCGATGAACTGTGATTGTGAAGGCAGTGAAAGTCAACCAGTATGGGCGAACTGGATGTGCGGGATGGAGTCATGGGAAACTCCTCTGTTTACGCGTGTTTGTGGTGTGTGTGTGCACGTGCAGCTGTGTGCGTGTGTGTGTGTGTGTGCATGTGCGTTTGCCTGAGGTTCATTGACTTTGGTTTACAAGAGAAAGAGTTAGATTTAGTTAATCCTCCTTAAATGAAAAACAATTCCCACCATCAGCCCTCTGTCAGTATTCAGCAGCTATACAGTATATACGTGTCACCGTTTGCTTCTTTATATGTGTGCATATACATACTGTTATGTTTTAGTTTCAGTCTCACAGAGCCACTATAGCAGGCTGTAGACTCTTGCTGTACAATGCAACATTAAGTGTGTGCATCACACTCCCAATATGAGCCCCATTGCACTTGTTTGTGTTAATGTATGTTTTCACATAATTTTCCCCCACATGTACACTAGAGCGATGCTGATGTATGTCTGCAGATCTTTGGCTCATTTATCGGGTCTCTGTTCCAGCACTGCTCAGTCCAGTCTGTCTCCGTGGACCTAGAAAGGCTCCGTGGTCGGGTCCCAATCCGCAGCCAGAGCAAATAAACCCATATTCGCTGAGGAGCAATTTTGCCCCCCCCAGCAGGCGGTGACGTCAAGGGCATTTCGAGGTGCTGGAAGAGTAGGAAGCTGTGCTATTTCTGCACTATGGACTCTGGATAAGAGTGGACAGAGCATGGCTGGACAGGATGGCTGTGCTGGTGGAAGGGTGGGACTCAGGGGCAGGCACAGGTCACTCTGTGGAAAATATTCCCAACGACAATTTAGTTTCAGTCAGCCAGTTCGCAGCCGTGCTAAATTTGATTTACAGCAAGTCTATAAATTATAATCTAATGTAGACCCCATATGTTGTGTGTTTTCCATATATTCAGTATCATAGGAATTTCTGCAAGACACACCCTATCAAGACACAAAGGAGCAAATACTATTTCAAGAACTGTCTGAGAGTGTTAAAATTCTCCAAGATGACGTTTTAATCCACGTCTGGAAATGTGTCTCACTGGGCTAACATAATGAGGCTTGCGCTTCATCCAGCTACTATGTGTGACTATGTGCTCGCAGCATTAAATCACCATGTTATGCATTAAGTGTAATTAGGAACGTCACATTTAACAAGCTGTTTTTAGCGTCTGCTTTTCATGAGGGTACTAAATTTTGATGATCCGTCTCATAAACAAAAGTGGAGGAAATTATTCACCAGTGCCCAGGCCAAATTTTGAGGCTCTGGTTTGTTCCAATCAATACTTGAGTAGCCTCACGGGATGGCGTTGAAGGCCGTCTTTGATCTGGCCTGATAAAAAAAATGGGCCGATTTACTCTCGCTGCACTTAAGAAAGCACTAGACTGCTCCCTCCGAAGAAGTAAGTCACGTCCCATGAGTGGTAGTTGTTGATGGAGCCTGGAGCCCACTTGCTCGACTGTGTTTTTGGCTGGCGGTGTCTGCGTTCAATAGAGTCTGCATTATTGTTCCACTGCTCGACATTATTGTGACGGGAAGTTTCCCAAAACACACCAGAAGAGCTGTAGAAGTCAAGATAGATTTACAGCACAATGGGTGAGAAACCATGTTCCTCAGAAACCATGACTGAGGAACGACTTGATGCCACAACATAAGACGTCACACAATTGTATTCTATTTATTTATGTATTGTTACAAAATGCCTGATAATTACTGGTTTTAATAACTATTTTGTGTAGATTTTTCCATGTCCTCATGTCACACACAGCAGTTAGCTACAGGCTTCAGACTTTCAGATCTCTGTAGATTGCGGAGCGCTTATCTCCCCCATTTCCATTCTCCCACAGTTGTTATACCCTGTGTGTGTGTGTGTGTGTGTGTGTGTGTGTATGTGTTAAACATTTAGTCACGTTCGAGCGACTGCTTTTGGTGTGAACGAAATGAAAAGAAGCAGACTCCTCGAGAAATGATAAGGGATAAAGGAAAAGAGTGATTTCAAGCTTGTTGATAATGGCGCTGATAAGACTCACAGAGACTGTTACGGTCGGCTACAATGAGGATAAACCTCCCAAACACACAGGCACACACACACACACACACACACACACACACACACACACACACACACGCACACAAACATATGCGCACATGCAAACAAACAAGCCCACACATTTGAATCATTTATTTAAATCCACATCAGGCGAGGACACACGTACACAAACGATGCAATCAGTTATTCCACAAGATCTGCCAGACATTTGCTCAGTCTATACACACCAACCAAACATGAACACACACACACACACATGCACAGAGGATAATTAGGAAATGTCTCTATTTTCAAACAGGTGAGTAACATTATGACGTTTAGGGTCAGAGTAAGTCTTCCAGCTGTTTGAAGTCTAGAGAGGATATCCAGTTTTAAAAATACACACACACACACACACACACAGGCAAGTGTGTCTGTATATATATTTCTTATCTTGATTCATTTGACCTATTGACCTCTTATAAACGATAATAGCTTCATTCTCATGTGATCAACTCATATTTCAAATTTCTTATCTTCCCAGAACTCCTGTCCTGGGAGGTTTATAAATACTTCAACAGTTATTAATGAATCTAAAATGGGATATTTCTTCTCTTCTCTGTTGCTCTTGCTATTTCCCTCTCCTTCCCTTCTAGTGCTCAAGTCAATACCCCCGCCCCATCTCTCCGATCCCACAGCTGGCCGAGGTTGATGGGAAAGTGTTTTCCCAGAAGGGTTTGCGTTCCAGACAGGATTAAATATTGTCTCACCTCAGCCTTTAAAGTATTTCATCTTCCTTTTATCCAACTTTCATGTGAGCAAAGAGTAATGGGCTTTGATGTCTGATAACATTTATTTTTTACAATATTAGATTATTATGGGGTTGGCTTCACCACAAAAAAACATCATCATAAGTGAAGGGTCGGACGCCATTAACGTCCTCTGATAAGATTTATGTGGCCTGATCTCGGTGAAAGGTTACAAGTGCTTTAAGCAAACTCCCGGGGCTGAGTTACAGCAATTCCTTGAAACATTCCTTGAAAAGAACTTTAAACTTGTTAGAATGAGAAGACTCCAGTAAGTCTAGCACAAAGTGGACAAGTTCTCATTGAAGGAAAATGACTTAATTCATAGTGATGTGCGCTGGTTATGAACCAAACCGGAGACATCTGGATGAGGGACAGAGGTTGCTAACAGTGGATAAAGGAGTAAAAAGTGGACCGCGGATAAAAGAGAGGATCTGGTGAATGTTTTTCATCTATTGAGCAATTTGAACACTAATTAGACCAAATTACTTCCGAATGTTGTCAGCAGGACCGAGTCACGATGTTGGATCGCTCGCTTGTCCTAACCTGCCCTAGCCAATGCTCGTACGTGTCCGCTGACGTTACATGCATAACATACAGACGTGTAAACCAAACAAAAGCCTGAACACTTGGAACACACATGTTGATTGGGACGCTGTGAGACAGGCAGCATTTCTTCACTGTTTGTGTTTTTGGGGCTTTTAAAGAAAGCTGTGTTGCTGCTCCAGTCTTTAGTTTGGAGATTTTGTGTTTTCTTTCAGGTAAAGACATGTGTAAGAGAGAGAAGAGTGGGGAAGTGCACATATATTTAATTTAGCGCAGATGCATAGTCTGCTGAACTTGGCTGCTGTGTGCTACTGTCTACTGTTGCTGTGTGGGAGGGTCCGGTCTCCTCTAAGAAGGGAAACAGTTCTTTCTTTTCTTAAATCAATAACTGAAGGGTTGGAAGCACCATTCAATGTGTCCTTTGCTTTTCTTATTTATTAGTCTTCTTTCTTTCTTCTTTAAAGTCCTTTGAATCTGTTTTCAGTATGATTATTTTAACTAGTCCCAAAACAAGATTGTCAATTGCTTCATTGCAGACGTGTAAGAAACAGTAACAGAAGTTGCTGTCGGAATATTTAAGAGCTTTGGTTTTAAAGGATAAGGCTAGCAAGACTTATATCTGATTTGTCAACAAATCCCAGGAAAATACCCAAATCACAAATAAACTGATCAACAAGTGTGTAACCAAAGCTTTTTGTAGCTTGTTTCTTTTAGTCAGTTGCACATTGGGCTACTGGTTGTGGTCCGCCTTCAATCAGAGGACCAACGTTCGAACCCCGGCTCCGCTAGTTCATGTCGATGTGTCCTTAACCCCAAATTGCTCCCGTAGGTGTATGAATGATTACATAGTGCAGGTGGCACCTGCATGGTAGCCCCTGTCATCAGTGAATAAGTGGGTGTGAATGGGTGAGTGACATGTAGTGTTGAAGCACTTTGAGTGGTCGGAAGACGAGAGAGGCGCTATACAAGTACAGTCCATTTACCATTTACATACACCTTCCTGCTATCAGACAAGCTGATGAGGAGGCAGCAGGAAGACGTATTATTAGAGTTATCAGAGTTCATTAATAAAGTTAATAACATAAATTACTTACAGCTTGGAAGTCCAAAAAGCTGGCAGGAAACAGAAATAAATCCCCAGAAATGCTGGAACCAGTATTCCTATTGGAGCGCTTAATACAAGGAACGAAGAACAATGATGAACTGGCACGGAAAAAGGAGCACAGAGATTAAACACATCTCTAAAGGAGGGTGTTAACGATGGACAGGTGTCAGCAGGGCAAACGAGGTGGGAGAACACAAGGCAGGAAGTAAAGTCTGCAACAAAAGAGACAGTACCTATTGTTGGTTTGGGTCTTTTTATGGGATTTGCTGAAGAGGAAAAATATTAAATAATGGTCTATGAATCACCACTCCCATGTGCCAACCAGGCAACAGAAGATCAAATAGCGTCTGATTGGCCGGCAAGGAGAGAGTAGGAGGCAGACAGACAGGAATACCTAAAGCAGGCGAAGAAAAGACAGATGAGGGAGAACTGGCGTGAG
Source organism: Pholis gunnellus (assembly GCF_910591455.1). Classification (NCBI taxonomy): domain Eukaryota; kingdom Metazoa; phylum Chordata; class Actinopteri; order Perciformes; family Pholidae; genus Pholis; species Pholis gunnellus. Next base: position 9,447,797 of record NC_136530.1, read on the forward strand.
CCCCCAACCTGCACTCTGCATGCTCAGTTTGACCTACTTTACTTTCTTCTCGTTCTCTTTTTTTTCTTTCTTTCTGCCTCTCCTACTCTTTCTCCCCCCCCCCACCCCCACCCCGTTCTCCGTGATCCCATTTTATGTAGCACAAGGAACCAATAAGTCTGAAGAAGGACTCCCACCAGACACCACCACCGCTGATTCCGATCTTCCCATGTCATTCTGTCCTTCAGAGCTGGGCCGCTGTCTTTCTCCACATCTCATTGTCACAGCCTTGGCTAGCCAACCGTGCAGCTTGTCTCCCTCGTGATCTAACGATCTACTTCTTTTTAATGGAGGCTATATTAAGTTTGGCGCCACTGCAGAGGGTTTCTCCCACAAAGGAAGCCATCATTAGGCTATATGTGATTGAAAAAAGACGAACATCGTATTGCTGAAATGGTTTCAGCAGGAGGTCATTGTGCCTGATTTGTGAAGTGCATTTACCGAGGTTATGCCATGGTTTTACTGGCAAACGGCAATGCAGCAAGTACAGGCGAGATGATCACTGAAGACAGGGACGGTTTTTTCTCATAATGTGTTTACTTGCAACATCTGTTTGCTGTGTGTATTTACTTATCTTCACTGTTGTTATCATCCTTTCTAAAAAAGATAGGATCTTCAATTGCAACACATCTGTCTCGACTTCCATGAGACATTTGTGTTTATTGGCAACATATGTTGTGTGACGTGACGTCGTATGTGTTTCTGGACACACAAATGGGCATTGTCCTGAAGATAACATCCAGATGCGTTAAAATGTCATGATCACTTTTGGAGCGAATGATTGTCACGGGGTGATTGTTATAGACGACCACACTGCCATGAGCTGCTTGTGCTGTCACATAGATGGAAACAGAAACCACCACTGTTCAGCCCACCACCAACTCCTAGTTGAAGTACTGGAATGTGCTTCAGTCAATCCAATGGGTTAACTTATTATCACAGAGACTAAATGCATAGCAGTCATTCAAATCCTATTTCTAAATTCCTGCGGAAAGAAACAATCTGGCTGTGTTTTGCAGTTTAATCTGAGCTGGTTTAATAGGGAAATGCATGAAATCACGTGCTCTGACATGAGCCGCTATGCTGCTACCAAGTCTCATATTGTTCTTCTTAAGTCCTGGTAAAACCTGCTACTTGTAAATGCTGTTCCTTGTGAGCCAATTGTTGATTCAAAGACTGAACACAATTAAACTGTGTTTAAAGGTCTGGTGAGTCATCTCTCTCAAAATCATCCTCTAATGCTGTGCCAGTTTCTTTTTTTCCCAACATCCATTCCTCCATTTGTTGTTTGAGTGAAATCAACAACGAAAGAAAAGATCACTGACTTCGATATTACAGGAAATATGCCTTCTTAAGAAAAAGAAGAAAATTCTCAACTATGTACTTAATCTGGTTTCATTTAATGGTGTGCCAGATGTGTTGGAGGAACAGAAACGCTGATTCGCTGATCTATTTAAATCAATCAAAAGTGAAATAAGCCACTAACAAACAAAGGACTTTTGTCTCTTTCACTCCACAGACTACAGGACTGGGCCATGTTTCACCCAGGTGAACAACCAGATGTGCCAGGGCCAGCTCAGCGGAATCGTCTGCACCAAGACCCTCTGCTGCGCTACCATTGGTCGAGCGTGGGGCCACCCCTGTGAGCAGTGCCCCGCCCAGCCACACCCCTGCAGGAGAGGCTTCATCCCCAACATCCGCACCGGAGCCTGCCAAGGTCAGATCGGAGCACATACAACCACATACGTCTCTCTCTCTCTTTCTTGTACACACACCTGGCAGATCTTCTTTTAACCAGTGATGAAGGAAGACACACACACACACACTCAGACTCACGTACACAGCCAGAATTAACTACGATAGTCAGTGTAACCATTACTTCATCTGTCATCATCGCAACTGCGATTCCTGCCCACAACATCCCCTTGGTAGTGTTAACAACACAGATGGTGTTAACATGTACGCAAGTACATGTAGGACGAATACTAGCTTGTATTATCCTGTTAATTAAGGTGTTATTCAGCAGAAGCTGTGTACAAGCATCTCTTATTTTGGCTCATTTGATAGGGACAGAGCACATTAACGAACATCAGTATACAAATACAAGATTACATCCTTTGTCCCGTAGTAACAAAAACAGAAACATTATAAGGGACAATATACAGAGGCAAATATACAATACACAAGTAGAAACAAATAAATACATTATGCAACATGTGATGTTAAAAGTAATCACATTTCTGGTTTGCCTTGAGCATATTAAAAGTAGAATATGTAGGGCACTCCCTTATTGCATCCTTTTGTCCAAATGTGGTGCATCTCACAGTCCCATCTAGTGGTGACCCTGGTGTCAATGCTGCGGTCAGCCCTTTAATTGATTCATTAAAGGAGGTGGGGCAAGCCCATTTAAAAAAAGGATATTTTACATTTTTATAATTCTTAAAGCTCAATGAATTATATTTTTTCAGAAATGTTAAATAATTAAATAATAAATATTAAAAACGTTAAGGGCTTTCTTTAAAAGTAATTATATTGATTTAAAGCAGTTACATCTGTAAGTGACCAGTTAATAAATCAATACTCAAAATCATTGAGTGTAAAAACATCCTGGCATCTGTCAGAATTGGCCTGATTTGCATAAAACCTGTGGATAAAACGTTTCACGTGACTTTTAAAAGTAAAGGCAGAGTCCAATGTGACCACAAGGTATTTGAACACATATGTTCAAGAATATGTCACCTCTACTGGTTGTTTTGTGATTTAGTGAGCCAGTCCTGAACTCGGGTCATTGCAGATGTCAGAATTGAAGGCTTCTTGAATTGTTTTCAAAATACTGCATCATCAGTCTTTCTCTCTTTAAGTCAAAATGTGAGCTTGTCCTCGCCTTGCTTAAACCGGTATGTTCCATACACAGTGCATCATGTCACCCAATGATACCAGCGTAATAGCAGAATTTTCACTAACAAGGACCACGCCAATAACAGTATGAGTTTCGAGAGGTGTATTGCATAACGGAATGATTGATAGATTAGGAAGCGGAAGGGGTAAAGGGTAGAGGGATGAAGGGGAGTAGGGTAGAGGGATGATGGGATGTAGGGTAGGGATGCAGAGATGAAGGGATGTGGGGTAGGGGTCGAGGAAGAGGGATGAAGGGGAGTAGGGTAGAGGGATGAAGGGATGTAGGGTAGGGATGCAGAGATGAAGGGATGTAGGGTAGGGGTCAAGGTAGAGGGATGTAGGGTAGGGATGAAGAAATTAAGGGATGTAAGGAAGAAGAAATGAGGAGGGTTTGTAGAAAGGAGGTTAGGCGATCGATGTGGTTGGTGTCCCGTTGGTGTCCCGGTGGCTGGCAAGAACAGGGGGAACAGAGATGTTAGGATGGGGGCTATCTCTTCGGAAGCTCTGGCGGTGCAGAGTCCCCTGTCGTTTCTGTAATCCTGCAAGAGAGAGAGAAAATAGGAAAACAAAACGGGGTTGGGGGGAGGGATGAGAGAACAGAGTCGAAGAGGAAGTGAACGGGTTCGTTGAGCTTAAATACTTGTGCAGGGGAAATGAGCCGTGTTCTGGGCGTGGTCCCGTTCCTGAACAAAGTTTATAAAACTACATTTAATGTGTATGTATTAGGCAAAGCAAAGATACTTATAGCATTAATTGTATACACGTATTCACTCAAGAGTCAAGCAGCTCTGACTAAAAGGGGTCCACAAGAGTGAGATATGGAGGTTATAAAAGAGAAACTGAGGGAAATATGAACTGGAATGAACCTTCTTCCATCAACATTCCTGTCGCTGGTGTCCAAGAACCCCCTCTGATCAGACCAGACTCTCTCTGCATGCCTCTCAAATAACCTATGGCCCTGACTAGACTAAGGAATGAGACTGCATCAATATATGACACATGTGGAGGTCGTGTCCCTTGTTAAATGAGCCCAGCCAAGCTCTTTGTTGCCTCAATCCAGCTTCTCTCACATTGACACACCCAACACCACCCTGGGCACATTGTGATGGTTGACGTATTGCTGGAGCCGCCACAGAGGGAGACTGTGTTTTTGTTCCGAAGCTCATTGCACCTGGCCACACTTCAACAGTATCAGCGCTAAGGACATTAAATTCATGTATTTATGCTGGGAAGTTGGTAATTATAGCAAACTCACGAGTTGTTTACGATTGAAAGTTACTCATGGTAGGCTTATACCAATACTTGTTAGACTTCATTGGCAGATATGTTGAAAGGGTGTTTGTTAAAAGCCTGGTTCCAGTCATCTGTATCCCAGCCCACATCTTCCATTCATCCAGCGATTCAAATAATTAAAAAACAAAAAGGCCATTCAGTCTGTTTATCAGGCTAGTATGTTGAGGTATCTGGCTCTGTCTTAATGTAGGAACAAATGTAGCGGTGGTGAATATATGTACGGTCACATTGTTATTTATTTTTGTCAGGAGCAAGTCCATCTACCAACTTGTGAAGAATTGGGTGGAATGACCCGTCTGTGTTTATGCAGATCAAGTGGCACAATCCTCTTTTGGGCTCTAATTATAGCGAAGACACCAACACAACTTTATGTTGAGAAAGTGTTTAAATTGAGTTCGATGGCCATAAGAATTTTTCAATTCAATGTTTTACAAATCCTGCTCATTCTTAACTTTTGGACAGGGCCGTGGAGGAAGTAGTTTCCAAAGCTATTGGCCGTAAAATATGGGGATGTATTGTGATACCACAATCCATCTAGCTATATATTTAAGTGTGCAAAACATTATTTTTCTGAGGGTAATTCAGAAAGGTAACACATCTGGGATCAGTAGCTGGTTCGTATTTAGCTCCATGACTTCCTGACTTTTGTACGTGGCTGCCAGGCTGCTCATATGTTAGGGGTGAGACACTCACACATCTCTCTGTGACTAACTCCTCTCTTACTCTCTTTTTCACTCTTCGTCTGTTCATCCTTCCTTCTTTCTCTGAATCTCTGTTTCGATCTTTTCTCCTCTCTCTCTCTAACGCCCCACTGTCTTTCTCTCTCTCACGCACATGCCCCAAAGACCACTAATCCCTAGAGAGCCCAGAGCAACATCTCTCTGGCAGAAGTACAAAGCACACCTGACCATGAATCCAACTATGAGGATTGCATGCACTCCAGGCTCCACATCAGGTTGATGGCTGGTAGATCATTTATTTATTTTTCTCTCAGCCTTTTGGACAAAGCAGCAGAGATTGAATGTATTCAAATGAATAGAAACAGGCTGTTATATATCTATATCTATATCTGTACCAATGTGTATGTATGTGTATGTGTCATACGTTCATATCTCCAGGCCATGGCACACACTGACAATGCCTGGGTCATGCTTGGTGACTGGCAATGTGGTGAATATAAACCCACTGTGTGTGTTTGTGTGTGTGTGTGTGTGTGTGTGTGTGTGTGTGTGTGTGTGTATCAGAGGTATCCACAGTTTCTTACAGGAACCCGCCCTCTGACATATGCCCAATACTGGGGAAAGTGACTCACATTGAATGCTGGGAAAAACTTACATTTAAAAAGCCATTTCCTGTTGAAACGAGAGCTTGACTGGGTCTTTCTGGAAGTGGTCTTAGACATCACAGCCGGCGCCAAGTTACGTCTCGCTTTTTAAGAGGTTGAACAAAAAAATGAAGAACAGTGTTTTAGCGATAGAAAGTGTGCCAGAAACATGCTGTAAAATGTGCTTTGAGCCATATAACTAATATATACGTATATTTTTATAGAATAGCTTGATGCTAGTCTGAGTCGGTTTGGGGTGTAACTAACATACTGCAGGATGCTTCATCTCTCAAATCAATAATATGCAGACGCCAGTAATTATTAGAACCGTTATCCTTTTCTGCTTCGGCCTCTTCTCACAGATGACTATGTCTTTCTGTCCTTCTCTTAGATGTGGACGAGTGCCAGGCGGTGCCAGGTCTTTGTGCCGGAGGCAACTGCATCAACACTGTGGGATCCTACGAGTGTAAATGTCCCGCGGGCCACCGTCAGAGTGAAACAAGCCACAAATGTGAAGGTGAGTGGATTTAACACAAAGACATGTTTAATGATTAGAGAACAAACCTGCATGATGAGGACCGAGGGTATTAAAAAGGTATCAGAAAATGGATTAGATTAGCATCAGCCTGGGTAATAAAGAAAGCATGAAGACTAGCGCTCTTTGATGCGATGCCATTATTGTCTAAATTGAGTTAGGGGAAATATTATTAAGGGAGATAAAGCAGCGGTGTGTGAAGTGTGAATTGGGTCTAAAACACAGTTTTCACTAGAAAGTGAAGTAAGTGTCCTTGAGCTAGACATTGATTTCCTGAGAGCTTCATGGTTGCTGAACTGTAGCTGATACTCTAACGTCTTTATTGAGAATGAAAAAGAGAAGTTCACTCCGTGAGACGTTATACTATATGTAGCAGTGAGTGCAGCTGTCTCACATGTCCCATAGGCCTAACGACATTTTGGCTTATTATTATCAACGACAAATAACTAAAATGATAAACTTTACTGTCATTAATGCAAAACAATCCAGCGGAACTTAAATTAGATTTTGTTGACTTGCTGGTGAGACAGTAATGGACGATGCGCTTTATGATAACTTTGGGTTTGCTGGGTTCACTTTAGCAATCTCTACGGGCGTTTAAAAAGTGACGACATGTTCAGAGTTAAAGAAGTCTGGACGTGTGCACATAAACACACACACACACACACACAGAGTGGATTCACATTACAATGTGTTGATTGGATGGAATTTAAACAATGCCCAGGCTAAACAGTCTGATAGTTAGCCAGGCAGGGGCTGTGTCTGTTGGACTGAAGCCGATGTGTTCTTAGTCTTTAGGGAGGATTACAGAAAGCTCTTAAACAGTTTCAGCCAGATAATATCTATTCCACTGAACAAGAAGGCTGAACTGGCTATCGCAGTGCCTCATTCTATGAATTATTATCTAAATTCTAGTTTTATTAACTTCTAGCATGACTGAGGGATGCACGAGATACAGAAAGAAAACAGATTCATGGGAAGCAATTATCGTGACACACCAAAAAGTGATTTATGTCACAGTGAATAACAGAGGAAACGGGGAGGATGACTTCATTAAATTCAGTCCCAGTTTCAGTTGTGGTTTTGGGTGAACACCATCAACAGTTCAGGACTTACAGTCAGGAGAAAATATGATGCTGGGTGTGGATGTTGTAGCCACATTCCAGCACAGAGAGGGCTGAGCAGTTATACTACAAGGACGCTCTTAGACAAGGTTTCTTGTTTCCACCACTTTATGCACAGTGTGAGCTTCATTTTCCACAGCAAAGGTGATGAAGGTCAGAACAAGACTAGAGCTGCAACTAACGATTGGTAGAACGTGTGCAATCTAAAAAAAAGAAAAAGAAAAAGTGAAATATGTTTTTTGTATGTGCAGTTTCCCATTCTGATGTTGCCTGAGAAACAAAGAATGCAACAACAACAACAACATAAATGTGAGAAGAGAAAGAGTTCAGTGTTTGTAAAGCTTGTAAATACAAAAATACGTGTATCTGAAGTCATGGATCGGCAGGAAACCCATGTTTAGTGAAATCTCGGAAACAATCAGACATGGCCTTTTGGGGGAGTTTTATTGAAATGTTCTTCTAGCTAATGCACATACAAGCCTCACTTAGAGCTTTCACAGTGAAATTACTGAGGTTTTGGAGCAGTTAAGATAAAGTGCAGTTAAGATGTCATGGGCTTCTGATCGTTTCGGGCACAAAGCACCTAGTTTAACGGCCTGCTTTTAGTTCAGACTGCGCTTAACAGTCTCTCCTTTTTCCCCTCCTCCTCCTCTTTCTGCTTTTTTTCTGCTTCTCCTTCCATTTTCCTTCCATAAATATGGTCATTTGGCTGAAAACCAGCTGTTAGTGCTGAACAAAGAAATACTTACGACATCTGGGAGACTTTCTCATTACGCATGCGGACCTCCCTCTGACTCATGGATTCTCACGCACTCGCGCTGTACAAACACACACACAAACAAACAGTTTGACACATCAGAGTTTAGATTAGATGAAACAACGGAAACTGTATCTGTGTCTTTTGGGGAATACATTATAGGTATGTACACACAGTTAAATATGGCAGACTTGATGACTCAGTTGCAGACGTTTATCCAGGTGACACACATTTCCCTCCAAACACACGGTCGGTCCCAGAGTGCTACGTCTGTGCGGAGCGTAATGTCTGGCGTGTTGTTGTTGCTGCTGACACAAGGTTTATTTGACGGGGCTTTTTACAGCCTCACCGAGGCCTTCTGCCACTGTGCTGTCAGACAGGAGTCAGCAGGGGTGGAACAGCAGGCAACACACATAGATGTAAGCTACACACTCCTAGAAAGACAAACAATAACACACCCTTCACTTTTCCGCAGGTCACACACACACATATTACCTCACGCACTACGTCTGCTCTATTGCTGTAATTATACCCCGCAGTGGTGCAGTAATTACGTATGCATATAAATAAGTGTGACACTTAATAAAAACCCAATACCTTCTGGAACTCCACTTTGCGTTCCCCCCGTCATGGAGCAATGAGGCCCCCTCCCACTGAATAATACAGCTAAATGCCATCATAAAGGTGGGCCCTGCCAAGCACCGACCCAGGTACTCTCAGCCATCGTACACGTTTATGAGTCTACATGGCATGTTTAAAAAAAAGTCAGCTTATTCACTGTAACCTTGGAAGCTTTGTTGCTTTTAGCACGGCCATTTGTAGACTTAAAGCAATTGTAGATACCACAATTGCACATGTGATTAAGCCAAATGCTGAGTGGTATTATACATGTTTTGCCTTATAGCATAGCAGGTTTCCTTGCTACCCATATATTTGGTTTCTGTCCACATTTGGGGTCCTCATAAGACTGCTTCGTTTTTATCATGCTGTACAACAAGTAGTTTTCAGTACAACAATCACTTATTGTTGTCTTTATAGCTTCATACATTTGTCTCTTATGCCCTTTGATAGCGCTGGGTATCTTTCAATTTCATGATACCTTATTTTTAGATTTTACTTTGAGGAATAAAAGAAGCCAAACTTCCCAAATGTCACAAGCAGCAGACCAAAGCATTTGTCTGAATAAAACACAGTCAAAAAAATTGGCACAAAGATATTGAAATTGGTAGAGTAAAGAAGTAAAGAGGACTACCAAGACATTCAATGCCAGGTTTCACTTATTTACTCTTTCCTACATACACATATCGGTCAAACTACTTGTAGAACTAGACTCTTGTGTTTGTTTTATATATCGTTTGATTGGTTATCATATTGTGAGAGAGGTTAACCTGATATATAATACGTCAGAGCTATTTTAGCATCCTTCGTAGGAGCCATTCGTTGCTTCTGTTCTTCTCTCACTGAGCTTTACAGTTTTAGCCTGAACAGAACACACCAGAAGTATATCAATTCTACTTAAGTTGACTGCAGATCTATTTGATTTGCTTCATTATTCCTCAGGGAGAAACGGTTGCTCCAGGGCAATACAACTTGTACTGCAGCGTGCTACTGTATCTTTCCAAACAAAAAAACGTTTTGAACTTTGAAAAAAATGTAGTTCTGAGCTGGCGTGAGGAGTACTTGACGGATGTGTATTTTTGATGTAACTATGTTTCAGACATTGATGAATGCAGCACCATCTCTGGTGTGTGTGATGGAGGAGAATGCACCAACACTGCCGGTAGCTACGTCTGCACCTGTCCACGCGGCTACATCTCCAGCACAGATGGCTCCAGATGTGTGGGTGAGTCTCACACACATCAATACACACACACACACACACAGACATACACACAAGCAGATTTCCAACACTCTGAGCATTTCCTTACTCACCGGCTAGCTAAAAGCTACACATCTGGCTACTAACTTCCCTCCCTCCATCACTGCTTCCTGTGTGTGGAGTCCTGATGAGTCAAGCTGGCCGGTGGTCACCATGTGCAGACAAACACACTTGCACGCACTATTTGGCCTTGACAGCATTAGTCTACTCTAATGTTAGTGCCCCTCTGGCTCATTCACACACACACACACACACACACACACACACACACACACACACTCATGCCCATACAGTGCATACTTATCTGACATGTCCCATGAAACATGACCAGGTGTTAATGTATTCCTGCAATCCTCACCAATCATGGCAGCCACAGTGGAACACAACCAGGTGTTAGTACATTATTTCAAGATTTCACCCCAAAGCTGACAGCTCAGGGTCTGTCTGTTTCACCCTATCTGCATCACAGGCTCAGCTCAACTCTCCTCCAATAAAAGCTCCTGTAACAAACTAAAACCTCTTGATTGTTTCCTCCCGGTTATTTTCTAGTTTTCATGCAATCTGTCCTCCATCACCTGTGGTTTTTAACCGTTTAAGAGGAAATTGGTCGAAAAATACCAAGAAGACTAATGGACAGAGTCTCACATGTGCCCACACGTGAACATAAACAGAAAACAGGCTAGGGCTGATCTCACAGGTACTATGTGATTGTTTACCTTCAATGTAACAGGTATAGGGTGTATGTATAAAGGAAAAAGAGGAAAAAAAGATCAATCAAGTTGGTAATGGGAGAGATAACATATGGAAGAAGAAGAAGAAAAAGAGGATGAATAGGTGATGGAAGATGGGTTGTGTTTTTCCCCAACAAACAGGTGAAGCATTGGAAAGAGGAGTGAAAGATAGTGTGAGAAAGATCATGGCAGCCTGTTGTGCCTGTGTCTGTACCAATATGTTTGTATCAGGGAAAGTGGTTCTCCAATCAACCAATCCCAAAGGTTCTCCATCTGTCATCCGTTATGCGTGACCAAAATATTTTTTTTCCTCTTTCCACTGTTATCCCCCTTTTTTCCTCCTTTGTCCTGAAGTGATATGTTGCTCTCTCTCTCTCTCTCTCTCTCTCTCTCTCTCTCTCTCTCTCTCTACAGATTTTTCTCTCAGCTAACGGTTGAGTGATTTACAGTAGAAAGTCTCTATGTTTACTCTTCAACTGTGCATGTCTCCATCTCTGTAAGGGTATTTTCTCTTGTTTTCCGTCTCCTCTGGCTGTTGTGTTTTTTTTGTTGTTTTTTTAACTCCTAATCACCAAAACTGAAGCGTTCTCGCGCTCTCATCCTCCTTATCTATCTAACTGTTTCCTCTGGACCTTTTTTTTCCATCCATCCTCTGACATCTAGATCCTGCACCTTGTTTCCTTCAGTTGTGGTTTTCAGTTGCTCTATTGCAGCCTGCTGAAGGGAGAGAGAGAAAAAAAAAAGGGAGAGCAAATAAAACAGGTGCCAGACACAACCTTCCTCCGTCTCTGTCCTGCATCCAAAATGGACAAGACTAGATTGGTAGGAGACAGAGGTATAGATAAGTAAACCCAAACAAAACAAAACTAGACCGGGCCAGGGCCAAACCACTGATCACACTTAAATAACAAACCTGGGCCTAGAAACTCAGCTGGTTTCCTTCTAACGTGACTGACACACTTTTACGCAGTTTCCCTTACTGTCTGATCTCTTTGCCTTTTTTGTGGTCAGAGCATAAAGTGAATTAAAGAGAGTACATTGTTTTTTATAGGGCTGATCTCTCGGGCTGATCTCTCGCCCCCATGCTTTAGAAGCAGGACGTATATAGCTCTGGTCCTGGAGGCCATACTATGTGGCTATTTGCCTGTGTTTTGTGGGATGTACTGTACCATGGTAAAGTAAGCCAGCGGGAGCTGTTGGGGGCTGTGACAGTAATCGGAGCCCAATGCCCTGTCACACGGTGGACCTGTCCAGTCAGTCAGTCTGTAAAAACACCTCATCAAATGAAAGCATATGCTTGTGTAGTGGAGCAACACTAGCGAGCAAACCAAGGTCTGGATCCAATTTAAGTCATCATCCTCATGAGCCACTCCCCCCCCCCCCCTCCCCCCTTCTCTCCTCTCCCCCCTACCGGCCTCCAGCTCCGTCATTCCTACGGTATTTTTTTCAGCTTGCGCTTGTGTGTATTTGGGTACATTGATGTGTGTGTGTACATATTTTGTACAAGCATATGTGTGTGTATTTCTGCATGTTTTTGTGTACGTGACCGTGGATATGTATGGGAATGCATATCCGTGTGTCTGTGTGTCTGTGTGTGTAATTGCGTAATTGTGTAAATGTGTGTGTACTGTACAATATGTGCTCCCAGACACAGGGCCTCATGTTCTATCTAATTGGCAAGAATTGCTCCACATGGAACTGATTAATTCCAGACTGCTGGCTCATTAGTGTGTTAATCGACTTGTGCCCCTCCCTCCACTCCCCCCCCCCCCCCTTCATTCTGCTTTTCCCCTTTTCTCCCCCTTTTTTCTGTAGATACACTTTTAAATTCTCTTTCACACATGCTGCTCACTTTCTAAAATAATACTCATGCATTCTCTCCCTCTCACTCTGCCTTTTCCCCTTTCCTGGTATTTTCCTTAAATACCCAGAAACCTCCGGTCTTCCTCCTCTCCATTTACTCCTTACACACGATCTTTGAACCCCGGCCCCCTTTCCTGCCTCATTGACCCTGACCTGGAAAACTGTAACAAATAAGACCCCCTTTTGGAGGCCCTTCTGATGCTTGCAGTTATTCGGAGACCCCATGCAATCTTTCCCACTGCCAGCCCATAAAGAAGCTTCCTCCCCAGCCACCATGGAAAGGCCAGGCCAGCCCTCTGACTAACACAACTGCTAATTTAAGAGCAGCGATTACCTGTCACCTTTTCCCACATAAAAAGCTGTGTCAGTGTTGGTAATGGGGCTTAATTTGTTACATGGAATCCCTGCATTTAAAGAGTAATTTATAGCCAGCTGAAAAGCGGTGTTTCATTTTATTCAGGTACAAATTTAGCAACATTTGAAATTCAAAGATTTTTTTTCTACTTTAACACTTTGAATACATTACATGTTAGATGTTTTATTTCATCTAACGACGATATGACACTGCTGTTTGTAAGTTTAACCACTTTTAGATAGATATTTTGTGTACTTTTTCCTAAAAACGTCACAAACCGTTTTCATCTTAATATCGACATGAAAATACTCAACTAAGTACCAAAATATAGTTAACTTATAGAGAAAATATATTATGTTTTTTTCCAGGTCTGCATATTAATTTGATCCTTCATATGTCCATACAATAGAAAGCTTACATCTTAAATGATGTTGTGCCGAAAACACATGAGCCATATGTATTTATTTTTTTTAAAATTTGACTTCAGTTCTGATGGCTTCGAGCTTAAACGTATGTTGCTGCCTGCTCAATCGCCTAATTATGTTAATGCATCTCCTCTTCCCTCAGATCAGCGCGTGGGCACCTGTTTCTCCGCTCTGGCTAACGGCCGCTGTGCTGCGGAGCTGAACGGTCAGTACACCAAGATGCAGTGTTGCTGTGACACAGGACGTTGCTGGGCTTTGGGACAGATCCCTGAGATGTGCCCCGTCAGGGGGTCTGGTGAGTACACATGAAAACAAGATACACAGAACAGAGGATACACGTTTCATATGCTAGCCGTTCCCAAACAAAGTGACGGATATGTGCTTTGAATCCAACCATCACCTTCTTCCACTGCCCGAAGAACAAACTGGCAGTCTCCACAATAGATTGTCCATGACTTGAGATGAGCATAGGCGGTAAATAAAGCCATGAACATTTCACAAGCCAAATTAGTTTAACAAACACAGTGATGTTAAACTAGACAACACTGACGCCGGGAGCGCTTTGAGTTTGAGTGTGTGTGTGTGTGTGTGACAGTGAGGGAACAGCATCCCCTCAAACTAATGAGCATGATGTCATGAGCACAAACTAAACAACAAAAGATGGGAAAGGTTCGTGTGAAGATAATGACCCACCATCTCCTCAGTCAAGCTTAAAAAAAAAACGTTTTTTTGTGATTACAAACTGATCTGCTACAGAATGTTCTGCTGCTTTCTCTGGCACCGCCACAATTAGATGTGTGTGTGTTTGATTTAGTGGAACTGTAGACTGAAGAACATACAAATATACAGTACTGTGCATGTATACTGCGCACACATAGACATATAAACATATGACTACACAAATACGTAAATAAAGTACCTGCAGTGTACACATACATGTATTCATATATACAAACATACACTTTACCAATACACTAGACCTACTTTAACTGCATGCCAAGCAGAGTAGAGTTGATCATTAAGAATGCACATTTTTCTCTTATTACTTGGTCAGGCCTTGCTCCAGTCAAAGCATATTTGAAACCAGTAGAACAGTTAGATAGTCAACTTATTAAGAAATCTTCAGCAAAAGAACAGCAAAATGTACAGCAAATGGCTTTTGTATAATCTGCAATTCCAGGAAACATTGAGTACATTTCAAATGTGTTACACTGTAAGACTTTGAGTGATCCAAAGAACTTTTCTTGGTTGGCATAACTTGAGAGCCTATGAATATGTTCCTCCTCAGCTTCACCTGGCCGGAAACAAATGAAACATAACCTACAGTAGAATGCATAGACCGACTTCTACCCTGTGATCTTGGTCTCCCTTGTAGACGAGTTCAGGCGTCTGTGCATTGTGGGGGTTCCCCAAGGACACGGACTCCCTCAAGTCTACCCCAATGGACACTTCCCCAACACCAACGGTAACGGGTACAACTATGGATACAAGTTCCCCAGTGTACCAAATGGTAATGGTAACGGGGGCATCGGTGGCAACGGCGGAGGAGGCTTTAATGGGAACGGTGGGAGCTTTGGAGGCAACGGAGGAGGACACCAACATATAGGTAAGTCACGCTGTGGATTTCCATAAACCTGTACTAGATTAAAGGGCTCATTTCTCAGCACAAAAACATGTATTTCTGTGTTGCATTTTTGTTTTGTTAATGTGTCTGTCGTGTGTTCTCAGGCTCGGTTTCTGTGAACGACACCATTGACGTGTGCAGACATTTCACCCACCTGTGTCTCAATGGACGCTGCATTCCCGCACTCACGAGCTACAAATGCGAATGCAACACGGGCTACAAACAGGACGTTCGTGGAGAGTGTATCGGTGAGATACATGCTCTACGCTGTATAAGTGCACAATGCAATGTATGCAGTCAGTTCTCAATAACCCACCAGAGCCATTTAGGCAGACACAGTGACTATATGTGACACTAGAGCCAGACCAAACCAATTCCATGCACTGCACTGCCATCTTCAGCCGATTTAAGGAACTTAATACAAGTGTAGGTGCAGGTGAAATCTGCTAAAATGTGAATGTTGTTTTCTCTCCCCAGATGTGGACGAGTGCGTCAGTAATCCATGTAGAAATGGAGACTGTGTCAACACACCTGGAGGGTACCACTGCAAGTGCCATGAGGGCTACAGCGGAACCCCCACCAAACAAACATGCAATGGTTTGTCTCACTGTGCTGTCAAGCTATATTGGTGTTCCCCAATGTCTCTTTAAAATACATTTTGGACATACAGGACTGTCTCAGAAAATTAGAATATTGTGATAAAGTTCTTTATTTTGTGTAATGCAATTAAAAAAACGAAAATGTCATGCATTCTGGATTCATTACAAATCAACTGAAATATTGCAAGCCTTTTATTCTTTTAATATTGCTGATTATGGCTTACAGCTTAAGAAAACTCAAATATCCTATCTCTAAATATTAGAATATCATGAAAAAGTATACTAGTAGGGTATTCAACTAATCACTTGAATCGTCTAATTAACTCGAAACACCTGCAAGGGTTTCCTGAGCCTTGAAAAACACTCAGCTTGGTTCAGTAAACTAAATCACACGTATGGGGATTATCACAATATTCTAATTTTCTGAGACAGTCCTGTATGTGTCACTGTAGTACGTTTATGACTGGTGGTTAAGATATAATACACTAAGCCACCTCCTTCCTCCCTCTTCCCCCTTTCCCTTTAGATATCGATGAGTGCATTATGAATGGTGTGATGTGTCGCAACGGCCGCTGTGTCAACACAGAGGGAAGCTTTCAGTGCATTTGCAATGCTGGCTTCGAGGTCACTCCTGATGGGAAGAACTGCATTGGTAAGGAGAGAACACAGGTTGACCTTCACATGAACTCTCACCTTTTACACACGTGACCTGACTTTGTCCTCCTGTTTCCCTCCAGATCACGACGAGTGCGCGACCACCAACATGTGTCACAATGGCATGTGTATCAATGAAGATGGCAGCTTCAAGTGTATCTGCAAACCCGGCTTTGCTTTGGCACCTAACGGACGCTACTGCACCGGTATGAATTATTTATTAATACAAACACAGACCTCAAGTCTTGGGCCAAACAGCCTGCTGTGAAGACAGATTTGGTGTTCTTTGAAATCCTTCAGATCCCTTTTTAAACCAATTCGTGCACACTTGTGTCCGACTCTTTGAATCAATCCAGAAAGTCCACAAATAGATAGATGGATGAAGGTATGAGTCTCTTTTGAGTAGAAAGTATCAAGAGTAGCTACCAGTCTATTGAAGTCACACCGTAGCACCAACAGCACAGTATCCCAAATACAACACACATCAATGTAGTTATTGCTAACTCCCCATGACCTGGTTCCTCATCAAGCTCTCTGTGCTTGTTTTTTAGAACTGCATGTTGCATGTTTCCGTATTTCAGACAGAGCAGAGTTGTACTAGGAACTAGGACTATTTTATTTATTCTGAAAAGTGAAAATAAAAATTCCTTGCATTTTGCCATGTTGCTCACAAATTAGCTATGAGATTAGTGAAAATGTTTTCCTAAAAAAACAGTGATTTGCATAATCCAAGATGGCCGAAATGTAACTTTATAGACAATTTCTTGTCATTACTATTTGTTAAGTATCCAGAAAGATAAAATAAATCACCATTAGATTTATTTTTAAGGAAAACTCATGTCCTTTGCATATTTCTCCTTCAGTTTTCTTATAGAAATAGCCCATTCTGTACACACCTTAGCTCATAAACTGAAGCCGACATGTGATGGATACATTATGCGCTCGCTCTCTCCATCAGACATCGATGAGTGTCAAACTCCTGGCATTTGTATGAATGGACGCTGCATCAACTCTGAGGGCTCCTTCCGCTGTGAGTGCCCTCCGGGCCTGGCTATCGATGTAGATGGGAGAGTGTGTGTGGACACGCACATGAGGACCACTTGCTACGGCGCCATAAAGATGGGCACATGTTCGCGGCCGTTCCCTGGTGCAGTGACCAAGTCTGAGTGCTGCTGTGCCAATGCTGAACATGGCTTTGGAGAGCCTTGCCAACCATGCCCCTCAAGAAACTCAGGTACAATCTTTCATTTGCTTCATACTGTTCATTTCCATTCTTAAAAAAAATGCAATCCGGCTCATCTGATGTTTCTTTCAGCTGAGTTCCAGGCCGTTTGCAGCAGTGGTATTGGCATTACAGCTGATGGCAGAGGTGAGTATATTGTTCATGAATGTGAATGTTCCGACAGTGCTGTCTAGAAACACTCTAATCAGTATTAATCTACATAACACCTGTCCTCTCTTAGACATCAATGAGTGTGCCCTGGACCCAGACATCTGTCAGAACGGCATATGTGAGAACCTGAGAGGAAGCTACCGCTGCATCTGTAATATCGGTTACGAGTCTGACACCAGTGGCAAAAACTGTGTTGGTGAGTCAGAGTGGAGAAGAGTTTATTTTATGAAGTAAAACTATGTACCATTCTGTTTATAGAGGCCACTGTGGCCACAAGTTACACAGGTAATTACTGTTAAGACACAGCAGCACGAGGAAAGAAGAGGACAATACTGTAGATTTGAGTGATAGCCCTTCAGTTAGAAATGTCTTAAACCTTTCATTATTGTCCTCTATTTTCAAACCATTTCCTTCTCCTGCCTCCCTTCAGATATCAATGAGTGCCTAGTGAACCGTCTGCTTTGTGACAACGGCCTCTGCAGAAACACTCCCGGCTCCTACACCTGCTCCTGTCCTAAAGGATATGTCTTCAAACCCGACTCAGAGACCTGCGAAGGTGAGCTCTCACACGCACACATTCTGCCCGACTCACAAACACACTCACGTGTTTGTGCTGCCTCCCATCCACACGTGTTTTGTCATTTTTTTTTACCAACAATCAAGGTCATTACGAGGTGATATTATTACCAGATGTGTTGCATTTTGTTTCCAGTAAACATGTGGCTCATGGAAAAAAGTCACACACACTGTTTGTAGCTGCCAAATGAGGATAATGAACCATTCGAATCGGCCTCTCAGCCTCGACCTCAAGTGTGTGTTTGCACTTGTTTCAGACATCAACGAATGCGATTCCAGCCCGTGCATCAATGGAGCGTGTCGCAACGTGGCCGGGTCCTTCAACTGCGAGTGCACCCACGGCAGCAAGCTGGACTCCACCAACACCATCTGCGTGGGTAAGACATCCGTCCACCCTAGTGCCCGGCGCACATTACAGCAGCCCGGCAGGGTCCGAGAAACTGCTTGAGAGAATGATAACACACTGAGAATGTCAACCCGGAAATAATTGGTGCTGGAGTCTTTCTGTAATCTTTCTAATCGAGGTTTACTCCCCCCTTTTGTAAACAAAACACTGAGGCTGTTCAGGTTTCCAGGAGCCATCCATATACATTATCCTCCTCAGATGTTGGGCAAAATGGCACACACGTAATTTATTAGAAAAATACTTGCATGCATGGCCTTGGTTCACACGGGGATTGCTTTACTTCACGGAGATCCGCCGCGGATTCAAAATGACATGTGGTATGTAAGACTCTGTGCTGAGGTTAAATATTCCACTTGTTTGGAGGTTTGTTACTTTTTGGGAAATTCATTCTGAGAAAGCTACATGCTAATATAGAATACAGATGTTTTTGGAAGGGAGAATGAGTCATTAAATAAATACACTAATACATATTGCATGAGCTGGCTCCGTCAAAGATCTACAAATTCCTCTGGTTTGGTTCATTTCTGTTTCTGTTTTGGAGCCCATCACTCAGCGGGGAGAAAAAAGTGAGAGCAAATTGTGGTTTTGTGTTTGGGTGGTCTCGGAAAAGGTGTCACTCTCATGACTGTACACTCTTTCAGTTCATTAGTAATGGAAAGGCAAAGGATTAACTGTAATGACGCATGGGCTTTACTTTACTTAGCTCAGCGCGTAGCCACAGACATACGTTTTATGGCAGTGAGGAAAGTTAAAGGTGACATTTTGATTGTGTTTGTGGAGTATTTTGTTGCCATAGTTAAAGGTACCCTGTGGAGATCTTGACATTTTGGCCACTCGTGTTGCTGTGGAGTTATGTTTTCATGAGCACATAACTGTTTTGTTTGTATCTTGTGCTCTCCTAGCGCACGCATGTGGAAAATACTTTGCAAATGTTTCGTGAAGACGGAACTGCCCGGCCTGAAGGGTAATGGACGGGGTTAACGCTGAATGTTAACTGTGTTTACAAGGAAACTCCACAAGGTTCCTATAATCAAGTCTTCTCTGTTGTAACTTCGGCTCCACAGACAGCATGAAGAGCACATGCTGGCTGACGATACAAGACAACCGCTGCGAGGTCAACATCAACGGAGCCACGCTGAAGTCTGAGTGCTGCTCCACACTGGGAGCCGCCTGGGGCAGCCCCTGTGAACCCTGCGAGATCGGTCAGTTCTCACACAAGGATGCCGCTCACTTTTCCTGACAGTTTTAGATGTTCTGACCACTTTAAGAAAAACTTAGATCACATTGAAGAATGGTTACAGTTGCACGCATTATAATAAGTACATTATTAATACATAATCAAGAGAATAAAAGACCAAATTAAATGATATTGAAGGTTTTACACGTTTTCTGGCTGCATTGGTCAATAAGGAAGTACCAAATTTGAAATGAAGGCCAATACCTCCTTAATATTGGTGGCAATGTATGCATACATACTCTACATGCTCTCATTCATATAATGTCATTATTACATCTCTTCATGTTGTCATGTCCCCTCAGATACTGCCTGCTCTCGAGGGTTTGCTCGTATGAAGGGCGTCGTCTGTGAAGGTAAGAAAATGTGATAATTTGATGAATGGTGACAAACCTGCAGTGCTCCCTTCATCCAGCATCGTCACCTATGAAATCATCTTTCTGTCCTTGTAATGTGCCTTAATGTTCTCCCTGTAGATATCTTTTAAAAAAAAAAGAAATATCTGTGTTTCACCTAATTACGGTTCATAAAATGTCCCGCTCCCTTTAGACATTAATGAGTGTGAGGTGTTCCCCGGAGTGTGCACAAATGGCCGCTGTGTGAACACCCAGGGCTCGTTCCTCTGCGAGTGCGCTGAGGGTCTCACCTTGGACAGTACTGGACGCACATGTGTGGGTAAGAGGACTGCACAGCACGACAAAGACATCACTTCCGATGAAACTGTTCTTTCCAGAGACTATCATGTCACTGAACTATTAGGACAAAACTTAGAAAGAGAGTCGACTTTGCTTTTGATTGTTATCACAAACTTTTCCAGATACACGTAGTGAGCAGTGCTACATGAAGTGGCACGAGGATGAGTGTGGCGAGCCGCTGCCAGGGAGATACCGCGTGGACATGTGCTGCTGTTCGGTGGGTTCCGCCTGGGGCATCGACTGCGAGGAGTGTCCCAAACCAGCCACCACAGAGTACAGAGCCATCTGTCCCAGAGGGCCCGGCTTCGCCAACAGAGGAGAAATTCTGACCGGCAGGCCGTTCTACAAAGGTACCAAGATTATTTGACACCATGAGTGTGTACATTTGTTGGTAGAACCCAATAATCAAAGTGGAAAATATGTCCGAAGAATCTGATCTGTAATGTTCATACTTATCTGTATGAAAAAATATTTATCCAGTAAATCGTATCATTTTGACCAAATGAGTTGGTTTTTTTTGTAGGCGTGGCCATTTTAACTTTATGTCTTCCTCTCCAGATGTAAATGAGTGTAAGGTGTTCCAGGGCCTGTGTACTCATGGAACTTGCCGGAACACCATCGGCAGTTTCAAGTGTCGCTGCAACAGCGGCTTCGCTCTGACCACAGAAGAGAGGAACTGCACAGGTACGAGAAAACGAGTCGAAATTATTCAAACTAAATGAAACATTTTTGTCACGATTAGTGAGCAGTTAGTGAGTGTTTCTTTGTGTTTCAGACATTGACGAGTGCCACATCTCCCCGGACTTGTGTGGTCACGGTACTTGTGTCAACACACCTGGAAGCTTTGAGTGTGAATGTTTCGAGGGCTACGAGAGCGGCTTCATGATGATGAAGAACTGCATGGGTGAGTTGGGAACAAGTTCACACTCATAAATACACAATTTCAAATGATACACCCTGTTTGAATTCATGTCCATAGTTTGAAATTACAGTCCAGTTTGGCAGATCACCTGATCTTTCTGTTACTTCCACGTTCTTTTCCTCTCGTTATCTCCTCTTTCTCCTTCTTCCCTCTTCCTCCCACCTTCCCTGTCTTCCTCTCTGCTAACAGACTTTGATGAGTGTGAGAGAAATCCCCTGTTGTGTCGTGGAGGAACCTGCCTGAACACAGAAGGGAGTTATGAGTGTGAATGTCCTCCCGGACACTCGCTCAGCAGCGATGGATCTGCCTGCGAAGGTGGATCATACGTCATAATGCACAAACACACACACACACACACACAGGCTCACTTGGTGTTATTTATCGTACTTTATGCCAAATCTATTTTAAGAGCTAGCGTGCTTGAAGTCAGTCACAAACTGCTATGCTTCACAGAGTCAAACTTTTCTCCTCTGCATCTTTTAATTTCTATAAACTTATGTTATATCTATCATTCATTATTACCCTAAAGTACAATACACAAGATTGTATATACTGCCTATAACTTGTTTGCTTGTCCTGCCAGATGTGAACGAGTGCCAGCTAAGTGACAACTTGTGCAAGCATGGCCAGTGTGTCAACATGCCGGGAACCTACCAGTGCTCCTGTGACACCGGTTACCAGGCCACACCAGACCGACAGGGCTGCGTCGGTGAGTGGAACGAACTAACAAGGGGATTTTCTGTTTGTGTACTTCACCTTCTTATCTAATGAGACGCAGATGCAAACCGTAACCGGGGACCTTCTTTTTTGCAGATATTGATGAATGCACCATTATGAACGGAGGCTGTGAGACGCACTGTACCAACTCAGAGGGCAGCTATGAGTGCAGCTGTAGTGAGGGCTACGCTCTCATGCCTGACCTAAGGACCTGCGCAGGTAATCAAACACAGGATATATTCGGTATGCCTGTATTTAAATTAACTATTTTTACCTGAAACTAAAACTATGAAGAGATGCACCAATGTCATAATGTGATCGTTTCCATCACGTCCCATAGGTATCCCATGAAAGAAAAACACTGACGTCTTTCTCTCTGATCTTCTACATTGTGTTTCCACCTGTATCCCGTTGAAATGTATTTTCTGCCGTTTCTATTAGATATTGATGAGTGTGAGGAAACTCCAGACATCTGTGACGGAGGCCAGTGCACCAACATTCCCGGGGAATACCGCTGTCTGTGTTACGATGGCTTCATGGCCTCTATGGACATGAGGACGTGTATCGGTGAGAGGAAAAACAATACTCAGAATAAGAATGTAACTTGTAACTTTTCTGTCCGCCACATTCATTTATGCATTCAGTTCCTCTGAGCTGATCTATGGTGACTTCCTCTGTCAGACTCATTATCGTTCACTCTAATCTCTGAAGGCCAGAACATTCACATATTGTCTGCGTCTGTCCATCCCTGTCTGCCCAGATGTGAACGAGTGTGACTTGAACCCAAACATCTGTCTCCACGGCGACTGCGAGAACACCAAAGGCTCCTTCATCTGCCACTGTCAGCTGGGATACTTTGTCAAGAAGGGATCCACTGGCTGCACAGGTACACACAGACACACACACACACACACACACACACACACACACACACACACACACACACACAATCACTCATACACACAAACATCAGTGGCTGAGAGGTTTGGGCCTCTCTCATCTCAGACAGTTCACCCATGCATACACTAGTTCCAGGTCTACAATTTTTTTTTAAATGTTAATTATTGACTCACTACAAATAGAACTAGAAATCTGCTAATCAAAAAAGCTAAATTTGATTTTGTCATTGTGTTAACGTTTAAAGGGAAATGTGTGTTACTGCCTGCTAAAGGTATGGGCTAATGGATCTCTATACCTCTCCAGATGTTGATGAATGTGAGATCGGGGCTCATAACTGCGACATGCATTCTGCCTGCATCAACGTGCCTGGAAGCTTCAAATGTCGCTGTCGAGACGGCTGGGTGGGAGACGGCATCACGTGTGTGGGTGAGTACATATTCAGACCAGATAGTTTTATATTACAAAATACGTTTTTTAAGGCAAAATAAAGGCACAAAATGATCTTCTGTACCCAAGAATATTAGATACTTCTGACTGCTTTGATTGAGTTCTGCTATCAAGTTTACTTTTCTCACACCTTTTTTCTCTCTCTTCCTGCAGATCAGGACGAGTGCTCTCTAGAGGACCACAACTGCAACCCCAATGCAGACTGTGTCAACACACCGGGATCCTACAGGTGTACATGCAAAGAGGGCTTCAATGGAGATGGATTTTCCTGCTCTGGTAAGACTGCTGAAACGTCCTTAATAAATCATAAACTGAATACTTGCCACTGTGTGTGCCCAGTGAGCTCCATGCACACTAAGTTTAATACGCACTTGTCCGCTCTGTTTCAGACATGGATGAGTGTGCAGACAACGTGAACCTGTGTGAGAACGGACAGTGTCTGAATGCTCCAGGTGGCTACCGCTGCGAGTGCGAGATGGGCTTCACTCCTACAGAAGACAGCAAGGCCTGTCAAGGTGCTGCACTCATTCTGACACATTTTATTCTCTTTCCCATTCTTTTTTTGTTATTCGCGTAGTGTAACTAACATTCTTTCTCTCTGTGTCGCCTTTGCCACAGACATCGATGAGTGTAATTTCCAAAACATCTGTGTGTTTGGATCGTGCCAGAACCTTCCAGGGATGTTCCGCTGTGTGTGTGACGATGGTTACGAACTGGACCGCAGCGGAGGAAACTGCACTGGTTAGTGTTGCGCTTCTGTAACTTTAGCCCTTAAATCACTTAGTTCAGACGTAGAACAGACTCAAATAGCTTGGCTGAGTTTCATTGACAATAACAGCCTTCATTCATGCATCGTATTACCATTTCCATTACCAAGAATCTTTGATGAAAGATATCCGACATATGCAAAGACCAAAGTCTGTTTATACACCTTCATTTCTCAGTCGTTGTACAGATCGCCTTTAAATCATCCCTCTGTTAGTTTGGGACACAAGCACGATTTTAAATCTTTAAAAGAAGTATTTGTTTACTCTACTTACAGCAGCATATAAACGTGTAGGTTGATACATTTCAGAAAGGTGTCTGTTATCTGGTGTGTGTTGCTGAGCTTGTGTGTGTGCTGCAGACATCAACGAGTGTGCGGACCCCGTCAACTGCATCAACGGGCTGTGTGTGAACACTCCAGGGAGCTACCTGTGTAACTGCCCAGCTGACTTTGAGCTCAACCCCACAGGAGTGGGCTGCGTGGGTGAGTCACACTTAAAGCTGGCCTAACCACTCTTTATTACATTCCTGACACATGAAAGTGAGGCTCCCATGTATTGATAAGCAAATATTTGTCTTAGATACCCGTGTGGGCAACTGCTTCCTGGACACTCTTGATCGTGGTGATGGAGGAATCTCCTGCAGCGCGGAGATCGGCGTGGGCGTGACCCGGGCTTCCTGTTGCTGCTCCCTGGGAGGAGCCTGGGGAAACCCCTGTGAACTGTGCCCTGCCCCCAACTCCAGTATGTACCACAGGACCTCGACTGATCAATCACCTTTATTTACTGCAAATCCACATGTCTTAGCTAAAGTTATTTAATCAGACTTTTCTGAAATGGAGAGTCACACTAACTTGCTGTGTGTCTTGTCCGTAGCGGAATACAAGACTCTTTGTCCAGGAGGAGAAGGCTTCAGACCCAACCCCATCACTGTTATCCTGGAAGGTAAATCATCCAGCTTTCTCCGTTTTTAAGTCTTTTTTTGGCAATGGCAACCACCATTACAAAACACTAAATGTTGGCTTATATTTTTAGAATCAACTAACACTTTCAATTATTCTCTAGATATTGATGAGTGCCAGGAGCTGCCAGGTCTCTGCCAGGGTGGCAACTGTATTAACACCTTTGGCAGTTTCCAGTGTGAGTGTCCAGCAGGCTACTATCTCAATGAGGAGACTCGCATCTGTGAGGGTAAGAGCTGGAAGAGAAATCACACTGAATTAGTTTATTGAAAATTAACAACCTGCTCTCCCCTCACATTTTCTTTCATTATCTGTTATCATATCTTTACATACAGATATCGATGAGTGCTCAGCCCACATCGGGATCTGTGGGCCTGGTACCTGCTACAACACTCTGGGCAACTACACCTGTGTGTGTCCCCCTGAGTACATGCAGGTCAATGGAGGAAACAACTGTATGGGTGAGTGGGGAAAGACCTACAAGAAAATGGTCATCTATGTCTTAAACTTAAAAAAAAAAGCATTCACCGTTTGAAAAGGAAAAACATTTCTAAATGCTGGCTCTCAACTTTTGGATTTAAAGGCCTGTCTTCCTCTTTGTAATGCAGACATGAGGAAGAGTGTGTGTTACCGAAGCTACAATGACACGTGTCAGAACGAGCTGTCCTTCAACATGACCAAGAAGATGTGCTGCTGTGCCTACAACGTGGGAAAAGCCTGGAACAAGCCGTGTGAGGCCTGTCCAACTCCCGCTACCAGTGAGTCTCAAGAAACACGAGAGAGGCATATTCTGAAACAGCCGAAACGTCGCCAGACGAGTGCATTTTCATTCCTGCCGCTGAGCGTCTCCTGTCCTTGTCTGTTTCAGATGAGTACCAGTTACTGTGTGGTAACCCGGCTCCTGGCTTCATCATCGACATCCACACTGGCAAGCCGATCGGTAAGGTCAAAAGGGCTACGGTAGCAAAAGTGGTGCTGTAACAAGGTACACTTTGCATACTGACATGCTGGGGTGTTGTTTTGTACAGATATCGATGAGTGCAGGGAGATCCCTGGTATCTGTGCCAGCGGAGTGTGTATCAATCAGATCGGGAGCTTCCGCTGTGAATGCCCTATGGGCTTCAGTTACAACAACATACTGCTCATCTGTGAAGGTAAGACTCTCTCCCTTTTTCTTCCTCTTACTGTGTTTGTTGCAAGAGAAGAAACGGCAACTATCTGTGATTGGAAAACCACGCCCACCTATTATGAGACGATGAGCACATGGCGGTGTTACATAGATTTTACACACACAAAAGTAAGTACCACACACATGTGCACACACTTTTACCTCCCCACAGTTTATCTCCTCTTTTGACCCCGCTGCTGAATCATCGCATACGTATGCCTTTCTTGTACAGTATAGAGTACTTACTTCTGGGACCAACACTTACCACCAGTTCGACACTGAATCACGCCAACACACCCGACACACACACAAATACAGGTTACACTCAATCACTGGCCGAGAGGCACTTTTACAAGCAGTCCACTCAGTGGAGTTAATGCTGCCTTTCCCCACAGAGTTATGCCCCTGTAAAGACAAGTATAGTGGCTCTGAAAGAGAGCACCTGTCTGGACCTTCAATCATCCAGACCAGAACCTGCCAGCGACTGACTAGCGTCCGAACTGCACCAGAGCTAAAATGGAGCTGTTGTGTTTCCTCTCCTGCTGTCCACAAGCTGACTGCCTGCTTTGAACAGACAGTTATGGAGCCTGTGATTGATGTTCGCTGTTTCTCTTTTTCTTCCCCCCCTGCATAGATATTGATGAGTGCAACAGCGGGGACAACCTGTGCCAACGAAACGCCAACTGTATCAACATTCCAGGCAGCTACCGCTGCGAGTGCTCGCCGGGCTTCAAACTGTCCCCCAGTGGGGCCTGTTTGGGTGAGTGCAGCCTGTCTGACAGGCCTTACTGAGGTTTCCTATCTTAAGATGCCAGAGAGTTGGGCCAATTGTGTTGGTGATGTGAGGAAAATGTAAAACATGGACATCCCTTGTTGAGGGGAAATTATTATGATTTGCATTTTACGGGGCAGTGGAAAATCTGCTGAGTTAATTTAAACCAGCTTTTGAATTTGTTGTTGAATGTAATATTGTTTTAAATCTTTAATACGTTTATAATATGTCAACTTTTTTAATTTTTTTATAATAATTTGTTTCTTGTTCAGACCGTAACGAGTGCCAGGAAATCCCTAATGTGTGTAGCCATGGAGAGTGTATTGACACACAGGGAAGCTATCGCTGTCTCTGCCACAACGGCTTCAAGGCGACTGCTGACCAGACCATGTGCATGGGTGAGAAGCTCAACCTAAAAATACACAAATACACACAGCGGTGTGTTGCATGTAATCCTGCATAGTAAGTCTAAATGCTGTTCCTTCTGTGTGTATCTTAGACATCGACGAGTGTGACAGACAGCCATGTGGTAACGGTACCTGTAAAAACACTGTGGGATCCTACAACTGCCTCTGCTTCCTCGGCTTCGAGCTCACACACAACAACGACTGCATGGGTATGGATCATTTACTGTACTGCTCTACAAAGGTCAACAGCAGTCAGTGTCAAAGTCTTTATTTCAGAAGCTCTGGATGTTTCTGGTTGTGTTCGTCAATGGATATAAAAAATGAGAGGTATGTTTAGAGAGTCCTTATCCTCTTACAGACGTAGATGAGTGCAGTGCCCTCCAGGGCCAGGTGTGCAGGAACGGACAGTGTATCAATGGACTCGGCTCCTTCCAGTGTCTCTGCCATGAGGGTTATGAGAATACTCCGGATGGGAAAAACTGCGTTGGTAAGTCGGTGGCATCATGGGGTATTGATTGACTTTCATACACGACAGTTTGTCTGACATACACAGACATAAACACACATTCTCTGATTTGTACATTGTGCCATTTTTCACAGACATCAATGAGTGCCTGAGTCTGCCCGGCACTTGCTCTCCGGGAACCTGTCAGAATCTGGACGGATCTTTCAGATGCATCTGCCCTCCTGGCTATGAGGTGCAGAATGACCAGTGTATAGGTAAGACACACACACACACACACATATAGACAAGCTTCAGTCCAGACTAAATTCTCCACTCATACTCAAAACACACACACTGAGCCATCTGCTCTAACACACTCTCACAAATACAGCACCACAGTTTCCCAACCTCCCTCACTTCTTTTACGTTCCAGATATCAACGAGTGTGAGGTGGAGCCTAACATCTGTCAGTTTGGCACCTGCACCAACACCCCCGGTAGCTTCCAGTGCACCTGCCAGCCGGGCTTCGTACTCTCTGACAACAAACGGCGCTGCTACGGTGAGAGAAGCATCTTGAATGAATATGCTAATGTGACATATTTTATCTCCCTTACTAAGGTGGTGGAGGAGGTTTCTGTCTTTGCGTGTCACATGAATACCAGACCAATTACTGTCCATTATTTTTCCTACGGCAGATACCAGAGAGAGCTTCTGTTTCACCAAATTCGAGGCAGGAAAATGCTCCGTCCCCAAAGCTTTGAACACCACCAAGGCCAAGTGCTGCTGCAGCAAGATGCCCGGAGAGGGCTGGGGACTTCCCTGTGAGCTGTGCCCTCGAGAGACTGAGGGTGTGTAACAACGACACTCACACGCACACAGAGCTTTAATGAAGACATCAGATGCACCCAAAGACATTTGTGAGAAATAATAAAGCTGACCTTTTTTTGTTGCGTTTCCAGCTGCTTTTGACACTCTGTGTCCCTTCGGCCTCGGAGCCCTGCCTGGACCGGGAGATGCTCGTGAAGGTGAGGGCTGAAGCGTACATCAACTCTCTCGGATTTAGTGGCCGATGGTGGACATCTTTTATATATTTAAAAAATATGCACATTTCCTCCTGCTTTCTTTAGATATGAATGAATGTCTGGAAAACCCAGGAATCTGCCAGAATGGTATCTGCATCAATACAGATGGTTCGTTCCGCTGTGAATGCCCCTTCGGATACAACCTGGATTACACCGGAGTCAACTGTGTTGGTGAGATGGTTTCTGATATTAAAGTTAACAATCTGCAACATTGGAATCATAGAAGACGAACTGAGTGTTTTGAGAATTCATACTGAAACAGCCGCAATGGAGTAGACATCAAATCAATGACTGCCGCTTGCAGGACTTTTTTTTAGGGACTTTATTCCCCGTGTCTCAGAATATATAATTAAAATCAGCGTGGTGTTATTTTTTATCACCAGTAGCAGCCTTTTCCCGCATTAGAGCCTGATCTATTTTTGGACTAACATTTAAGCTGCTAATGAGTGCTTTCACAGTCTCAGGTATAGTAAAAATGTGTCATTGGTTTTAATTGCCTGCTCTATCTATACCCCGCTTCTCTCCAGACACTGACGAGTGCTCAATAGGAAACCCGTGTGGAAATGGAACCTGCACCAATGTGGTGGGAGGTTTCGAGTGTTCGTGCCAGGAGGGCTTCGAACCCGGAGCCATGATGACCTGTGAAGGTCAGTCACTTACTCAGTAACACAGTGGCACAGGTAAAATGAGAGTGAATTAAAAGAAGCTGTCTCTCTTCTTGACTCCAGACATCAACGAGTGCTCCCAGAATCCTCTGCTGTGTGCGTTCCGGTGTGTTAACACCTTTGGTTCCTACGAGTGTATGTGTCCTGCTGGCTACGTGCTGCGAGATGACCAACGCATGTGCAGAGGTGAGAGAGAACCGCAGAATTCATTTCTGCAATGTGTCACTTTTAGCTGCTTGACTCCTGCCGACTCCTTAATTCTTTGACGCCACTGAAACAGGATATAGTTTTCATTTTAGCTGACTGTTGTGGTTTTACTTAATGTCCCTCACCAGACCAGGACGAGTGCTCTGAGGGCCTGGATGACTGTGACTCCAAGGGTATGACCTGCAAGAACCTGATCGGTACCTTCATGTGTATCTGCCCTCCCGGCATGCAGCGCAGACCGGATGGAGAGGGATGTATGGGTGAGTGAAAATGTTTCAGCCAATGTGAGAGGTTATCCTCAGTCCTCTTCGCTCTCCTCATCCTCCCCGTCCTTTTGCTCTGTACACTGGCAGACCTGAACGAGTGCCGCGCCAAACCTGGCATCTGCCAGAACGGACGCTGTGTCAACACGGTGGGAAGCTACCGCTGCGAGTGCAACGACGGCTTCGAGTCGAGCTCCACTGGAACTGAATGTATTGGTAAGATCACAACTTGCTGAACAACATTGTTGTCTAACACTGTTAGGGTGAAGGTGTCGTAACCTCAATTGTGATTATACTCTTAAATTCAGTTGAAGTTCAGCAATACATATTTTTTTTCTTCCACCAACTAACCGCGAACCCTCCTCGTGTCCTGTTATCCTTTCCTTCAGACAACCGTAAGGGCTACTGTTACATAGAGGTTCTGCAGACTATGTGCCAGCAGTCATCCACCAACAGGAACAGTGTGACCAAGTCTGAGTGCTGCTGCAACATGGGCCGAGGCTGGGGGTCACAGTGTGAGCTCTGCCCGCTGCCTGGCACCGTACAGTACAAGAAGATGTGCCCGCTTGGACCTGGCTACACCACAGACGGTAGAGGTGAGTAGCGCGCTGAATTTAGATTCAATTTCATTACCACAATCTTTTACAGTAAAAACAATACAAAATAAACAGCGTCGAAATATAAATTCGGGAAGGAAACCAAGCAGGTTTGAGGTACATCAAGTTCAATGCAGCTCCCACTGTCATAAAGAAATGAGACTGGCTTGTGCTGGCTTTGTTGAATTATTTGTTTGGCAGCAAGAGTACCTGACTAATCCAGATCACTTTCTAAAATGCCTCCTTACTTCCAGACATCAACGAGTGCCAGGTGATGCCAGATCTGTGTCGGAACGGTCAGTGCATCAACGCCATCGGATCCTTCCGCTGTCACTGTAATGTGGGCTACAAAACCGACTTCACTGCAACCTCCTGTGTTGGTATGGCTGATCTCTGTCCTGCTAATAATCTCTCTCGTTACCAGACAGTTAGGTTTGAAAGGCATTCGGTTTTATCTATACTGAACAGCTGTCTGTTTTTTTCCCCTCTCTGCATACTCCAGATATGGATGAGTGCACTCTGTCTCCGAAGCCGTGTAACTTCCTGTGTAAAAACACAGAGGGCAGCTACCTCTGCTCCTGCCCCAGAGGATACAGCCTCCAGCCAGATGGAAAGACTTGCAAAGGTAGGCGGACTCTTAATTAATGTTCGCTGGTTATTTCATAGCTCTTTTTGACTGCTCCCGTAGCTGTTCCTATGGTATGTTAGCATCTGAATTGTAAGTCGCTTTGGATAAAAGCGTCAGCTAAATGACTGTAATGTAATGTAATGTAATGATAGTTAACCATATGAGTTTGCAGTTTGTGCACACAGGCACATTTTCAGGCTTTTCTCAACTTATTTCTCAACTATTCTTTTAAAGCCAGCAATAGCACTAAAAGGCTTTTAATGGTTCAGAACGCTGCAGCTAGAATCTTAACAAAGACGAGAACATTTGAGCAAATTACACCAGTTTTACCTTCCCTTCATTGGCTACCTCTCCATGCCAGATCAGACTTTAAGGTGCCTCTGATAACTTTTACATTTACAAAATTGTAAATGGACCTACCTCAAAACAAAAGCCCCTTTTATTGAAAATAAAAGCCCCAAACTCTCACTGTACGTTAACAGAACTTTTCAACAGCCATCATTCATACCGGACAGGCCATTTCTGCAGAAATGGCCTGTCCGAGTTACTACTATTGTGTGTTACAAATGAAATATTGTTCTCATATAATTCTATATCAACAAGCTTTATGTCTTTGAGTGTCCATCCCTCTATGTAATCTGGTGGCCGTTAAGTGCTTTCTTCATTCCCTCTTAGATCTGGATGAATGTTCGTCCAAGCAGCATAACTGCCAGTTCCTCTGTGTCAACACCATTGGAGGCTTCACCTGCAAGTGTCCTCCCGGCTTCACACAGCACCAGACTGCCTGCATCGGTGAGTACAAGAGAGGAGGACATCAGTGCTACCCCGCACAGACAAAACGCTTTTTATTAAGGAAGAACAAGAAAAACAAAAAAATGCATCTTTAATTCAAATCAAATCCGTTTCTCCTCTCTTTGTAGACAACAACGAGTGCTCCGCTCAGAACAGTGGGTGCGGTACCCGGGCCTCTTGTGTCAACACGCCTGGTAGCTTCAACTGTGAATGCACCAAAGGTTTCTCCTTGGACAACACAGGAGTGGAGTGTGAGGGTGAGCAGACACAGCAAACCTTTACATTTAGTGAGAAGAAGGTGTCTCACACGGGGGGCCTTTTCAATTCCAAAGTCACGGGAACATGGATGAAGTTCTGCTGACGCGTTTGTGATCAAAGGCGGCAGCAAATAGTGGTTGCACCGATTTGAAACCGATTTGGAATTAAAACTCGTAATTTTCATGTTCCTGCAGATGTGGATGAGTGCGGCAGCAACCATCGCTGTCAGCACGGCTGTCAGAACATGATGGGAGGTTTCCGCTGTGGCTGTCCTCAGGGCTACGTGCAGCACTACCAGTGGAACCAGTGTGTGGGTGAGTTATAGACTGTCATGTTGACAGTAATGAACAACAAAGGCACCAGTACACAGTAGTAAAGAGGACCTGGGGAATCCATTGAGGTTGTAGTATTTTAAGGCTGCAACAATTTGTTAATCTATAGTATCATTTAATATGCTATAGATTAAAATATTTATCGTATAATACATGTATTTTCTTAATAAAATACAGAGGAATAATACATTTCTTGATTGATCTGATTTCATTTTGACAATAAAATATCCATACATGTCTACTGTTTTATAGATTTCTATATTCGTTCCTGGTCATTTCATGTTAGTATATTACTATTTGTATAAATAAATCCTGAACAACATGAAACCGGACAGAATTATACTAAAGCATTTGTTTCAGAAGTAATTTGAAAGCATGTTTCTGTTAACATTTTGATGTAAGAATGTTCTAAAGATAATCATCTCATGATGATATAAGCAGTAATGCTGAATTATCATCATCAACATGCAAAAGAAATGTCACCAGATATGTACTGTATCATCTCCTGACACGCTCTCTCTGCGCTTTTTTTTGTCTTTCCTCCACAGATGAAAACGAGTGTCAGGCATCAACAGTGTGTGGCTCGGCCTCCTGCTACAACACACTGGGCAGCTTCAAGTGTGTGTGTCCCTCTGGCTTTGACTTTGAGCAGGGCGCTGGTGGCTGCCAAGATGTGAATGAATGTAGCAAGAGCGCCAACCCCTGCATCTACGGCTGCTCCAACACCGACGGAGGCTACCTGTGTGGCTGTCCTGGAGGTTTCTACAGAGCCGGACAGGGGTGAGTGAACAGGAATTCAACAGATCATTGCAAACAACTGGTATTTCTTGAGTAAAAACTGGTGTCACTAAACATTTATTTTGAATAATTCCTGGTGGCACCATCTGACCATAAGAAAACATTTTTCAACAGAGTTTTGCTCATGAATTTGAAATGAACTTCCAGCCCTCTTAATCAACATGCTAAACTCTCTTGTGGTTTCCATCCAGTCACTGTATGACGGGCTCAGGTTTCCCAGCCCAGTTTGAGGAGGGCGATGAAGATGATAGTCTGTCTCCTGAGGCCTGCTATGAGTGTAAGATCAACGGAGGAGGAGGAAAGAACGGACGACACAAACGCGACGCTGACGGAAATGAGCTCCACCAGGTAACTGTGTTGACAAACTGCTTCTCGGTGCTTGTCGCATTGGGTACGACAATTCACAATAAGTGTGCTCGGATTCATAGAAAATCAGTTGTTGAGGTCTGTATCTTCTGCTACCTCGGGTTTCATCTCGCTCCTTCTGTCCCTTTCCTCGCTATAGGAACCAGCAGTGAGCATGGCCAGCATAGACATCCAGGCCTCCATCCCCATGAACCTTTCTCTGTCCTCGCTGCACAACAAGGAGCCTCTGCTAGAGCTTCTGCCGGCCCTGCAGCCCCTGGAGCACCATGTACGCTATGTCATCACCCACGGCAACACTGATGAACACTTCCGCCTGCTGGAACGACGCGACGGAAAGAGCGTGCTCCGGCTCGGCAAGAGGCCGCCTCCAGCGGGATCCTACCGGCTAGAGATCGCCAGCCTGCGGCTGTTTGGGCCCCGGAGACTACACCAGCTGGAGGAGCAGCACGACAGTGACTACCTACAAGGGGAAATGGGAGACGCCCTGCGCATCAAGCTGCTCATCCACCTGCACTGAGCTCAGGGCACGCTCACAATCCTGTTCTGGACTGATTCCTAAAGCCTTTGAGTTTTAACCTTCCCTTTTATCCAATAACTCCTCCCCTGCAGGACCATCCTCACCAACAGGGGTAATCAAGGGCTACGAAAGACTGAGTCAATCAGCCCAACTCTACCACCACTTTGTTACTGTTTATGTTATTATATGTTCATGTTTGGTTTGTTGGTTTTTTTTTACCCCCTTACACTCCCCCCTCCACTTGTATCCGACCCAGCACTCATTCTCTATTGAGAGAGCCAGCGGAGGAGATGGCCGAGAGGTGCCCTAGTGCTTGGACCATAGTCCTCTAATAAAGACAAAATGGCAGACAGATGGTTCACAAGCCCATGAAGCATTTTTGTAGACATGCAAGACAAGGAATTACACAGAAAAAAGAAATGAAGTGCTGAGAGTGGCCAAAACTGTCTTAATGCAACTTGTGTTGTAGTATTAAAATCACGTGCCGGATATTAAGTGATGTCTTTCTGTTTAGTGTTCTAAAGAAGTGATATTACGCCTTAATATAAGGGGTTAGGTGCCATCATGGTGGTCCAAGGACTTTCTCACCTCTCTGTGATCTTGGTAAAAAATCACAACACTGGGGACTGCCCCTCTCAGTATTGTAGTGTGTCATTTAATGTATTTGTGCTGTTTGAAAAATGTTAACACGAAGGACTGCAACATTTACACAGCATTTCAGGTTCTTTGGTCCATAGCGGTCTGTTTTATAGCTCGATGACAACTCATTTTTAGACGAGAGAACAGCAAGCTGGGTTCTACTCTGATGCAACTGACTTTTGTCCTGCCTGCGGGCGGCGGCAAGCAGGGATTAGCGTGTTTGCGTGTGTGTGCTGTCATGTTTGGTTATCTCAGTACTCCTCACAGAGTGTGGACACCATGCTGTGATGCTGACTTTAAAACAAAAGAGCGGGCTTAGTGTCGCTCAGCATGCATCACGGGCAGGGAAATACACCTGCTAGTAGCTTTTAGACGTAAAAGAAGATAGATCAGGTCACGTTGTATTTATCCTTGTAGGGATTTAAGACTTCAGGTGCACTGATTCTCGACCTGAGAGACAGCTTTTTCCTTAAGTCCAAAGTTGTTTCCGCTTGTTGGCTGTCAGAGGCTTGTTGCTTCTCCTGGGTTTTGCATTTTTCAAACAAACTCCTGGACATAAATGCTTCAGGGTAACAGAGCTGTAGCTGACAGCCCGTGTTGGGAGGCTGAGCTTGACTATAAGCTGTCTTTATCTGACTTCTTTGACTTGAGCTTGATGTCTTGAGGTCTGAGCCTCGTTTACAACACAAAGAGACACACAGCTGCTTTGAGTAACAGTCTCAAAGGTACAAGACATGTTAGCCTAAGCTGTAACTAAAGGTGTTGCTTTACAGTGTAGGCACGCACAGGTGAACACGAAACCTCACAAAAAAAAAACAAATGTCCATCAGGTCATCCTTCATTTCTCGTGATTTTTTTTTTTCTCTCAAAGAGAAATACGGTGCTAGATAATACCATCTCATACGCTGTACAAAGAAAGTGCAGTCTTGAATCGGGATTGCAAAATTTACTTTCTTTTTTGCTAGGATTTATTTGTATTGTGTGTGTCTGTCTTTTGTATTGTCTCAGTGCTGAAAAAAAAAACAATATTATCAAACTTGCTTCTTGAAAATTAAATTGTATATTTTTAAGTGAAATGTAGATGTTTTTTTGTTTTTTTTTTAAATGCCAAGGCTGCCGAAAACAAATGCTTACAGTAAACCCAATATTGAAGGCCTTTATGTGCTGTTGACTTTGTTTTGTTGAGAAAAAAAAAAAAGAAGCAAAACCAACACAAAGTAAACGCAAGACATTGTATTTGTTTGTATCGTTTGAAACCACTGTCACCATTCAAATCAGTTGTCAGCAAGTTAAATCAGAACACGTCAGACTTAAAGATAATTACCATTCCCATCATCTATTATCTCATACAAGCTTACACTGTCTGTACAATGCCATAAGGATCAATGACCATCTCCAGCTCCGGTCTATGGTGCTGAACAATAATCCTTCTCTCTTAACAGTCAAGGTTGCTGCACTGCCCCACAGCCTAGGCAATGTTTATAATACATAACCATTTTTCTAACCTGGGAACCTTTGTATACTTTGTATCTTTATTGTCAGTTTGTAATGTTTCTTTTATTTGCCACTATGTTTAAAAAAGGCAGTGTTTTGCGTGTGCTTACTGTATCTCAGCGTCAGTGTCAAACTTGAAACGATGCTGTCGTCGCATTGAAATGTGTGCTTTATACTTTAGAAATAAGGAGCCTGTTGTAGTTCAAATGTCCACCATAAGCCTGACACTTGTTGATACCAGAGTCCAGCTGAAAGCTGAAATGACAATCATCCAGTCACACCATATCTACCAGCTGACGATCAATAAATCAATCAGCCATCATGGAACATCTTTTAATATGCTGAATGATCATCATTTTTGTGCAAAGTCAAAAACCAAAGATTTCTAACACCAAATGGTCTGTAAAATTAGAGTGATTCACATAATATTGTAAACTTTTGTCCAGTGACATTAACGGCAATAAAGTATTGTGGGGTATATTTTTAAGTCTTGTGTCCTGAATTCTTTTCTCCTGGGCTTGTGTGTGAATGTCGACGGCTAACAAAAGTCACACATAAGTAGTAATCATTTTATTTAATGTACAACATGAACAATGTGAACTTTCCACACAGTCCACCTCTCAGTGGAAATTAGGAAGAAGAAAATCCTTTTTTTTTTTCATTTTCGCTGATTTAACTCAGTGTATTAAAAAAACAAAGCAGATAGTCAGAAAAATATTTAATTACAAAACACAAGAATAGTAAAGCTACCTGCTTTGCCTCTCTCTACGCTGTGGCTGCATGACTACCTCAAAAATCCACAGTCTAAAGATCGATACAGTAAGTAGGAAGAGGGCAGAAAGATAGCAAAAAGGAGACTCACAAACTTGAGTCAAGAATAGAAAAATAAAGCTTTCTTTTGCCTAAAGTTTGCCGTTTGCTTCATCACCACACTTGGCAGGCTGACTAAAGCAAAAAACACAACCAGTGAACACAAACTCTACTTGCTGTAATAAGAGATTATAGTTTCAATATGGCTTTTCAGTTATAGACACAGTAACACACAAAACATACACGGTTTTATGGAGACTCAAACTACCTGCTTCTTAAAAAGCATCTGAAATTGCAGTTCTGCTCCAGGATCAATGTCCAAAGTGAAAAAGAAAAGAAAAGTGTGGATTTGTGCTCCTTGATCAGCACTTAACACTTTAATAAGGTTTTAGGTTCATTAAAGGGGCATCTGCTTTAGTGTAAACTCCTTCATTTAAGTTCTGCTTGTGTTCTTGAATGTCGAGTGTTCTCATCAGAAATCAAACTATGTGGTGAGCAAAAGGTGATCTTCCCAAAATCATATTGTGTTTTGATACTGGCAAGCTCTGGAGTTTGGAAAACCTACCCCTAAGGTGATGCTGTAGCGTGACGTAACATGTTGAATGGGTACAGTAGGTCAGGTTAAGGCAGCTGTGCAGCTCATTATTTCTGTCCTTCATGGTTCAACATTTGGGTGTTTGGCTCGCAGGGATTCCGGTGGTCTGTGTGTCTGTTACTGAACCAGACTTGTTATGCTTACATAGCTTCCTGCAGCCTCATATTTACATCAGTAGACAAGCTGCAATACAGTGATTAAAAACCAGCATTAGGCACACCCTCCTGTAAAGAGTGCATTCACAATATCATGAATTGGTACAGTCCATTTCCACATCTAAATTGGTTTTAAATATCCCGTCTATGTGCAATGAAACATTCCCCTTTCCACTCTCTCTTTACACATCAACCTACACCAGTGCATAATCAAACTGGCCCCTCTCCAGCCCCTCCTTGTGATCAGTCCAGGACGATGCAGGCATGCGGCTATAGGGGTCCAGCAGGATCCTGAAGCACCTGACCAGCAGGAAGACCAGGAAGAGCATGAGGAGGCCTACGAAGGCCAAGGCGGTGCGCTGCTCATTGTCCGCGCCAACCAAGGACAGAGGGGGGCTGCTGCTGCCACCGCCAGGACTGCCGGGGAGGGAGGAGCTGGCCGGGGACAGCAGCAACTCGTAGTCAAGTGTGGGCACATTGTTCATCCTCCAAGAGGCCCGCAGGCAGGGCTTACACACTGACTGGATGGTTGGTGTATTGGGAGGAGGTGCGGAGAAGGATGAGAACTTGTTCATGAGGGGTGGCGCAGAAGGTAAAGGCCTCACTGGAGATTGGGGAGTTTGAGAACAATGCTTAATAACTTAACAAGTTGTATATTGTATTCCCTGTTTGTTGGGTGAAGGACATGCAGAGCTTTTTTTCAAAGTCAGAAAGTGAAGGTGTATAAGATGTGTGTATTCTGATCACGGCCGGACTTGTACACACATCTTCCTCTGCTGGCCAGTGTGTCGAGTCAAATCAAGGTGAGTTAAAGCGACATGACCCAGAAAGGCCCCGCCCTACTGTGCTCTGACAGTGCGACAGGCACAGACACACACACACACACACACACACTTAGTATTAATTACTTTTCAGTATCACACATTTTGAAGAACCGAATAAACAGTGTAACGAAGCTCTACGCCTTTCTTAGTCGAGTGACCGACCTTAAGGCGGTAATGTTTTTAGAGTGTTTATCAGGGCCACTCTGCCACATCAGCTCTCATTCTCACTCTCTATCGGAGCCGGCAGGACGTGATACTGCCTCCTGCTAATGCAAACACAACCAACACGTGTCTGATCACAGTCAAGGTCGGTGTTCTCAATGGGAGTTAATAGTGTTCAGATGGACTTCTAACACCCAATTGGGTATAACTGTTTAAGTGTGTGTGTGTGTTGTGTCACTGAACCTGAGCCAGACACAAGGCTATTTAAAGCATCTGCCAGCAACACCAGGTGTGTGTCAGTGTGTGTGACTAATTCAATCAGGAGGTCAGTGGATCAATGGCCCCGACTATAAAACAGTGCATCACCTTTGCTGGTGTTGCCTGATAAATGCAAAGTTGTCCCTTTATGCCCGGCTTGCTGTAGCGCGATAAGTGGTTCACAGCTGTCAAGTGTTAAAACAGGTCCTCAGAAACTGCCTCTCTTGACAAGTCGAGCAGCAACAAGAGGTTCTGAGAAGTTTGTTAAATTGTCAGTCATGAATGAAAAGTGGCTTCATCCAGTTTGATCTTCAGTCTACTGAATGTCTATTCTGTGTATGGGGCTCTTCGGCAGACATGACAGAGCATCGTTAACAGACGTAGTGTCGCCAGATGTTCCTCGTTAAGCCGAGCAACCAGTGAGTGACTGCAGCTCCACCCGCTGAAAAGAATAAGAGACATCTGGTTAGAAAAACATTTAGATTAATTGACACTAATAAAGCTCTGATGAGGACATTTCATTTTCACAATATCAGTACACAGTGAAATCCCTTAAAAACAACACTGCCTGCATTGCACAACTTTTCCTTTGAGACCGATTATTTCTAATGCGGAGCATAAGGAGAAGATTAAGTAATTCCTTCCTCATTTCATCATACGACGTGATCATTGTCACCCTTTGCTCAATAAGTAACAGTGACATTAGCCATCTGTGGGGAGAACACAGCACCAGCATCCTCTGTAATGACACTCAATTAGTGGGCTGATTACGGTGTCATTACAGCCACATTAGCAGTAATGAATACATGATAATAAACAGTGATACCACATTACATCACCCTCATTTGTCAGTGCACTGTTACACTGGGTCTTTTGTTCAATTGTTGACCCCCTTCATTCATTCGCTCACATGACGGAGGGGGAGACAACGTGTTGTGGAGCCTCATTAATAATCTAAAATCACATCTCCCCTGGAGGACAACGTTTCAAATCATTAAAAGGAAACGCAATACGCAAACCATTTTTGACCCGCTCAAACCTCTGAATGGAGTGGTGACTGGGCTGTTTGCTTTGACAAACGTGATAGCAATAGATATGCCGAGCACCGAGTGTGTGTGGGGGGAGATGTTTAGGAGAGACGAAGGTGAGAGGAGGCAGAGAGACGGTTGGAAACAGGAAGAGAGAAGGGACTTCAGAGGAAATGAACTGCGGTGCAGAGATTTGGTTAGATTTGAATTTATAACACATTCACAGTGAATTGGTTATTGTATGAGTGAATTATAGAACAATGCGAGATTAATAAATAAACAGTGCAGCAACTCAATGTATTGAGCTAAAAATAGGAATGTAGGATGGAAACAAAACAGAGGAAGATGAAAAGCTAATTATGTAGATGGTTAGGAGGAGGTAAAGATGGATGAATAGAGCAGAAGTTCCTTTG
The DNA here is from genome assembly GCF_910591455.1 of Pholis gunnellus. Lineage (NCBI taxonomy): Eukaryota > Metazoa > Chordata > Actinopteri > Perciformes > Pholidae > Pholis > Pholis gunnellus. The sequence continues at coordinate 9,488,587 of NC_136530.1, forward strand.
GTGAATGGGCAGCAGTACAGAGAGAAGAGGTTTGCTGGCACAAACCGGACTGACTCTCCTCTGCATGACCATGGTAAAATGCCTTTTCATATTCTCTCTCTCAAAGGTTTTATATCTGCTACTTCATCAGCCAGTGTCTCCAGGGTAGTTGGTGCAACAGAGTCAAGCTGGCAGCAGGATGACACACCGGGGAGGTGACACTGCGAATGAGTGTGCACTTCTGTGTGTGTGTGTGTGTGTGTGTGTGTGTGTGTGTGTTTTCCAGCTCGGCGCTGCCTCTGACTGTTGCAGAGCCCAAAAATAGGTCAGGAAACCTTGAAACTGTTGTCAAGGACATTGTTCCGGCTGACACCGTCACACATCTGCAGCTCCAGATCAGAAAGGCTCTCCAACTGTTATCATCTGCTGTGAGACTCTTTTTATCGTTAGCTTTGAAACCACACTTATGGCTCATACAAAATGTTTAGCTTATTAGGTAAAATGTTGTTCAGCAGTCACTCTTCACACCATTCTTTTAGTTTCTTTTGTATTCTATTCCTTTCACTTCACAGAGCGTGTAGCTACTAATACAAGCAGCAATTAAAGACCTTAAACCACCACATAATCAAATACCAAACCTTGCCCAGGACGGATGCTCACTGCACAGGAGTAAACTCATGAAACACTGCAGTGATGCAGACAGACCAGTATAATCCAGCCGTGAGACGATCAACTACCCACGCTCACTCACACAAGCATTAAAGCACACACTTTTGAAATATAAGTGGGCAAAAAAGAACATTGCTGACGAAAACCCCACAAACGGATCATTTCCATTTTGAATGTGAGAGGAGCGGCTAAAAAGGTACACACATAACCTCCTCATCTGATCCTATCCACCCTGTAATTATTTAGTGGCAGCATTTTCCATTATCGCTCACTAACTCATTATGGAGAGAGTTAAAGCATTAGTTCCCTTTGAAATGGTGAAATGCCTCATTGTATACAATAATAGGTATACCATTACTTCTACATATTGTATATTGATTTATTTAAGCAATTAACTGTGGTCACAAGTGTAAAAATGGTAGATTTTATAAAAAGGAAGTTAAAATGGCAAATGTAAAATGGCAACAAGACTTTGTGGAGTCAGCGGTCAGAAATCAGTCATGGGCTACCAAGTGCGTGTGGGTGTGTGTGTGTAGGTGTGTGTGTAGGTGTGTGTGTGTATGTGTGTAGGTGTGTGTGTGTGTGTGTGTGTGTGTATATGTGTGTAGGTGTGTGTGTGCGCATGCGTGCTTGAATAAGTCATTGGGCGGTAGAGGGAGGACAGACAGAGATTGCTCAGCTTAGTTTCCTCCTCGTTAAGTCTCGCTCCCACCATCGCCCTCCATCAGTCTCTCTCACACACACACACACACACACACACACACACACACACTGTCGTCCATCAGCCATCGTCTTGCTCGACTCGCATTAGCTCTCGCCCACTCCATTTCTCCTCCAGGACACTTCTTCAAAGCACCGTCGAGACCCCTGAGTTGAAGGGAAGTGAAGCAAACACTCGTCAGTCTTCATCAAAAAGCCCTTAAATGGACAACTCTCTCACACATGCATACCTGCGCATGCGCACGCGCACACGCACACGCACACGCACACACACACACACACGCAAGTGCACCATAGGGAACTCATTCGTTGGAATGAAAGCACACACACTTAAGCTAACTTGCATACATTGAGGACCGAGATGGACAGAGATTCACTTAAAAACGTACAGCGCACGCGCACACACACACACACACACACACACACACACAGCGGCACCACTGTCATCACTTCCTCACAGAGCCATTGATCCAGCTAACGTTGACAGAACTCATCAGGGTAAATGAAGAGAAGCTGAAAATAATGTTGTTACCTCTCAGGTGACCAGGGTGTCACCTTTTCCCTCATCTATCCGCCTCCCACTCTCACTGACTCACGCACAGTTTTAGTGCAGTTTTAGTGCTTTAAACCAGGGGTGCCCACACTTTTAAAATGACCAAGTCCAAATGATCGACCTACATCAACATTGCTATATATATATATACACACACACATCAGCATCATAGTTGCCGGTCGTCAGCGGGGGGGGGGGGGGGGGGGTGCTTGCGGGAGAGCGGTGCTTGCAGGAGAGCGACTGCTGCATCAGGCTAACTAATTAGCTCGCGGAGTTATGCAGTAGCTCGCGCGGTTCACTGTGCATACGTGGTGACCCGTGTGTTAGAAAAGAATGGCATGCGATCTACCGGCACTAGTGCACTGCCTCCGCGATCGACGTATTGGGCACCCCTGCTTTAAAACTCTTTAATCTACAATCAAGTTCAATTGAGATATTTTAAGCATTTACTAATGAACACTATTTGTCAACAATTCGAACTTCTGCTATGGAGACATTGAAGTCAAGTTTATCCATTTAGGCTCGTAGAAGTAGATATTTTCGGGTACTGATCATATTTGACATCTGAGCTGCATTTGGGTGAAAAGGGCAAATCTGTGAGGTTTCATTAATACATTTATGTGGGATGGAAGTTTTGTTTTCTGTTGCAGTGCCAAGAAGAAGAAAAACAGGGACATTTCAACAAAAACCAGACAGACATTGTGTTTGCCTTGTTTTGAAAGCTGTTTAGCTCTTTTTTGGATGTCTGCTCTCTCTCTCATCTCTCATGCACCCACACAGACACTCAGCCAGAGTCACACAAATTTCACATTACAGCAAAGACATATGTTCTTTTCAGAGAGGAAACCACAGACCACCAATGTTCTCCGTCTTCAAGCACACAGAAAGCCAAAACAAGCCAGCCACCACCAGGGTCAGTGCAGAGACAGCCTTGATTTGTCATTATTTATAGCCTGAGCAAAGCCACTCTCTGAAAGTAATTAGGCCTCAGAAACAAAGAGAAAGGGTGAAGAGAGAGAACAAGGGGAAAGCGCAAAAGAACAAGTGAGAGAGACGGTAAATGTTCCGAGTCTCAGCCACAGCCTGCTGGGAATTGAATTAACCCTTTCCAATTTGCTGCTTACGAAGATAAAGTGGGCCTGAAGAAAAGGCAAAAGGGAGCTGCTTGAGATCCATAAGCTCAGGTGGGTAGCCCCCTTCCTGTCAAAGCCATGCTGTTCACAAAACAGACGTACAGAATTACAGAAACTGGACATATTGTCAAAAGGGGCGGGTGGACTCAGTGAGAGCGAATCGATACCATCCATCATTAAGCCTTATAGATAAGTTTGATTCCTGCTGTGATTTGTGGGCGTTTGTCTGGGTTCATGCGTCACTTCAGGGAGCCGACGACTGCTGTGCGTCTGTGGCTAACACGGACGATGGGGACCCAGGGTCACCTTGAAGCTGCGAACAACAACAAACCGACTTTATCTGACTTAACCTAAGGCTGATAATACATCTTCACACACGCACACACATTTGTACATGTGCACACACAAACTTACAGACCAAAACATGCCCGTCTTAAAAGGTTGGGTTTTTTTGTAGCGCCTGAAAGAGACAAAGTGTCGGCGGAGTCGTTTCTCTGTAGCAGCTCCGCTCAGGGCCAGCCAGCTCCTCAGATAGCCCCCTTCATAATTAGGCTCAGTAGCTACAGTAATGGTGATAAAGTTGGGCAATTAAATATTCTGCTGTTTCGACACAGCCGGGCATTCGGCTCCGAGTACACACTTGCTTATGTATGTGTATTTGTGTGTGAGAGACGGATGTAAAGACACATTGAGAGAGAAAGACCCTGTTCCTTCACTGAGTACATGCAAATGAAAAACTGTGGGTGTGGAAAACACTCAAGACTGCTGACCTTTTCAAACCAAAAAAAAGGGTACAGCAACAGAACAAAGAGGGCAACGCACTTTATATTGATATATTCTTCAAGGACCTGTCCATTGTCATGAACACATGCACTTTCTCATCATTCCTCATCAGATTGAAGTAAGGATCTCACAGCGGGGATGCTTCTTTAAAGAGAAAAAGTGGCCCATGACTGTAGGAAACTGTTCACATCAGCACACGGAGAAACTCAGTGAACCAGGAGAAATGAACAAGGGACGGAGATATGGAGAGACAGACAAATGCAGTTGTGCACAGATGAAGGCGCAACGGGGGAAAAACAAGCCCTTTGTGATTCTCAATGCAGCTGAGCAATTCCGTCTTCGCAGCTGCCTACAATCTATCATTTTATCACTAGCCCAGATGAACACGAAGTCTATTTTCTCTATCGGCATGTTTAGGGTTTTCAAGGTCACTCCAGCATCAATATTCAAAGTCTTCAAGATTCTAGATAGTATAGTATTCATTTTGTGCAGGACGAGGTTTCTGATTTACCTAAACACAACGAGGCCTGATTAGGCACAGCTGCTGAGCAAAAAGTCTGCCCTGATGGGGTCACCTGCTGCAGGTTTTCTCCCAAAAACACCAAGTGGGATCAGACAGAAGGGAGGAGCAGGGGGGGGGGGGGGGACCTCCCCTCTATTTAGTTGTGTCACTCGACCTGACAGCCTGAATCACTAGCGTGTCTGACTGCCACTGGGAAATGTGGAGGAACTGGATGCTGGACGTCGTCCTGTCAATCAGGATGATCAAAACTATCGAATGCATTGTTTTGAATACTGCGGGATGCAATATATGGACACAAAACTAATTTGCTGGCATGCAGAACACCCACAGAGACACATACTGTACATAGAAAGATGTGCAGATGCAAACTCAGCTCTCACCCTGTGACTGTACGTCATAAGTGCATTTGTATTAGCGTCCTGATAGGCTAAGAAGCACATCGTTGACTGTGGTGTGTTCACAGTATTTGATCCGTAGCATCCTGTCCTTCACTCCAAGTCACAATCTGCCCTGTTCCTCAATTATGTTTTTCCCTTTGTTATTCTGTCAGGTTTAGTGTTTCCCGTTTCATTTGGTTACTCACCTGTTTCAAATCACTTCACTTCCAGCTGCCTTTGTGTTTTCCTGCCAATTTTGATTGTCTGCTCCGCCCTGATTAGCACCACCTGTCATCATTAATCCTTCTCTCCTGCCAGAGTTCTGCCTATCTGCACACCTGCTCTGAATCAGCCTCGTTAGTTCATCCCAGCCAATCAGCTCCTTTCCTGTTCCCAGTGTGTTTCCCCTGCCAATCAGCTACCTGCCCGTTCTCTTGCCTATTAACCTCATTCCCTTCACCTGAGCTTCTCCACCCATCTCTCCACCTGCACTTCATGCTCTTGTCACATCAATTTGTGTTTAAGTCCTGTTTTTTGTTATGTTCAGTTCTGCCTTGCCTGCACTGAACCTTGAATTAAAGTCATTACTCTGTAGCCTGTAGTCTTCTGTACTTCCACATTCTCCACTCTTCATGACACTGACCTTTGTTGTGTTTCTCTCCAATGAGCCAGTGCAAAATATATAAATTTTACTTTGCTATTTAATTTCCATTTTTGCTTAAGAATCAGCCTTACCAGCAATGGACAACAAGAGTGCAAGGGTGTGTGGGAGCACAAAGACTGCTTGAACGACTATAATATTGTAATGTAAGTTACTAAACACACAGCAGGTTGTTTATGAACAGTATATGCATGTATATACATGTACACTATATACTTCGTGCTTAGTTTTATATTTGACAATAATGGATAACACCTGGACCAAAATAGCTACACAGAATTTAAATGTGAACACTAAATTCCAGTGTTTTAAACTAATTTCTCTGAGGTGTCTGACAGATATAAGATAGAGTATGTTCTGCATTTATGGGATACATAGAGCGCTGCGTGCATTCCTTAAGCATAAAAAACCAAAGCATAAGGCACAACTTTGAAGTCTAAAGGCAAAAATATTAGACTTCAATGTAATTTCCCTGCTTTAAATTTGTAATGAGATGCTAAAAACATATATTTTGATTCCTTCATTTATTTTGTGCTATCTTAAATGCTGAAATAACTTGTGGTCTAATTCTAATCACACCTTTCCAGAATGTTTCCATGATTCACAGGCTCACAAACAAATGGCATAAAAACCACAGAAACGATTTCAGGTCATCCTTTCACGAGCTCAAAAGACCTTTATTTGAGAACTAAGAATATCACATCTAGTATTCGCTGGGTCTGCTGAGCCCTCTGCAGTAAAGCGAGCATGTCAAGAAAAATAATAACGGCAATAAAAATGAAATAAAAAAGACTAAATGCATACACTCACAGAGCGAACCTATTTGTGAATTTTATTTCACCAAGTCATGACTCGAAGCTCTAAATTACTTTTTTTTTATTTCTTCCTGTTGTGAAGCACCTCGGGGGCTGACTCAGAGGGAAAAACTGTCCTGAAACACATTTGTCGCTTCCAGCCATCTAACTCACTGATGCTGGCAGGAAGCAAAAGCAGCAAAAGCTGCTATATGGACTCATGAGTCTGAAATAAAAGTTGAACAAACCACCGTTCTCTCCTTCACCTCCACCACCATAATCAACTCTGTCATATCTGACCATCATTACCATCAATCCCTTGCAACACTCGCCCCCCTTCTCGTCCCTTGATTCCTCTGTTTTGAAAGAGTCTCCCCACCCTCCTTTCTAAAAACAATCCCCTCTGTCCCACCAGTCAGGGTGAACAAATGTCAGCCCAATCATATCCAACTACATTCTACATTCAACTCACAAATCACACGCATGAAATATTCACGTACAGTGATGAGGACGAAGTGGTGGCAGGTTGGAGTGTGTGGTTGAATGTGTGGATGTGAGATTGATGAGTCAGAAAGAGAAGAAAAAGTTTTATGTCAAGGATTATTCTGTATTCATTCAGGGAGAAAAGGCAATAGAGATAACAGAAGGAGGGTGCGAGTGAGCATGAGAGCAGCTAACACGGCCCATCCAACCCTATAATTCACCTTGGAAGAACCCCCTGCTGCTGTCACGATGGCTAACAGCGAAACACACCAACGGTAAAGACCTGGCGGTGAGGTGAGAGGGATGTCAGATGAAAGATGAGGTGAGATAGGACGGCGAACGGGCAGAAGGGAAGCCGAGACAGAGCGAGAGAAAGGATAGAAGCAGGGAGGAAAGTTGGAGAGCAGAATGGTTAATCCCTATGATTCACGTCTGCATTCAGACAGAGCAGAGGTCTGCAGCTAACCGGGGAGCACAGGGAATAGGGTGGCATCAATCAGATACATCTGGAGGTAAGAGGAAGAGGGGGAAAATTTGGGGAGGGTGGATATAGAAATGTCAGCACTCTTGAAGTCAGAAGACAGCACTTTCCTTCCATCAAGCAGCCATTCTGTCAAGTCCAGTGGGACTGAGCAGAGCCTGTGCCAGCCAGTCAACTGGCCCACAATGAAGGCCATATATATTACATGCCCTGCCCGCACGACACTCGCTCAAAATCAAGGTGGCAGTGGGCTTAGAGTCAGCATTAAGGAAGGCTGAAACTTTTCTGTAGACGGTAAAAGGAAATGACCTGAGACGTCGGAGCGAACTTGAGCCAGGATGTAAAACAATGCTTTTCAGTCCGGGATGAAAAAAAAACACTTGTACCACACCCATGAATGTGAAAACACAATGGCCGGTAAATTCTGTCCACCTTTTGAAAAGAATTGGAGCTTTAAATACTCGACAGTGGCAAAGTGCTGATTCAAACGGTGAAGGTGAAATAACTTTGCTCAGCAGGGTGCTGCCGACTGCTCTCATCCCCACCGACAATTGAAGCCACCAGTTGGAGTCCTAAGCACGGATTAAACACCAGAAGAGAAGTCATCACAAAGGCACAGATACATCACCTTGCTGAAGTGGAGGAAGTCATTTCAGCTGATTTGATTACCGAGCTTAGCGAGGTGGAGAGAGAGAGAGAGAGAGAGAGAGAGCCTAAAGCCTCGCAGATCAGAAAAGGGATGGCCAAACGACATCTGGGGCAGATGAAAGAAGAGCTTATCTGCACACTTTACTTCATGGTCCATCAGCAGATTTCATTCCAATAAGTGAATTGGCCCCCTTCTAGTATTTCCAGGTGAGTTAATAGACTCGCGCTGCTCTGGGGTCGAAGGGGCTATCTGGGGCTGACACAACAAATCCCGTCATTTATGAAAGGTCTATAAATAATGGGGTTGATGAATATTTGATGGCCGATCTTCACCAGGAAATCAAAACTGCAACATCTTGGAGGATCGCCTCACTCTTGCCTGTCAAGCTTGAAGGGCCCACGATGACTCCGCTGAGTCTCCTCTGTGCAGAAGACACAAGTCATTTTGCACAGAAGAACGCTCCACCTTCCTGCTGCCTTAGTGCTTCATGTGAGCAGGAGGCGTCTCTCCACGGGACAGCAGATAGGAGGTTTATGAACCCATGTGCTGCGATGCCACATTTCACACAGCCAAATTGAATCACGCTCAGTGTGACAGCGCTATTATTTCAGGGTTAATGCATTGAAGTGCCACAAAATGTGCGGGTGATTTCTTGTTCGGCGCTTCAGCGTGAAAAAGTAATTTAAGAACTGAACCGTACTACCGCATTGGAGTTTAAATGATGGCACTCGGAACATCGCAGCGAAGACACTCTAGTGACTTTACTTTGTCTCTCGCTCTGCTTTCAAATGAGGCCCGAACAACTTGATGAAACAACCACGTTGGTGGTGAGCAACAGAGAATAAATGATACAAGATATGGAACCTAATAACACAGAGAGAGAGAGAGACCGAGTGAGACAGCTGTGTGGTGGAGAACCTGATTCACTAATGTGCTCCATGTAATACTGTATATGCTGACAGGGATGTTAGGAGGGCTTTGTGGGTACACCCTCCAGGGTTTTCTCTTTCCTCTCCATCTCTCCTCTCATTACAGGCCATTACATGATGACACTGATGATGAGCTTCCTGCCGATCAGTGTCACCGTACCGTGCTGTCCATTTATCACAAGTGGTAAACGGAGAGTGGTCAATAAAGTAAAGTAGCCCCTTAATGTACAATTTTCCACTTTTTGTTTTCACATTCACGTTCTGTTCTGTATCAGCTTGTTCCAACTCTGCAAAGCTGTTTACATTGAGTAAACATTGAAACCCAAGATCTTTGCCTTGACTGGAAATATACTAGATGTGTCATTTTGTCTTGACATGTTTAATTTTTTTTTAACACTTTGGGCGTATTCTAAATGTCGGGAGTTTAGAATCAGGTTCTGTGGGTTTGAACAATGTTAGAATGCAGAGCATGTCTTTGTAATGAGTGGCCTGCCAGAGGGCGACTGCTTTTACAGTAAGACACCAACATTTCAGCAAACAGCTTTCATCAGGCCAAAATAAAGGCTCATTTTGCACTCTTTTTGCAGTGCTGTTTTGATAAAAACTCGTGAAAATGAGAACATAGTGTGCAGCTATACATAACCTTATTGAAATGTAGCCTTCAGCACCATACTGTACATGGCTGAGTATTCCTATAACTTATTGATTAAACAGAGAGAGTTGACCAGCTTTCCACCAGGGGTAATGTGCTTAGATTTTAATCTAAGAACATCAGAACGCTGCCCGCTGCTCAACAACCTCAATCCAGATTTTAAGATAACAAAAACTCAAGATTACTCATTACTGTTCAAAAGACGTGCTTAATTATTTAGCAGTTGTCACTGTTACACGAGACGATGTGGATGGAAGAAGCCAGGAAGGCCGTGGTGCATCCATCGCCTAGCACAGATTTCAGAGTCCTGGTGGGTAAATGATAAGCTGTAGACGAGCCAAAGTCAACACCTCCATGGCTAGAAGGCGGATCACATTAGACAATAACCGAATGGAGTGCCAATGCAGTGCTTACAAAGGGTTTTTTTTCCATATCCGCATCAATAGCAAACCTGAAAAAGCCAATGAAATTCAAAATACATTATGTGAGGAAATTAGATTTTTACTCTGAGTGACAGTTTTAAATTGAATTCCGGTATGTAGCTACTGCTATCTGTTGGATGTTTGCATCTGTGCTCTCCTAATGACCTACAGGGGAGTTGATACACACCCAATCTCAGCAGGGTAATTCTATCCACATTTCCTGAAGGTGCACCTTGCTTGAAGCTAAAAGGAGGAGAAGGAATTCTCTCTTGCCACACAAGCATTGTAGTCATTTCATGGCACATTTGGTCTATGATGTGGCAACCTGGTGATTTCAAATAAATCAAAGTCAGCAGGTTTGGTACAGTGATTCCCAGTAGCTGTCAGGTAGTGTTGTCTATTTCTGGCTGGACACATATCACCATGATATAACGTTAACAGGTACATTGTGTCAGCCAATAGCAATTTTTAAGTTAAAAACAGACACAGTAGACCGGATTGCAAGAGAATTGCAGAAATGCAAGAACTTCAAAAGTTTGACACAAATAATACCGGAATCGACGCACAGCGATATCTAAAATTCAAAAGACATGCAAGTCATTTTCAACGGTGTTTCGCATCTCAATCTCTTATAGATCCATGTGCGATAGTGATTGATCTTGCTTTAACTGCGCTGTTTTTGTTGTTTTTTTAAGATACAGGCGTTATAAACATTGCGATTGCAAATAGAGTCGAGAATATTACACAAACCTGACCAGGCGTGTTACCGCGGTGTCCGAACAGCTGCAGCTTCAAACTTTGTGATGCGCTCGTCTCTCCTCCTCCTCTTCCTCTTTCTCTTCCTCCTGGTGCTGCTGCTGCTGCTGAGCGTTGCTTTGCGAGGAGACGCGACGGGAAGCAGCCCGAGTCTCTTAAAGGTCCCCCACCCACTCCACCGCCCCCAGAGCGCACAGCCAATCACAATTATGCATACATAAACCATACACAAAAATACATGTTATGGTGGGGAAACAACTGCGGAAGTACCTCTGGTACATTTTGCAGGATTTGTCACTGCACAATTGATTAACTAGTATTTCTTGTTTGGAAACTGTATTCTCTTCTTTCTTTATAACATATATTTAGTAAATTAGGGGAAAGCACATAAAGTCTTTAATTTCAATGTTAGGTTCTTTTTTACAAGCCCTCTGAGATTTGTCTCTTATTTTTTGTTTTATTTTATCAAATGGACAAATAAGGAACCAAAGAATCAAACCTCCCTGAGGAATATTACTGTCTGTGAATATGGTCCTGCATAGATAGACTTGTACTCCTGGGGTACCATTAACTGACAATTAAATGTCTGTTATATAATGTCTATGTATCTTGTGTCTGTGTTGCTTTAAACTGTCACACTATTTCACTTCAACCCACACCAGACTGGTGTAAAATCAAAATGCGGTTGGTGTATAATATGCTTGTGTTCATCGAAAAGAAAATCCCAGCCATGCATTAATATAAATATTAAACCCTTATGATCCTGTTATACAAAGCTTGTAATGCAGGAATAGCCCAACACCGTGCATCTCACAGTTAATGTGACTTCACACAAATGACCCTTCCACTTACTTCTTCTTGTCCTCAACCATTTTGTTCTTGAGCAGCTTGTTTCACTCATCACATGCTCCTCTGCTGAAGTCCCTTCATTGAAAGACCAGCCCAGATTGCGTGGTTCACCTCAAAACTGTAGCTGTGTATGCAGCTTATCAAGTAAACTCACACCATTTTTAACCACTCTGCAAAAAAACTTCTTGTCTTGAATCAATATTTAAAAACCTCTTCTCGTCCCATTGGTTCATAAGCCATTGGTCCACACGATCTCTTCGTTTCTCTCCTCAACTCATTCCTTCCTCCCTCCATTTCTTAAACTGCCCAATCTGAAATGCTCCGTCCTCTTCCTGCTCTTGCAGTCCATGTGGGGGAACCAGTGGGATCCGTGCAATCTGTTGCCACCTGCTGCCATCCCTCCATCCCTCCATCCCACTGCCAGGTGCTACTGCTGCCAGTCGCCTCACCCTTGCTCCGAGCAGAGCAGGTCAGACCTCGAGTGTTGGAGCAGGTGGTAAACGGGAGAGAGAGAGAGAGAGCAGTGGCAGACGAGTCGTACGTGGAGAGAGGCCTTAATAAGATCTATTGCTGTAATTCTTTTGGTCCTCACAGAATCACCTCCACAGTTGATGAGTAGGAATGATGCCAAGAAGTAAGAGATGATGCTCCATGTGGAAATAACACTTACTAAACCCCTGCACTTACTGTATGACTGGATGACTGAACAACTGGCAAAATGGTAGAATCTGAAATTGTGCAGCGTGTCCAGCGAAGAAGCAAACCAACCCAAGCTGAGGTCTGATGACTTTTTGTATCCTCCAATATACATTTCCTCTGTTTACAGCAATCTCCCAAAACTCTGAGCGGAGGCCAACAAAGTGCAGGTTATGTTACTGGACAATGTGAGATATGCCCCGCTGGTTCATCTCACAATGGCGAGAGTGTGTGTGGGCGAACATAGCGGAGTGTTCAAACCTTTGTTAACCCAGTTGGACGTACTTCTATTACCACTGTGCTAATTCTAATTAAAGCCATTTTCTCTTGGAACAAAATGGCAGCTTCACATTAGGGGCTGGAAATGTGTGTGTGTGTATGTAAGTGTGTGTATAAGTGTGTGTGTTCATCCCCTGTGGAGTGACTGTGTGGGTGTGGGCAAGTACATTACGGATGTAATGAAAGTGAGTGTGTCACTTTCCCAGGCGTGTTTTTCAAATGTATGTGTGTGTGTGTGTGTGTGTGTGTGTAGGAGGCTGTGAGTAGAGCTACAGATCCCACAACTGACATGTTGACTAAAATCCGCTGGCTTGATAGCCTGATAGCATATGTGCATGATTGTGTCTGTGCATGCGTAATACTCCTGTAAGTGAAAAATTCTGGCTCTGTGTGGGTGGGTGGAAGCGCAGTTGGCCATGACCAATCAATAAGCCCTGATGATGAGATCTGAGGGGTGTCATTATGGTGGCCCCTCAGGCGTTCAACGCCTCCTCTTCCGTAAAGAGCATCGTTGTCTCCTCTGAACAAACACGCACCTCATTAACCTTTTGAGGCAAGACAAAGCCGAACAGACGCCACTACATGTTCAGTTGTTGTAAGCAAATACACTTTTTTTCTCTCTTTGGAACAAATACTTGTAATTTCTCAAAAGGTCTAAAAACAAGTTAATCCGCCTGGTTGTGTTTTAGCAGCAGTTCGGACGTTTTTCATAAGGTTGAAGGCTTAATTTCCTCCACTTATTTAAAGTGTCACAGTGAAGAAGTCTGTGATGAGATTTCAGCAGCATCATTTACTTATTGCTCCATTTGGAGCGTAAAGGTCCTCTCTAATTCAGTATCTGTTAAAGTTACCAAATAAAGTGATTTCTGTCAAGCTGACAGACCGAGCACAAAGCAATATGCGGCATTTTATGATTGTCAGCAGTGGAAATTAGTTTCTGAAAATATCCCACAATAATTCCAGCTTTCTGACTCACTATCTCACCAAAATAAACCTTACACAATTTAATAATACTTATATTTACAGTAGAAGCTCAAATAGGCATTACATCATCTGTAGACACAGTTTTTTTAATTGAGCAAACCGTTCAGCTCTGATGACAAAGTATGTTTGAGGAGAGTTTTCATGCAAGGCATGACCATTTCCTCCTCATTCCTGAAACCTAATCCGTCCCATGTCGACCACCAGCACATGGATTATTACACTAATGTGCTGGAAAATCAGTGGCCGCTGTTTTCAAAGTGAAAGTGGAAAAGTCAACAGGGTGTCTGAAAGCCATTAATAGCTCTGGGAATCAGAGCGGTTTTGTAGCCAGTGACTTTCAGAGCCATGTCACTTCCCCTGTGGTGTGTTACTACACATACGTGTGTGTGTGTGTGTGTGTGTGTGTGTGTGTGTGTGTGTGTGCGTGTGTGATCTTCACTGTAGGGGTTTGGCTGATTGAGTGGTATAAAGGGACCTTGCTAAATTGAGTGTAGGAAGATTGTCCTGACTCCTGAAACCAGAGTTACACAAGTGTAGTCCCCTATGAAACTCTGTGGGTGCATTAGCCGACCATGTGTGGCACTGGAGCAACGTAAAACATGAACCGCTTCGTTCTCATCCATCGTGAGCTGTTGAATGGGAACATCAACTAAATGCACAAATATAAATGAAATTCAGCAAAGATGCTTCCGTGGCTGAAACACAGTGCTGGATCAGCACATTTCTGCAGCATGCATGTACACGTAATCTGAACAAGCAAAGGAGTAGACGTCTAATTACACGAAGCTAAAGACACAGAATTCCAAATACTTCTTCGTGACAATTTATAGAATGATCTTTGAAGTTTAAACCCACAATTCAGCAGTTGGAAAAAATAAATACAGTTTGAATGTGTGTGTGTATACGTGTGTGTCTCTGTGTGTCCTCTGCTGAGAGCAGAAGCGACGTCTCCAGGGTGGTTTTCCTACAAGCTGCAGGGGAGGTGGTCGGTGAAAAGGGTTTAATCGTTCCCTCTCAGTCCCTGCTATGGAGCAACATTCATCATTCAATAGCTTTACCCTTGATTGTCCCAGCACCACCACTGTGCAAGCTCACACACCCTTCCAGTCCCTGACAGACAGACACACGCCTTCACCTATCAGTCCCCAAACTACTCCTCTTTGCTGTTCCACGCTGAACGGGCCATTTCATATTCTATTTTTCTTAGTATGCTGTGTGTGTGTGACCGTTTCACAACAGTTGGATTGTACTGTTATTGAAGGAGTTGCGTAATAGCCTACAATGTAATTTAATGCATTGTGTGTAAAGTCCAATAATGGCCATATTTTTCCATTGTTTTTTAATACATTTTTTAATGATAGTAGGCATCAATCAGACATTTACAGATGTCTTTCAGACAATGTACACCATATATACAGGTCCTCAGATGATGTCCATTTTAGTTCTACACATATAGAACAAGGAGTGAAAAAAGTTTTCCATTGTTTTTAAAAGATTACTCCACAGATTTAGCATAGCACTCAAACGGCAACCTCCCATGTTGAGAAATGAAGCCACCGTGGCCCACGTGTTAAAATGCCCAACTTTATTCTAGTTGCAGCTATTGTTGCCTAGAGCCACTATCCTAAAGCAGAGATGAGGGGCAGGGCTACAGAGGTCAGGTAAACCATAATTCCTTTCAAACTCCACACCTCCAGATTGTTTTCATTTTCAAACTTTTGTCTTCAGTCCCAAGGGACACCCCTTGAGGCGATTCATCCGTTTCTTCGCAGTTCCCAGTGGTGCTACAAAGGCTTCGTGTATATTATGGTTGCAGTTCCCCTTTACGTGTAACAGTTGCAGATCAATACCTTGAGGCTGTCCATCAGCTCAGCTTAGTTTTTAATGAGGCATTAGCTCAATCCCTGACCTTGGTGAGAGCATTCTGGGGATTTATTTTCTCTCCCCAGAAGGTGTGTGATGTGGTTAAATGCATGGTCTTAGATATTCATAAGTGCTTTCGTTATGAATGGATGTCAAACTGTAGAAAACAACCCTTGAGTAGAGGGAGAAGGACTTTTTATCTGCTCGATGTGATTCTGAGCCTGGGGACATTTATCACTTCAAAAACCTAAAGCAAAATGACTGATGACCATTTGATATCAGCTTTGGAAATGAAGTGTAAAGCTGTAAAGGTCTGAACACGCTGACGAAGTGGACAGTGATTGGAGGGCTTTGTTGGACCAGGCTGCCAAAATCATTTTGTACTGCTACTCACGGTGTAATTTTCCTTCTCGGGGAACAAGAGAGAGAGAGAGAGAGAGAGAGAGAGAGAGCAAGTGAGAGAAAGGGAGGTATCGTGAGGGGGGGAGACTGAATTAAATTAAGATGAGAGGACACTTAGTTCAGATAACAGAGTCTGATGCAGCCAGTTGACTGATGATGCACCGTTTCAAACTTTCTCCACACGCTTAGCATCGCCAGAGGATTCATTCTGGCTACATTTGAAGTGATTGATCATCCCTATAAATTAATGAAACAAATAGTAAATATATTAATAACGAATGAGGGATCAGCCTTGCCAGAGAGGCAACCAGCCCTCCTGCTGCAATGCATCACTTTCAAATTTGTCATTTGCATTTTTTTTTTAAACAAGATATGCCGGTCCACCGTATTACACACACGCAACTCTTTTCAACACCGACTGTACTTTCTCACACTCACTCAGTGCTCAGTAGTCAACGTGGCCTGTTTAACCCTACTTGAAAGCCAATAAGTCAACATGATCCCTCTACCTGGGATTAAAGGCCAAAGATCAATCTCCTCTGATCCATGTGAGACTGTGAAGGAAAAATGCCACGCAGAGTTGCTCCTGTACGAATGAAGATATCAGGCTTTGAGCTGCTGAGTGATTGACCCATTGAGCCTTTCTGTCAATGGATCGATGGATGCCCACTGACACTGGAGTGGAGTACAGTTTTCCACAGCCGCACAGAGAGCGACCAGCCAGGAAATTACATCTGCAGGTCAGCATCGCATCACCGCCGCTGCTGCTCTGCATCCAGCCTGCATGAGGCAAGTCCACTCACTCAATACAGCTGACGTCACATCAGCACAGTGAAAAAGCAATTACTGGACCGAGCTTGTGATCGCAGCTAACTAATGAAAATTGGAATTTTACATGTAATTATGATCGTTTTCAAAAATGAAGTCATAGTGGAATGAATAAGATGAATAATGACAAAATAACACATTCATCATTTTTTGTCCTATGGTAATTATGGAATTGCCAATTCCATTCATTCATGGTTCTTTCATATAATTGATAAATTGATAATCTTATTTCACAAATTAGATATATTTATTCTACTGTATTTCAGACTGTTTCATCCAGTACTTGGAGTTTGAAAGAGCTTCCCAAGAACTGTGTTCGCCTCCGTGTGTGTAGTCTGACTCATCTGTACCTCATGTTGTGGTATTTAGCTCCAGCATGACACCTTCAAGTTATTTACAGCAAGAGGGGGACAGAAGTACAACATGAATCCCCCCCCTTACTCCAAATTAAGTGGGGTAAAATTCTAAAGTTCTAATATGTACCCAGGAAAATGTCTTGCATTCATATGGATGATATACTACATTTTAAAATGCAGGAACTTAAGAAAAGTTCCAGGAAGGAGCACCAGGTGGATTCTCACATGAGCTCCAGTGTGACGTGTTCATGGTCCATATTCAGTTGAGTTGAGGGAAATAAAAAAAATCCTGCTCTTTTCTTATTAATGAAGCTTGCGTAAGTTCATGCAGGACACGGAAGTTATACGCCCCAGCTGTAACCGGCTGACAGCCAGCCGATTGATTCATAGCTTCCAATCGGCCACGCACCAATCACAGCCCACTCTCACTTCAAGGTTTATTTAAATATGGCTTCCTTCTCACTGATTCATTCTACATCTACGCTGTTACAGACCCACACTGCTGGCGAAGCTTTGCCTCCTCCACCCCAGCCTCCACCTCTTTGTTAGTTCATCTTCTGGCAAATGGTTGAAATGTATTTTAAAAATGTACCTCTGTCCTGTAAATCCGGGGGGGGGGGGGGGGGGGGTTGTTGCTCGTGCTCCCGGTCTTAGCTCAGTAGCTGCTGGCTAATCCGGGGAGCATTCAAAGAGCGGAGCCATTATCGCCAAGTTTAACTGTATTCCATTTGTTGCAATAAATGGTTAAAATCTATAACGAGAGTGTTCCTGACTGAAGTTGTGGTTTAAAATAATTCACCAAATTTTGGTGGATAATAAAAAGTTTTTTATAGTTTATTTCTACGATGCTAATGGTGAATACCTGAGGAAAACTGAATGAGAGTCATTCAGAGATTCATGGGCAGAATCTGAACTTGCCTTTATAAGAACACCTGAACTGTGAAGTGAAGCAAGTGCGCAAGTACTTTTCTGCTGAGGCTAAGGGAGATACAAAGACCAGACATTGTGCTGGGGACTCATTAAAGATTGCCTCTGCTCTCTTCATCAGTCACTGAAAATAGAAGGTGGGTGGTTGGAGAGCAGTTTTGATATTTTTGTCTGGGATTTAATTTCCTCCCTTTACATATTTTATCAAAAACTCTCGCCCCCACTTCCTTAATCCGCCCCTTTCTACCTTCCTCTCCTCTTTTTCTGCTGTCTTCTGCCTGCTCTCCATCATGCAATATGAATTGAATATGCTTTGTTGAGAAATATAAGCCATTCATCATAGTGTGGTGAGGCCCAGGACACCGCCAAGCTGCACGTTTCATAGGCCAGTAAGCCTCAGCAGTAGCACGGGCCAACTGTAGAGCTGCTAATGCCTCTATTTATTCCACCAGGCACGCCTGATACAATCCGTCACTCGAGGCCCGACTACCCTGACTCTGTGTCACACGCTTTATGCTGCTCCTTAACAAACATCTCTCCAGTCAACAGATTGGTCTTTGTAAGGATGGATGGATGGGTAGATGGATGCAGAGAGAGCGTTTCCGAATTCTGACTCGAAAGACCCATTGCACTTTTTCCTTTCGGAGGTCGTTTCTTTCCTTTTTCTGAGTACAGTGGATTGCAGCATAGTTCATAATCAGACCGGCAGACTCCAGAGCAGAGTCCTTGTTACTGGCAGGAAGTAGGGTGTGGAGGATCACAGGGAAATAGCAGTCTGTGGGGAAGAAGAACTCATATTATCAAATACCATTCACGCATGGCTTTTAAATGACTGCAATTATTCTTTGAAGCGCGATTAGCCCGTGGAGGACTCTCTTGAGAACGGTGCGGTGGATTAACTATGTCACCCTGACACTTGTGAAATTTGACAGGGGACCGCAAGGAAACACTGCGAGCTGAGGAACACACAAGTTACAGTATATCAATGTGACTTATGTTGCGAGTTTCCGTACAATAAATCTTCAACCGATACATTTTAGTGATCAAAGTTGAGCAGACACACAGTCAAACAATAAAGAAAGCAATAAGAAAAAGAACAGACACAGACCTTTGGGCTAATTAGCCGTGCTGAACCATGATTTATCGCAGGTCATCGCAGTCCCAAATCCTCACATTATCTAATATCACTAATCCTCAATGAGGAACTCGTTGGGTAAGGATTGCTGATAAGGGTGGACATGTCGAACATACTTGATTAGTGGACTCAAAATCACCAACAAGTGACCTCTCTCTACCCATCTGACTTACAGCTGAAGTGAATTGCATGGAGGGACTTCAAACTGCTCTTAACACTTCCCAGTGCACAGCGTCATGTGTAGGTGTCTCTGCGTTTTTGTCCTCGCATCTGTCGCGTTGTTCCGCTTCAGACTTTTCATTTCTCCTTGTTGTATGCCCTCACCTTTACCCACTTTCCCTCATTCACGCTCCACCTTCTGCCTCGAGTAATAAATCACGCTACCTGTCTGCCTCTCTGACCCTGACCTTGATAACTATTGATGAGACGACGGAACTCTTTATTCTCAACCTCATCTACCCGTCATGCTGAGGGAGAGAGAGAAAACCAACCGCAGTGTGCGGACACACACACTCAGAGGCAGAGCGTGAAAGAAGGAGTATATACTGTGTATAGACTATACCATCTGTCTTCACTGCTGGGTCAAAGGCTCCATGTGCTGGATGGACCTCTGTTTTATCTGGAGGACAGTCAGAATATCCTCTATCTTTAGTGATTAGCAGTCTTTCTACTATGCAAATGAAAACCTCTGACAAGCTAACATTCATTTCTGCAGCTCACTGAGCTCCATGCCTGACATGGTAACAGTGTGGAAAGTGAATCTAGCAGGTCCTCCATCATCATTAGACTTATTGAAAGGCTTTGGAGAGCAGCGGAGAGCAGACCAGCCAGGGCAATTCCTGTAGCCCACTCCAGCTGGTCAGCTTTCACTGGAGGTGAGGCGATCTGACACAGTGTCGTCCCACAGGGCCCATGAAAAAGAATGGGTCGAAAGGGAAACATGTATTAGTCATGGTGTGCTCACTGAAAATGAGCCCTATTATTGTTTCTTGTGAACTCTGGCCAAAATACCTCTTCAATTCTACTTGTTTGTCTGTCCTTTGTCACTACACACTTTAATTCTCTCCTTTATGATGTACTGTGGTATTTTCCTCAGAGGTTGTCTGTGGGCCAGAAGTTAACGGCCATGTTTGAAGCTCCTCTGGACAACTTATAAAGCCGTGTGCGTCTGTTAAGAAGATGAGCTTATATTTACAGCCACCTTTATCTCTGCTCGTCCACTGAAATATCTTCCTAGAGAGGCTAATATGGGCACCCAGGCCACTAAATCTTATGACATATTAGACCTCTGAACGGGAACAGTAAACACAGCCGGCTGGAGGGAGAGCAGTGGCTGATCAATAGAAACAGCATTTGCTTCCATTGTTTTTCCTCCTCTCAGCAGAATCGCCATTCTCATAAAGAATCTGCTGCCTGCAATTAGGGTGGGCTTGCTGATGGTGTCTTGGGTGGACAGGGGATTCGATTTAGAAAAAGGGGGGGGAGGGGGGGGGGGGAAGAGAGGTGATAATGGAATTGAAACGCTTGGAAAGTGGCTAATGCATGAGATTCAAACGGATGGGAAAGCATGAAAAACGATAAGAAAAGATTCAGGTATTTGGTGGGTGTGAAAATGTACACTGGGAAAGAGGCAGCAATCTTTGAACAGTAACCTTAAATGAAGGAAACGTAAATGTTGATATTTGTGCATTTATATTGTATCATGTACAGGATATGTACTGTATGTAGTGGTGCCTCTCTTGGCATACAGTTGTACTCCTACATACAGGGGTGTGTAGGAGTACAAACAGTGAATCAGTCCTTACTTAATGTTGATATACAGAAGGCTATATTTCCCTATTGGTATTAAATATATTCATTATTGCCAATCAAAGGTTTGATATTTTAACTACTTCAGCAACTTTCAATGCCTCACCAGTAGACCTAAATAGATTGGCTTCATTTGAGTTTACTTGAAGTATTTTAAATAGATTAAAGAAGTGGTCTCTCTCAAAGAACTTTGGCTACGCCTTCAGTTTCACACCAAAAGTTAACTTGAATTTTGATTTCTAAATGAACAGTTTCGTGGGCATTTTTTGCTCTTGTCCCATTTTTCTCTCTGTGGCTTTAATTTTCACTGCAATATTTAAATCCTGCACCTCTATGCAAAACGTACAACCATGAAGCTAGAAGTAGAGACAACTCAAAAATGTATTTTGTGGAGTATAACATAAATCATAAAAAAAGAATAGAAATGCTAGTTGAATTTATTTTTATTTTATTCAGGGAGAGATTTCAAATGATACATGTAGAATATAATGTTTGTATCTGCCATACACAGATTTAGCGTTAAAGTCCTACAACACTATGACACAGACCCAACTGCCCCCGGTACCTGTAAAACACCAGATAAAGACTCCTAACTCCGTTAAAAAGCTCTTGATAACTATTTTTAACTAAACCAAACAAATGCAACAACACGCAATTAAATAAGCACACAGCAAAAACACAGACCCCATGTCTTATATAAATGGAACTAAACAAACACATGACACTATCACGCTGATGAACCTTAAAGAATAACTCAGGTCTGGTTAGTGGCAGTGCAAACAGGGCAAGGTTTTCTCTTCCCAGTTATAAGAGCACTGATCCAGGGCAGACAGAGTTCACCTGTGTCTAACGGACTCCAGACAGCACAGGTGAGCCCGTGGCTCCTCCCAGAGCTCATCGGAGTCAAGGCAGACGTCTATTTCAACACAGCCATAACACTAAATTATGTCTTACCTTTGCTGCTTTGTGTTTGAGAGATTCTATACGGATCACATCCAATTACCGATATTTTCTCTGCATACCTTTTCTGTTCTTTTCTATCTAGGTGAGATATAAGTGACATTGGTGGTGAAGAGTGCAAGCATTATGTAGGCTACCTTCGTGCGTAACAATATCCCAATTGAATCCATACTGCATGCAACAGTGTGCACTTTGTAAGGGCAGCAGCAGTACGAACAGTAAAAAGAAAAAGTATGCTACTTCACTTTTCCATCACACTAAATGCCACTCGACTCCTGAACGTTTGGTTGGCGATTCGGGTGTGCTATGCTAGTAGCGGCTAATGTGTCCTCAAGCCACTAGCCTAAGTGATGTCACTTGAGGACATTTATCAGATTTTGTGCAGCTCCTTTTTTTCGAGTCACAAGACCCACGGCACCGAGACTTGTAAACAGACTTTGGTGTGTCAAATCTTACACACAGTCCCCCTTTAATTGAAGATGGATTTGAAAGTGACAGAGAGACAGACGGAGGCTCAACGGCTTAAAGGAAGAAGCATCGTTCAATTAGGGAACTGTAGTGAATATGTGAGAAAGATGAGTCTGTTTCACGACCTGGAGTAACCGGCCTGTGCCACTACGCAGAGTGTGATCCAGCCACGGTGAGTATTTATCAGCACTGACGCATGCAGACACACAGAGAGCTGTGTCTGACACAGCAGTACTGCGACCACGTTTCTGTGATAATGTTGGGCCTGGGAGTTCCAGCACGTCTGCCACGTCCTGCTGGTCTCTGGATGTGCATGCTTGGGTGAGACAGGGGACTGGTTAGAGCACTCTCATTGCCCATTACTGCTAAACAGGCACACCTGACCCTCCATAAATTTGCTGCCTGCTTTGCCGCTCATTTCCAATGCTAAACAAGTACTGTCTGTCTGCCTGTCAGTCCCTCTAACTCGCTCTCTCTCTCTTTCTCGCTGACAACACTTCTCTTTCTCCTTCCCTCTCATTTTTATTAAAGGTAAAGGGATTTTTTTCATAACACATGTCCACATTTGGTGTCGCTGTCTTATCTTATGGGACCGGCGCGATATATGAAAATGAGATAAGGATATATTGACCACTGACTTTTATAGGAAGACACAAAAGCTCCTTTATTAGACCCACTGTTATCTGCAATAACAAGGGGAGCTTTATGAAAAGATGAAGAGGATAAACTTTAGAAGGAAAATGTGATTTTAATGTGAGGCAATATCCCTAAACAAAAGCCTCAAAGATAATTGAACCGTCCTCAGCAAAAGGTACAGAAGCTGCTCCAGCTTTTTGTCATAATATGCTTGAGAAAAAACAATAAAGTGCATTGATCAGGAACACATAAAAAAACATTCACAGCAAAGATGACTTTTGTTGGTTCATCTAAAATACAAAGAACACATTTGCTTAATTTGCTGCGGAGGTAAGTAGCCATGCAGATGACTTTGTTTTTGGGCTCCACCCAAATGCAATGGAGGTTAAGTAAACAGCCCCAAAAAGGCAGATTGCTTAGACACTGTGATGTTGTACCTGGTCTAAAACCCAGAAAACAGAATGTTTTTTGTCATTGTTTCTGTTTTTATATATATATATTCCCTCTCTCACCGGAACACCCTCCTGACCTTTCTGACCCTCTGTGGTCTGCACGTATGAATGTGAGTGTGTGTGCTCTTCCCTGTGTGCCCATGAATTGACATGTTGGCACAGTGCCCCACTGCACTAGAGCGAGCACCTTACACATGCATGCACATGCTCTTTCCAAAAGACTGACTGTGCACGGGCACATCAGAGAGTTCTTACAGCCAGTGCTCAACTTCAGATCATATAAGAACAACGTCATGTTGCATTAAGCTGCACCTGAAAACACCGTTACCGTTGCTTGCCATCATATTGCCTCTGCTATTTGCTATAATCAGATACAAGACAGGATGCAGTTAAGCTGTATAGACTTAATTAGATGGAATGAGGACCAGAGAAAAGGACAATGCTGGTAAAATCGCTCTGAAGTAGAATGGGTGCCAGAGGAGCTCAAGGACAGTTAATGGGGCATCAGACAGACGACAGGAAAGAAAGGAAATGAAATAAAGGATGGCTGATAGGCGAGAGACACGTGACATGTGTTGTAAAATGTCCATTTGCGACATAAGTGGTGGGGAACCGAACACCACAGTCAGTTACTTTAACGGCATCGCTTTTAAAGCTTGTACAGTCGATGATATTCGGCCTCACGTTGCTTCGTTTCTTTCACTGTTCTTTGTTCACTGTTTGGTCAAAAAAGGCCCCTGGGAATCATTTTAACATTTAAAAAGACTTTAAGTTGTGTCTTACATGTTGCTTCCATTTTGATGATGTTTTATGACTTGTGTGGGGGTTTTTTTGTGGTCAAGCTCTTCCTTCTTGAGCAGTTGTCACTCAGCTTGTTAGTCCGGCTGCAGCTGCCAACCTGGATCCCAGGCCACGGCGTGATGTCAGCACTCACCCCCCGACTGTGAGAGTCTATGCGACGCTTCTGCCCTACTTCTTTGGGACTTGGCCTAGTACCGTGTGTGTGTGTGTGTGTGTGTGGGTGTGTGTGTGTGTGTGTGGGGAAAGACACATACATGTGAGAGTAGCCCCTGGTTGGCCAGCTGCATGGCTGTTACCTTCTTTGCTCTTCAGACAGTCATGCCGTTTGTAGTCTGTATGTGTGTGAGTCAGAGTAAATATCCCTGTTTTCATAAAACTGTTAACTACCCGTGTGTACACGTGTGTTTCCTTGAAACTTGCGCAGTCAGCATTTAAGCATAGTGTGAACAAATGTGTGTGTGTGTGAGTGAGTGAGTGCACTCATCATACAGTTATTCAGTAAGATGAGATAAACCTTTCAAAGAGAAGTCATCTGTGTAAGCATAGGTTATTTCTGGGGTTAGTTTTAGGGCTTCAACCAGGTTTACAGTTGCATCTAGTATTAAGGTTAGGCATTAGTATTAGTTTTAAACTCTATTACCAACCATTTTCCAATCCATATCTTTGCAGTAAAGATTGAATCCCTACATTCTTAGCATCGGGACTTTTTTTTTGTCTAACGACATAATATTTACGTGGTAACATTGTTGCGAGCTTCATCAATTTTCTTGTTGAGGCGTTTGCATGTCTCAGGTTCGCCACAATCTACTTGAGCATTAAAGCTGCAAGCTTTTAAATATAATATCGAACGTATTATTTTACAGTGTCCAGGTTAGGTAACGTTTGCTGACAGCATCTCAAAGTGCAACACGTAGCTTCTTACGTCTCAGGTGTAAGTGTTTGAATGCCACATTGAATCAATGGAAAAACAGCTCCGGTTGGAAACTGCACCCGACAGGGAATAAAACACAAACAAAAAATACTAAAGGTGACCAAACATTTAGTGCAAGCTGATTATCACACATGTACAACATGTAAATCAATCTAAAGTCAGCTCGTTGTAAAAGGCCGTGGTGCAAACTCACAAATGTGTGTCAGATCTTCTCTTGGTCAGTGGCTGTCTGATAGGATCCAGCCGACTGATCACATTGCCCAGTAGTGAATTCTCCAGGGTGGCTCCTCTGAATACCTGTGTTGAGAGCATTGTGTGTGTGTGTGTGTGAATGAGAGTTGCTTGGGGTGCATCTTGAGCGATGAATGCTACATTGGGGAGCTGCAACCTCAGCGCAACTCAGCAGCCTAGAGGATCAATCATCCAGGACAGCCCTGGAACAGTGGAGCTACATGTACAGACAGACGTACAGCACAGCACAGCACATATGCAGACGTACCTACATTCTCACCCAAGGCTGCTGTGATCAATCGTGCCGCGTGTGAGCTGCATGCTGCTCTGCATCCCACCATCAGTACTGAGCTGTCTGACTGCTACTGTGCAGAGATATCGCACCCTCATCTGCACCCTGTACCCAAAAGCATCTCAGGCACATGTCCCGAGTGATGCACAGAGACCCCTCCGGGGGGATCCAGACCAGATTGCATTTTTCTCTTTTAAGATCATATCATAATAAAACCAACCAAAGCAAGGGTACAAAAAAAGTTCAGACATTTTAATTGAGGTGGTGACATCTTACAAAGTGGAAACGGGCAAAACACAGAGAAGAAAAATCTGCTACAGACTTTCCTGTTGGTTTGACAATTGAAAATGTGTCAATGTTATTTAGCTTTGTATTTGCAGTCTACATTCTCTGGCCTTATATAAACTATTGCCTGCAGCAAATCAGAAGTAAACGGTCGGGTTACCAACACAAAATCAACACCATTAAATCTTTACATGAGATAAGACTTGTAATGAGGTGTAATTGTCATTGACATGAATCCAAATTACTTGTCAATAGAGCGTTTAACTCTAAAAGGTGTTTCAGTGGAATATATTTGCCCACAAAGCCAGCACAGGATCTCCAAAGAGCCCATCATGGACCCGTGATTTGACAAAGATGAGAACTGATTGGTGAGACCTGGGGAAACGGCTGACATGCAGCCTTTGTACGATAGGAGTTTTGGGTTGTTGATTGTGGGCCACATGACTCTGGTGTGTAGGGCAACGACATGGCACATTGAACACATGTAGTGGTGATGTATAACCCATCACAACACAGAATGTCAAAGCTCTTTCATCTGAACACAACCGTGTGATGGCACATGGTGTTAATGCCAGGACTGACCGCTGACGGTGATACTCCTCAGACCAAGGAAGCTGTCAAAATGGCCATGTTCATTTTCATGTAACTTCACTTGGAAGTAAATGAGTGCTCTGGCTCCGCTCTGTAAAAAGACACCCAGGGACAGCATGGTTCCCAAAGGAAATATAGCTAACACTGAAATCTCACTTGAGGATTTAATTAAAAAAATAATAATTAGCAACTGTCCTAGGAGGACTCATGTGACATCCTCCAGATCTGGAGAGGAGCTTAACCATTTGCAAGGCAGAAGGTATAAAAATGTCTGCTAGTGTGAACAAAATGATTCTTTATTTTCATAATAAATATAGACTCACATTTTAACAATTACAGTGGACAGTTATTATACAAAGAAGCATCTAGGAAAGTACCGATTGGCCACAACACACCAACCAGCGAGATAACAACGCCTCAGAGAGGGGGGGAGAGAGAGAGAGAGAGAGAGAGAGAGAGAGAGAGAGAGAGAGAGAGAGAGAGAGAGAGAGAGAGAGAGAGAGGGCCTGAGATCTTTGACATTCTGAAGTTCAGGGCCTCAGTTACAAATCGGCTTCCTTGAATTCCACATTTTCTTTTCTCATATTCGTAATAAAAGAGCTGAACCCCAGTTAAATACCTTCATGTATCCCTTAAATACTAACAGTTGCACTGCACCACACAGTTTCAATAAATGGACAGCCATGCAGGTGTTGAAGAAAATATGGCGAATGAGAGTTGTTGGTAGTCTACTGCCCCCTAGTGTGAGCAGCGTTTAGCAACACTACGCCACAACATTCCTGTTGTCCCCGTGTCCCACTTGTCTGCCCCCCCCCCCCCTTCACAGTCAGCTCCAGGGCCTGCTCAGGTACAATATGTTCTCGCTCTGAGTGATCTGCGCATATCAAAGAGTTAGAGGATCTGTTCGGTGCTCGAGGCGGAGATGTCAAGTAGTCTCCAGGCAGCATGTGGGTTGAGCTCCTCCTGGTCTCGACACAGAGCCCACACGTACATCATCCTCAGCACTTTTTCCTGGAGGGAGGAAAACAGATGGGTAGACTTATTCTTAGCTGGTCCATTCTTCTTCAACGTTGTAGAGCAGCAAAGACAGACACACTTTCAATGTGATTTTAGACAAATCAAATATGAAGACATGTTGTGGTTATGTTAGCCTGATGTAAGCCACGAGACCAAAAGGCGCCTACATGTTTCAGTCGTCCACAGAGAATGTAAACTTAAGTGCCAGCTCACAGATATGCTGAGGCTGGTGTCAGCTGCCAGGCAATTACAATCAGGGTAGCGCTGGATTATTGATACAGGTGCAGTCAAGCAGGTAGCAGTGTGCATAACTAGGTCAATTATAACAAGACTTCAACCTTTACAGTTAGCAGGTCCAGCATTTACAATCAATGGGATTGGATACTAAAGAAAAATCATGTGGAAAACTAATAAAATAGAAGAATACCCATATCAAAACAGAAAACACGGAGCTCTGGAGTGTTGGGTTCTATATATTTGTCTGTCTGAGACAATGAAATAGTGAGGATGACTCAGCTACCAAAGGCGATTGCTCAGTTTATCGTCAATACCAAGACATACCAGAAAGTTAGAAAGTGGAAAAAGATGTAACGGGTCTCTGACCAGATGAGTAACAGTGAGATGTTAGGTGTTGGAGACATTTAATACTGTCGTCCATGAGGGCAGAATCCGTCATTTCATGTCCAGACTTTTGGATCCAGCTGATAAAACAGTGCATCCACCATTAGTCGTCACGAAGTAGTCTTTAAATGTGAACACTGGGCGGATGCCAACTGCATGGTGGATACCTTGACCTCTTTACCAGTCACAGGTGTCCCAGAGGAGCCCTGAGCACACAATATGGCTGATTTATAACCAATAAAGCGTGGGTCTAAATAAAAAGTTACATAATTGTCTCATAAAATGTTCTTGGTCCATCATTTATAAGAAGTTCTAAAATGCCAGCTAAAGCTTTGTGTGGATGTTTTTCACAGCAGACGTTTAGAGGAAAACCACAGGTGACATTGAGTGAAAAGGTCTATTTCTAAGATATTCTATGCCACAAAGTTAATTCAATTAATTTACATTTGTTGTGTTTTAAATGCTCTTTAGTTTTAACATACAACCGATTCTATCAAATCAAAGCAGTGTTTCTGTATTTGATCGTGTGTGTGTGTGTGTGTGTGTGTGTGTGTGTGTGTGTGTGTGTGTGTGTGTGTGTGTGTGTGTGTGTATGTGTGTGTGTCACTTACAGGGTCTCCCTCCACCACCTCTCCTTTGGTGTTTCGGATCACCATGACTAGCTGAGCCTGGAAGGTGATGATCAGCACTGGACCCTGGTCCATCATCTTCCCCATGGCCAGCTGGAGTAGAGGAGACATACATACCAGTCTGAGGATAACGCCAGCCAAACACAAAATACAGAAGAAAAAAAAGGGCAAGTAAAACTTGCTCGTCATTTTTCAAGATGTTCGACAAAACTGACATTTGTCTGACTTGTATACTTTGATTATGCGTATTTGCAAAGCTTGTCCCTGCAGATCACCATATAGCCTCGAACCACAAGCTCTCCAAATCAAAGCACAAACCCTTGTTGTGCATTAAAAAGGCTCTTGATTGGCTGTCTGTTAGTGTTGCACCGTAACCCGTTTGATTCAGTTTAACCTGGGAGTGTCAATACTCAGAGCTTAATTATTAATCCTGTGTAGCGTAGTCTGGAGAAACTTACATCAATATTGTCAATGTCCAGGATCTTAGAGTGGAAATGAAGACCCATGGCCTTGGCTTGCTGAATTGGATGTGCCAGCTGGCTGTATGTCTACACACCCAATATGGAGAAAGAGAAGAGAACATCATGACCTCCCAATATGTACACCAATGTCTAACTGCAGCCTTTACATATCTGTAACAAAAGAAGCTTTCTGTGTTTCAGCACTTGTAGCTCAGAGAGTGAGAGAACAGCCGTACCGCTTCATAACACCAGTCCTTCAATACTACCAGCTCCCCTCGGATCATCGCCTGCATGGAGACAGAGCAAACGTCACCTTAAAAAGAACTTCCTGCACACATCAGAACGGGTAAATCAAGACCTGACGACAGGGGTCAACCTTTGTTTCATCACCGTCACAAAATCCTAATAAAGATATGTACTGTAAATATATACATGAACATCAGCGTCCGTTTGTCCTAACGTGATATATGACAGACACTGGTGCTGTACACGTGTTGTTTGCGGCCCAAAGTACCTCCAGTATATTGGGGATGATATCTCGTTCACACTGTTTGAGGAAGGAATCTTTGTCAAAGGATGGGTCCGCCTTCAAAATCTCTGTCAGTACTTCGGACATCTCCGTCTTAGAAAACAGCCCACCTAAACACACACGAGGACAGGAAACACGTGGCATTCAGCAAACACATAATAACCTGAAGAACAGACTGCGGTTAAGTGGTTACATGTGTTCAAACGTTTGTGACAAAAAATAAAAATGAAAGAACTCTATCTTTAAGCAGTAGAATATAACGTATATGACTTGTGGTACCTTTTAGATACACACATCCTTTGTATCTTCCCTGTTAAAGTGTGATTTGACCTCGGCCTGTGATTAATGCATCCTATCACACCAGAGGTCTCTCACCTAAGAGGTCGGTCATCCGCTCGGTGACGGCACGAGATGCTCTGATGAGGCTGTTCTCGCTCTCATCATACTTCATCTTCATCTCAAAGAACCCTGCAGTGAAAGACAGAATGAGAGCGTGATGATCTTTTAAGCTCAAACCCGAGGCTTCTATCTCCTTCACACATGTACACGGTCAGATCAGCAAATCCTTCAGTAGTCATAGTAACTTCATATACAGAAACTAGACATCGTTGTTCCTGTCATAAACATCAAGTGGTTGGACAGTGAATGAATTCCGATTTCACCAATTCCATCGGAAGCTACAGGACGGCCATCATTTTGCTGATTGTAATCATCTGTAGATGTATCTTCTCACTGAAAAGTGATGTACTGATTCACAGTATTTCACGGTATTTAGGGTAAACGGTGTTGATGCTGCAACAGAAGCTATGAAAATCTACACAGCTGCAAATACGTTGACTCTGCACAATATCCCAACTGTAACCCGGGCCACTTTTTTCACCCGACCAAACATTATTAATCATCAACGTCGTTTCCCTAAATAATCTGCACAAAGTGATGAACATTTAAAAAAAAACTAAAACAGTTTGGCTCACTCTCCACCTAATCCCATCGCAGGACCTTCTATGAACCGGCTCCTTCAGTAAATGCTTATTAGAGAATTGCTGGTGCAGTCGTTAAAGGCTGTCTTTAAGTAAACAACCGAGGACGCAGACAGACAGAAAAAGAGATCAGTTCCTTACGGTTGAAGACCATGTTGTTGTCTTTGAACTCCTTCCACTGCTGGTACCATTTGGAGTCTTTGTGGAGCACCACGCCCATCGCTTCCCTGAAGTACACACAGAGTCATGCATCAAACGGCGGGCCGAGGGAAACAGGTGTTCCTGTTGACTTGCTGGCTCATGCTGACAATCACACTTTAAGCATATCAACAAGGAAAACACTGCAGTGTTTACACCAAGAACAACTAAAGGAAGGAAATACTGGTTCAGCTTTGAGACTCTTATTCCAAACAGAATGAATACTCACCCGTGTCTCTTCTGGAAAACAACATTAGACAACGATTTGCTTATCTCACAATTGTTCAGCCTTGAGTTGGTCTTACTTCTTACTTTCTTTTTAAATGATTAAACTGCATGAGGGTATTTAAGTGGTATCAGCCCTCTCTGAACATGAGAGGTGTCCCCCCCCCCCCCCCCCCCCCCAGTACCGGGGTAAAGTAGAGGGCACTCACGTACTCGTTGGCTTCGAACACCTTGCCGTCGTTTCCTGCCCCCTTGGAGGAGAACTCGCTCCTCTTCCTGAGCCTGGCAGGCGGCCGATAAGGGCCGGTGTGACCCAGATCACCGATCTCCTGCTTCACACTCTCCATGCCCTGAAGACGGATGAACAGGGAGCAGACGAGAGAACAAACACATAAGTTCCAGGCATATCGTTTACAGGACTCTGAGTTCCCTTTATTCCCAATTCATTTCACAATCATATGTAATAGTACACTGCTATTTCCCTACTGTTATCCTTAACAATGAGCAGTTTCCATTAACTGAATACGACAATTTATTTCCCTCACAGTGCAACGGAGAGAGAAGTATTTTTCGTTTATTCAAGAGAAACAAAAAAATAAAGAACGAGGAAATATATCTGCAGTGTGCACAGTGACTCCATACCTGTGATATGGCTCTGAACGCACCACTCTTCCCCAACATCTCACCACCTTTAGAGACGGACTCTGCTGAGGTCTTCGCTGTTTTGGCTGCCTCCTCCATTCCATCCTTGATTTTCTTCCCAATGTCTGTACGACCGACCTCCTCTAGCCCCTGTACACACACACACACACACACACACACACACACACACACACACACACATTGTAAAGGTGGATAGATCAACTCAAGGATCGTATCTATCAGATGACAATCAAAAGAAAGGCTGAGTGAGATACTCGTCACATTTACCTCTTTAACTGTCTCAGAGATGTTTCCAAACTTCTTCTTGAGAACGTCGGAGGTCTTCACTGTTTCAGACTCTATTGTTTTCTGGGAAACAGACAGCGGGACATTAGCAAACCCCAACGCTAGCTTTTCATAATAAAATGGATATTGGATAATGCTGTGTGCGGCTAAATACTAACATATTTCCTTCGAGCTTGTTTCAATGCATCAGACTCCTCCAGTTTTTTGGCCTCTTCCCGGAACTTCTTGATGTTGTCTTTCATGTCTTTGTTCTTGTTCAGCTCCTGCCTGATGTTCTCCAGCAATTCCCCGATGAAACCTTTTCTGCTGCCCCTCTCGCCGGACAAATACCGTACCTGCAGAAGACGTGACTGAGGCACCTAGTTGGTATGAATAAGAAACGTGTACGGTTGATTTACTTCTCACATGTCTGGAGCGGTTCAATTAAACTTGAATTCATGACCTGCAGGGGAGGCGTGTGCCATAAGGATCAAGACGTCTTGATACACTTTAGGTAGGAAACAAGTACAACTAGCAAAGACAGCAGGAGGACATTATGATGATAGATATGCACCGTAGCAGACTTCATGCCAAGAGCGGATGTTTTAGCAGAGGCGTGCTCCCATTTGAGTTTTTAAAAAGTCTTTGCCAATGTCAGCTACATAGCAAATGACGGCCATGTTGCATATCTTGTCATTTTTAAGTGATCCTGCTTTTTTGCAAATGAATGCAGTCTCATACAGCAGTCCTGCAATAAATCCTGCATTTATGAAAGTTATGTTCAGTTAGCGGTGTTGATTCAAGTTTATGGTAGTTTAATGCGCATAATGCTACAACTCAACAGCACAGTTCATCTCCCAAAACTACCTTAAAGTGAAATCAACACCTCTAACAAAGACTGAACTTCCTGAAGGATTGACTGCAGGACTGTTGTAATAGACCGCTTCAGTTTTTACTAAGGTGTACCCTATATTGGCAGTAGAGCATGTATTCATTTTGTAAGGTTACAATACTATCCAAAAACAAAACAAGTGTTGCAGTGCGATTTGTTGGCCTTGAGCACAATCCAAACAAACATCTCCACAGAGGAAGACATCACACAGCTTCAGAATACCCAGAAACAGTGTGGACGAAACAAAGTATTTCAGGGAGTTCGTACCTGTGGAGAACACGCGAGGACCCCACGTGTCCTGTAGACATTGGGTCTGTTGTGAAGTAGCAGGTAGGAGGGAGGGAAAGCCACCGCGCCTCTTCTTACACATATCTGGAGACAGACACACAAACTTTAGACTGCTCGATAACCACGCAGCAACTGCCATGTTTATGTTGTTTGGCAGAAAACTGTCAACGTTATCGCGTTTGACAGTCACTTTGTTTATTTTAAGGCTTGGTGGAAAGGCAGAACATGCAGCTACATACCTAGGTTTATTTAACTTAATAGAAAAAGAATGTCAAGCGCTTCTGAGTTCAAACACCAGCTGGACCATCTGACTGAGCTAAGTTAGCCAAGTTAGCTAGCTAACGCTACGTTATCAGCCTCATCAGCAAAGCAAACCAGCAGTCCGACTCTACCAGCCAGTTAGTTCAAAAACACCGTTCGATTCGTCTCTTTAACCTTTGGTGGTAATTAAATGTCGATATTTTATGTGACACTAAGTCCCAGGCACTCACCTGGTAACACTGACACAAGGGGCTCGCCATCTTGAATGTAATGCCTGTGACCTTCTTCCGGTGATGACAGTCTATATCCACGAGGGGGGGCTCGTGAGAGTTCGAAAGAGTAATATCCTCCCGCGCGCTTTAACTCCACACTGGCGTCATTTCACTACATGTATCATCATATTAGCATTTTCATTATCGTAAATACGTGGTCTTGCATAAGTACCCCAACCACGAGAGTCCATTATTAACAGGCAATGCAATGCAATAAAAAAAATTAAAAAAAAAACACAAAAGACAACACATTTCAAATACTGAGGTTTATTTATCAAAACACCTTACAGAACAAAGGCAATGGACAGGTGAAGCAGGACAGAAAGAAAATTAAAAATTTGGTCTTAAGTAAAACTTAATCAAAAACTAAAAACACATTCACTGTGACAAATTACTAACTAAAATAACGTTTTCACGGTTACAAATATCTAACAAACAAACCAAGTGAATATAATATGAATATCCTATGGGCAATTTAGATGATACAGAGCGCTTGGACTTTTAGGAACTAAATGAAATGTCAGATGTAACGGACAAATAAGTTATGCATTTCTATCAATCCTAACATCGATTTCTCTTCCATTCAGCCGATAGCCATTCATGGTTCGGCAGACACGCTCTGCAGTTTCAGGGGTGTCGAAGCGAACCACACCACAGCCCTTGGACTTGCCGTTCTCCATCTTAATATCAGCATACTGAACCATGCCTGCACACCACACGGGACACCAATGTAATTAGTCAGGTTAATGTAAAGTAGACAATTGATTTTATCCAGTACTTGCAAACTATGACTTCTCTTACCGCATGTGTTGAAGGTATCCTTCAGCATCTTCCAGTTGAAGTCAAATGGCAGCTGGAAAATAAAATGCGTTTCAAATTAATTACACTCTTACGCGAGAACAAATTGTAAAAAAAATTCAAACTGCCCTTAAGATGAATACTTACATTTCTGACAAAGATCTGGCATCCCTTCCTGACATTGCTTCCTCCAGCTCCGGGCCCTCCGGCTCCTCCAAAGGAATTCCCGACAAATCCACGATCCAATTCACCGGCGCGATCAAACTGACCACCAGCACCTCCGGACCCCATCCGATCCATGCCAGAGCTCATGCGGTCGATGCCACCGGAGGGGAAGCGGTCGATGCCACCGGTGGAGCCAATGCGGTCGAATCCGCTGGGCATTCTGTCGATCCCGGTGTTGCCCATGCGATCCATACCCATTGGGGAGCCGAATTCCAGGCCAGATCCCATGCGATCCAAACTAGACGGGCCTAGGCGGTCAAACCCAGCTGGGCCGAGGCGGTCCATGCTGGAGCTCATACGGTCCAGACCGGGTCCAAGCCTGTCCATACTGGGCCCCAGCCGGTCCATCCCCGCGCCCATCCGGTCGAAACCAGAGCCCAGCCTTTCCAGGTCAGACCCGCGGTCCATCCTGTCCATGCCCATCCGATCCATCCCCGCCATACGGTCCATGTTGGTTCCCAGGCGGTCCATTCCAGAGCTCATGCGGTCCATGCCCGCAGAGTTTCCTTTTTAAGAGCGAGTAAACAAAAGAAAAAACTGTCACAACAACTGTCGAAGCTGAAGTTAGAATTTAATCTGATCCGGTTTATCAGATTCGTTATCTGAGGAAATTTAAACAAAATCCTGAAAATACTAACCCATTCCTCTTTCAAAGGAGTCACCAAAATTATTGCGAGACATGCCCATTTCATTTCGCCCAAACTCTCTGTCAAAAGCACCACCAATCCCACGGTCCATCTCTGACAACGCAAGAGATGAAACCATTAGACACATCCAGCAAAACGTGAAAAGTGTTCCACGCCTGCTTTGAGGTGCTCAGCATGTCTCCTTACCGTTCATTCTGCCCATTCCTGAAGAACCAAAACGCTCCATGTTGTTCATGCCTCCAAAGTTATCCATTCCTTGAACAGAGGAGAAGAAAGTCTTATACCAGAGGAGACAGATGGACAGGCTTGGTATGGTACATCATGAAGTCATCGTGACTCAAACTCATAATTGACAGGCTCTTTCAGAGTCTAGGCGCTTAGAACATGAAGTGTAAATACAGCTAAGGCACAGCTACTTTAACATCTTCAGTATATACCTCCTCCTCCTCCTCCACTGCCGCCGCCGCCTCCACCTCCTCCGCCGCCGCCGCCGCCTCCACCCATACGACCTCCCATGTTACCAAAGCCCATTCCATCCATTCCTGCAAGTGAGAAGAGTGATGATAAGCCACTCACTTTACTGATATTTTATTAAGGATTTGACAGCATTTTAAGAATAAAAACAAGACTGTCCCGTTCAAAGTACCTCAACCTTAATGGTTACTATAAATTAAATTGCAATAAATACATTTTACAGAATTCTTTTATATCTAAAGCGATCAATGTATATTGCCACTTTGTATATTTTACCAGCTGATCATATTAACTTTGATTGTATGTTTTGATCATGATGATATAATATGACTGATCACTTCATTTCAAATACGAAACAGATTGTTTGTATACATGAGTGATTGTGTAGATCAAACCAGATACTATGTTGAAAATCAAGTATTTCTCAAAGAGTTCATTCAAAGCATATTCCTAAACTTGAAAACATAATTGTTCAAATTAAGCATTTTTAAAACTTTGTATGAAGCCAGATTATTCAAGGGTTTAACAAAAACACTGGAGCTAGTTACCTCCAGGGCCCATGTTGCCCATTCCTCCTCCACCACCTCCTCCTCCACCGCCGCCTCCTCCTCCTCCTCCACCTCTGTTGAGCTGGGTAGCATCAATGGGCTGGCCACCAGGTCCAAGGCCCAAACCAATACCACTCAGGCCACCTGGGAAGAGAAAATGGTTTAGTATTAAGACATTGTCTACAACATTGAGTGTCTGTAGAAATAGATGGGACTAAAATCACATATCCACAGTATTACCAGTCTTTGGTATCAACTGCAGTGGAAGCGCCACAGTGAATAATATCAAACTATTCAGTACCTCAGCGAGGCCCCAGAGGCTTCTGACAGACCAGCCAGTGTGCATCTTGAGATATATTTATATGCTTGTTTTTACTCTATACAGATAAGTATCACAGGTGCAGTTCTGCACCAAACTGAAGCAAATAAATTTAACTAGCAAGGATACTGTAGTTAAAATTATTAAAAATATTTAAATTACAGGGCATTTGTTTCTCTCTTTTTTTTTTTTTTTTAAATACAAGTGGAGAAAGCTGCACGTGTACTTACGGGGAAGAGCGGCAGCAGCTCTGTCAGGTGGTCCAAAATCTTTGGGAAGAGACTTCTCATCCTGTGAAAGCAAACGTAAATTCAGACTACGCGCTTCAGTTATAATGTGAGGCGATGTACAGCGAGGTTCAGGCAACATACCAGTTTGACGTGCATGACTCTGTTGAACAACAGCTGCCCATTGAACATAGCTGTGAGATCATTAAGGAAAAGCGTACCACAGAGATTCTGAAACAATGCGATTCTATTGAATAATTAACATTCTATGCACACAAAAGGGATCCAAATCAAAAAAAATTTCAAAAAGGATACAGACAGCTTGGACTGCTTCAATGGGCATATCGAATGTTACTGTTCCCATGCCTCTGCTCTTCCCATCCTTGTCCTCCAGAATGTCAGCCCTCACCACCATGCCCGCCATGCCGAAGACCTCCTTCAGCTTCTTCCAGCCCACTTTGTAGTCCAGCTACAGGCGCAAGGAACAATTTTAGAGACAGTTACTTGCTTCTTCACACAGGCGAGGAGATAGAGATATATATTTTTTCTTTTCTTTTTGAACAACAAGAATCTTGAAGACTTACATTAGCCACAAAGACAGTGCTGCCAATCCTGCCAGCCTGGAGACCGTGTATGATCTCGTTGGGGATGTTGGGGTTGTTCATCAGGCTCGGCGGAATGTTGACCATGGAGCCATTTGGTCCAGGGCCCATTCGCTCCATGTTCATGCGATCCATTCCACCCATTCCGCCATGGCCTCCTGGATGTCCTCCGCCTTGAGTCTTGTTCATCTCTCTCTGAGCAATCACACCATCAGGGTCCTAACAAAAAAAAAAAAAAAAAACGGCATTAACATGTGACTCGGGGAAACAGTCAACTGACATGTTGATCGATTTGCTGCACTGCGTTATATCTGGTTATTTGTGCTGTGGCCTACCTCTTTCACTTTCAGGGGACGTCCATTGAGGTTGTGCTTGTTGACCTTCTCCACCGCTTTCTTCATCAGCTCTTCAGTCCTAAACTCAACAACACTAACAGGAAGACACAGTATATCCTGTTAGATGAAACTCCTACATTTCCTATAACTACCCTCTCCAAAAATAATGTTACAACATAGACACGTGTGGTGCAACATTTCCATTTTGTCAATCTGAAAGGCATCAACACAACAAATGCTTAAAATGCTAATAAATGGATAAACTACTTACGCACAACCCTTTATTGACGGAGACAAGGGAGACACCAGAACAGGCCGCACCAAAAGGAGTAAAGAATAATTAAAATTAGTAAACGGTTGTTAAAATAGAGGTTTCAATTGACCAAAAAATGTGAGCAAAAATAGACAATTTCATGCACAATCACAAGTTCATCACACAAGCCTACAGCCTTGGCCACAACTCTGTACTTCCACATAACATTACTATTCTACGGTCTTTTCCCAGTCACTAGCACAATGCAGGCAAGAATGGTGAATATTAAAGAGTATTTGTCCCAACATCCAAAGGGCAGAAAATCCACAGTGAGATAGGATTCCCCACGACTAAGATAATGGAGGCAACGTTTCCAGTAAAGCTGTTCTACGGAATGAGTTATAGTTAACAACCATCTACCAGCCTTGTAACAACCTCTTGCAAACTAGACCCCTTTAGTTCATGAGGAGCAAATCCAGCAACCGAAGGGACTTTGCCACTCGGACTGCAATCCCACAGGATTGGCTACAAAGAAAGCTGAAGTCCTTTTATAAGAGCATCAACCCTCGGGATGACATCAAGTCAGTGCCACAAACGACACCGAATAAAACACGCCTCCAGCATGTCACCATCTCACACACACTCCACCAGGTTTCTGAAGCTGAACAATGTCCAACAATGAAAATAAAGACACCAAAGCTGACAAACACAGGTTTGTCTAGGATTATTCATGTTTTATTTGTATGTATTTGCACTTACCCTCGATTTGCCTTCTCCGTCCATTAAGTGTTCCACGTACGTTACCTCACCCACTACAAATCAGATTCCAGAGACGACACACACCAAGGGGAGAGAAGCCGAGAGAACAATGGGGGTTTAGAGCAGACACAAGTAGGGTGGCCGGTGACAGTGAGCTCACACTGCCAGTCCTGCGCCTTCCCCCAGCACCTCAGCAGCAGCACAATATGGTACAGGTCTACAAAAACCAAGCTAGAGTCTTTATGGGAAGAAAAAAAAAATCAAGACTTCTTAGCCTGTCCTTGTTGGAATTCTCCCGAAGCACCAAGAGCAATAGACTGAGGACAACAACTGTTGAAATGGCCATCAGCCTGCCTATTTGGATATAATGCCTTGAACACCACCTTCTACCGGACGATAATTGACCCAATAATTTCAAGTAGGCAAAACCTGTTCAATGCTTCTTGACAAAGTGCATACTTTGTCAAATGTCGCCATTTTAAAACATCAGGCCAATGCAACAATACATTCGCCCATCAACGGAGAAGAAACCTAC
This sequence comes from Pholis gunnellus, assembly GCF_910591455.1. Lineage (NCBI taxonomy): Eukaryota > Metazoa > Chordata > Actinopteri > Perciformes > Pholidae > Pholis > Pholis gunnellus. Next base: position 9,527,948 of record NC_136530.1, read on the forward strand.
AGCTTGAAACTAACCATAATCGTAATAAAAGGCAAGCTCTTAGGGGATAGAAACGTCTCTATTGGCAAACATGTTCTTAAAGTGGACCTGTTCCTTAAAAACGCACAATATCAGAATTTTGATTCAGCGGCGACCACAGCCTCGCATTCGACCAGATCACGTCTGTTCAACGGATGGACATCAGTGACCAAACCTCTAGAGACAAGGACAGTGCATAAGAAGTTGCTTCATTTTGTAGACCTGTACCCCAAAGAAAACTCCAACGCATGGCCGTGTTTGGCACAACATGGAGCTCTGCTGAGAAAACATTTGCTCGTCAAGGTCACACCTAAAAGAGAAAATGCAATTTAACTCCACAGTCAGTCATTAAACGAATACCAGGCACTCCTTCTGAAAAAGGATTGTACCCTTCTTAAACACATGGTTTAATTCAAGTAAATGCCAATTTAGTGCATTACTTATAATATAGCTTAAGCTTTTCCAATACCCCATAACCACATAAGAGCACATGTATATCCATACTGTACATTGAAGAGAATGTAAGGCTAGTCACGGCATCACAAATGATTTCGTTTGATAGGTCTCCAAAAGTGTTACATATTTATAAATCATGAGGCTTTAAATGTTTATTACATGTTGCAACTTAGAGCAACTTGTCACCTCGTTTCTGGGCAAAAATCATTACGCTATGGCAATGTAATGAATGTTTTTCATGGATTTCTTGGGGGAAAGCATCTCAATATGCCACTCATGATCCCAAGCCATTGGATTTTCACAGTAGTGTACCGGCTTAACACGTATACAAATCCCACTTCACAAAAAAACACAATCGGTTTTAGTAATCTCGAAGGAGAATAAATGTTCGTTCTAACACCCAGGTTCACTGCACTTGTACAAGTCTGCAGCGACGCCTTAGTTGACGGACCTCGTCCAAAACCTTTGTTCCAGATAACTCCCGGGAGATCTCACGCAACATTGTACAGCTTAAGTTTCTGCACAAATCTCCAAGAGCCCTTCAAAAGCTGCAGTGGTCAAACAAAATGACCCGGGAGGATGCATCTTTTTTTATTTTGTCATGTCCAAAGCAGACTGACTCAACCCCTTATCCAAACACCTTACCTTTTTCTTTCATCAGGTCTTTGAGGGCTTGCCATTTGACATCGTATGGGATGTTGCTGACAAAAACGCGGTATCTCTTGTTGACGTTTCCATAGGGTTCGAAGCGCCCGGCTCCACCCCTCTTCTGGGGCCTCTCCTTCCTGCTTGAATTGGGCTCATGCTTGGCTTTCCCGTTCACTTCTCTGAATAAAGAGATCAGTAAATGGAGAGTTAAAAAAAAAGTGTAAGTGAGCCCAGAAAGGTATAGAATAAAGCATATTTACATTATGGAATGTAAATTCAAAGCTAGTGGGGACAAATACGAGAAATAAATCGTCTGCAGACACATTAGCTGGTACGTTCTTAACAACTAAAACACAACATACACGGCACCATTTTGACTTTTGCTCGTTCATAGCGGCAAAACGGGGCCATTAGCGTAATTCACTCAATCCAATGGGGACCTTAGTGGATTTCTTAATCCGACCGTGCAAACCACTCTTCAACATAAACATTATTATATTTTTATTATATTTTACTTATATTAAGTGGTTAAAGTACGGTTGATAATATTAATAAGAACACAAATACAATGGTCTGGACTGCAACAATTGTCTGCAATCGAGACAATTGCATTACAGCCGCATGGCAAGGCCGCTCTTTAGACATCACGTTAGTAGGCCTGTACCGGATTAGTCAATTATCGGTTCAGTATTTTACCGTGTTTGATCAATTTCCGAACGAAAAGAAGAGAAAGGGCCAACATATTTGACATTAACAAGTTACTCAGCTAAATAATCTGCAGATAATATATTACTGTTACTTAAAGTTACGTAAAATGGACGGATTCCACTAGTGATTAGACGGATCCCAAACACCCCTCCTAACACCAGGTAAACTTATTACAACAAACTTAAAAAAAACAATGCAGGCCTTATATAATAGCCCCATAAGGATTCAACTATGGGGATATTTTTTTCGAAAGACGGGTCTTTCTCGATATTTCCGTGGATCTGTATCATTACGGCTAGCTAGCTAGCTAGCTCCAACAAAGGAACCGTGATGAATGGACTTACCCAGGTTGTTGCTGCTGCTGCTGCTGCTGCGGCGGCGGTTCCTGCTGCAGCTCCTCGGCTAGTTCGGCCACGTTAGGCTTTTCGTCCAGCTCAGTCGACATCTTATCGCGCAGTTTAGTGTCTTGCTAAATTAAACTGTTATCGAAGACTATCTTCGATGGTATTCACGAGTCACCTTTTAAAACTGAACGTAATGCAACAAATAACTACGCCAACCACCTCTGCGACACCAGCTAACGAAAATGGCGGAGAGAGCAGTTAACCAGGAACAACGAATGCTGGGAATGTTTAAACCAGGGGGAGAATGGTCTACATCCGGTGTACTTTTTAAAAAGTAAAGGTCATTAACGCACAATAGGGATTTTCAGAATAATGGCGCCCGGAATGCAGACAAATACACGTATAAAAAACATTCAAACTTGTAACAAATCAAAATGCATTTTGTTTGAGTGTGTGATTTTTTAAGAAGACGCCGTTGTAACTGTTACAATTTATGGACAAGGGCAGCCTGCAATTGGCTGTCCCTCCAGGATTTGTTCGCTTCAAGGACCCTGAAGCGAGCAAGAAAGATTATAGCCGACCCCTCTCACCCTGGACACAAACTGTTCGTGCCCCTTCCATCTGGTAGGAGGCTGCGGTCCATCAGGACCAAGACTTCACGCCACACGAACAGTTCCCGTCGGCAGTCGGGCTCATTAACAGAGCCCAGGTCCCCCACTGACTCTGTCATCCCCAGGACAATTTCCTACCGGTCACTCCCCTGCACATCCCTCATATTTAAATACACTGGTCACTTTTACATTACACTTACATTACTTGTTTAAAGTACTGTTATGTGTTGGTCTGTGCACTTTATTTTATATTCTTCTATATTCTATTTCAATATGTTTCTATTTCTTGCACTGTGTTGATTGTTGTTGATTGTTTAATGTTGTTGTTTAAAGTAATTGTTTAATGTTATTGTTTAATGTTATTGTCTAATGTTATGCACCACCTGCCATGACAAATTCCTTGTATGTGAAACATATATTGGCAATAAACGGTTCTGATTCTGATTCTGATTAATTTGAGTCTTCTTTTATGCCAATCTGTGACAGTTTTTGGGTAAAATTTGTAATTGTTGAGTCAAAACCTCCATATTTTAATTTGGTTAAATAGCCCAAAATCCAATTTGGGGACACATTTTACCCAGTGACTTTTAGTATGTGTGGTGCCAGAGAGATGGGCTTCGGCCTGAGGAATTATACAGACTTAATGGCTCACAAGTCCAGGTAAAAAAGTTAGGTTTTCATTTTATTGCTGTGCCTTTTGGGATGCTACACTGATCTGGTGAGGAATCACACCCATTTCCACAAGTAGGCCATGCATAATCGAAGTCATCAAAGCATGCAATGACTTTTGATTCTAAACTTTTAGTGCCAATATAATGCCTAATTTCCACTGCTAGCTGTCATTTCAACAATTCAGAAAAAGTAGGATTATTTACCTGTGATGATCATGGTGGGTGGCCCAAGAAAAGGTCTTACAAAAAGCTTGACATTATTCTGCTTGCCTCTTATTCTCTAAAACAAATCAAACATCACAAACAAAAAGAAAGAAAGAATGTGGTTGACCTCTGTGAACATGTTTATTTCGAATCGCTCTATGCCTCACCTCTCCTTGTCTCTTTCTTTTCATTTTAACATAAATACGTTTACCATAGCATTACAATTCATTGCATATACTATACTACTGTGCTAAACTCCATTGTTTTATGAAATGTGTTACTTGGTTTCTGCAGCTAAAGCATAATTTGAGGAGTTTTGTCTAATGAATCTTGCCCCAACTTTGTTTCCATCATTCATTGATGTCAATTTTCAAACTATTGTTTTCTTTTTAAGGAATGAGATATTTACGCTCTTCTTTGTATTATTATTATACTCTAATTAAGACGAGGTTGGGAACGACACTTGATTTAGCTTGTAAAGGTTCGTTATCTTATTGTTCCAATTTGTATTATTGTATCAACCCTGCTGGTGTTTTCAGTGTCACGTTGGTTCAGGTTTATTTTAAATAAAAAAGAAGAAGAAGCTGCAGTGCACCGCCAGACCTCACGAGGGCGAGAGTCAATTATAGAGTAGACCAGTATCGTCACAGCGACATCAGCGGGGACGGAAGTACTGTTGGTTTAACGTTAGTTGCTAGCTACTCACCTAGCCTTAACAATAGCTTGTGAATATTTTCTTACTGTATTTATAGTTTTCATACATAGTAGAAACGTTCACTGTAATATTACGAGAACGTATCTTACGAAATAGTTACTTGGCTGTTTGCGGCTCTGTGTGAAGTGAACGTAGCTTGGAAATGCCAACGTTAGCCTTTAGCTAGGAGCGTATTCGCTGGACAGTGCCGCTTAACTGGGTGAGCGCCAGTGAATGAATAAACAGTATTTACGTTGTGAGAAGTGTTGATTAACAACAGCATAAGTCATGGGTACTGGTGCTGATGTCAGGGATATTCTGGAGTTGACTGGAGGAGAGAATGACGGTCCCATCAGCAAGAAAGATCTCATCAACTCAGACAAGGTAAGAGATGATCACAAATAGCGTTACCCATAACGATTCCTGCCCCGTGTCATTTCCCCAAATTTGAAATAACATTCAGAGTTATACAGAGCATGGGACTCAAAACCACGAAGAGCGATATTAAGAAGACTATGTTGTTGTTGTTCTGTGCTCGAGTGTTACCGGTTTTCATGAGATAAATAACCGTTTCTCCATCATCTCTCTCAGAAAAAATCCAAGAAGACAACGGAAACGCTGACTTTCAAGAGACCGGAGGGAATGCACCGAGAGGTCTATGCTCTGCTCTATTCAGATAAAAAGTATGGGCTCCATTTAAGTATCTCTTAAAGTCAATGTACTGAATTACCCTGCAGGTAATGATTCAAGTCCAGTGTGTTATAGCCACTTTACTTATTGTTACAGCTATTAAGTTGTCCAAGGGAGGCATAGAATTAAAATTGGTAGCGTTTTTCTCACTTCCATGTACAATTAGTCATCATCTCTCTTTACTGTTTATCCCTGCCTTTTGTCTCTCTGACTTTACACACTGCAAAGGTGTTTGGTGTATTATGTTCTTTTGTCCCTTATCTGCATGTGCTGACTATTCTTGTCTTGCTTTAACAAAGATTTGTTTTTATTGATAATCCCCAGAGATGCGCCCCCTTTGCTGCCTAGTGATACTACTCAGGGCTACAGGACAGTCAAAGCCAAGCTGGGCTGTAAAAAGGTGCGTCCCTGGAAGTGGATGCCCTTTACCAATCCGGCTCGCAGGGATGGGGCTATTTTCCACCACTGGAGACGCGTGGCAGAGGAGGGCAAGGATTACCCGTTTGCCCGCTTCAACAAGGTAGGGATGACTAAAGAGTCATTAGTCTCACCACTTATTCAATACAAACACATAGGAGTTTTATTGCTACCCATCTTCTGTCAGCCCCTCCTTGTTCAGACGTATACATTAATTTACTTCACTGTGTGCTTTCTGGTCTTCTGTCTGCTTTTGTAGACGGTGCTGGTGCCAGTGTACTCGGAGCAGGAATATCAGATGCATCTCCACGACGATGGCTGGACTAAAGCAGAGACGGACCACCTGTTTGACTTGTGCAAGCGCTTTGACCTGCGCTTCGTAGTTGTCCACGACCGTTACGACCACCAGCAATACAGAGTAATCACTCAGCCACTCATCTCCACCTTTCACTGAGGGTATATTGCAAAAACTCTCAATGCTGTAAGTTAAAGCCCATATTTGTGGTGACATTCTTCCATTTCTGCTTTTTCAGAAACGTTCTGTGGAGGACCTGAAAGAACGGTATTATAGTATTTGTGGTAAGCTGACCAAGGTCCGTGCCGCTTCAGGGACGGAGCCCAAGATCTACATCTTTGATGCCGGCCATGAAAGGCGCCGTAAAGAGCAACTGGACAAGCTCTTTAATCGCACACCTGAACAAGTTTGTAACTTTGTAGTTGGATTCTTATTTTGTCGTTAGGCTTTCATAACTTTGATATTGCCCCGGCCAAGACGAGAAGCATCATGCAGAGGACAAACCAGTTATAGCTACAGTTTTTAATGCAGTTGTGCCTTTTGTAGGGAAATCAATCCAACAATATTGCCCAAACCTTGTGCCTTTTAAAAATATTTACATTGCACTTCTCTTGTTTTTCCTGCAGGTGGCAGAAGAGGAATATCTTATTCAGGAGCTAAGGAAGATTGAGACTAGGAAGAGAGAGCGTGAGAAGAAGGCCCAGGATCTGCAGAAACTCATCAAAGCAGCTGACACAACCACCGAGTTAAGACGAGCGGAAAAGAGAGTTTCCAAGAAGAAGCTCCCACAAAAGAGAGAAACGGAGAAACCGGTATGATATGCACTCGTACAGAAGGAGCGAAGTAACGCACAAGGCAACCATTTGTACCTGGGAAATGTTTACTAGTTATTAAAGCATCAATAGAGAGAAGAGAACAACCGTAAATGTTTTTATTATTGAGATGGCACAGAGGTCAACCCCATAATAGTGCTTTTTCACTGAAGAATTAAGATTCAGCTCTGTCCCAATATTTTCTATTAATCATTTTATATTATTTCAATGGAACAACTGTGTCGCAGTCTGAAATTCTGTCCTGATCTATCCCATAATAATCGATTTAATATTTTTACATGTCAAGTCTGTCCAAAGTTCAGAGGGTTGCCGTTATCGTGTCTCTTATCATTTATTTCTTTTTCTTTAGGCCGTTCCAGAAACAGCAGGCATCAAGTTCCCAGACTTCAAATCAGCCGGCGTCACACTGCGCAGTCAGAGGGTGAGTACAGCTCATGTTGAGGTATTGAAGTAACAAAATACTCCAAAGGGCATCTGCAACATACAACTTCACTGTGGCTCTCAAATAGCAGTAAGGAACTGAAAAAGAACAATCTGAAACTAAAACAACACACCTACAGCGGTCAGAAATAATCCCACAGCTCTGTATTAACAACTTGTAGTTGACATTTATTCATCAATTCAGTTTTGTTTAAACCACGATTAATATCAAAACATTTTTAGTAAAGCTGGACCCTGCAGCTGATGTATGTGAGAGACCAGGATGTCTGACTTAAGCATGCTATCTCTCATTAGCACTGTGATGATTAATTCTGTTAGTGACTTGCTAATATCTGTAAGACCGAGCAAAGGGGACTCTTATTCATCTTCAAGACTGATGAGGAGCTGCCCCTCTCTATGGGAAATGCATTAGCACAGCTAAAGGAGTGGAGTATCCCTCCAGCCAATCAGTCAGTCATAGTTCAGTGGATAAAGACATTTTGATCTGGCTCGCTGAAGTGCATTTCATACGAATTAAAAGCCCCGAGGTGGAGCTGTACATCCTAATATCCCCAGCACCTTAAATCACAACCGTGTGTGTGTGTGTGTGTGTGTGTGTGTGTGTGTGTGTGTGTGTGTGTGTGTGTTTCTCTCTCCGTGTGTTTGTTTGTGATTCAGATGAAACTGCCGAGCTCGGTAGGCCAGAAGAAGATCAAGGCCATTGAGCAGATTCTGCTGGAGCAAGGAGTGGGTAAGTGTGAATTAACACGAGCAATCTGCATTCGACATTTCAAGTTTTACATTCTGAACTCTCCTCTACAACAGCCAGTAAAATATATGGATCCTAAATTGGCTATTTGATGGTCTTGGTTTGGTGTTTTCAATACAGCAGGAACAATTTAAGAATTTTAATTTTGAATAACGGCCGCTTAAAGCCTCTGTACACCCACATAGGTGTTTTCAGTTATTCTGGCTGATTAGACCTCTGTTCAGGTTGAAGGTGGGCCGGAGAGTCGATGGGAATTTATTATGTCACAAATCTTCATCCACCAATAAGAATGATAAAGGTGTGATTTGTCCCACCCTGAACACCCAAATCTAGCAGGACACTCAAGAAGATGTCACTTAATTAGTCTGTACACGCTCCCACAGACCACAGCCGAGGTCTAATTAGCCAGAATAAGTGAAAAAACTGTGGGGTAGTTGAAGGGTTTCAAAGGAATAATCTGACATCTTTGAAATGTGTTACGAATGGAAGAACAGGACAGTGGTTTAATAGTAGTAAGCTATATTTTCTGCCTTTGTGTCTGTCTGTGGATCCAGATCTTAACCCCATGCCCACAGAGGAGATCGTTCAGATGTTCAATGAGCTGCGTAGCGACCTGGTGCTGCTGTATGAGCTGAAGCAGGCCCACAGCAACTGTGAATACGAACAACAGATGCTGCGGCATCGCTACGAGGCCCTGCTGAAGGCCGGCAACGGAAGCATGTTGGGTGGACCTATAGGAGGCGGGCCAGCCGCTGCAACACAGGGTGGAGAACTCAACGCCACGAACAGCACCACAGCATCCACCCCAGGGTGCGAAGCGCCATCCTGGCCCTGTGCAGATGACATCAAGGTGGAAGCCAAGGAGCAGATCATTGACGTTGTAGGAGCGCCACTTACCCCCAACTCGGTAAGGCTGCACAACATAGACCCAAACTTTTCCAAACCGTCACCAAAAATGAGCTGAAGTTGTCTTTCAACCAGAGCTGTTTTTAAGTCTTTTGGACCAAGTCAAATGTCAAAATCTATAGAGGGCAAGTCCCAAGTCTGTGAGCAAGTCTGTCAATGCGTGATATGGAAATTACAGTTGCCAAAATCACATCAAATACTTATAACTCATGACTATTCTGTACTAATTTGGTTCAATGGCAACTTGTATTTTTATGTTGATGTTACATTTATTACAGTTGAGCACTGTCCGACGCGATGGCTCTGCTGAATGCGCACAAGTAAACCAATTACCAAAATGCATGGCTTTCATTTTGAATGTCAGAGGAATACAGATTTATCGAAGGAAATAATGTAACCTCAGTCTCATAAATTGGTATTATAAATATTAGTTTAGATTGAGGGGCAAGCAGCCTTGTGACTAATTGAAAGGCAGTTAAATGCACTCACGGGTACATTGTCAGCCACTTCAAACAATGCAGTTGAGATCATTTATACGAATCTTTTTTCTTTTATAATATTTCAATGCTGATGATGCAGAACCCAGTGAGGGATCTTGTCATTACACTAGCAACTGACTGGTTTAAGTTCCTGTGTGGAAGGGGACATGATCTGAGTAGCAGTGTCATGCACAGCCATCGCTATTTATAGCAAACATGTTTTAGAAATAGCCATCGATTGGTAACTGGTAAAATAATCTCCTGACTGTGAAAGAGGGGGAAAAAAAACCTGCCAGACCCCTTAAGTGATTGTTTTGTGTGTCACATTGCAGCGCAAACGGAGAGAGTCGGCGTCCAGCTCGTCTTCAGTGAAAAAGGTGAAGAAGCCTTGATGAGGACGAGAGCACCAGCTGTTACACGGTGGAGGACATGGGACCGTGTACGTTACTGTGGTCACAGTGAAGACACGCGTTTTATGGTTGGACAAGTGGGACACGGGGGAGCAGGAAACCACATTGCTGTTCATTTACGTAGAAGCACCACTGACTACACACACACACACACGCACAACTTTTCACCCACCAACGAGACCTCTCCAACCCCCCCCCCCCCTCCCCATCTGGCCTGCCCAGCATCTTTGTGACAAAGGCAACAACTGAGTGACATTTCATTCCATTACTGCTCGTCCCCCGGCCTCCACCATCGCTCAGCCTTAGATGAGGCAAGATCAACTGTAAATTGCCAGGCTGAGCTAATCGGGGACATGGGGAAGAAGGTGGGAATGACCGGGTAATTGAAATGAATTGGAATGAAAGAAGAGGAGACTTTGGGAGTGGGAGGACCTCGAGCTGCAGAGCTCATTTGACCCATCTTGAGTTTTTTTTTTTTTTTTTTTTGCAGCCTAATCATGCCATAGTGTTTACTGGAAATGTGTTTTTGTGTTAGCCTTTAGTAGCTCCCCCTGACCCAGAGTGCTGATAGACGCCGGTTCCATCTGCTGCCCGTCGTTTGTGTTGATCTAGTGAGGCTGATTTGTGTTGTTTGTCCTCAGGTGACTTTGAAGATGGTTCAGTCAATGATTCAATAAACCTCATTGTTTTTTTTTTTCCCTCCTGCGTGTTATGCATGTTTATGCCACAGTGGTCCCTTTCACATTTCAAGCGTCCGTCGCTGCTACTCAGATCATATTTTAACGCGGAGGTAATTAGTGTTGAATACACATTTGCCGGGGAAATTGTAGGATCATGACATTCTTACCTTACCTGTCATCTAAGTTAAGTGACACGTAATAACTTCATTAATATGATAATTAAGCAGTGATCATTCGTAGGTTGGCACAGCAACTGAAACTTCATTAGGTTCCCTGCCCATATTATTGCTAATTGCATGTCAATTATGTCGTTAAGCCTGCTTAGACGTTAATTTCTATGCAAATTTAGCCAAGAAGAGGGGAGTATCTCGGCCTACTGGGTGTATTTATAGATGTAGACTCTTAAGAAAAAATCAAGTATTTCAGGTACTGCAACCTGCATAGAAACGTCACTTCAAATTTCTCTCTGACATTTTTCGGGCTCTTTTTAAGGTCCGCATCTCTATAACCAAAAAACATTCAGTGTTAAGAAGGTTAACAAATGAAGGTTTAAAGGGATTATCTTAACTTAAAATACAAGTGTAATTATGTGGACTTGGCAGAAGAAGTAATAGTACTCAAAAGACATCAAAGAACACAACTTTTTAAAAACCTATCTTTGTTAAATTCTTGATCCCTTTAAATGTGTCTTTCTTAACTGTCACAGGTGAAAACACTCCACAACAACTGAATGCTGCGCCATCACCACCACCACAATTAACACCTCTTCATTTCTGTCTTTAATAAGCTCTCTAAGGTTACAGGAGTAAACCCATCCACACACTGCAGGCGGTTTGATTGAGAGAGAGAGAGGAAAAGAGTGAGAGAAGGCAAGTAAACATGGGTAAAATGGATTCTCTGTGTCTATATTTCATGTTGAAAATTGGCTCATAAATCCAGGGGTATGATCTATGGAACCCGTCGTTGCTTGAAAAAACCTCCGTAAATGTGTAATTTCTCCCTTGACAGAACACAGCCGAAAGGCTATCTTTCTTTTGCTTCCTCCTCCCCTCTCTCTCCCCTTTTTCTCTGTCTCTCATTCTCGCTCCCCCTTTCTACCAGCCTTGTGTTGGATTAATGCTCTGCTCTCTTCCCTCTCTCCTTTCATGCCTCTCTGATATCTTCTTTTCATCACTGCCCATCCATTTATCAAAACTGGGGCTCCTCTCTCCCTCTCTATCTCTCAATATCTAAACCCATCTTAAGTTATATGGCAGGTATCTTGTAAGATGGGCTTCAAGAAAGTGGAGGTTATTAATAAATACTAGTCTAAATTGAAAATAGGTGGGCAGGGATTCATCACCGGCCATGTGTGAATGATAAAGACCTCCCCCCCAGCAGCTCCCATCTTGCTCCATCCTGCCATGAGCTCCATCCAGGCTACAGTGTACGTTCTGCAACACTGATGTGAAAAGCATGAGGCAGAACACCACGGCGGAGTGTCTTATAATGTGGTTGTGATGGCATTGAGATGGGATCTCTTTATCAAGGCCGGGCTGAGGCTTTAATCACGGCCTAAGAGGTGCACTGGCTGTTTATCATAATTGAACTGTATCCAGGCTAATCGCGGGCATACGTCACTGTCGAGGGGTCGCTCGGCCGCACCAGCGGGGCGACGCCGGTGGATGTGATTGAACACACAGTTAAGAGAAAAGATGTGTACTGAGGGACATAAGGCAAGGAGGAGGCAGGTAATAGCAGATGTGATAGAACGCTGTTCAAATACATCACACCTTGAGGTAATCGCTGATGTGACAATGATTAGATTGTCGATGCCTCCTTGCCGTGGCACACTGCTTTATAGCCATCATGTCACATACAATCTCTGATTACTACAAGGGGAAGAGGCAGGAATGGTGCAATAGGAGCGTAAGGACAGGGTCTTGATAATTCCCCCCCTAAGCTCGGGGAATAGAGCGCTTACCATATGGGCCATAACAAATGTCCAAAACAGACTTTCACCTTGCCCCTCTCTCATCTCCATGTTTGTCACTTTGACTTTCACCTCCTCCTATTTAGGTCACCTTGAGGGAGAAAACTTTTAATCATGGTTCCACATCAGATTCACCTGTGCCCTGTGGGACTCTGAGCTGCAACAAAGGGGAGGGGAGTTGAGACCGCAGGTTGGAAAATCACAGTTGCCCACAGGGCTGGACAGTGGAAGTCATTTCCACTGGATTTTTTTTTTAGCTGGTGGGGGGGGGGGCTTGCTGCAACACAAACCCAATCACTGGCACTAAGCAGTGCTTACAGCGAGGCATTAACCCCACTGTCCACTCTCCACATTAAAGCCCCGGGGAGGCAGACGAGAGTGGAGTGGAGTAGAGCGGACTAAATCTAGACTTCCTATTCCCCGGTGCTGTGCTGCTCTTAGAACATCTCCGGTCAGGTGTTGTTGTTTTTCAAGGTGTCCTTCCTTTGAATAGAAGGAACTGGGTGGAATGGTGGCGACATAGAAAAAAAAGTCCTTTTATGAGGAGAGATTCAAGAGTATGGAAAAGACAAACCGGGTTTATCACACATTTACATGTACTTAGAAACATTTCTAAATCGGAGAACACAAAGATTGTGAAACAAGGTTAACCTTAAAACTGTGCTTTTTAAAGCGCATGTATGCATGTCCTATTTTGGTCCTCAGCTTGTATGCGTAGCCATATATTTGGACTTTTATTTCATTGTTGATCTGAGCTAACCTGATGAAGAAAGGGGGGTGAGCAGAGTGTGGTCCGCTCAGGTCAGAGCTGTGATTGCATGCTGACTATAAACGAGACCAGGTTGGACAGATCAGCTCCACTCTGTTCTACCTTCATCCCTCAGAAACAAACCAGTTTGATTTGATTTGTCGGGGAGAGATAGAGAGGCCTCTGAACAATATGTGACAGAGTTACCTCGGCAAACCAGTGTAGCGAATGTCCCTCTCTTCACCTGCACCAGCACAATTCTAACAAAGAAAGAAAAAAAAAAAATCCAATTTACCATGTGGATCCGCAGCTGTCACGGCAGGGGAATTAAACATTACCCATAACTCACTGGGGGTGCTGAGCAGGTCAGCGGATGGCAGGTATGGTAACATCACTCTGGGGTGCAATAACAAAGGATTTTAACCTCTGACTCTTTCACTCGGGCTGCTGGCAGAACATCATCCTAACTAACAGCAGCTTTCACCGAGCTGGTTAACAATCTCTCTGGTTGAGTTGACGACTCAACTCGCCGGTACACACCTTACCACTCGTCGCTCATATTTCTCCCTAACACAAACAGGAAGACAGGGGGGGGGAAATGTCAGCATAAATGCAATGTCTTCCGCCCGGCTGGCTCCTGGAGCAGTTCCTGTGATGCTTCATAGGGGGGTTGCTGAGATCCTGTAGCTGCTAGCGTCCCGGTGTCATCACCCACACAGGCTGACTGCTTGCCTGGCTGGCCCGCCACCGCCACAGCCTCAATTACCTGACTGACGTTTCATTAGCGCCTGCAGCTGATCCCGTGGCTGAGAGGCAGTGGGGCGCAGAGGAGCATGGAGCTAGAGAGAGCGAAGGGGGGAAGAGAAGGAGGCTTCAACACATTACATTCTCATGCGCTGTCACAGAGTCACAGTACAGCCACTCATCACATTGCAGTCATTTAGTACATGCTCTTATTGAGCTGGACTGTATACTGAAATAGAGCTGGCTGGGTCCTATCTGGTGACACCCGTTCATCGCTGACATTGTTGGACTGTTGGTGCAACTGAGAAGTGTGAGATGTTGTTGTGTGTGTGTGTGTGATATAAGGTAGCAGCTAGAAGAGTCAATGAGACAAATCAATTAGGTGCAGTGTACTGGTCAGAGTAACACTTCTCGTGTTTCTCTGTGTGTATGGTCACATGTGTGGAAACATGTATGTGTGGTTGTTTGTCCCTGTGTACATACCTGGGTTTATGTGTGATGCGTGTGGCCTCTCCATCCGTGGGGTTAGTGCAGGCCATGTCAGAGATGATCCAGGGCGGAGCTGAGGGGGCTTAGTGAGACCCTCGGCCTGAGCCTCTCCACAGAGCCCACGCTTGGCTGGCCTCTCCTTCCCATTTGTCATCCTGGGCCAGTAAGACCCCCGGAGAGATTAGGGCATAGCAGAGAGACTGCAGTAGCAGGAATAAGAGGATCAGTTAAGCTATAAACACAGACAAGTTTGTGTCTCTCACCCACTCTGGTGCTGTGACAGTTTGTAATGGCTGTCAAAAGTTCCCTACGCGTCGTACGTCTTCCTTTTAAAGGACACCGCAGTCGACAAACACAACAGGTATCAGAACTTCTTTCGGTTTGATCCAATGTCGTGTGCGGTGTGAAAAACGGGCACGAGTTGGACATTAAACAGAAGAGTTAACCGTATCGACCCAAACTGACCCCCAGCTAATGAACCATGACCCAATGCAGAACAGAAAATGCAAAGATTTGCCTGTAATTAGAGTTCTGTGGCACAAAGACCATCAGTCAAATCCTGAGAGCTCCTTCATTTCCATATTTTTGAATATTCTACTTAATTATGCAAAGGGAATAGTGAGGTAGGCGAGAAGTTTTAAGAAAGCCTCATAAAGTCCTTATTAAGAGCAAAGGGGATTAATGACAGTTAATATGAGGGCAATCAAACATTTAATGCAAAGGCCCTCCTGCAGGCAAACAGTATTTAAATGAGTCAATTAGACATTCATTATCTACAAGCCTATAAGTGGAGTCAGATCAGCATTAATGCTGGTGCAGAGAATCGCTCCCCTCTAAAAAGGAACTAATGAAATATAAAAAAAAACTTAACTTAGACATGGAAAATGTATAAATATTGATTGCTGGAGGGGTGGTTACATGTTGACGTAGAATCAGGGGAGATATCCACTGGAGATTGTCTCATAAATCATAATTATCGAGTTAGCATGATCTCTCCTCCCAATTAGCTATCTAGCATTGTTGCTGTAGAACGAGAGAAGGGGAAGCCCTCCAATTGTCTATTTTAAATTCACATCAAATCCTGTACGTGAACATCTCCGGTCTTGTAAGTGCCTCTAAATCTTCCCAACATACCACCTTAAAATAAGTAGATATACACAAAAACATACGTATTCTGCAGAGGATGACTTGAATAATGTACCAAACTATGCAGATATATCATTGTCAGGAGCTCCTCCCTCCTCTTCCCCCAATCCTTCCTTCTTTCTCTCTCTCCATGTCTGAACCTCCACTCTTGTCAGTTGCCCCAGCACACAATTACTGTGTGTGATTGCTATCAGGCGGGACGGTCGGGGAGCCTCCCAAATTAGGGCCTAAATAGGATTTCCTACATGGCGAAGGGCACAGGCCTGGACATGGTAATGAAAGCCTATACATCACAATCAGGCCGACAATCCTATTCATACTGCAACACATTACTCTCACTCCTCATAATTATAGAGGGGTGACAGACGGGCCTGTGAGGCATGGTGGAGGAGGCGCAAGAGTGAGGAGAAGGAGGAGGCGAAGGTTGAGGGGGGAAGGTGGCTGAGCAGTGTCACAGTTAGTTTCGAGTGGCTTCTTCTCCCCACTTCTGTGATCTCTTGATACCTGGAGTGACCGGATTAGGTGGGAGTCCACTGGGTTCAATGCTACATAAGTCCAGCGTGTGATCCAGCCACCAATAGATCTGTGTCATTACAGAAAATAGTTCTAATTTGGGCATTTTCCTCCCTGATCGTAAGATTCCTCCACTGGGACACTGACCACATCTTCCATCAGACGGACTGACAAAGGCACAAACACACTCGCTCACACAGAGCGCTGTGATGAGATGTGAGGGGGACAGCTTTGCGATCAATACCATGAGCAGGAATCAGCGATGGGGAGAATAAGACAATGGCCTATCAGATTGAGGTTGACTTCTCCTTGTATGTGTGGCAGGCCTGTGACAATAGATTGGCCCAGAAATCCGATGGCACTCGCCGACAGAGGGAAGAAAAAAAAAACAGGAGACAGATGAAAAGAAAGATTGCTAATGCTCTCCAAGCAGGCATTTTAATCTGTGACAGAGGAGGGATTTGGTGAAAGCCATTATCACACAGCTACCCCCCCTCTACCTCCCTCCCCTTTCTTTTCTGATAAGACAACCTTATCAGACTGCTTGGGGGAGAATGTGCATGTGTGTGTGTGTGTGTGTATGCGGCCATACCTTTGCATGTGTTTGTGTTGTAAAATGGGATATTCCAAATGTGATTCATTGGACCGCTGAAAATCCTATACTCTATCGATGTAAATCACCTTAAGAACTCAGTCAAACGGTAAGCATCGCAAAGTGGATTCAGATCACAATAACCCACTTTGCCAGGCAAAGAAACACCCATGACAACGAGGCAACATGAGGCGCATTGTTACATGTGTTCCCTGCTGAGGCCCGAGGGAAGAAGCCACCTTGATTTTGTGTGTGTGTGTGTGTGTGTGTGTGTGTGTGTGTATGTGTGTTTTTGCCACCGTCTCTCCTACAGCTGCAGAAATACCTCTCATCTTAAGATCACATCACAACATCACAAGCTTCAAAAGAGAGATGAGATGATGATGGTGTCTGCCCACTCGGGTCAGATATTCACCTCGGGAAACTCCTCTCTGTCAGATGGACCAGGTGCAGGAGGTTGAGTTGTGTGTGTATGTGTGTGTGTGTGTGCGTGTGTGTGTGTGTGTGTGTGCAGGTGCATGAGGCAGCAGATGGGAAGATGTGCTTGAGATTACTCTTCCTGATGTAATGGACTGATAGAGGTTAACCGTCTGTGTATGTGTATAGCCGGGTTGTAAATGTCTGTGGATGCATGTACTGTATATGTGCTTAAATATCTGTGAATGGATGCTTGCATGTGTATGCATATATTTGCATATCTGTGTGTGTGTTTGTGTGTGTGTGTGTGTGTGTGTGTGTGTGTTGGACAGCAGCCTATATCCCCACTTAGTTTGTGTGTGTCTCCTCAACATGGTGTCCCTTCTGTGATCAGGACAATCCATCAGGCCCTGCCGCTCATTAATCACCAGAGAGAGAGACACACACACACACACACACACACACACACACACACACACACACACACACCTACACCCACACACACCTACACACACACACACACACACACACACACACACACACACACACACACACGCACACGCACACACACAGTTGGGATCAAGGCAGGCAGTGATGAACAGTAGAGTTAGTTTAGTGGAGCACTCACACCTGCACCACAAAGAGCATGTCGGCCCTAGGCGACACGACACTTCCCTGGACATGAATGTGGCCCCAGAGGGCTTCCTGAAGGCAGAGAAAATATGCTGCACCTCGTAGATTTTACTTAGATTCTTCCGTTTTCATATGAAGCTTCATTCTTCTTCTATTTTGATGTTTTTTCAAAAGGAAAACACATCAACTTAAATGTATTAGTCAGTAGCCTGCGATACAAACTGAGGGAATAGAGTGAGAAACAGCAGGCAGGCATGTTCTCACGAAATATCTTACAGAGTTGCATTATGGGGAGTGTAGGACCCAGCATTGTTGGAGCTTGACCCATACCAGGGACTAAAAGTCAGAATATCTCACCCTCTGCTGCTTTGATTGTTCTTTGTTTAATGTCTCTCACAATCGCCCCGATGTAATGGACGTGTGATGATAAATCAAACATTTATTGTCAGACTTTAACCATGCTTACATGCTGCATAAAAAAAGCTATTTTATTACTGCTTAAACATAATTGTGACATCAAGCAGATTCCAACAAGTCCTCCAAATGAAATGCCGATATAGCATGATTCATCTGATCTGATACTGCCATCGACAGAATGCCATTCTTTTGTCAGTGCCTTCTGTTCTTTGATGTTACAACGCTCTGGTTAAGGTGTTGTTAGGTGTAGTCTGATAAGAAACGGGACATGAACATCTTGCTCCCGTGTTAAAGTTCAACGTCCTTCTTCCTATGGCTCTAAAATGACTTCCCCATTCTGCTTCCAATTGACAACAATAGTCATACTTCCTGTGCCCATTAGAGGTCTTTCACTTGAATGTAAATATATCTCATTTGTGTGGATTTGCTGGAATGACTGTAGCTGTCGATGCTCTTGGGAGGACAGTCTTAATGCTCTACATACAAAGTTTCTTGAGGAGACACTTCAATTTGAGTAGGTCACCACTGGATAGTGGATCCCCACCATTACAGCCCTGAAGTCCTCTTTGCCTCTGTGCTCGTCTCAAGGCTCCACTCGCGGCCTTTTTACTATGGATCATCAGATCAGAGCTGAGCAGCCCTCCATAGAACCAGCGTACTGGCTAATTCACTATTGATCCTGGCCCATAGACCAATTTCCACTTGTGTTTGGTTTGGGACTACAGTTTCGGTCACGCTCCGTCTCTCCCTTAGGGGCCAGGGAGGAGCCCCTGCCACTCTCTTATCAGGCAGAGAGCACACACACAAAGAGTGTATGGGATGGAGCGAGATGGGGAGTGAAAGGCGGGAGAGGAGTGTTAGGAGCTTGCAGAGAAAGGGAGAGAGGTCATTAGTCGATGGTGATGAGTTCCAGAGTTTGAGACAAAGCGGAGCGGCACACTGGCTTTGTGCGAGGTCGCGGTGTGTTGTGTAGCCGTGTGACACCAGAGGACTGGCCGACGTTGATTCCTTCAGTGCAAATCTTTGTGCCCGGGAAAATGTGGATGTGTTCAATTGACAGATAGTCGACGCATACAGAGCTGTCCATGGTGCTGAAAAGAGGTTGCATTTTAAAAAGACAAGCTTCTTTCCTTCTTTCCTTTCATCCAGACACAGTTATTGTTATTCTAGGAGGTCACTGGCGATGTCTCTTTGTGTGTGATGTGGTGATATGACTGGGGAGATTCATTAGGATTGTGTCACTAAGTAAATGTATGTTGACCTGGGCCACTGACAGACAGAAACACTCCCCTGATATGTTGCTACGCACCAATCTTCTACACACACACACACAAACACACACGCACACACACGGGCTGCTTCAGAGATCAAACCTGTCCACTCCTCACAATCCTCTTTTACCTTCCTCTATCTACTCACCCCTCACTCTCCATTGCTGCTGTCTCCACATCTCTTCCCCAACACCCCATCTACCCACCTTTCACTCTCCGATCCCCTTTCACTCTATCCGCCCCTTCCCCTCCCTCCTTTCCTATACCTGTCCCTCTTGCCCCCCTCCCCTCTGTCTCTCTTTTTCTTTCTCCCAGTAACAACATTCCCTGGACTAATTGCAATTCTGTCAGCAGGTAAATGCTTTGTGACCAGTCGCTGACAGTCACGCCAGCCAGCCCCCAGGTTGCCACTGACAGTCATTGTGGGGCAGACAGGACAGCCTCGGCAGCGTTGGCAGTCAGTTAGCAGGCAGTGTATATGGATGTGGCCTCTCAGCTGAATAGTGAGACTCCAACTGTCTGCTAGTGTGTGACACTCCCATTACCCCGCCACAGAAAAAGGTAGACAGCCACAGAACAGCTGGATAATGCACTGTCTGACTGACGATACACTCTACCTCTCACACACTCGGCTTCTCACCTCGTCTCCGGGCCTATGACAACGCCATCTTGATACTGTCAGGTTAGGAGCCAGCCATTGTGACATGTCAGCACTCGACACTGTTGACTCCTGATGTACAATATTCAAGCAAAAGGAGGCCAGGTCGGGGGGGGGGGGGGGGGGGGGGGGGGGGGGGGGGGGGGCGGGGGGGGGATGGGGATTGATGACGAATGATGGATTAGAGGAGATACAGGACTAACAGTCGTATTTTTGTACACAATTGCAACACCTGTCACGCTTGAATCCTTTCAGTTACCATCAATCTGAAGCCGATGTGGTATACTGTTCTAATGGTGCAGAATGTGTAAACAGGACTTTGAATGTAGAGTCAGCCTTAGCATAGCTCCATGATGACCAGGCTCAGCTAATTAAAGCAGGCTGTTGACAGTTGTCAGCGTGACCCTTAGCACAGAACTCCCCTGGGGGTCCTGTTAGCATGCTAATGCTAATCCCCAGTGACGGAGGACAGGGCAGTGCTGTCCCCTGCAGCCCCTGCTGTTGTGACCACAGGATGTGTCAGGACAGGAACAGTGATGTGCTAACATGGAGACGTCCCCATGTGCATGTCACACATCTGTAATTAGAAAAGAGGCAGGCAACGGGAGAGCTGGAGGGGACAGTTGTCGTGGAGCCACTTGATCTCCGTTCCCGACACGGCTCAGAAAAGAGCAGTCTGTGCCTAAAACAAGCTTATAAAAGAGCAACTGGTTTCACAGGCTTTAATGCGACGATTCGCCTCATGTGAGCTCGCGAGGCATGTTTGAAATTTGATGTGCGGATTCAGAGAAAAAAAAAAAAAAAAAGAGCAAAGCAGGGCTTCACAAAACACGATCACAACGCAGTTAACGTTACAACTGAGGGGCGGAAAAAGAGAGCGCTCATACACCTGTCTGTCAGTCTATTTGTCTGTCTGTCTGTCTCTTCTCCTCTCCAAGGGAAGGTCAAGGACACATGCATATTCATGGGGAAGCCTGGCACAGGATCGATGGCTTTTAATTGTTTTCTCTTGGATGGTGGAGGGACGTGCCAGCGTCTATTGATCTGTTTGAGCAGAGGCCACTCACAGAGCACGACTGAGAGACCTTTACCTGACTGAACACCGATAGACCGTGTGTGTGTGAGTGTGTGCCGATTAGGATTTTTGACACACACAACCACAGGCTGTACGAAAGGGCCTCATGGAGCTTAGAGGTAGATAGACATACACAGAGGTGACACACAACCGCAGAGACAAGGGTTTGCGAGGTGGCGATTTGAATGATGCTGTGGCAAAATTACACTGTATTTTAATCAAATTTCATAAAACAAACCCACGTGGGCTTTCAAGACACTACATTATGCACACAGTAAAAAAAAGAGGGCAAACATATGTGTTGAACATGATTAAACGTACATTTTCCAGTGGTGGAAAGTACATTTGTTCAAGTATTGGATTCAAGTACATTTTAGTACTCCACATTTGAGAGTTATAGTTACTATTTACTTTTCTATTGAAGATTTTATGTGACAAAATGAAGCCCTCACAAAAAATAATGGATCGTTAAAGATGAAATAAGTTCAAATTAGCTTCACTGTAACCAGCAGAATGTTTTTTACACATTTTATGCATCAGTATTATTGTGTAAAATGTGTCATTGTTTGTATAACCGGACAGGAATGTAGACAGATTCAACGAAGATACTTTAATACAGAAAAAAAAAAAAACTCTTACAGGTTCAGGATCAAAGGTAACAAGCAGCAAAAACAAATCGACAATGAAGAAATAAACTGGGCCGGTATAAATAGGGAGACTAATGAGGAAGTGGGAACAGGTGAGGAGGTCTGGTGACTGCAAGGCTAACGAGGGACAGGTGAAACTAATCAGCGTGGGGCAGACATTCAAAACTTGCTGGGAAACACAGGAAGGTAGGAAAATAAATGAATCTGACTGCTGCTGACATGTTGAATGCATTTGCTTCCTCATAAAAGATTTGCAACGCTGATTCTTTTTAAATGTATTTGTGTTTGCTAGCTAGCGCTCTTCCTCTTCACCGACTTTGTTGGCACATCGCTATGCTTCTTTGCATTTCACTGCCACCATCTGTAGATCAGAGAAACAGTGTGAAACCAAAAGCAGGACGTAATCACCACAGCTGCGAGCTTTGGTCATGTATTGGGTGACAAATGTTCTTAATCAAATAATGTGTTATTCTCAACACATTTCAGTAAAACTTTTAACAAGATCTTTTTTATTTGATTTTTTGTATTAAATAATTTCTCTATGCTCTACTTCTGACTGTTTACATTGTGAATAAAAGACCAATGTATTCACCTTCCTGTCTCCCAGTCAACCAGATCTTTCCCTCTGCAAAGATTATCCCCTTCAGAGGCATCTTCCCTCGCTTTCATTTATTCTTTTGTAGCTGGTTGAATTTGTCAATTTGAACAGGCAAAGTTGGGAGATTGGCGGCAAGTGGGGAGCAAAGAGGCGGGAGGGGGCTGCATAGCAGGGAATAGAGAGGGAGAAAGATTGTGACAGTCATCCATTTGACCCAGGCTGTTGAGTGAGAGCAGTCTGGCTTGTCAAATCTCTGTGCTAACAGTGAATAGCCATATCTGTGCAGAGCATAGAGGGGTGTCATGCACTATGGTTTCATGGTTCAGGATAAGGCTGGATAAAGCCATTGGCTGGATGACACACAGACAGACACACTTTCACTTTCTCTCCAACAGCCTGTCTCTCGCTCTCGCTTGCTGTCTCGACTTCCAGAATGAGAAGCGTGAACACTTATTTCAACCAAGTCTGTTGATGTAGAAACTGACTATCAATGAAAACCCCTGCTGCCTTTTAAAGAGAGGAAACAGTTTCTTTCTCACAGATTAAACCTCGTACCCTCCGATTATTGAACAATGAGTGTCTTCCAC
Source organism: Pholis gunnellus (assembly GCF_910591455.1). Taxonomy (NCBI): domain Eukaryota; kingdom Metazoa; phylum Chordata; class Actinopteri; order Perciformes; family Pholidae; genus Pholis; species Pholis gunnellus. Next base: position 9,550,708 of record NC_136530.1, read on the forward strand.
CCCTGCCCTCCTCCTTCTCCTCCGCTGCACTGTAATATCCCCCTCATACACACACACACACACAGGACTTATTACCGGCTCATTAGCCTGAATCATACAAAAATTAGACTCCAGCCTGCTGACAATAGCGCGGAGAACGGGCCTTTTTTCGCTCAGGAGTCAAGGGTTAAGTTACCAATCAAAATAGCCAGGGAGATGTATTGAGACATTTTAATATTGGCCATTGTGGGAGCTCTAAAAAATTTTAATCTCTCTCTGGCACGGCTGCCCCCCAAGGCAACTCAAATAATGGTCTTTAGGAGGGGGGTTGGTGTTCAAAGAATTGATGTACCCTTTGGCATTTGGATAATTGTGTTGGAATTGCTGCCACCTTGAACAGCTTTCAGGCTGAGTGCCCTTTCTTTCATTGTACGTCTTTGCTTACCTGAACCATAGGTTGTTGCTGCTTTCTGTCACTCTCAAATGTTGGATTTCCCTTTTTCTTCAACTCCAGCTTCCCCTTCCCCTTTTTAAATCCCTCAAACCAAGCGGCTTCAGATGGAAATCAGAGGGAGACTGCCCACACTATAGGAACCAATATACCGAGAGTGCTAACACAGTCTGTGTCAGCTCTCTGCTGCCGTGCCACAGTTAATATAATGTAAACCACCAGAGGGGGCCAATGATGAAGACTGGGCCAGAAGATGCGACCTCAACTCCACCACACTTGTAAGCTCTCAAAATTGTTTTACATGTTTTACATCCGGAAAGCAGATTATTTCTATCTCACCTGTCAGATCTCCCTTCCTTCTCTTTATTTTCTCATAACACATGCTATGGTCCTCTTCCTCTTCCTCATCCACATCCCTTAACCCCCCTCTCGGTGGTCCTGTCCTCTCCCAGGGTTCAGACTAATGACTAGTGACAGTCCACTGAGGGGAGCGAGCTGTTTGCAGTCAGCAGTGCGTTTGTTGGTAATTATTTTCCAGAGTGTCACATTAGTGTCAGCCTCGTGGCGGTGAGAGAGGAGAGAGGACGGGGGCCCCGGCTGGCTGGATGGGTGAGGCGGAGAGGGAGGGGAGGGGAAAGGGTGTGATGTTTGGTGTTTGGTGGCGGGCAGTGTTGTGTTTGTGTGTAGTGGTGGTGGTGGTGGGTTGAGGACACAGGCTGTCACTGCACTTTACTCTTCGCCTCGTGGCTACATGAGACTAAAGATGAAGGTGAGCGGAAGAAAAGGAATTGGTGTCCACTTTTCACTCATGTTTCTGTCCTGAAAATATTTGTCTTAAAGTATAAGTATAAGGCAATACATGTATCCCTCTGACAAGTATTGTCTGTTTAGCCTGCAGTCATAGACCTACATGGTGTGACTGTATATAAGAAGTAGACACCGGGACGTCACCCATTGGTTTGTGCACTAAGGCTTTGAAGCCTTGAGTTTGACACAAGAGGGTGGAGCTAAGTCCAATCAAACGCTGAACAAAACATTTCTAGGCAACTAAAATGTTACAATTAACATATATTAAAGAGTTAAAGTTGAGAGACGAAAACATGGACAACACCCAAATCGTTCATCCAGTCAGTTCCACATTCATTGCGCGTTAATATACTCATGCACATCAAATGTGTCTCAATCCACAGCTGAAAATAGTCCCCGATAAACGTACTATTTCCTTCTGTTTGCGTGAGGTGAAGACACAGGCCATTGCTGAGGGCATGTCAATGCTCGCAAGTAAGCGATTAGCCTAGCAAACATGGTGTAAATAATGAACCCAATAATGAACTCGCTTTCTCCAACAAATAACGTGATGTTGTACCAAACTGCATTTTTTTTGGTTTGAGTCTGTAATCTGTGAGGCAAGGGTCATAAGGATCCAAAGAACTACTAAAACGATCTTCTCCTACACAGACATTTATTCACAGGAGAAGAAGACTAAACATTTTGTTAAATGTCCAAATTGTCTGACCCTCCTATATTTTAATCATTGTTAGTCTGGAAGCCCACAATGCCTTCTGAATTATTCAATTGCGTCTCACAGAAAACCAACAGGGGAATATTGAGCGACCGTGTTCAGTGAGTCTTTCAGGCAATGTCTTAGCTTTGCTAAGATTTTTTAACTTTACATTTATGACCGGCCTTTAAAGATGTACGTCTTCGGTAGGAAAAAATAACCAAGTGCTACAGACAGGACGACTAACATACTGGTGGTTGTAGTTTCTTCATGGGATTTGTTGACAGCGACAAAACTATATCCTTTAAGTCATAATATAATTGGACAGAATGTTCTCTGAAGTCACACAGCATGCAGTGCTTATTCTCCATCCCTGTAGAATAGTTTGCCTCTTTTATGACGACTTAACTCCACAGTGTTGATAAAACTGTATCCAGTTCAGGGAATTTAACTTCAGCGGTACAGAGACTAAGTTGAGTACATGCAAACAGTATCGGCCCGCCGACACGGGTGTGCTGTGAATGTGTAAACATACAGGATACTAGTGTGTGTGTGTGGGTGTGTGTTTGGTGAGGGGCAGTCACCAGCCCCCTTGGGAGGAAGCGATCAATGATTGAGACCATAATGCACCTCTCTGTATTCCTCCTCACATTCACGCTCACTGGCTGCTTTGGGGAGCTGTCACACACACGCACACACACACACACACACACACAAACATACACACACATACTTCCACTTTCCCTCATACACACACACACGCACACACATTGTCACATGTTCGACAGCTCATCTCTCACACGTTCCCTTCCACTCCATCTTGTAACTGTCTGGTCGATGGCCTCTCTCTCCGTCTCACTTCCACTGCTCAGTCATTGGCAGACTGCTCTGCTCTGGCGCTGTCTCTCCCTATGTTAATATAGTAGCTAACCTCTCTCTCCATAGCACTGCTACCAGACAGTCTCTATGTTGATATACTGAGGAGAGTGCAGAACTCCACCGCACAACTACTACCCAACCGACTCCAGACAACTGAGCACTCTTCATCTCTACCACTGCTGCTGCCGCTGCGAGGCTCCTGCTGGGGCACTCTGTTGTCCTGTACACTTTTTTTTTTAAGTCTGCCACATCTCTCTTCAGGTTTTCCAGCAGGCACAATCACTTTAAAAAAACTAATTATTTATTTATTTATTTTTTTGTTTCATTTTCATGCTCTTCTGCTTTTGATTAGTGGAAATCGTATGAATTTTGAAAGCAATCTGCTGTAATTGGAGATTGTGAGTCTCACAGCAAAAGGTAATTATCACTAATTGGTCTGTGGAAATGATTACAGCAGTAACTTAGTTTACTCCACGCCCCGAAAACAAGAACTGCGAATGAGAGGAGGAAAGTAAAAAAAAAATAAAGACATGATTATTCACTGTTCACCTCTCCAATTACGCATTGTGAAAGTTAAAAGACTCCGCTGATGACCCCTGGCATCTTAATAAAAGAAGTGGAGAACTCTCATCACGTTGATTTAATTTGCCTTTAACTCATCTCTTACTTGTTGGGGATTACAATGACGACGACAGAGACTGAACTGTAAAATTGAAATGATATTAAAATTGTTTGGAAATGTATTCAAAACTCAAATCTGTGAGACAGGACAGAGGAATGTGACCACGCTGACGAATGGAACAAAGACACCCAAAGAGACCAGATGGAAGCATAAACAGCATACATTAAGATGGAACGCACGGTGTGTGTGCATGCGTGTCTGTATGGCAGTCAAGAAGACAAGCCAAGTGACTCACCTCCTGCCAGAAAATGAAGACATACAATTAACATCGTATCCCATCATCCTCAGCTGAGCGGGCAGGCCTGTAATTGGCTGGCTGACCAGCCTGCGTGGCTCCGGGTGGCAATTTATTCTGGGAGCCATGCAGTTTACCCTGGGCGGCTAACGGCCCCTGTGCCATAACCTGGCTGAGGCAGCGGGGACATCATTAACACTTCACTGGGCCTGCAGGACACACACCCATCATCATCCACTGTACACCACCCACAGCCACTAGCACAACGGGGAAAATTGGAGAAACAGGGTGGAAATAATAATCAGAATGTCAATGAGCCACTTGTGGTGAGTGTGTTTACTGATCAACTTGCAAATGAAGGTATTTTTGGCATTTTTAGAATCCCGGTTTCCTAGAAAACCTCTGATTATTAATTTGTATGGAAACAAAGGTTACCCTTGCCCTGAGCAGACTTTATTTTGAATTTCAGCCCCTGTGCTGTCTCAGTCTCATCTAACCCTGGACTGTGAGTTTGTCTGTTTTACAGTGTGTGTGTGTGTGTGTGTGTGTGGTGGCATGCGGTTGTCTAACCCCAAAACAATGTGTGAGGCTCCCTAAGCGGAGTAATGACCTTGCCTTGTCACAAGGAAGACATGTGTTACATGCTCCCATATTGGTCCGAGGGCAAGACTGTTACAGACACCGTCTGGACTCTGGTTTATGTGTCCATATCCAAGGTCTGCATCTGCCGTCTGGCCCTCCGCCTCCTCGCCCACCAGCTGTCTTTAGGTGTGAGAAGAAGAGGCTCACATGGGAAGTTTCATCTCAGTGATCATTATATGGATGTAAGGTGCAGATGAAGTGTCCAGGTAATATCATGGTTCTCCTCAACGTAGGCAAGAGAGTCAATATTTGTTGTTTTTTTAAATCCCAACATCCAGTTGTTTTCAGGCTGAGTTAGCGCGCTGAACCCCACTGATTTCCAGCTACAAGCCTCCTCCTTGTGTCCTCTTCTTGGCTGTGATATTCCCAATTCACTCATTTCCTATCTCGGGACTCTTTCTTGCTCTCTGATTGCACACACACACATATGCACGCACACAGGCTCACAGCCAAATGGCTGTTCATTAAAGACAGGGACCTGAGGGGAAGCAATCGTCTGAGAGACGGAAATTGCGTGTCACATTAGATTAGCAGTGTAAAGCCTCTGGATTGGCTCCGGGGAATAAGGAATTATTTCAATTACATTATTTCAAAAAGTCTTTAAGCAATACCAATACCGATAAAAACAAATTAAGAGTGATTTGGGCTGATTTGTGGCGCTCTGAGCTGTGCTTTCTGACATTGTGCTGGAAATCAGATATGAATAATGCAGATATTACGCTGTGTCTAATGTGTTGGAGTTGAAAGCAGATTATCTGTGACAAATAATACCATTGGTTAGCATTGTGTCTCATCAAAAGGGAATGTTCCCGAGTGTCAATCAAACATGCTGGAGACTGTACAGGCTCAGTGAGCCAGCGAGGAAACGATAACTCCATCACCTGCCATTCACTGTAAAGCAGTGACACACACACACACACACACACACACACACACACACACACACACACACACACACACACACACACACACAGGGAAAGTGATGACTTAGGGGGGTTAACTCGTATACCTATGCACTGAATTTAAGCTCTTTCTTATAGAGAAATGTCTTCAGATAGTTGATGTATGTCCTTTCTAATAGATTTGTTTGGTTGGATGTGATCCTCCAGATTTGAAAGTGTTTTCAGGTGTAATTCCCATGAAAGTCATGTATCGTTGTAGACTAATAAGATAATGATCATTATAAGAAAGGATGCATGAAGAATCCAGATATATATTTTGGATTCTGTATTTGCAGGTATATGTTCTGGCACCTCTAAGTTATCTTGTCTTTTCTTTGGCCAAACTGAATACTGTATTTTTTTTTCTTTTGAATCAATTTCACTCTAACACACGAGGGGAAAAGGAATTGAATGTGTCCATCGAGGGGGAGAGAGCAGCGGAGAGGGGTGGGGGGACTCCAGAGAAAGAGGGCAGGGAAAGAGGGAGAGGGGGGGGAGAGATTGTCACACGGAGCGCATGAAGGAGAGACCAACAGAGACCCGCAGCCAGTCCACTCACTGATGCTCTGATCCAGCCCAGAGACGCAGCGACTAACACCCCTCTAAACTCCCCACATCTTGGCGACCACTCACTATTCAACACTCGCAACATCTGGAGGAAGACTGGAAAAGCCGACGCTGCCCGCAGCTGCTCGTTTTTTTTCCTCTCCCCTCTTCTCTTCTCACTTTCCTGCGCGACCGGGAGAGAAAGTGCAGCGTCCTTACAATTTAAAAGAAGTTGAAAAGAAGGAGAGAGTTGCTTGACGGCGAAATAAATCTCGCTCTCCACGCGGTAAGTGCCGTCTGATGCTGCGCGATAACGCAAGTGATTACAGCTTAGTTTGTTTTAATTGTTTTAATTGGTTCTTTGATTGCCATGTGTTCTGTGGGCTGTGAAGCTTTGTCGTAGTTTTCTTTTCTTTTTTCTAAAGTGAGGGAACTTGTGCGCTTCGGCTGGAAAACTGTTCTCGGGTTAGAAACGACGTAAAGGCTTTGAGAACATTTGAATGCTTCGAATATAAGAGGGTCAAAACTTGACCTTTGCGCTTTTAGATTGAGTAAAAAGTCACTGTTTTTAATTTGTTCAGGACAAGTGTTTTGAGTGGATTTAGTCTGTCACAGAAGCGCGCAAACTTTCATTCTCATTCTGGTTAATTTAACAGATGTTTATTCATTAACTAGAAAAAGAAAGTAGTTCACTGAGGAGAATCAGAATGCTCTAAGTTAACTTTCTGATTTCCCAAGAAGCAATTATATTCATTACATTCCAGTTTAAGAAACAGGGAACGAGTTTATTAGTTGATGGAGCTGTTTTTTCCCCCGCCTCTAATATATTGTTGTTCAACCTGTTTCGTAATATTTTAAATTAGCTGTAATTAATTCAACTCTTTTTATCCTTTGATGTTATTGTGCAGTTTAGCGTTTCACATTTTAGAACAGAAATGTTAAGAAACTTCTCTTCCGGGATGCTTTTTTTCTAATTAAAAAGTCCCACCTCACAATTTATTGTATTGGACAAAAACTCAAAACAGACAATGTATTGATTTACTTTTTTTTTTCTTTTTTCTTTTTTTACGTTTTGGAACGATTTCCCAAATGTAATTACCTTACTATCAAATGTAGCTTTTAGGCTTTGGTTACGTGTGTTTTATTGTCAATTTATTCCGTTGTAATTATTTACAGGCACAGAAGGCCTCCTCCAACACTTTTCTGTTGAAATTAGTCCAAAACTGTAGTTGTAAAAATGCCTAGAGTTGCAACTGGGTGTGTTTTTTTGGCATTGAGGATTATAAAAAAATTCCCTGTGAACTTGTAAAAAGAATTTCTTCCTAAGAGAGGTCACATTTATTATTACAATCAAGCAATGGTTCAAACAAATATTTTTTTTTGTATGTAAGAAAAAAATAATCTAAATCTTTAACGATTTATAATTTATTTTCGTGTTTTTTGTTCGTGTTGCGTTTTACACCTCAGCACTCTCCTCTGACTCTGTGTCCTCTCCTCTCCCTCTCCTCAGGATCACCAACAGGGAGGTGAATGGACCTCCACCGCCCCTTCAAGATGGACAGCTCCTCTTACCTGCCAGCTCCACTGGCCTCCCCCGCCCTGATGGTGCTCGCCTCCACTGCCGAGGCCGGCAGAGACGCCTCTGTCCCCTGCCAGGCACCCAGGCCCTTCGGTGTCCCAGCCTCCGTGGAGAAGGACCTCCACCTCCCTTTCCCCTCGGCCTCTTACACCTTCACCTCCATGTATCAGCGCCAGGGCCCCATGTCAGGCACCTTTCCCTGCCGAGACTTCCCAACCTCCCTGCTCCACCTGCACCCACAGTTCACCCCACCAAACCTGGACTGCTCCACCCTGAGCATGCTCAACCACAGCGGGGTGGGCGCCTTCCGACCTTTCTCCTGCCCGCAAGAGGAGAGGGAGTCAGGGCTTTACCATTCAGCTTTCACCCCTGCCAAGAGGCTGAAAAGCTGCTTCCCGGAGGTGGAGGGGAAGGAGTTTGACTTTGGCTCCCCGGGCGGCTCCCTCAAAGCTGGGGAGGACTCGGGGAGGAAGCTGTTCTCCATGTCCGGCCTGCTGTCTGATGGAGAGGCATCATCGAGCCCGGAGGAGCGCAAAGAGCACAGTGAGTACACACTCGAATCACAGACATCTATGTACACATCTAAAGCTCACACACAGTCACTGATCTCACACCTTTAAAGAATGCAGGGAAATATACCGAGTTTAATTGGCACATCAAACACCTTGCTCACCCTGACATGACATGACATGGCAGGTCAGATTTACATACCCTCTGCAGCTGCATCGACTAATGGTGACAAATTGAAAGGAGTCTTTGTGAGTAAAGGCGTATCGGAAAATATTTTCCCTTTTGCACTCTAGTCTTTATCGCATGGACAAAGTGTTTACAGCGACTGGCTGTGACTGACTTTGACACAAATAAATTGAATAGTGTCACTTATTCAGCTTAGTGATCATTAGCCACATATGACCATTAGGCCTATTGGAAGTCAGACTTTTCTTGGCGGCTGAGAAACACAAATACATCGGAGCGTGTGGAGGGTTGACACAGGAGGAGTGAGAGTTGGAACGAATGACACCCTGTCAGAGATAACGAGGTGGCAGAGATAGAGGGGAAGGGATGGAGGAGGATAGAGAAAAAGAGAGAGGGAGGGAGAGAGAGGGAGAGAGAGGGAGAGAGAGGGAGAGAGAGAGAGAGACGCGGCGATGCGCCTCAGCCTCAGCTTCCCAACGACAACCCTCAGCTCAATATGGCCGCCCACACCAGCCGTCTGATTTGTTGACAAATGAGTGGGAGAGGTGTCAGTCAGTGCGCCGTGGAGGGAGAGCCGCTCCTCATTACTCCCGGGGATAATTGCCCAACGACGCGGGGGCACAACACTCGCCTCAGAGGGAGAGGGGGTGGGGAGTGAGGGAGCCGGAGTCAGGGAGGCAATGCTAGGCATGATGGGAAATCAAACCCCCTCAGTGGCGGTCGCCAAGAGAAGCGCCTGACAGATGAAAGGGACCAGAGAAAGACAGAGAGAGGAGAGAGAGAGAGCACCCGGCAGATCAGAGGGGAACACCATTGAAAATAATGACAATGAGAAGGGTGGGGGGGGGGGGGGCAGAGATGGAGAGGGGCGAAGGCAGGAGGGGGCGACGCTGATACGCGCTTTCATACATATCACCTAAAGGAAACTTTCATCCCACACATAAAGGGCGGGAGCAGGGACGAGTTGTCTTAAGAAAAGTTTGGATTGTGTGCCGTGTGTGCATATGTGTGTGTCTTTGTTGAAACTTGCTGATTTTGTCGCTGGTTGGTGGCTGAGTGACAGGGCCAGGGAGGCGGAGTGGCAGGAAGGAATCTCAATATGGAATTTTAATAAGGACGGGAAAGGAAAGCGATGCCAGCCAGCATGCTGGCGTGAGAGGTGTGTCTGTCTGACAATGTTTGCTCTGTGCACTCGTGCATGCGTGCTCCCCTCACCTCCTGATTTTGGGAATCTCATTTGGGGAATGTTGACAAGGACAAAAGACGGGGAGGAATAGAACATGGGGAGCGTCTCTCCTCCTAAAAAATGAGTTTGGAAAAAAAAAAATGGATTCGTGCACATTGGAAGCTGCTTTTCCAGCTTTATCCAATTAGATTGGAGCTCAGGCAAACTAAGAGCTTTAATGCAATTGAGCTCCCGGCACTTTTCTAAGTCTGACATACACTTGTTCCTCTTGACTGGGTAACAGACAGTCACTTCAGGACCAAAAGTCTTAACTGTTAAGCTTGAAATCTTCTCTGGTAGTGAGAGTGTGTCTACTGCTCGCACACTGCTGCAGCGATGGCAATGCAAATACTCACTGAAGTACAAACTAAACCATAAAAACCTACTTTAATACTTTTTAAGTTTTCTTTATAATAGAAATTACCTTCTGCGTTGGGTTGTTCTCCCCGTGTCTGTATGGGCTTCCTCCAAATGCTTCAGTCTCAATGTCAGGTGTTAGGAATATGCCTCACGCTGCCCTTAAGCAAGGCACTGTCCTCAAAGCTGGAGTTGGTCAGTTACACTTTGTGTCAGTATTTTTGACCCTAGAGTGAAATGCTGATGCTTATGTCGGCTGTCCTCTGACATGCCACATAGTCTCCAGTGCTGAACACAGGTGACCAAGTGCTGTGGTTGCTCTCACGTTTCCCTTTCAACACAACATGCAGGTAGGGCACCTCCTCCCCATCACTGCCAGTGGACGTCTCCTTCTGTCCATTTAGTGTCTGTCTTCTGTCGATTTTTCCCTCCCAGACTTGCCTCTGTTTTATCAGGGAATGTCTGAGACGCACGGTGTGCTCTGACAGCTGTTCAAACAGCCACGCTCGCTTTCAAAGGGCAGATGTCTTCACTGGAGCGAATCATGCTTATTTTCCTCAGGGAGATGCTTCCCGCCGCAGGCCTGAGCTGGAACTAAAATGGCCCTTTACCATAAACAGGAGTTGGGGAAACCAGAGGAGTTTAGTGGCAAACACACTGTGGCCAGACGCTGACGGAGTGGTGTGTGTGTGTGTGTGTGTGTGTGTGTGTGTGTCTGTATCTTACTGTGGTGGCAAAGCTGAGTTAGAACTCTGATAACTGGAGCCAGATGTTTGAGAGTTGTGATACTTGTTAAATGTTAAACTCCTGGTTGTGGCTGTCAGAAAAGTGAAAACCTTTACCTGCAGAGTAGACAAAGAGATCCACGAAGGCCACCAAACAGAAAGTGGTCAACTGTTGTCCAACTGGCAGTATTGCCTATTGTATCAGTGAATTCACATATTTAGTACAAGCCTTCTCACTTTAATTTTCTTGACTGTAACAAATAACTGGACTGACCAGGAGCCAGTTTCGTGAAAGGGAATTGTTTCAAAAATGTTTGTCGCCCGCAAATTGCACTAAAGCCTGCGATTCTCTTGCATGTTCACGCACGAGTCGTCGCAAATATACAGTTTTTTCTTGATTAGTGAAACTTGTCAAAATGAACGAGAAAGGAAATTATTATTGCAAATTTGGTGAAAAAGCCTCCCTGCTGACGGCGCCAATGCAAAACTTTACAGTGTCAGTTGCAACATTTTATCAGACATGTCCTCAATTTGTATTCGCTAGCATACAACTGGATTACAAACAGATTCACACAGTCACAGAGATTACAGTGGCGTTTTACATATTGGTCAATCTGTGATGTTTTTTTACAATTCAAATTCAGTCTCCTGACTTGTTGTTTTTAGCATCATTCTCATCAACAGTTAAGCATACTGTGCATGCACAATTAATGTGAGTGTTATTATTTACTGTGTGAGTCTGCGTGTGTCCACGTTGGTAAAGCGAAACATGAGAGCTTAAATAGACGAGTAATAAATGCGACTACCGAAATTTAACATTTAACACGTGGACGAAAAGGCGCCGAGAGACTCGCCAAATCTTAACCCGAGCGTAAAGAAATCCTGCAGGAAGTTAATAGGGGGGAAACATGTAAGTGTAACACACGTTGAGGATTCTCCACCAGATGCGCTCAGAGTGTAAGTGTCCTCTGCAGTCGGTTATTCATGGGTTGTTAGCGGACTAGTGCGCCGCCCAAACAGAATCAATATTACATAGATTCATCTTAGATTTGGCACATGGATTATCTCAGTGGTGAAGTTTGAAGGCTTTGAGCTCGTTCCAGACACAGCTTACATGCTTTGTGTGCGCAGTGTTTGCATGCGGGCACACGTTTAGATTGATGTGAGTTAGATCTTAGTATATTACTGCTGTCAGGAGCTTGTTTTCATTCTGTCATTAAATCAGTAAAATGATCACAATTATGCTGTTACACGGTTTTCACCCACCAGCGGTGCATGTTTGTATACTTTTTATACACTTATTTGTGCATATATACGTTTGTACGGTATATTGACATGTCTCTCCTTCACACACACACACACACACACACACACACACACACACACACACACACACACACACACACACACACACACACACACACACCAGGCCGTATGCTCGCGCTGTGTGTGCTGATTTGATAACAGGGAGGCCGTCTGTGCGCTGTGTTTTCTGTGTAGCAGTCGTTGACGGCTGCTCGTATTGAGTGGAGCTTCCTGCTGAAAGACACAGTGTTTACATCCCACTGGCAGGCCACAGGAGATCAATAGCAACCACTCGATGCTCATGCATACACATATAGTATCCGCTGCCCGCTATTATTCCCAGGGTGTATACTCCTTATCAGGCGGACTTGCGTGTGCACTCCATGCATCAACAGTCGCACTCACCATATGCTTATGCCTGTTTTTTTTTGTTTTCCTTTTGTTAGGGATATTGTGTCGGTGTGATCTGTCACGGACAAACTTTAGAAAGAAAACTGAAGTAATGCAGTAGCAAGAAGGTGTTGGCCGATAGAGAGAAAGATGGAAAAAGAAGAGACAAACAAACATCCACAGTGGACTCATACATGACAACTTACAATATTGTTTTGTAAAAAAAAGTACAGTTGATTTGAGTGTTTTTCGTCTTTAATCAGTTTAAGACCAACAAGCTTTGATTAATCCTTCCAGAAACCATTTGAAAATAAAAGAACAGTGAAAGTCAAGATGCTAAACTCTTGGTTCCTACAGTTCAGTTATTGTTACCTGACATCATCGAATACTGCAGCCACTGAGTTGTTGTTTTTAAAGCTACAATTTCCCAAATACGTGACATGTGCAACAAGCTCTTGTACTGGCCACACTGGTTGTCTTGTTCTTGATATCAAACACTCAGGGAGGAAGCATTACAATATTAATGGTGGTTGTGTTTGATGTGAGAGCACGCCGCGGTTGACTGTTCCCCCTCCTGTTGTGATGGTAGTTTGTTCTCCTAATGTTCTCCCAAGTAAAAGAGGCTTTCATCCTGGCGGGAGGGGAAACTCTTCTTGGCTTTTTACCTCCTTCCCTTCATCTTATGAGTGCTGGAGAGAGGGAACATGTACGTTTTTTTCCCCATGTTGTTAGATTTACGTGTTGTCTTAATACGTCATTGTGTATTTGTGGATGGAGTGTGTGTGTATCTGTGTGTGTGTGTGTGTGTTACGGCCTCCATGCAGGCCGAAGGATCTTCAAATGTTTCAGAGTGTCAGGCTGTGGACCACACGGCTTGTCGGAGACAGAAAGGATTTCTACCCGTCTGGCAGAAGGCTTTTACAGTAGCGTGGCGAAATCTGTATGTGGGTCTGTGCGAGTGGGGGTCTTTTTGTGGTGACCATCAGCACCTGTTTGACGGTCAGCATAACGTTCTGCCGAAACATGAGTCACGGCACATCTTGAAGTCGCTGCGTCGCCTACTGTGATCGAACAGCGCTGGCTGTGTGTAAAGAGAGAGAGGGAGGCTCGAGTGTGCTGAGAGAGACAAAGACAGACAGACAGAGAGAGAGAGAGAGAGAGAGAGAGAGAGAGAGAGAGAGGAAGAGAGAGAGAGAGGAAGAGAGGGTCATAATGAGTGCAGGGCCCAGGGGTCGTTTAAAACAACAACCTTGTTCTAACAGAGGCCATCTTTCCATCTTCCCTTCGCTCCGTTTTCCCTATTTCTACTTCTCTCTACGCACCTGATCGACTTGCATCACAGCTGCCTCTGATCTCACATCAAAGACCTGGTGTGTATGTATGTGTGTGTGCGTGCGTGCGTGTGCGTGTGCGTGTGCGTGTGCGTGTGTGTGTGTAGTAAAGGCTCGGCGTAATGGCAGAGGGGTTATGTCTGTAGAGTGAATCGCAGAAATGACACACGCACACGCACAGCCTCCGTTCTGTCCCCGGAGCCTAACAAATCAGTCGGACAGATAGAGAGGGCAGGGAGGCCAAACGCTGGGGTTAAACACATGCTGCTGAGGAGCAGCGCACCCAGACAGCAAGACCACGACTATCATGCACTTACATAGACATATATGTATATATGTATGTGTGTATATATATATATATATATATATATATATATATATATATATATGTATATGTATATATATACATGTGCCTTGTGTCACACACAGACCTCATTACAGCATGTCACTTGTGCATGCTGCAAGTCTCCCAGCTGTGGAGGAGCTTGACAAAAGCACGTCAAAGGCATGCCAGGCGTGATAGCTTTACTTCCCAAATACATGACGTCCTGACATTATTCAGTGGCTTCTTAAGCAGGATTGGCAGCTATTGTATATTATACAATGTATATTATATATATATATTTTTTCTTTTTTGCAAAGTTATTGAATTTGAATAAAAGGAAGACATCTTTTGGGGTTTCTGGGTGAAAGGAGTAAATATTGGAGTATGGACTCCCTCATTTTCTCCTCTCCCTATAAAATTGACAATCAATAGTTTCCTTTATAGCAGCACATTTAGACTCTTACAGAGAAAGTTATTTATAGTATGCGCATGTGAGAGTTCAAACATGTTAAAGCACAGGAAACAGTACAGATTACTTACACATGCATCCTTAAAGATCCACTTATCGATTTAGTCACTTCCACTGCTGTTCGCAAACTCCCATCAGTGCCGGTGCACCCCCTGCCGTAAAGGTCAAAGTTTGCCAGGATTGACCCTTCACCCCGCTGTGCAGGGGTGTAAACACTCCCCCAATTCTCCGCAGAGAATAGCATTGCGTCTGGGCCATAAATCACAGACCTGATAATTGATAGGAAAACAGCAGTCCAGCAGTATATAACCTTTTACGTGTCGTCTCAACTCTTTATTATGGTGCTAATGAGTGGCCGTGGATCAGGGTTAGAGCCGCCAGCAAAGGGGGTGCTGGTGGTGGTGGTGGTGGGGGGGGGGGGTCACCTCAGTAAAATACAGGCTACCGGCTACTTACACACTCACTTGTAAGGCAGACACACACACACACACATATATAAATACATAAACACAGGAACTCCGTGTGCACTTAACACAGGTGCACACACACACACCAGAGGGCAGGCAGACGCTCAACTACACACAGGAAGGCACTCGCGCTGAAGGATATGCGCATATGCAAACATTCCCTCACACACACATGCATTATATGCAAACACACACACACACACACACACAGTGGCTGGCAGACTCAGCAGTGTCCATTACAGGCTGCCATTAGTATGGAGATTGTGCTAATTGTCCCCTCAGACCACACAGGCAGCGCTCAGCAGGCCCGCTGCGAGTCTGTGAGGCTGAGTAAGAGCAGGGACTCTGCCTCACACATCCTATTGTCTCGGTCGTGACCCTATTAGTGCAATTACAAATCAATCACTGAATGATGATGGGATACATGCTGTGGATTGTTTCAATGCAAATGACACCATTATGGCGCATCAAGTTGCTATGCTACTGTAACAGAGTTTCACAAAAGAAAAGTCACACAGCAGCTTCAACACTGTAACATATCCATGATAATCCAGTTCAGTAAGCAACCTGAAATGCCACCAGTGGGATCATCAAACAAGTTTTAAGTTTTTTAAAACTTCAATAGAATTGTTTTAGAATTTTTGGGATTGGAAACAGGTGTCTAATTGCCAATTGTGGCATCTTTTCCATCATTTCCCTTTGACCTGAACTGATTCTAATGCTGATTCTTGAATCAGAATCTAAATATGCATGAACAAATAATTATGTATATGTTTTATTACAAAACATTTGCATAATGTGGGTTTAAGAGGAAACTTTAATGTCTTGTAAAATATAAATATACTGTTGTCAGAGACATTTCCATTCTACCATTTTTTTTTTCTTTCGGATAGCCACCAAAATATGATTAGCTTAAATCCCGCTTGGAAAATATGTATATTACTTAAAAATAATGTTTTCAGTCAAACCTGTTTAAAACATGTGTTTGTGTCGTATCACTTCAGTATTTTAATTGTTTAATGTTTTAATATTGAAAATAAATACTATAGGATATTTGACTTACTTATTTTACTGCTTTAACCAATACTGTGTGTAACCAATTATTGCTTTTAATTAGTTTCAACTTGAATCACAGTTTGAAATAGCCGCTTGTGTCTGAGTGCACTCCTGGACTCTATGTGGTTTTGCTCTGGGTGGGCTGGTTCAGGGTCCCGCAGACTGGAGAGGGTCCAGTCTCATTAGCAGCGTCTCAAAGCTCCTGGTCAGTCAAGTAGAGGAGATTGAACTGTGAGCGGCTCCTGTGTGACCCCGCTGAGCGAGAACACAGGAGAGAAGATCTATACCCGCTGGCGCTGCCACAGGCCTCTTTGTTCTCCTGTGTTTGCTGACAGGGGAGATCGGAGGGGCGTATCGACGGGGGCTCACACTGCGCTGCGCTCACCGGGGCTGCACAGTCCAAGTGTGTAAATGATACAAATGTGAGCACATACACACATTTCTCTCTCACACACACAAACCAATACAATGTGTGCATGTTCACACTCTTAGCTTCACTTCACACTTGCTCTTTGACAAATCCATCTACGCACGCGCACACACGCACACACGCACGCACGCACGCACGCACGCACACACATAATATAATAAAACTATCACAACAGTGATTTCTAGTCTGACGTGGAGGGTCATCCCTCCACTTGAGAGTTTTGTATTAAAGCTCAATATATCTTTCTCTCAACAAGCTTTCAGGGTCGAGTGGAGTCAGTCTGGTGCTGGGATACCACACACAACATGCAGAGATGCCCTTTGTACTCAAAAGAAAACAACCATAAAGGCATTATTTACTGCCCACCTTTGTTTGCAGTGTAAAGCTTCAACCACACAATAGATTTCAACATTTAGGCAATTTACTTGCAACATTTTTTAGGTATAATTAAAAGTATTTCATCACATAGAGGGGGACACAATAACTTAAACATGTTTACAATATTATTTAATTCAACACAACAGACCTGCAACAAATATGTTACTTTGTGAAGTTCATAATGATATTATTAGTTAATTATTAGTTCTTCTGTACGGCCATTTTGGGAGGCTCAGGTTGAATTGAATTGAAAGTCTGAGATTTTATGTTGCACGTCGCTGTCATCTTTCGGGGCCGTCACACTCTGGATCACATGAAAAAGAGATTACAAATGAGTTTTTGTAGTTATATTACTGTAACATCCTTAAAATCGACAGCAAATGACAGAAAAGCAGCTACAAGAAAGTTTCATAAAATGTTCACATTTTTATGTGAATCATATACATTGTATATCTGTCCATATAATGTAAATCTGAGACTTTTCTAGGAGAATAAAAACATCTGCTAAAAATAGGAATTTGCATTTACACAAGAGCTTTCCTAGATATTTAAAACAATATATCCTTTCCTCACCTTTTTAATATGAAGTAATCTTCAAAGCTAAGGGCTTTTAAATGCCCCGATTCCTCTTTCTTTTGTGTGTGGGTTACTGAAGATAAGCTGCTCAATCATCTGTATCTTTCCACTATTTGAAGACAAAACCATCGTCATCTGGCATAATTGTTTGCTCATCCAGGCAGACACAATAACATCATTTGGGAAGTGTGACTAACCCAAACACAGGTGTATCACAGAGCGCCAGGTGCTTGTGGTCCTCTCGTACCAGCAGCAGTCAACACTGTTTCTGACAGTATCAGATGTTATCTGGAGGAGAGGGGGAGGCAGATGGGTTATCTGTGATGATGCCCGCTCATGAGTCTGAAGGGAGGTGTGGTGTCCGGAAGGTTCTGACTGGAGGCCTGCTACCGCTGTGGTTAAGGCCCAATGCGGGGCTTTAAACCCGGCATGTTTCCTGCAGAGGGAACACAACAATTTAGGTTTTGTTTGAAGTGTGTTCGTGTGTCCCTTATGGTAAAGGCTTCCACGCCCACCTGCACTGCACAAAATGCATGTGGGACAGGTGTGTAAGGGGTAGCAGGTGGCTGTGTTTTCTTTGGTAGAGCAGGACAGTGTGTGTCAGCCGCCCCAAATTATCAGCTGAAAAGGAATATGTAGTTCCAAACATGTTAACTACATAAAAACAGAAAATGAGATATCTTACATTTTCTGGCATTTTTTGAGTGGCAATGTTTTTCATTATTCTTTTTCGGATTTCTGGCAAAACACAGAGAAGCACTGCTGTAATATAAACTTTTAAGTAGGAGTAGTGAGGCTCTCACTGTGTTGCTTGCTCTTATATTACGTGTTACTCTTCTCTGCTCTCTGTATTTTCTTCCTCTTGTCTCTCATTCCTTTATTTGCCAAAGTATTTTTACTGTAACTGTGTTTGTGCTCCCGCAGTTTTCCATGAAATGAAGCCAGTACAACAGAACTCAGAGCGCGGAGAACCCACAAGTACACATAGTTAACATAGTGAAGAATGTAAAAGCTGACCAAACAAATCACAAGAACAGTGCATAAATGTAATGATTTTGAAGAAAAGAAAAAGAATGAAAGGGAACCAAATTGTCCTAAAATCCTAATTTTCCTACAGAGCAAACCTGGTTTAATGCTTTACTTAAGGTGGTTCTGGTGTTGTAATAAAATGTGTCATTCCTTTCCTTTTCCTCTCCTTTTCTTTTAATACTTTCCCTTTTTCTACTCCTTTCTTTCTTCACAGCAAACTCATTTGGAGTCATAATGATACGTCTTATGTTGAGATTGTTGTGTTGAGATGAATGCAAATAACTTTACTTTAAACCTCTCACCACCATCTGGGAACCTCATCTACATTTTCAGAATGTGCCTCGTGCACCTGATAGCAGCAGCAAGAACGCAGTAAATCCACTGTTTTCCCTTTTCTAAAAAAACCAAACATCGACTGTTAGTGGATGTGTTCATGGAGCTCACTTTTCTTTTATTGAGTCTCGCTGTTTTTAAATTGCCAAAATGGCGCCGTGATGTTTGTTTAGGGAGTTTAAGAGCATGCGACAGAGAACCTGGTTCGTGTGCCTACAGCGCTGAATGTGTCAGAGTTGGCACCACGGTCGCCTGCTTAATGCAAAAGGCTCAGGCGTGATCTCTGGGGAGTATATTTTGGGAAATATAAAAAATCCTTCACCGAAAGAGAAGCAGGCGAAAACTAAAGCGTTGTAAGTTACAGCATGCAAGAGAAGAGCTCTCTGTTTTGGACACTGCTGTAAGAAAATGGTCCCAACGGAACAATTATATCGTCAGAATTAATTTGTATAGACTGTACAGTTGTAGGACCACTGATGAGTCCTGCTACAATTAAACTCTTCAGTGAGTTCAACACACAGTGACACACTGTTTGTCCAAGACTGTTTAGAAAAGTTGAGTACTTGATGAAAGCAACGGAGCGATCCTCTCATTTTCTCCTTATTAACCACTAATTGGGAGAAAGAGCGAGAGGGGAAAAGAAAATGAGAGAGAAGTGATGAGGAGACAGTGGAATAATAAGGGAGAGAGAGAGAGAGGAAGAGAGACACAGAGAGAGTATTAATGTGTATTAATCAGTGGTCCGGCTAATAGTGATCTGTATTTCTGGAGCCAATCTAATGAGCCTCTAATGAGGGATTGTGATCTGTCTATTAGCTTCTTGATGTCTCACGCTCTCACACACACACACACACACACACACACACACACACACACACACACACACACACACACACACACACACACACACACACACACACACACACAAAACGAGTGGTTGAGACGATCGTGACAGGAGTAATGTATAGTTTTAAATTGACAGGTTTGCTTTAACCCACGCAGACATACAAAAAAAGAAAAATAAATATATTGCAGCAATCACGCCGGTACATGAAATATAAATAGCTCACAGCAGGCTTACACATGACTTCATGAGTTACTTACTTCCAGAGGAAGGCACTCATTGAAATCCCTCAAACTTTGGCAGTGGATTCATTGCTGCTCAAATTGTTAACAAGCGGGGCGTGGATGTCGCCGCTTTCTGAAAATGGCAACTGTTCAGGAGCTAATAGAAGCGCCATTGTGTTTTCACTACTTTTTGGTTTCAAAGTGTTTACCAAATCCAATTGTGGTCGATAGTTTTAAAACCATACAAGACTGTATAATCACCCAAATGGGATGAAAATGTACAATGTGACTGAGGAAAGAACTTTTCCCTCCTAGCAAAAACGAACTCAAGTTAAACCGATTATGGCAATTGATTGCCTGAAGTATGTTGAGAGAGGTTCAAGTCATGACAGTGTGATGTAGTATGACAGTGCTGGATCTCTGTATATTTCAGTCTGTCTAGCGAGTGCAGGTTGATGGCATCAGACTGAGTGACAGGCCACCGGTGAACATCTCTATCGCTGTCCGCTGTCAGTGGCTTCTTGATCCAACGCGACAGCGCTGACTTTGACAGGCAGCAGTCAGCAAATGGATGTCAAAGTCTGGATTTGGCATTTGCTGCCCAGAGTATGAGCTCGATGACATCTCAGCTTTTGGAGGATCATAACTGCTAACGGTAGATAGATGAGAGTATGAATAAGGAGAGAGAGACGGGGAAAGACATGCAACAAAGTGGGCCCCAAACTAGGTAGGGGTAAGCTAGGTAGACGTCCCCATGGTTCCATGAGTTTAGAAATGATTCAAAACAAACATGTGGAAACTTACCCCAAATAATTAAAAAAAAAGACTGGATCTCAGAGAAACCAGAGGGCCTGAGAATAATCAGGCCTGTTTCACGATGCCCAAACACGACCTGAACAGACCCAAATAAAGACAGAACAACACCTCGTTTGTCATCTTTGTCAATTATTTGCAAAAAATACGTCAACTTCCTTATACCAGTACTCTCTCTCTTCTTTCTCATGTCGGCCATTTTTCCCATTTCTCCAAGGTTCACACACCATCTCTCCTCTGCTGATAGGGAGTTTGCTTGGACCCACTAAGGTAGAAACACAGACCCTAAACCTGCAACAACAAACTGGGACCTTATCTGATTGTAGCATGGACTTGTTTGGGTATCAGTTACAGAACCAGGCGGACCTGTAAAGACCTCTTGACTTCATTAATGTTGTAAAAGAAAAAAAGGACACAATTGGCATTTATAAGCTCTGCAGCCACCATGAATCAGCAGACTTGATGTTTTTCAGATATCTCAGTCTTCAAAGAGACCTGCAGATATTCCCCCATGATGTGGCTTGTAAGTAGCCTCATATTACCGCAAATACCCAAGGACAGTCCTAACTTCCCCCCCTGACTTCCACTCCCTCTCTCCAATCTGTAAGTCGCTATCAAAGATCATTGAGCCATGCATCTCAATGAGGGCCAGATTGATTGGTTGGAGCGAAGCGGAGGCAGGGTTCGATCTTTGCCCTCAGGTCCTGAGAAGGGAAATGTGGTCACAGGGACACAGTCGAACAGCTACCCAGTTCGCTCTCCATCAGTGAGAAGATTGGACACATACATGCTGGGCCACGCCCGCACCTGATGGAACTATTGTGATGACTAATGGAGAAGATGAGAGAGAGAAAGAACGAGAGAAATTGGGGGTTTGTGCGCTGATTGACTTGTGGTCAGAGAGGTTATGTCCATTGATCTGTAGGGCAGAAGAAAAGGGATTTGGCCTGAGGTGCTTCAGAATGAGTCCATTTGGGGTTTAGGATTTCTGTTCATTCCCACCAGGAGCTTTTTCATCATCTGACTCCCCAGGAGTTACAACTGCCGTCTCCCGTTGCCCACATAATGCACAGAGCACTACAGAGGCCAAAGGCCAATCAATGTTCTACAAGAGGTTGATACAGATCTTATTAGTCAATGAATGATCATTAGTGGTCTAACGAGGCATTGATTTGTGCAAGGGCCAAAGGTTGCGGTGGTTGTGGTGAGTGTCTTTAATACATTAAACACAATTGATTGCAGAGTAGGAGGGATATTTTTGAAGGATGCTGGAATTAGATTGGACAGTGAGAGATTTGAGGTCAAGCCAGGAGAGGGAGTGTTTCCTCATCGGCCGTTGAATGTGGTTAGGATTGAACATGGATCCGACCAGCACATGTGTATTTCGTGTATTACCGGTGTAGCAATTCTGCAATTAATAGAAAGCAGATATCTAGAAGTACTAAGTCAAAGGCAACTAAACTTGCTGTTTCAAAGGCTGGAGCAGCAGCCTTTGAAAGCTGAGGAAATGACTCTGCTCATAGCAGATGTGTTACTACAGGGCCTATTATGTTGCTCATTAAATACCCAACCTCTCAATAGGCCATTATTTCCCCAATAAAAAACAAACGGCGGCCTGCATACTTTCCCCTCTCCCCCCTCCGCTTCAGAGGTTAGTTCTACCTCACAGACGGCAAAAAACCCTGACTAATATCCTGCATGTGATGCTTTTAAATAGGAAGCAGGCCGCGGGATAGGGTGGGGTACAGGTGTGGCAGGAGCCAATGGCTTTTATAGCCCTCCATCTCCTCTGAAAGTGTGCCAAGGACCTGCCTACACAACCCACCACTGCAGTGTTAGCCGCCAAGCGTTAACTTTACTCCCCCCGCCAATCTCTACATGCCTACTGGTTATATAGAGTCTGTGCTTGTTATGACTTTATAGAGGGATTTCTGATGTGCTTAGAGAATTGTTTGATGATTGGGATAATGATGCAAGTTGGAGTGAGTTGTCTCAGCACTTTATTGCCAGTGAAAATACAGAAAAACAGACCCAGTCAACGCAAAACAAGCGCCACATCCTCCACAAGCTCTCCTGGATGCTCGCTTGTACGTCCCCTGCCATTCAAAGCCGTCCAATCCTCCTCACGTCAATCAGAATTATACCACGTCCACAGGTTTGTCACCGGGGGGACGTTCGTCACCATGTCTCCCCTGCAGAACAGCCTTTTCATGCCCCAGCATAATGTCAGCCGGTGACATCCAGGCCTGATGTGATGTGGCATTCACTAAAGGTCACGTTAGGCATCTCCGCTCCGTCTGCATCAGCAGAACTGGCAGCCGTCATATGGGCGCTGGAATCGGCCATTACCCAGGCCCTCGGGGGGGACTCAAAGCTTTAAGGATTTGTCAGCGGGATTCTGATCTCTCTGTTGCAGTGACGAGCACTGAACGCAGGACAGTCACAGTCCACGTCTTGATGCAGAACAACAGAAACTGGATTTGAGCATCAATCGTACAATGGGGGGACAAGGACGAGATCTTGTTTATTTGCAGAACATGAACTTTACTATCTTGTGATGCTCTTGATAGTGGGAGACACGGCACAGATATATCGCAGCGCTCTGATGGCTTATTCGCCCCAAGGGTGTGTTCTCTTCAAATCCATGGGGAGATAAGAGATTGTATTCAGGCATGTTTGTGTATGCTCATCTGTGTGATTCCACTTGTACCTAAAGCACCATTGTAGTCCAAAGTGGTGCTTTTAATTTATTGGGAAAATAGTGCAGTCAATTTTAAAGTGACCACAAAATAAGGATAACAATGAAGTTATGCCTTCAATATAGCCAAAGAAGTATCCTCCCAAGTGGGAACAGTAAGTGAAGCGAAGAGAGAAAATGACAGCTGGACAAAGGCAAGTCATCCAGGAAAAGAAGGTCCTGAACTGGCGAGACACAAAGACAGAAAAAAGGAAACAATCAGAGACACAGTGAATCCATTTGGAGATGAGCCAGTCGAACTCAGCACAGCCCGGCCAGAGAGGGCCAATCCATCCCAGCCAGTTGCCGTAGTGAGGGAACAGTTAACAAGCCCCACAGGCAGGTTTTACAGCCCCCTGTTGTGTGTCTGAGACCCCCCAGGCTGAAGAGGGGCTGAGGCTGACTGATACTGACAGGGTTTATGTGGGCGGGGGCGGAGGGCAGCGGGGGGATGGAGACGTGTAAAAAGGTGGTCATGAACCAACAACTGTCACTTATGAGAGCACAGCACAAGCCCAGAGTCAGGCTTCAGCAAAAGCATGTACACACACACACACACACGCGCGCACACACACTCATCCTTATATCCAAACATGCCCGCTCATAATTAAATCTGATGTTTGTGTGGGACAGAGGTGAAGGGTGGGGGAGAGTCTGTAGTCGGAGGAGGGGGGCTTATCCAAAAAGTGGACCAATAAAACACCTGAAAATCAAATCCCATTGCTCTTATCGCGGCGCCATTCAGAGACGTTATCTGTCCAGGTAATGTGGTTATAAATTCAATTTCAGCCCAGAGATTTCATTGTTTACTGATGCCTGCATGTTCCGGGCGGCAGAGCGCAGAAAGCCCGGGAACGTTCGATGCGTGTCGGGAAAAGTCATTTAGACTTCCGCGAGGGGATGCAAAAAAGGCGAGAGAGAGAGAGAGAGAGAGAGGGAGAGAGGGAGAGAGGGGTGAAACCAGGAGAGCTGTCACTCTTCCAAGGACACCTGACTCCACTTTCTATTTTCCATCCCATGTTTTATTTAGAGGCCATTTTGTCCTATTTGGTTCCTCATTGTGGGGGCTCATAGCTCAACTGATGTCAGGGGACGGCACTTGCCGACAGACATCTGAGCTTGTCATGTCGCTGGTCATTTGGAGTGGAGCTGGGGAAAAGTGTTAGACCGGTGTTCGGATAATAAGGTCCTTAAGGAAGTTCAGTTAGTCACATTGAGGGGAAACTCAGAAACTGTCAAAAAGACTAATCTGTTTGTAATGTCCTGTATTAAAACGTGTTAAATTGTGATTGCCAGCTCTGTCATTTGTTTTCCATTGACTGTGCGGTGATGGAAATTAGGTGCATCTTGCCTACTAGCTCCCTACATGTGATTGATGGCTTTCAGGAGTAAATCACCTCATCTACTAGGTAAAATCTTGATATAGTAGAGCTCCTCAGGCTCCCAGCTGGCTGCTTATGGCAGTAATCCATCAGTGGGGCCCAATGGGCCGAGTGGCCCTCCTGGGTAATGTTCCTATTGACAGCCTATGATGTCAACACACTGACAGCAGGGGGCCATAGCAGTCCGTCTATGTGTTTATATGTGTGTGTAACCTTATTTTACTCTCACTGCCACTGTATGTCAATAGTACAGATAGGCGACTGAACACACACACACACACACACACACACACACACACACAGCGAAGGCTGTTAAGCTGTAAAAATCCTACACTAGGTGTCATGGTGGTCTGCAGTTTAAGATCACAGGTTCAAGTCCAGCTTGAGGCCTTTGTTGAAAACTGGCTACAATCAAATGAGGGCAAAATGTAATATAATTCACAATTCTGATGTTTTTTGTATTAATGTTAGTCCTTCATTAATGTATGACAGTTAGTATCCCTGTCCAAACAGAGTCACACCTTCCTAAGAAGGATGTTTTCAATTTATCCTAGCACACAATTAAACAACGTTATTGACGACCAAATTGTGTGTCGCTTTAAATGTGGCTGCCTCAAGGAGTTGCGTGATGACATTATCTGCTTCTCTTTCGTAAAGGATGGTCCAGTGTATCCTATGCTGAAGGTGATAAGAAAGGAAGCATTAACGCACCTTTCCTTGGCATTTAGAGAATTCAAACCGCTCTTATCATTGTTGCCACCTTGATCATCTCAGGTCACTCAGTCAGAAAACTTTCTAAGCAAAAACGACTATTCAACCGCCATCATAAGAAAAACCTGAAACACGTTTTCTTGTAACATCTCTTTTAACTCTCTCACTCTCCTTATTATCCAGGCAAAGTGAAGGGTCTCTATGACGCTCAGGCACCAGTTTGTCCAGTCTGCCAGGCGATTCTGCGACCAGGAGAGCTGCAGGAACACATGGAGCAGGAGTTGACTGAACTTGCCCAAATACATATCAGGTATCATGACCTGATCTCACTCACATTATTATTCAGTGAATCTTCTTCCACTGTCTTTATTCAAAATTATGTGGTTTTATCCAAAAACCTCTTCACGGCACCGTTGACGATCACATCTTCACATCGTACCTCAAACCATTTTCTTTCTTCTCACTTCCTCCAGTTATCCATTTGTCAATTTTCTTCCTGTTTTGCGTCCCAGACTTTCTATTTCTGTTCAGCTTTCAGGTGATAATAAACGTTGACAGATTTTGTAGCCAGAGGGATCCCCCCCCCCCCCCTCCCCACCATTCTCTTTAGTTTCCCCAGGTGGTATCTCCTGTCTCCTCTGTCACCTGCGTGCAGTGTTTACAAGCTGCCTCATTGTTCCCTACATATTTCATATTACAGCCTCCGGCCTCGAGGCGACCAATCACACAGCGGGTGGATAATGTCCTTCTAATGGCTGCTTTGAGCCCTAAGCACACACACACACACTTGCAGTGTAAAACATACACACAAGGACCAGGAGTGCACACACACACACACACACACACACACACACACACACACACACACACACACACACACAGACACATTACCTGCTGCTTAGACCAGAAGAATGATTCCTCCAATAAAGACATTACACTCCAAATCTGCTTAACGACCGCTCCGTGGACAGTAATGGTTTCAAATTGAACTTGGCCCACGGGGACATTGTATGTGTGTGTGTGTGTGTGTGTGTAAGTGTGTGTGTGTAAGTGTGTACAGTATCTGTGTGATAGACATAAAGTGAGAAAGAGTAAAATGAGGTTATACACAGACTCCGACACAAATTCAGACAAGATAAAAGCAGACGGTATTCACAAGATGACATTTAAAAGACAATATTGTGTTTGTAATTGTAATGGGAACATAGTGTAGTTGACTTGTGTGTGTACATGTGTGTGTCTTGTGGGCTTTTGTATGATTTTTCCTCTTTTCTCCGCAGTGTCACTCCAGTGCAGCACAACCACCTCATAAGGACGCCGAAGGTAAACAAGTTGATATCCTCTTGAGTTGAAAGAGAACACAGTAGCTGTGATAGTTTCTCTGACTTTCTGTTCTTTCTCCTTTCAGTCTCTGTCGCTCTCGCTTCATATCAAGCGCGAAGGATGTTCCCCCACCTCGCCCCCTCGCACATCCGAGGATGCCCACTCCGACCGATACCAGGTGAGGTTGAATGATAACTAACCAGTATCAGATTATTAGGAGTTTCAGATTTACAGAGCAACATGATCGTATATTTGTGTTTCCAGTGGCGCTCAGATTTAAAAGTTCGGGCACTTTAAAAGCACTGAACAAGTAGTAGTTAGCGGCAGCATGAAAACATTGTTTTTCTTCCTGTTGTGGTGCCAGTTTTATGGACTGGGATTGATCAAATGCTTTGCATACACTCACCACAACACTTATAAATAGAAGGTTCATCACGAGTCAAGTCAATTTTATTTATATAGCTTGAAAACATAAAGGCTTTATAAACTCGTGATTCCACAAAATAAAATGCTGCATTAAGTAAATATAGTACAAACGTAGACAAATAAGTAGATATTAAGCATACAAAGTTGATTTTTTAATGCTGCTGAATTTTCCATCTTTGCTCTCTAATAAAGGTGACTATAGTAAGAAGTAAAGATATCACTTGTGTTAATATCATACTGCTATCTACTGTGCTGCTGTTCATTTATTCCAGTAGAAATGTGAATGAAAGATATTGTTCAAATCCTACTTGAGAAAAATATGAAACATTCTGATGTTGTCCTTTGTGACTGTTGCAGACGTTTCTCCGTGTCCGGGCCAACAGACACACAAGACTAAATGGTGCGTTGATGCATGCAGAGTGGACTAAATGTTGTGTTTCATAGCTGCTGTCGTTTAGAGAACGCTCAGTACGGTACACTGTGTCACGTCTGCTGTTTTTAAATGGCTTTGAATAAAGAAAAGAAACAAAAGTAAGGACTCAGAGTTTTGAAAAAAACATTATACTTTCTTTTGTTCACACTGATGCGACCAGCTATGTGTTTCGTCCAACACCCCCCCCCCCCCCCCCCTCGTCTCCCCCACCCCCCGTCCCGTCACCCCTCACCACTGATTTAGATATCACCCTTTTTCCCACACCATCTCACACCGGCCTAGCGCCCACACGAGCAGAGGAGCTATTAACCTTTCAACTTTGACCTCTTGATATGTTAACAGTCGATGACCTCTGCTGGTGCAGGTGCTACGTCAAATCTGCCACATTACGCCCCCACAGCGCAGGAGCCCACCTAGACTGCACACAAGCTGGTAAGACACACCGAGAAGCACTTCCTAC
This sequence comes from Pholis gunnellus, assembly GCF_910591455.1. Taxonomy (NCBI): domain Eukaryota; kingdom Metazoa; phylum Chordata; class Actinopteri; order Perciformes; family Pholidae; genus Pholis; species Pholis gunnellus. Next base: position 9,578,588 of record NC_136530.1, read on the forward strand.
ATCATCACGTTTAACTAGAATGAGCAGCTGTTGAGTTTTGCTTCCAGTCCCTAAATATAAAGAAAGAATATGACTTTCTAATAAAGGGCTTATAAGATATGACTAATGCTTTTATCAATGGTTGATAAATGTTTTACTAATTGCCTCAGTCAAATGAAGTTAGTCTGTCATTAATGAAGGATTGCTTTACAATAATCTTTTACAACGTGGTTCTTATTAATATAAATGATTCATTAAGAAAGCCATTACGGACAACTTATAAACTGTTAATAATAAAATATTCCAAGTGTTACCAAAAAAGATGAATTAAACAATACATTAATAGATAAATAGTTTCAGTTTTTTCTTTACAACACGTTCTGCAGCCATCTAACTATTTTGAAAGTGATATAATAGTCTCTGCACTGATACAGACGTGTAGACTCGCAGAGCGTTCTTAAAGCTGCGTCTGACACTACAGACATCTTACTACAGTTATTATTAACACTGAGATTCTCCAGCTCCTAGCTGACTCTTCAAACTGCCAGTGCTGCCGAGGTCTGTTAGCCTTTATTGGGCCTTATAACAGGACAGCATAATGAGCTTCTAAATACATGTCAGGGAGGAAAACGAAGCAGCGAGGAGGAGGTGGAGGAGGGGGCTCCTCTGTTGATTAATCAACCTCTCTCTCTCTCTTTCCCTCTCTCTCCTCTCTCTGTTTGATGAGCTCTTCCTCATCTATGACCATCTCTTTAACCCTCATTATGTTTGCTGGGATGGCGGCACTCGGGTCACGGCCACCAGCTCTCTGTGTGTCCCTCCTCGGGGGTCCACTGTCATCCAGCGGGAATTAGAGGGCCCTAAAACTTAATGTCCCCTCCTGCAATCTGCAGTCAGTCAGGTCACAGTGGGAGAGGAGGTGCAGTTGATGTTCTGCCATGTTAACTTTAATATCAGAGAGGAGAGTGGGGTGGGGGGGGGTGACAGGATGTGGGGGGGGGGACGGGACGTTTTGCATCCATTGCTAAAAGATGCTGCAGTTGTTGTATATGTAAAGCCTGCATCTGTGCTTTCTGGCTCTTTCGTGTAATTGTACCTGAAGGTTTGTGTGTGAATGTGGTCGATTTTCTTCTGTGATTGTGTTACAAGGCCATTCACATATAAACCGAAGATGTCAAACAACAAAAGAAGTTGGTATTTTTTTAATCTTGTTGCTGTCAGATGAGCTCATCCCCATCATGTTCCAAATGTCCATTTCAACTGGATGTTATTTAACACCACATATTAAAGAAAAGTCGATATTGTTGCAATATTTTTACACATAATGATCCTGAAACTGTCGGTGTTTAGTCTTGGTCTTTATTTTATTTTGTTATCAATACTCACAGTTTCAACAATCTATCCAGTCCTTTAGTTACATATTATGTTAATTTTCATTCTAAACTAAACTGTATATATATTGTTTCACAAATGTACTCCAGTCTTTTACCTCTGGTTGGTAATCGCTACTCTACACCGTCTCAATGTGAAATTTACTAAAAACCCCCAAAAGTGTGAAAAAAAGATCATACAGTAAAATAACATAAGATTATGTTTTTCTGCCATTTTAGCATTCATCACATAAAGAAAAGTTACATTTTGTGAAATAAAAGAAAAGTTGCTGAAAATTACTATAAAAACTAATTCTTTGCATTAAAAATATTGGGGGGGGGGGGGATGTTTCAATGCCTGATTCATTATTGTTGAGAAGTAAACAACTGAAACACTAGGAATGAGGGAAAGGCACAAACGGACCATGTCAGTAACTTGTTTTGTACCACAATTAAACCTTAATGGTACTTCTAATGTACACTACCAATGTACATATTAATAAAACCCTGAACCAGAGACAGAACTTCCATGACACAAGTTGTCTTTTTGATGTAAAAATGTATGTAACTGTAAACTACATTGCGAAGGAAGACTGAAAAAAAGATTTAGACAAATTTAAGATGAGAAACAAAGAGCATCCCCTGATCTCCCAAAGAAAGTCAGACAACCTTCAGCCAGAAGGAAAACGACAAAATCCCTCCCCTCAATAACGTCCCTTACTTTTCTCTGTGCGACTTCCATCACAAACTACTGCCTGTGAATACACATTTCTACTAAATGAAAAACACTACGCAAAATGTCATGGGATCAGGCCCCTCATTCATGTAGTCAGGAATTAAAGGAAGTTTGTACGAAGTTTGAAAGTTAAAAATCATAAAGGGACCAGCTAAAGTCTTTATCACCATCTCAACCTTTTCTTTTATATTCTCTGTTCCCAGTCAGGATCGGAAAGCTGAAGAGGAGGAAACACGAAGGTGGACAGGTGTGTGTTTTATTTTTTCTCCCCCAAGAAGACAGATGAAAATCTTTGATTCATCTATTTTGCAATCGACCACCACTGTTGACTGCCATTGTTCACGTAGCATCAGTGTCACTGTCAGCTCACTGTGTATCCATGTGAAAACACTGCCGGCGATGGTTCACAGCTATGAAAACACAGAAGCAGATACGTAGCTCGAGGCTACAGGAGACATATGCACATATTCACCGAGACAGTGATATTGTGTACTCTATGTTGATGTGTGTGTGTGTGTGTGTGTGTGTGTGTGTGTGTGTGTGTGTGTGTGTGTTTTCTAGGAGGGTTCAGCGGACCTGGTGCCATTGCAGGACGAGTGGAATGAGAGGAGAAGGATGCAGATGTCGTCTATAGTGGGGGGGTTTAAAGGTAAGCACAAATCTTTGTGTGTCATATATGTGTGTGTGTGTGTGTGTGTGTGTGTGTGTGTGTGCACGTGTGTGCATGCCATCGAGGTACCCATGTGTGTGATCTTGTTCAGTAGAGGGTGAATAATGTGACTGAGTGACACTTGAAAAACCACTGAACTTTTCAGTCCAGATTACAGCGGAGCAGGATGCCTTGAAGGTTAGATTGAAAGTAACGGTTTCCTTTACACAAGAAGGAATCTCTGACCTGTAGACTTGTTACACGCTGACTGACAGAAACGAGCAGGCGGGGACCATAACAACGTCACATTTGTGATTCTGAAATTCTCTTTGACCTCAGGAATCCAAACCGCCCATGTCTCTACTATATCCTTTTACAAGCGACGTCATACCACAGTTGTTAAAACATTTGTTTGATCGTGAAAATGTGTCCTCAGGTGCAGTGCTGGTGAGCACGACTTCTAAAGAATGCAGAGACAGCGACGCAGACCTGGACGTGGATGGAGACGATACTCTGGAGTACGGCAGAGCGCAGTATCCTTTAACTCAGCGGCATCACTGAGTTCTACTGCATGTTTGAGTTTACCTTTCTACTTATTCACATTTTGGTGTGAACGGAAGATATTTACTTGGAGAAGATGTGACTAATTCATGGATTATTTCTTACAAAATCCAAAGTCAAGTCAAACTATTTCTTTTTTTCAGCATTCTGAAGCTGGATATGTGTCTCACTTGCTGTTGTCCTCGTGTTGTTCTATGTTTCCTGACCTTTGTTCTCAGATACACAGAGACAGATGTAATCCCGTGCTCAGGAGAAAGCTCCAAGGAGACAACAGTGAAGTATGTATCCGTTCTGATGGGATCTCATTCACAGTGGATGTTCAATTAGATATGAAAATCATCATCTATTCCTTATAATGTATCACAGCTGATTAAGCTGTTTTTTGGATTTTAAATGTTGGTTTTGTCGTGTTTTCCCAGCAGCAGCAGTGCGTTGCCTGACTCCAGAGTAAGCCTAGAATTTTCCAAATGGTCAAATGATGGTGAGTTAATAAAACGTTAAATGAATGAATCAATTGTTTGAATAATGAAAAAAGAAAATATTGTATAAGCGCAAGATGTGAGGTAGATGCCTCTCTGTTATTTATTCATTTTATTTGTTCGTTTACTCAGGGAGTCCATCTACCAGCAGTGGAGAGAAAGCGGACAGCAGCATAGCTGGTCTCCCCAAAACCTGCAAAAACTCTGTGATAGAAACGTAAGTTTGTCACTCAGAGCCTACAATACTCGACATGTTTGTGTCACATCTCTCGGCGCCAGAGATAGCATCACTGCCAATAATCCCAATTTAATTTGTATTCAACCTTTACAAGTCATTAAGAACAAATTCTTATTTACAAACGTGGTCTGGAAAAAGGCAAAGCCTCATGAGGGAAAGGGGTAGAGAAATATAAAAAGTTCAAAAGACAGCAACGCACCGTCAAAGATTTCCAACAAACGTGTTACTGGCATACAATCACAACACACATTACAACAAGCGTTACATAGAAGACACGCAAGCTAGCACGGGCAGTAGCAGACAACAGCATCAGGGAAAACAACAACAGAACAAGTGACGAACATGCAGAACAAATGGTTTAAAGGGTTGAGTGACTTATTGTTTTAAGGTTGTTTGACGTAAAGTTTAACAGAAGCATTCATCTGTAATATCATAACAAGGCAATAAAGACTGATGTTCTTCTCCCAATGAATAATGTTCTTCCACACAGTACCTTCCTTTGTTTGAGTAAAATAGTCCTCTTTGTCATTCAGTTTGGATGTCTGCTACAACGTCAGCACACACTGTTCAAGCTGTTGTCTCTTTGTGTAATAAGTTTGTTATAGAAGATTTTATTTGGGTGCAAACTCACGCGGTTTGGACTTCAGAATCGAAACCTAAGTGGTAGGTAAGGCAGGTTGCGTGTAAAATCAAGGTGTGAGTCAGCCAATCAGAGCTGAGGAAGATAAACCGCGTCTTACTGTAAAGTGTATTTTGGGAGGGCGGGGCTCTCTGTGTGGTATCAGTTCAGACTACCTGCCCCAGCTCCCACCAGCCTGATACACAACAATACTATATCAACGTGATGATATCATCAATCAAGGTCACAGCAGGCGTGTACACACATTTCATCACACTTAATGCATCGCAGCCTGTCTGCCTCGCTGTACAGTATGCTTGAACATATAGTCTGTCCTGTAATTGCACGTGTTTCTATGTGTACGTCTATCTCTGTGAGGACCCTGACACTTCACCCCCCCGCTCTCACCTCTCTCACACACACACACACACACACACACACACACACACACACACCCTCTGCCTATGATAAATGAGACAGCGAATGCAGGCAATGAGATTGCTGCTAAATTTCATGCTCAGTGTCCATGTTGGCCAGCGAATAATTTAATCTGTCTTGGATTTATAAATGACTCTCCAGTGCCTGCCTAACTCACGCACCCTCCCATCTCCCCTCCTGTTACTGTCCATCCATGTGTGTGTGTGTGTGTGTGTGTGTGTGTGTGTGTGTGTGTGCGCGCATGCAGACTCTCAGAGGATTCCACACTGACAACTCTGGATGCACTTAAAGCTCGGATACGGGATTTGGAGAAACAGTTGTCTAAAGGAGACAGATTTAAATGCCTCATCTGCATGGTGAGTACGAAGCCGAGTCAAATCAACAGAGCAGAGACACAAAATAGAGATCACAGCGCAGTGATGCAGAAACGGCTGATATTCCTGTAGGGACCTGTGTTTTGGGGCAATAAGTCAATAAAATCGGTCCTGCTCTTTTAATGGAATTTACTGTAATTGTGGCGATGATGATATGACACATATTTGTATGTGTTATTCTTTTTTGCTTTTTGTAAATATGTAAGACACTTTAAGTCTTTTTTTTAAGTCTCAAATAAAAATCCAAATCGGTTTGACATGAAATTATAATAATAGAAATGATATAATCAATTCTGTATTACGCTGATATCGATTAATCTTAATCTTGAGTTCTACCTCTGACAACGATATGATTTTTTCAAAACAATTTTGCCCTAATGCTATAACGATTAGTCAATTGATCAAATAGTTAGTAATCATTTGAGTAATTTATTGAGCAAAAATGCCACATGTTTGCTCGTCCCATTGCTCTGTTTTATTTTGGGCTGTTGACTGAGAAAGTAAACTGAATAAAAATCTGACTGTATCTTTGGCCTCTGAGGACTTATGAAGAATATTATTCACAGCTTAATTCACATTTGATAGAGCAAATGATCAGCCGATAAAAAGGGTTTAATCTATAATGAAAATAATTTACAGCCCTTTTATATACAACACAATGTGTATTGTGGTTATTCAAATGCAAGCGCAGTAACAGAAGGAGCGTGTAGAGGGAGGCAAGTCGGTGCGATTTTAAAGTGATGGACTTACCTTAGTCATTGTGATTTGAACTTATGGAGATAGTTGCTGAAACAATATGCATATTAACCATGTATTCAAGCTGAAAAAGTATAGTGTAATGAACCACTAAACACCCCTGCTGGACCTTTCCTGTTGTTAAAAGGGCTTCAATAAATGCTGATTTGACTGAAGCGTCTTTTAACGCTCTTATTGTAGTTTCACATGGACATCTAGTGGCAGCTTTATGTACTACGTGAAAGGAATCATCTCGTGTCTTTTCTTTTTGCAGGACACGTACACAACCCCTCTCACCTCCATCCAGTGCTGGCATGTTCACTGTGAGGAGTGTTGGCTTCGAACGCTGGTAAAACATCATATTTGTGTTGATTCACATAAACGTGAAGTGAAATAATCAGAGTATGTGACCATTTTTTTGTCTTACGTTTTTTTATTTAGGGAGCAAAGAAGTTGTGTCCTCAGTGCAACACTATCACCTCGCCTGGAGACCTGAGACGGGTCTACCTGTGATGCAGCTACTCGCACAAAGAGGAGAGGGGCTTCTTTCTGTTTTAACCAATCGGGGGTGGATTTGTGGGCAGCTGGCCTGTCACAGACTTCCTCCGTCACACCTTCCTTGTCCTACCTGTCAGTGTACTCCTAACAACCACTAACCCCTGACAATTTGAAGATCAGCAAGTGTGACCTTTGACCTTCCTTTACAGCCCTGTACAATATCCGTGTTCCTGCTGCAACATCAAGCAGAGCAGAAAGAAGCTTCTAAAACCGACCGAGCGCTCAGGCACTGAAAAATGAATAGAACAAAAACAACACTTTGGGACAATATTTATCGATTTTGTAACCCTTTTTTCTGTTTTATGAAGAAGAAAAAAAAATGGAATCACATGCAAAGCACATGTACATAGTTTTGTGTATGTTTGGATCGATGTGTGTGTATATGATGTTGACTAGCAACCCAACTGTATTTACTGTACAGAGTTTGTCTTTGATTAGATCATTTATTATTTGTTTAGCTCCTGTAGGTTGGAAACATTCACAATAATCTCATTACATTCAGGCTCATTTTGTCTTTCTCATTGATGTGTTTCTTTGTATAGGCTCATTAAATCTAATTTTATCAATGTTACTACAATAAAACGTGTGTCTAAAACGTTGTCGTTTCACAAGGAATCTTATTTGGGGGGTAACATGAATATTCACCTGTTGAGTGAGTGGATCTTAGGCGTGAATGGACAGGAGGCACCGCGTGTTGTCTAGGCCTGCTAGCTTTGTTATGATGACTCCTATGTGGTGTAGTCACCCTTTAAGAAGTGGGTCGGCGCAGGATTAGTCAGGCAGAGCGCATCACAGCTCATTTGGAGTCGAGGAACACTAAACCCTGCTATTCTGAGCTTTTACTGCGTGAGACAGAAGACTACAAGGTCCAATCACAGAGAAGGAAAACACCACAAAAATCCTGAATTCTTTATAGTTAATAACAGGATGATGTAATTCAGAGTCTATCGGCAGTCAGCCGTTTTAAATTCCATGGTTTCATTATTGAAATATGTTACTACAACGTACATCCATTGTAGTGGGAAAAGTGAAATAGCAGAGCATATGCTTCTCTCATTCCCACCATTTAACCACCGACTTGCTCGAGTGGAGCCGCTGAATAGACTGTGGTAGCACTGGGCAGCTTCCAGGTATGAATATGTAAAACTTTATGAGTGTGAACAGGGCCTTGCTGAAACAATCCTGGATAAATAAAGGTATAATGCTTCTTCCAGACCAACTTTGTGTAGTTTTGTTTGATTTTTACGATCGGTTTGAAATAATTAAAGTATATTTACCTCCTTTCCTTACAAAGCCAAACTCTGGTGCTTAAGCAACAAGTCTTTGGATTGACAGCAGAAACAATTTCACGTGCAAACTTCAGCTTTTGCTGCATGTGTACGCGATCATTTGTTTGTTAAAACCTTCGACCTTGCCCATCTTGTGACCTGCTCCTGTGTGGACGGCGTGGATCAAAACAAGCCAGCATGCACCCATTTGATTGGTCATTGGGCTGAAGGGAGGTGGTGGTAATTCAGACTGACAGTGAGCTGCTTCAGTGAATCATACTAACACACACACACATGCACACGCACACACCTTCATTGTAGACCATTAAGAAACACGGCTGACGACTCATCTGCTATTGAACGTTTCTACGACACAGACTGTGAGGAAAGGTAAGGAACTACATAAAGAACATATTCAACTAATGTGATTAATGTGAGTTCAGGTGCAAACCTCAACTAAAGCCAAAGGAAAGCTGCGTTAGAATTGTATTGTACTGTACAGCTCAAGTGCAGCCTGTTAGATATTAGATATTAGATATTAGATATTTTAAATGCTCTGAATTTGTGTGCAGTTAAAGCCACTGAGGACATCTTGCACTACGGGCAGCACTTTACAGAGGCTCCTCTAGATCTGTTAATAACTTAAAAGTTCAACAAGCTTAAGAAAAAGGGCTTAAGCTTTGTTTTGTGATTTCATTGATCTCTGTCGCTGTTCTTATCAAAAACTGCAGCTGAAGCCAGTGAATTGTTTGTAGTAACAAGATGTTGAAGGGACAGTTTGGGTGTTTTTTGACTGTTACAGACTTTGACTGTATTATTAATTGCGTTAATGGGGATTATAAATGACTTGATTCAGCCGTGTCCCTCAAATATCACCCTCTCTTTAGCACAGCAGGTAAATGGGTCACCTGTCCTGGACCCTTTGTGCCGCCCGGCCCAGATCCAATTAATCATGATGGCTGACCTGCCATGACTTCATTAACAGGCACTCTTAAAATTATAATCAGGGCGTCCGGCTGTCTAACAAGTCAGCAATTAGGACATGGACGTGTTGAAATATTTCTGGGGTGTTTCTTCCTGACAGTGTGGTTAAGAGCTTGGATCAAAGGATTAACCTGACTGTACCTTCAACCTTGACAGGATAGTTGGTGACCTTAATTACTTATAATAGAAATGGTGTTTTGGTCAAAAGACATTCATTCCAAACCATTTTCTTTATAAAATGATTCACGCTAAAATGTCCTGTGTATCCCATTCTTGTAGAAATGGTTGCCAAACCTTTTACCCTGTAGATTTACGCTGGCTCAACAGATTTTAATCTGCTCTTGGCATACATCTGAGCTTCCTCTGTTGCTGTCTTACCCCCATCTGTCCGTCCGTCGCAGAACAATGTCAGGACCGAGGCCTGTGGTGCTGAGCGGCCCCTCTGGAGCAGGGAAGAGTACTCTGATGAAGAGGCTGATGAAGGATCACGAGGGCGTCTTCGGATTCAGCGTGTCACGTACGTTTGTGTGCCAACTGGTCATTGGCGTCCGTCGCAGCGTCCTGTCTGAGGATGAAGTAGGACAGGAGTGACAGTCTCTCCGCTTGAATGAAGCTTAAACTCTGAACATGCCAATAGATGTTGAATCAGTAAATATTTTAATGCTGAGACTTTGCAGGAATTCCACTTTAATATCTATCAAAAGCAACATAACTGATGATTCATTACCTTATTTCTGGGTGGGTTTTAATGATGAAATCCTCTCCTCACAGACACAACAAGAAGTCCTCGACCGGGAGAGGAAGATGGCAAAGGTACAGTCGAAACAGACTTTTTAGCATCTGCACAAGTGTTACAAGTGGGTGGTTGATGTTCTGCGCACCCTCACAGGGCAATAGGACCATCATGCTCTGTGACTCACCGTACATGAGCCCTGGACTTGAGTTTTAAATCTGTAGAATTTTGATAAAAGAGTATTTTACACCTCTTTGCTTTTTGTTTCTGTACCATGTTTCCCAGCGTCCCCGACCTGCCCATTCTAAAATAACGCTCACAACACTTCTTACTCCCAAGTGAACTGCACAAATGGCTTTGTCCCCGCTGTATGGCTCGCTTGATATAAAGAGATCAACCTCTTTCTGTTCCTTTTTTGCTTTCTCCATAGGGCTGAACGCGCTCCCAATGCTTCTGGGGGCTACTTTACTGCCCATAGCAGCCGTCTTCTCCGTTAAAGCCTTAGAACAGTCTACCTCGTGTCCAAACGAATCAGAAATCACAGATAAAGGTGACCTTAGTGTGATTCCTGATCACAGTTTTTAAGGCAGAGGGGTTACTTTCATCATCCTGACACGCTGCCACGCTGCCATTGGACTTGTATAGGAACTGGTCATGTGACACACAAAAATAGAAAAGACAAAAAAACAAACATTTAATGATCTAAGGAATTTGGAGCAAACAGTTTACACTTTGGAGTAAAAAGCTTTTGAAAATAGCCCCCCCCGATGCCTCGGTAGTGATTCCCATTTCCCACTGTGGCTGGTGGAGTATTGATGATTTGCAAGCAACCATTAGCATCATGGGAGAAAGATTCATAACATAGTTATTTTGGTAAATAGAGGATCCGTCTGAGCTTTTCAAACACTGCTGTCATGTCCATTTAATTATTGTGTTAAAATACTCTGGAAAAGATAACTGTTCTTCTGTAAGATGCTGTTTATTTTCTTGATTATCATTTTTATTAACCTAGAACACAACAGTGGATTTTGCTTCCTTTGGGTCAAACTGAGGTTTCGATCTTTCATCGGAATATTTTATGCGGTGCAGTTTTCTTGAGTGCTGTTTAAAAGTACTGTCTGCCATGTTTTCAGGCTTATTATCTATTTGTTTACAGCACAGCCAATTCCTATTATATCCAGCGTTCCCCTTCAGATTGTTACTTCAGTCTGAGCTGACTCTCATGCTAATGATTGTGTGCTATCGCAGTGTGCATCAGTGTTAGAAGTAGTAACGTGTTTGTTTCTAAAACTATGCAGTTTTAGATCCCCAGAGGTTTTGATTTTGTGAAAATGTGAGCCTATTGTCCATACCATATGGTATGGACAGTATAATGTGTTCTGTCATAGTTTTTACAAAGTATTTGACAAAATACATATTTCTCATCTTTCCAGGCTTTTCCTATGTACACACAGTCTCAAAGCTGTCTTAGAGGAGAACATCATACACTTGAAGACACACTGTCACCATTTTTCAAGTTTTCATGGCAGAGTTATATTGAATATTCATGATGCATCTTACAGACTACCACTTCACAATGAAGGAGGCCATGCAGGAGGGAATCGACAATGGAGACTTCATCGAAAACACTGAGTTTTCAGGAAACATGTATGGAACGAGGTACATTTTTTAATCCCTGCGCGAATGCCACCACATTTTTCACCATGTCATCAAGAGAAACCTCTGTAAGACTATAAGACTGTTGTATTACTTAAAAGACTACAATCAGGCGTTGCCACAGGGATCAAGAGGATATGTAATTGCCTGGTGGCAGATGGCAGATCTTCAACCCCCCCAGTTAAAAAAGAGCAACGCTGCGGCTCAGCACAGTGACAGGGTGTCACGTTTAATCTCTCCCTCTTATTCTGAAGATAATACACACTCAATGTGCGAGTGTGAGCAGCTTGGATCATTGCAGCGATCCTCTTACTTTAGTCACGACGAGCACAACATGACACGATTACACTCTCCATACCTGGTTGAACATCGCCAAGCCCCATCCATGTTCAGATGTATAGTCCTGGTAGTTTAAAGAACCTCTTGTTTTATACGTTTTTTATAATTTAACAACGCATTGATTCTCTAGTAAAGCTGCCATAGAAGATGTGCTGGCCATGAACAAAATCTGCATCTTAGATGTGGAACTCCAGGGGGTGAAGAGGATTAAAGAGACTGACCTGAACCCCATCTACATCTCCATCCAGCCTCCCTCCATGGAGATCCTGGTAAATGTCCAACTTTATATAACTGCATTAATGTAATATAATGCAATACTTCAATGTAATTTTGTATCCATTAAACTCTGTTCTTGATTGTGCAAAGTGGGCTATCAATGAGTCATATATATGCTAATTTCTGACATTTAAGGTTTTTTTTGTTGCTTTTTTTGCTTTGATCATAATAAATTCATACCAAGATTTCCATTAAAAAAACTCCTAAATAGTGAGGTACAAGTTAGTCTGATAACAATTAAAATGTAAAACAAATACAACTTTGTGAAATGTGTGAACTGCAGACATGACAGCTGTTGTGTTACTTCGTTGAGCAGCTCTTGGTTCAAAGATGATGTCTTGTTTTATTGTCTTTCTCAGGAAACTCGTCTGAGGGACAGACAGACAGAGACAGAGGAGAGTTTACAGAAACGCCTGGAGGCCGCACGCATCGATATGGAGCTCAGTAGGTTTCTCAGCTGTTCATTGTTGATATGATGCTGAAATAAAGACAACCATTGCAGCTGATCCAATTCTCTTCTCCAGGTAACGAGCCTGGAGTGTTTGATGTTATTATCATCAATGATGACTTAGAGAAGGCTTACGAGGAGCTGAAAGATATCCTCAATGATGTAAGTAAAACTGTAAATTATCCTTTCTCTTACTTATTTCACAAATACTTTGCAGCTATTCTCTGCCATCTGTTGCATAGATCATTGTATATTCATGATACTCTGGACAAGAACATTGATTGAACGCACAAAAATGATCGTCATCTCTCTTTAAACAGGAAATCCAGAAAATTCAGGAGGCAAAATCATAAGAAGGAAACAGTAACCAGTCTTTGATCTGCTGGAGAAGAACCAAAACGTGTGACTCTGGCCTGAATAACTCCGTGTTAGGGGTTGTGTTAGATTTAGCAAAACCAGTGGTTGATATCTAGGTATGAAAATCCTGACCCATAGGTCAGTGCCAGCTGAAAATAAAAATAAAAGGTACAACTGCCAAATTCAGTGCTACATTTGGTTTTCATAAGCCAAAGTTTGAGAACTGGCCAAATGTGGAGTCCACCTCAGTACCACCAGTCAGTACCTCATCGCAAAATAGTTGTTGTTGAATTCTGATACAGTAGAAATAAATTCCCTACCAGTTAAGTGTATGATTACTTTGACTAATATAACAGTATTTAAATAATTGCTGCATATAATTTAACCATTATGAAGGAGGTCTATGCATCTAATATATAAACCTTGCATATATTACATTTCAATCATTTGCATGTACTTTTGTGTGTTTGTGTGCAAATGAGACTGAATAAAGATCGTGAGGACAATGACTTACCACTTTTGTGCCATTTAATTAATATTTCATCCATCAACTCATTCTTATGGAAGCCCATTCCCGTCAGCAAAATAAAATAAAAAATCCATCCGAAAAAATTATATATATATCCACCCATATATTTTCTGTTTTGCCGGAAAAAATACGACATGCAATTCTACACAAGGTAACTATTACTGGTGACTTTTGTAAATGTTAGATGTTATATATCATTATAAGTATTAATATGTAGAATTACATGTCGTTTTCATGGAAAGTCAGGCGAGGGGATGAAGGGACCTGTGAGGAGATCATCCGTCACTGAAGCGCATGCGCACTTCTAATCTCTTTTGCTAGCAAAAAAAAAAAAAAACATCATAATCTTTTTTTTATTTATTTTTTTTTACTTTTTTCCAGCTACAAAAAAAAACAAAAAAAAACTTTTTTTTCTGGGTGGATATATATATTATTTATTTTTTGGGTGGATATTTTATTTTTAAATTTTTTTTGGGGTGGATTTTTAATTTTATTTTGCTGGCGGGAATGGGCTTCTATACATTCTGGTGGGTGACTGACCCAATATTTAAGTATTAGGAAACTTAGGTAAAACCTACAAATCTAATCAACTTGCCATTTGTACATTTAATTTTAAGGCAAAACTTGAACATTTTTTAATACAATACATCACTCAGAAAAAACATCTGCTTCTGTATGAAGAAGAATAGCACAGAAAACTGGTTTTACTTTAAGGCCAAACACGTGCATCTGTCTGATTCTTCAGAGCAAAACAACAGTTTCTCGTGTCACAAAATCCCATGCACTCTTAGACTAAACCTTCTCCCTGATTTGTTTCCATATAAACCAAAGCACACTAACAGACACAATGGATAAATACACTTTGAAACACCTTGAAAACTCATTAAGACGCATCACATTTTCAAAATCAGAGGATACTAAAATGATTTTAGAGATCTGGCCTGGCTCCAGCTAGCCAAAAACGAGCCCCACAGGAAACGGCAACATGAAATGTGTTTTAAGGCTGCATAGTTTCTAGAAGCCCCCACAGCGGTGCCTCACTGGAAGAACGGGCCTTGAAGCTTGGTGCGAACCTGGTCTCGTTTCTCCTCCTTCTGCTTGAGGTAATCTTTAAGCTTGTCCGTGGAGAAACACACTTTGGCGTGTCGGCCTTTGTGTGGGGCACGATGGGCACGCAGCCATTGGTTCTGGAGACACTCGGCTGCAGTGGGTCTCCCCCTACAAAGTTTTTTTTTTAGCATATTAGGATTTACACATTCCTAATTCACTGACACGACTTCTCACACAAATAAACACTCTGATGCAAACTGCTTTTTTCAGATAGACGCTCACCAGGATTTGTTGTTCAGGCTGCTCTTCATGAAGTTTAAGGCTCCCTCTGACAAACCGGGGTAACAGCGTCCAAACTGGATCTTCCCTTTCTTGATGTTTCTGTCTTGCTCCCAGCTGTGCTCTGCATGGAACGGGCTGTCGGCACTCAACCTAGTGAAGAAAGGGAAAAACACACATACATTTTACAAAAATACGAACAGCATAGTATATTAGTAAATTCAGCATCTTAGGACAACTATTGGACTGAATCAGCCTTCATAATTAAATCTTACATAATGAAAAATAACATTTTCTAAAGAAAGAGAATGTGGATGATTCATTCTTTAGAATTGTCATTTTGTCCACTATCATACCTGCTATTTAGACAAATGTCAGACTTTGTTCTGATATTTTTTTTTCAAAAGTGGGAGCCACATTTATTACATAACAGAAGAAATATACGGAATATTGTCTTTCAACAAAATATTTAATGCAACAATTCACCTATATCTCTATACTTACATGATGAAGGACAGAACTCCAATAGCCCAGACGTCAGTTTCAGGCCCAACACCCTGACCTTCCAGGATTTCCGGAGCTTTAGGAAGGACAATATAAACTGACAAAACAGACAGAAACAGGATATTGTCCATAAAGAGTTGTGCCGTTACTGGCAATGCCACATTCACTCACAATATTAATTTTCTGAATTAGGTAAATGACTCAAACAAGAAAAATGGATTAAAATAAGATAAGAAAATGGACTTGGATTTGTTAGATAGGATCAGCTGAGGTGGATGAAGTTAGGCTGAATTATTTCCATCCATCAATCCGTCCTCCCTTAAAGAAAGTGTACCTTTGCTGCGGCAGTCTGTTGGAGGCCATCACAGTCAAAGGTTTAGTACATTAGGAGAATCCACAACAATGCACGCATCACAATCTTACACAATTTAGTTTGCCTTTTGATATTAAACAAGAAATACTTCAGTACCTTTGCTCT
The DNA here is from genome assembly GCF_910591455.1 of Pholis gunnellus. Taxonomy (NCBI): domain Eukaryota; kingdom Metazoa; phylum Chordata; class Actinopteri; order Perciformes; family Pholidae; genus Pholis; species Pholis gunnellus. Next base: position 9,594,225 of record NC_136530.1, read on the forward strand.
CCGATAGGCCATGGATGTGCTCGATGTTGAGAGGCTGACCGGGCGTGAATGACTGAGCCGAGCCCAAGTCGACTATCTTCAGGTGGTTAGAGTCATCCACCAGCATGTTGTCAGACTTCAGGTCCAGGTGGACGACTCGACGGCTGTGCAGGTAGTCAACGGCACTCAGGATCTGAACCAGCAGCTCGGCGACGTGATTCTCTGCGTACAGATCTCTGAGAGGGCGTAAAACACAGACAGAAAATTGGTTGAGCAAAAATAAACTTTTTGCCAGAAGCAACGAATTTCTCAGAAAATCTGTTGCTTATTTTTTTCGCAGTCTTCTTAGACTAACTAGAGCGTCTTATTTTGGAATCATATGTTGATCAGTTCTGCCTGAAACATCTCTCCTACAGACCTTTTAGGACTAAATAAAGAGTTTTAAAGAAGTAATATGTAGGCTTTCCGCTGTATGGACTACTTGATAATGTTACTCAGCGTATAAATCCATACTATTTGGTTGCAGGCTTATGTTTCTCAAGCCTTTCCTTTACCTCGATGCCAGACTGTAGAGCAGCTCCTTGCCGGGACAGAGCTCCTCCACTAACACCAAGTACAAGGAGGTGAAATAGGCAGTGTGCAGCTGCACCAGGTGAGTGTGATGAAGCCTCTTCAGCAGCTGGTACTCCCTCAGCACCAGCTGTCTCTGCTCTGCCTGGTAAGGGGTGATCTTGGCAACAAACACTTGGCTGGTCTCAGCATCCCTGCACAGGCTGACTACGCTGAAACGACCCCTGTAGGAGAGAACCAAACAAAAGAAGAATATAACATCAATATGACATATTAGTGCCCAAATAATGCCGAAATGAAGAAAACAAACTAAAAACAGTAAGTACATTTTTTTTTTTAATCAAAGATAAGTTGCTTAAAATCGCTACCTGTTGATCTCAGAGAGGAAATTGTAGTTCTTGTGTCGTTCCGACACAGTCATCTTTGACCCCAGTGACTCAGTCCGGATTAGAGGAATGTGAATTTCTGTACAGCAGAATAAATACAGGTGAAAACATTGCAACCTTTTTGTGTCGTAGCTGTTTGCACATTTCACAGTTGATGAGTATATCATTGCTATAAATATTGAAAACACCAAACCAGTGACAGCAAACATCTTGCCTTCAGGATGAGTAGCCATAACAACGGGCGCTGAAGCATCGCTGAAAGGTCCTGCTCCTGTCTTGGTGATGCAACCCACCCTGAACACATAAGAGGCTCCTCTGGGTAAGTCCTTCACCACATAGCAGCTTTCGGTCACCTCCTCCGACAGGACCGTCCAGTCCGCACCTGAGGAGGTGCATGACAAGAGAGTTTTACTCTGAAATCCACACCTACTGCAAATATTAATGCTCTCTCAGATTAATGCAACAGTGACATTTGTAATGTCACTGCTTATTACCGGTTAGTCGTTTGTGTTTATTCTGCTGTACAGAAATTCACATTCCTTTTCTGTATTATTCACAGAATTCATTGTTTTAGTATTTCATCCCACTATTTGACTGTACATAGATAAACATTTATAACGTATATGTGATTACCTTTATGAGTAGAGGAATGTGTTATGCATCTTCAACACAATATTTCAGTAACTTGATTTTCATATGTAATGAATGCAAAAGGGGAAAAAGTTAAACCAATAAAAATGTGGTAGTTACTGAGAAGTACCAAATATCAATTGAAAAGAAATATCTAGTTCGTCATTTCTGGGGCATGCTTGATGAGATATATTTTGATATTTCTAAGTGCGGAACGGTAATCACATTTGTCCAATTTGAATTCTTCTTCACACAAACCACTAATTGAATTCCTGTGCTGCTGCATCATCTCTGAGAACCCACCGTCTGTACAGTACTGCACACAGTAGGTGACAGGGTCACTACTGGACTGGACTGGTTTCCAAACTAGCAGGACTCCACCTCCATCTAACTGGAGCACTTCAGCCTTGTTGGGACGGACCAGCAGATCTGGAAATTATGGAGTAGATCAAACATACACAGCCAGACTTATAGCAAAATGAGAATACCAGGTTTTCAGGCCATCTCGGAGTGGAAATGCATAATACACAGAATGTAGCGTATTCATTACCTTTTGTCTTTTTGAAAGCAGGTATTTTAAATGAAGGCAATAGTTTGGAGGTCTTCTTTTTTGGACTCTCAGGACCAGTTCTATGCTGTCTTTCAGGTGGGACGGGAGCTGATCCCTTTACTATTGCCCCTGTTGTAAAAGACAAAACACCAAAAGGAAAAACAAAATGTTACATTTTGATAAAAAGACAGTTTAGATGTATATTATAATATAACTGAGACTAGCAAAAAATATAGAAATAATGCCCATATCCTAATGTCTATATGATGTATTTTTAGCTTTCTTAATATGGATGCTGCCTAACATCATTTTCTGTTTATTGAAAAATGTGCATAATTTGCAATAGCTCACCTCCTTTACTCACATCCTCCTTACTGGAAGACCTGGAAAACAGCTTGGTCAAGCTGGAGGCTGAAGCTCTCATTTTCTTCCTCAGAGACATGGTGGGAGTATCTGGCTTCATGATTTCTCCTAGCGTGGGTCCTAGCTCTGTGCTGTCCAGCTGGGAGTATGAATGGCCAGTCCAGGACTGCCTGCGGAACATCTTCAGCAGTCCCAGCTTGGGTGACTTTCCTGTGGGTGGCCGGGCTTCGAGGGCTGGAGCAGATCCATGCCTTTGGAGGCCACATCCCTCCTTCTTGTCCCTGGCCCTGGGAGGCCTCTCTGGAGTCAGAGAAGAGAGGCTGGGACTAGGGCTCGCTGTAAGTGGTGTCCCCGGCTGACCTCTGCTCGATAAATTGGGGTTGGAGTTCGTGCGGTTACGCGGCGGCGCCTGAGGTAACAAGCTCCTAGGTTTAACTTCTTGGAATGAGCATGGGGATGCTGAAATCAGAGGCTCCCCTCGATCATCATACCCTTCACTCTCTCCTGATCTGGATCTCCCTCTGAGATGACCATGACTCAGCTCCTCATAAGAGCCGAGTCTACTTGAAGACTCAGAGCCACCATGCTCCAAAATGGACGACTCAGCCAGAGACCCCTGTGAGCCAGCGAAGGTGTCGCTCGCTCCTGCCTGCTCCTGATCCATCCTGGGGCTAACTCTGTCTCCAGCAAGGAGGCTTGAGGGAACAGATGATCCAGTACGCATGGCGGCCCCTTGTGTTGGAGCGACGGAGCCTCTTCTTCTTGTGGGTCGCCGTGGGCTCGGGATGGCTAAGAAGTTTCTCCCTGCCACTTCATCATCTGTCAAATCTTCCTTCAGACTTTGAGAGCCTTCTTCCTCACCTGACATTGTGCGCTTGGGTGAGCTGGGAGATCGTCGAGAACACTCATCAAGAGACCTGCTCCTCCTGTGAGGGGGTACGTTGGTGTGGGCGAGGCCAACACCACTGTCAAAGGAACAGGACTTCTGCATTGTAGGCTGGACAGATCCCCGTCTCTGGCCACGATTGGTCTCCGTCTCATCCTCCACATATTCAATAAGAGGCTCGTTGAGACGTCCTGAAAAGCTTCTCCGGAGTGGCTTGCGGCCTCTCTCCTGCTTTTTGGCCTGGAACTTGTCCCGTAATGTCATGTGTCTGGCGGACATGGGTGAAAGCTGATGGGAGGTGCTGTAGAAAGTGCTTCGGATGACGCTGCCACGAGGGATACGTCCTCCGTCACTCCCTGAACCCTCATCCCCATCAGATAGGTAGAGAGATTGACTACTGTCTCTGCTGAACCTACGCTCCCTCTGAGGTGTCTGTTGACCGGATACATCTGACGACGCAACTGACTGCCTACTCGTACTTCGCTCCAGTACGCTCCTCCTTCCTACCAGCTCCCCATCCTCTTCCTCTAATATAATTTCCTCTTCTGCTTCAAGGTGGAGTTTGGCAAAATGCTCAGGGATTTGCGCTCTCTCCGTTAAAGGATCATACTCCTCCTCAGTGTCTTCCTCGTCCTCAGTCGGGCTGCAGTACTGGAAAAAGTCCAAAGAGTCAGCTTCATCATACTCAGAAGAGGAGCCACTGCTCGGAGAGGTGCTGCTGTGTTCCTGGGGCTCGCGGGGCACTGTCACCGCAGTCTCTCTGAGAGGAGCGTCCAGCAGCTCAGGGATGAGCCTCAGTGTGAGAACTGACCCAATGCAAGTCAAAGAACGCTGGCGAAATAGATGGAAGAGATATTGGTGAAGACAGACTTAGACAACAGCTTTCCTTTTCAGGACAATATATAATCATGTTCACCCTCAAGATTATCAACATTACAAGAAACCAGTTAGGACTTCCTGCTGTGCCCAGAAGTTGTGGTTTCGAAGAAGACTGGTAACTCACCTGCCATTTCCTTTTTGAGATGAAGACTTTCAAAGTCTTTGTGTTGATTTCATCCGTGTCTTCACCTGCATATTCGTCCTGTGGACACAATATTTGTGTTTTAGTTGTGTTCCTAAGTTAGAGTAGTATGTTTTTTTTTATCCAGTGAAGCTTGATTAAAACACAGATTGTGTTGTATTTCCTCTCACCTGGAGCCATTCGTGGCTCAAGCACTCAAACGCAGATGGTCGCTTTCTGGGTAGAGGAAAATCGTGAAGAGTCAGAATTGTGTTATGTTGCACCATGAAACCACACCTATCAGTGTTGTCAGGATGTGCTGGCAACCTGAGCCCACCACTACATCTCACCGCAGTTGTGTGAGAACCACTAGAGGTGGTTGCAAATGTTATCTTATTCTAAGAGTGATATTCTTATATTGGCATTGGATCAAACGTCTGGCAGTAATGTGAAAGGGGTGATACTACAGCCACAAAGAATGATAAGCCTACTTAATGCAGCATTCAGTCACTTTCCAATACATTTCTTGTTTTCCAGATTTGTGGTCGAGCCTCACAATACCTCACTTTTGATCAGTGAAGGTTCAAAATTAGCTAAATGTAGCTTTTACAGGAATGGGTTTGATTTGTTAAATCAGAAGTGGTATCACTGGTGCTTATCACTGTATGCTCATTTGTCACATGAAATGGGACTTTCTTTCATTTGCATTACGTTTAGAAAATATGCTTGATGACTTCGAGAGACTGGATGTGGCAGTGCAAGCAATACAAAACTGGTTCCCTACTCTGGATCTGGCTGTAGGAGCATGTGGAGAAAGTTCTGGGCTTCAGGGCTCCTGTTCGTAACGTCGGGGGCATCCCAGTTTTGGGTCCCCTCCCCCACCCTTAGCAGTGTTGCACGGTCCGTCTCACCCACGAAAGGGCATCGGCACACCAAACTATCAAGAAAAAGATAAAGCGTGATGTAAATAGTCAAAAGAAACTCAGGTCATATGCACGGCTTTTTGATAATTGAAAATTATATTTTGTGATGATTTTTAGAATATTATTAAAAGTGCAGTGATACATACCATATATAGGCTATAACACCTACAGACCTAGCAGAGAGAGAAAGAGGTATTAATGTAATGTTGTCTCATTTTACTCTGTTTTAAATTGTACACGGTTTTATTTAAATCACACAAATACTATCTGATGCAAGTCTCAATTTGCCAGATTAATAGTTATTTCATTTACCAAATATCAGCGGCCACAGTGACTGGTTCTTGGTGAACAATTTCCGGCGCAACAAACTCTGGTGTACCAAACATGCTGTATTGGTGTCTGGATGTGTCTATTTCTTGGCAGAAGCCAAAGTCACAGATCTTGATCTCATCTCTGGGCGGATACACCATTAGGATATTTTCAGGCTGAAGGCAGTATGAATAAAAATGTAAAAGTCAAGAACCACATAAAAATAATGACAGTTAATAATGCAATGTAGGACCACAAAATCTCACTTTAATGTCCAGGTGCAACATGTTCATGCTGTGAATGTGACCAACTCCTTCAAGGATTTGCTGGATGTATGACTGGATCTGAAATAAAGTGTAGCATATTAGCCAAGAGCCATTCATAATATTTGGAAGATAAAAGTAATTTCGTCAGGAAGATTCACCTCTTTCTCTGTAACTGATCCTTTCAGTAATAAATGGTCAAGTAGTCCATGAGAACAGCAGCTAGAAATGGTGTTAAAGAACTCTTAATTGAATACAAATCACTGTGAGGGGAGAAAAAGTGATTATATTGCGGCATTCAACAGAAAGGATACATTTCTGTGATCAGCACCAGAGTGCGTCTGGTACAAAAGAAGTCCAGCAGACAGGCCACTCTGGGGTGAGCCAGACGGGATAGCAAGTCCCTCTCCTGGAAGGACCTGGTCCGAGTGCTGCTCCGCAGAGGCAGGAACTTGGCAGCAAACACCTCACCTGTTCGTCTGTGGACGACACGCTTCACTACCCCGAAGGTTCCCCTAAAACGCAAGGAGATGATGTTGATCGTATCAGATCTTCACAGGGCTCGTGGGCAGATTGGACATGCAGCAATTTAAATTAAAGGCTCACCTTCCAATTTCCTCGTGGACATCATAGACGGAGAATAACTTCCTTCTCTTGCCCAGCTCCACCTCTCTCTCCTGACACTCCAGTGGACCTGCAGAGAAAACAAAACCTTTGAATAAAACAGGTTCACCACTTGGACCAACATCGATCACAATAGATTCCTTAACTTCCTTACAGTAATATCATTTTGTGACATCTAATGAATTAATATATGTCTTTAGAAGTAGAATAATGATGCATTACTGTTGTCTCACCTTCCTCCACTGTCAGCTCAGCCTGGCATGAGTCATGGCCAGAGTCATTGTAGGCGAAGCAGGTGTATATGCCACTGTCCTCACCCTCGGGGCACACTATGGTCGCTGAGCAGCGGGCTCCATGCTGTGATATCTCTACATTCTCATTGAGTGCAAGCTCCTCTCCATCCTCCAATCAGAGAGGAAAGAGTTAAGTTTTAACAGGGACAGCTACATGGTCTCCCAAATCTGTTCAAACTTTGTCTTGTGACAAAACAAACATAATACCCTCCCCCTGTGACATCTGTGACCTGCAAGGGTGGAAGTTTAACCCCCAAAATAGGCTATTCTTCATAGTCAGTGTGACTAAACTATTTATTATTTAACAAGAAGAAAATATAAAACTTGAAATAAAAGAAAAATGGTGCGATATATAATTCGCACTCTGTATGGTACCCATGTTTCCCTTGTTAAATATAGGCACATAACATAGTTTGCATAGTAGGAATACAATATTTCTTTTCATGGAAGAACCCAGCCACCAACCCTTCAGGTATGATCTACAGTGCTCCTACCTTGTACCACTGTATGTTAGGAGTAGGTCTTCCTGTAATGATGGCAGTAAATGTGGCTGGTTGGCCAGGCTCTACACACAGGTCCTCAGTGGCTACCTGGATGGAGGGAGGAGCTGAGCAGGAGAAAAGATCAGTTAGTATTCACACAGAGTTTGATAGAAGTCATACTTATGTTAAAGAGACAACGATACCATCTGTAATTTCCTGCATTTGCTCAGAGATGAAGATCTCCTCTTCTTCCTCTAGGTAACACAGAGGCTGCTGTACCTCCTGATCCATGGATGTCGAGGCAGGAACAGCCTCTTCAGTGCTACATTCAGCTCTGGAGACAAAGAAAAAGGTAAGAATAAAGCACGACGGATCATTCAAGGGGAAAAAACTCACTATTCACAAAACTACTTATTGGATTCTACGATTTTATTTTTTTACTCTTTAACCACCTAATTCTAATCTTACAATTGTGACACTAATAAATCAACCAACCACAGACAAAGTTTACCAGGTCGAGGCTGATGCCAGTTTACAGGAATGTTAATGAAGTAATGTGAGTGGCACTAAACGTACTGTTCAGGGTGTCCAGGAGGGAAAAGCATCTTAGCAATAGAGGTGGGGCTGAAATCCGTCTGTAGCCATTTCTTCACAAAGGCAGTCGACCAACCCTCTGAGTCTGCATCTATGAAAACCAAAGTGACACTCAGTGGGAATTTACGGTATATTTTAAGGAATTATTATGTCACACTGGCTGTACTTTACTGAATCATTGGAAAAGTGAAGAAAATACATTACCTTACATACCGGGAATAGTAATAATGATAATTTCTTACCTCAGTATGCGAGGGTTTAAACCCACTAACCCAACACATCAACAGGACATGAGCGTATGCCCACTCCTGCATGGCGGTAAAGGGAACACCTGCCCAGCACATGACCATCTTGTGTTCGTAGGAGTTAGCTGGGCATGCATTGGCAAGAGGAGAAAGGGGAATGTCGAGTGGTTATTTGTTGTTATCATGACAATGATGACTTACATGGAAGGGTCCATGTGAGGAAGTTCCTGCTTTAGGAATAGTAGAGGGAAGATGTAGGTTATGGACAATGGAAGGGCAAACATGGTGAACTGGTGTCAAAAATACAGAAAAAAAGAATGTATATACACTACCGTTCAAAAGTTTGGGGTCACCCAGACAATTTCGTGTCAATTTTCAGTTTCTTCGCAATTTCTCGCATGCAATAGCCTTCATTTCGAAGAACAAGAATAGACTGGCGAGTTTCACATGAAAGTCCTCTTTTTCTGGCCATGTTGAGAGTATAATCGAACCCACAAATGTGATGCTCCAGATACTCCTATGTAGATATTTCATTAAAAACCAGACGTTTCCACCTAGAATAGTCATTAACCACATTAACAATGTATAGAGTGTATTTCTGATTAATTTAATGTTATCTTCATTGAAAGAAACAGTGCTTTTCTTTGAGAAATAAGGACATTTCTAAGTGACCCCAAACTTTTGAACGGTAGTGTATATGTAAGTGAGATAACTTTATATTCTGTTTAAAGAATATCGTCAAACTTACAGTTCTTTTCGTCAACATCTAATAATATTCTGCTGTAGTCTACAACTTTTATTTCTGACCTTATGTGATAGTAACAGTGATACCTTGATATATATTACAGTTGGAAAATCACTACATATTATATTGGACAGTAATAGTGCTACTTGCTATCTCTGTATTTCAATTACTGCTGTTAGTTTCTGGCACCTCAAGGTTCATCATTATGTATCCTAATGTCAGTCTAGTCTGTTTCAACCCATGCCCCCTGTGGAAAGTGGAAACATGATGAAAAACACAAAAACATTATTAATGTCTTTTCATGGGTGAGGATGCTGAGAAGTACAGTATGGTGTCTATGTTGAATGGCAGCCACTAGATCCCGCTGGGTAATGGCAATAGAAGGTTGTTAGAAACAGTTATTGTTAGGTATTAAGTTTGAGGGAGTTTCTATCACATGACTGACTGTAACAACTCGCAAAGTGAAAGACACACAGAAGTGAAAGTGCTTGGCACACACCACAGAGGAACAGATGGAGTGACCCATGAAACACATTAGACCAAAGAGGAAAGATTAACATTGTAATGTACAGGTTTCAGGTCAGGGATGGTTATGTTTAGGTATGAGTTTAATGTTGCTAAGTTCAATGTAGTAGATTGGTAGAAGAGTAGCCACTGATTTTTGCATTCAACAGAGACAGACAACTTGCACTTACAGTATGAAGTGTGCATTAGTCATCACATGCTGCCTTTTAAGTTAAGTAACGTCGATAATCTTTTAAATAGCAATACTAGAAATGGCAAGAAAAAAGCATTTAGAGGGCTGCTTTTAGCTCATGCATTTCACATGATAAACATTCAGTCTATGCCATAATCCCTGGGGATCAAGTGACCACTGGTGTGAGTGTGTGAAATGGAAAAAAGGAAAATGGCATCAACTGGGTAGAATGGATAGTGGTAGTGGTTGAAAGTGGAAATTGATGCACATTGTTGCAGTTTGTTGGAAAGTGAAGAGATGTCATATGATGTGGAGTAAAAAGGGTGACGGGATCAGATGTGAGGTGAACTGGAGTGAAACTGGACAATGGCATGTGCTTCATCCCTTCTCAAACACAGCTAAACTAGTGGGAGTGAGGAGCATCCACGTGAAAACCCTGTCTTGGGTTTCCATCCTGTGTGGAGAATCTTTACCTTCAGTGGCTCTGGCTGTCCTACCTTTAGGAGGCAAGTCCTGTGGTTGGTCGTCCTCGATGTTGATCGTTGGTACATAAGCGGGGCACAGCCCTGCTTTGCACTTGATGCAGCCAAACTCATTCGAAAGCTAAACGACACAAAACATTTGACGTTATGTGTCTTACAGGGAGATCTCTGATCTGATTTTATAGATAGGAGTTTTATACCTCACACTCATACTGTCCAATATCTGCCTCTGTTGCACTGATGACCGTCAAACACAAGATTCCACTCCGAGCATCATTCAGGATGAAGTATTTTTGCTGGTCAGTCAACTCTCTTCCATCTTTCAACCACCTGCACAACCCAAAGGTGGATGTGTTTCAAACACACAATGATCAAAATAGTATGTAGTAACTACTGTGGCTACTTTTGCTCTGCGTTGCCATACCTGATTCGTGGTAAAGGAGTAGTAAGTGTGGAGCAGGTAAACTGTATATCCTCTCCTTCCAGCAGACAAGCACTCTCCAGCCGACTCACAAATCTGGGTGGAGCTGGAGAGAAGAAGAAATATGATGAGGAATAGACCAATAGTGGCAGTTATGTAATTAGCAGTATAGTAATTTAGCAGTATTGAAAGGCGTATTAGGTCCATTCTATATTTAAAATAAATTTACGAGAAAAAAACTGGGATATTCTCTGGGATTATAAAATCATTCATTTTTAAGAAAAACCTGAGATTAAAGGCACACATTTACGAGACTACAAACTTGTAGGGTATTTTTGTTTTAGTTTTTTTGTCAAGCAACCACTGTGGTAACATGAGCCTCAGAGTGCAAAAATAATAATTATATTAGTATTTATTTATGTTCATAAAGTACATGAAAGAAAACGTGTACATGTATCTTTCAGGACCTTTGTATTGCTCAGAGGTCATCCTTGCCATATGAACACCACTTAAGCCACAAGGAAATTCAGATGGCGTCTAAATTTGTGACTTTAATCTCAGAGAATTATTTTTTTTATTTTCATGTAAATGTATCACTTTATTCTCACTGAATATCCCACTTTATTCCTCAAAATATTACCCCCCCTTCCCACGGATCTGTAATTAATTCATTTTCTTACCTAAAATGGACCTAATACACCACCGCAAGTATTAGTACTTATAGCAGCACTAATAGTAGTAGATATAGTAGTAGTAGTAGTAGATTGAATAGAAGTAGCCATCCATTTAATGTAACAGTAGTTGTAACAGCAAAAACAATAGCGGTAGTGATTGAAGTAACTACAGTGGGGATATTGACGGTAACAATAGGTAGAAGTAATAGTTCTAGTAGTAGTAACAACAATATAAGTAAATGTGACAGCTATAGCCACAGTGATAGTCATACAGGTTTTAGTATAGTAGTAATAGTAGTTGCAGAAGTAGTAAAACTAGTATTGGCAATAGTAGTAGTTGTAACTGTAAGTGTGGCAGTAGTAGTAGTAGAGTAATAATAGTAGTAGTGGCAGTATGAGTTCTAGTGTTAGTATTGGTAATTGTAATTGCAGTCATAATACTATATGATGTAGTAAAAGTAGTAGTAGTAGTAAAAGTATAAATGTTCTGTGTTTCTCTGTGACAGTACATGTATGTACAATGTTCAGACTCACCGCGCACCACAACCTTAGCCAGAGTACCAGCACTGCCCATGGAGCTGGTAGCATAGCAAGCATACTGTCCAGAGTCCTCTGCAGTCATGCTGTCCAGGATTAGACTGCAGATGCCAGACCGGTCTGCTGTGATGATGTGACGGGGGTCGTCCTCTAAAGGAAGGCCGTCTAAGAGGTGGACATCCGATTTATAGTGTGCAACCATCGTTGTAAAAACATCTTAGTACAATATATACAGTATCTACATATCTTAATAAGCTAATTCTGACCTTTGAGCCAGCTGACCAATGGTTTTGGCGATCCTGTGACCTTGCAGGTCAGTTTGATCGTTTGTCCTATCTTTGTTGTGCAGTCAGACAACAGTGACTCAAACACTGGTGGGGCTGTTGATGGACAAAAAAGCAAATACAGAAATCACTCACCAAGCAATGAAAATATTATGCCATATCAATTCCCAAACACAGGGACTAAACCTTTATATCCGAATATCAGAGGTCAATGTAATGCGTTAGCTGCTATTGTAATTTTAAGAAAATAGCATATTAAGTGATAACAGACACGAAAATATTTGATAGTCGTATGATTTACAAACTTACTGTTAGTGGGCAGGCTGGAACGTTGCTGGAGCTCCTTCAGGTCTTTGAGCCAGGAGAGTTTCACCAGGGTGGAGCGGCCCTGCAGTGTGTACCTCCGCACTGAACCCCTGTGCTCATGCCACAGCCCCCAAGACTTTTCATCTCCACCCACAGCCTCCTTTATTTCCACATCGTTCAGCTGGGTAGATTGAAAAGTGAGATTGGGAAGAGGAATTGTCATCACATCTGTGTATTGAACAGTTTATTTTGTCTGTATTGCTTTACTGTCAGAAAGTAGAATATGTAAAAAAAAAAAAAAAAAAAGCATGGCAACAGATCTTACCTTCATTTTGTTCTTGAAGGTGTAGGTGTCACTGTTCATACTGGTGTCTCTTTTCAGTTTACACAGTACAATGCATTCCTTGAAGAGAAAGACTTGCCTTTGATGCCCTCTAGAGGCCGTCTTAATTTCTGGAGATTCCTCCCACACTGTGAAGACTCCCTAAAGGGGGGCAAGTGAGGACATTCTTTTTATCAAAGTGCTCATAGAAGGCTGATAACCTCTCAAGTAATTTGGTGATTGAGGCATTATTATGGAAAAAAGTTTTTAGTTGACTTATTAGTCCAACTTGGTAATAGAAAAGGCCGCCTTACACACTGTTATATTAACTAAATATTACATTTTTCTGGTGAACTTCTGGTGAAACTGTTTGCTCTCGAGCTATTTTTCAGTGGCACTATTATTTTTTTGCTTAAACAAAACAAACAAACAAAAGTTTTAATGTTCATAATGGACCCATGTCAGTCATATAAGTTACCTGTCGCACAGGCTCGCCCAGGGCGATTAGAGGAGCTGGGTAGTTCTCAATGAGGGACACCTGGTGCAGGTTGTCAGACCTCCAGGGTAGACAGGACACCATGGAGAAGGTATCCTCCAAAAGACAGCTGCTCTGGCCACTTTTGGCTTTGTTCTTGATCAGCTCCTGCCAATAACATTTTTATTTACATCTCAGGCGTTACGCTGACTGCAATTTGTGCAACAACAGAACAAGATTACATGCGTAGATTAAATACGAATCTTGTATAGAAATAACAAAATGTCTCGACAATATTCCTGTTTGATTTCCAAGATATGGAAACAAGCCAAAATGTACTATTCAGCCCATGAATAATGTATGCCAAGCATTGCCACTATCACGCTGACATTATTGATCAAGGTTGCAAACATGTATTTGTAAAAAATATAACTGTATGCTGACCTTCAGTAAAGCCTGGTAGGTTTGAATCCTTTCCACTGGTCGCTGGAGGAAGGTGAGGACATCCATGACAGGTGCGTCAGGATTACCAGATTCCGGTAACTCCTGAGGTTTAATGAGCAACAAAGAACAGTAGATCAGTGTAATAATGTTGCTATTCAGCACCTGAGTTTCCACAATGTTCAAGTTAAATGTTGATGTTTAAATGCAAACTGATTTTGTGAATACTTTGAAATACTGTTGGACAGCCTTGTCAGTGACGCAGGCCTCTGCTTGCGCTTGTCCCACCATGTAGTGAAGGTATTTCTCAAAGCCCTCAGCGTACTTGATCAGATGCATGGCCACGTCGTCGTCTGTGGCACATTCTCTCAGCCCGGGAAGGATGGACCTGATACAATAATGTCAACATCAGTCTTGATAGCAGAAAAGGAACACAGTTCAAAGGACATTGGAGAAGATCATGCAGACAGCTGTCCACACAAATCTCCATATGAAACCTCCAATAATATCTCTCTATTCAGAAGTACAATGCATTTCTTGTGTGTTACCTCTCATGTAGAAACACAATGTCCTTGACATTCCTGAAAATGATCTCTTTCTGGTTGAGGATGTTAATGGGGACGTGGCGGCTGGAGTCCAAATAATTTAGCTGGTGAGACGTGAACATCTTCATCTCCTTTACAAACTCCTCCTCTCCATCAATCAGGCCTTGGATCAGTTGGCTAAAGATAAAGGGAATTTGAGGCAGATTAGATGTGATGTGTTTTTACTGTTTGTTATGAGAATAAATAAGTTCTCCGTCATCACAAAAGCCAAGTTATTAACATGCTGGAAGGAAAAAGTGCAAGAATAACCAAAAAGTAGAAATAATAATAAACATAAACGCAATTATAATAATAATAATAGTCCTGTTAGTCCTGTTACGTTCCTCTCGGTTTATGTAACCTGGCAGTAAAATGACGGACCTCAGAGCTCTCCTGTACTCTTCTCCTGTAGACCCAATTCCATCAAGATCCTCTTGAGGTGCTCTCAGTTGCGGGAAGGTCTCCTATTCAAAAGACTGTTGTTAACAAAAGCCTTTTCTCTTCTTATTACTTGAAGAAATTGTCTCTGCTGACAGCAGACCTCACAAACTATATGATTAATGTTTCAGAATATAACATGTTTACACAGTATTAGTGTAGAAACCTGGTTTAAACACCATACCTTCCTCTTCTTCTCCAAGTAGGCTGGACACACCCATCCCTGTCTAGCAGGGTTGGTTTTGGTGGGTTTGGTTCTCACCAGCCACCTGTCAGGATGGACAGAGTCCAGGACCTCTACAAACTGGCCCTCCTTCAGAACAAAACTGTCCTTATTTCCACTGTTTGGACTACAATCAGCACGAGCCACGTACATTTCAAATATCTGAGGTGAAAAAAGAAAATATATATCATCATTTACGGCTCATACAATCAAATAAGCAATACGATTATTACTATTACTACTTCTATTGCTACTACTACTGCTAATATAGTGCATACGTCCAAAATCGTATATCGTGAAAAAAGTACCTCTCGTCTATCCTCGTCTCCTTCTGACTCTGATCCAGAGACGGTACTAGTTAAGGGTGTGTGAGCTCGGTGGTGCTTAGGGGATGGCGTCCTCATTCTACCTTCATGAGCCCCTCCTATGAATGACAGAGAAAAATTAGCTATAGTATACCTGATGGGAAACTTGCTGGGAAGAGGAACAATTAAACACAGCAATTAAAGATCACAACATTGCTTACCTTTGACCTTTAGTAGTTTTTTAGCAGGTTGTGGAGGAGCCATCTGTTCTTTGTCATCATTTGGAGGCACTTGGTCTGCTGCTTCTATTTCTTCCCTGTAACAAAATTCATAGATATTTTGTGTATCTTCATGAGCAGTTAAAAGTTAAAAGATTAGCAATAAAAGTCAGATAACAAACAGATATTCTCTCTGCTGTCTGACCTTGCTGGGCCAGTTCCATCAGGCTCCATCATATCCGGAGCTGTGTCATAATCCGAGGGACTCGACACTGTTGGAAGCAGAAACCATTTAGTATTTACTCTAGATATATTGTAGAGTAAATCGATATTTGTTGTAATTACAGTTAGGGGAATAAACGTGTAACTCACTGGAGCTGGCAGCAATGACTGAGGATCCTCTCCTCTCTTGTAAGCTTGTCATCTGAGTGTCCTGCTCTGTCAGGGTGTAGGCCTCCCACAGAGAAACACTCACATTTTCTACATAGTCTGCTGAATCTGTAGCTGAAGTGGGTATCTGGGTATGAGTCTGAGGCAGATCCTGAGTTTGTGTTTCGGCCTGGGCTTCAGGCTGCGACGGGGCGGGTTGCAGAGGAGTAATGGCCGCAAGTGGCGTGTGTACAGGCTTCTGGACTATCAGGGTGGGCTTTTGAGGCTGTACTACTGTTATGTTTCCATTGTAGGAGGTCATACCAAACTTATTCACCGCCTCACATGTATAGATTCCACTGTCAATGGCGGTCAGGTCTTTGATCACCAGTGTGCACACACCGTTCTCTGTAGTCTGAACGCGGCATCGCTGGTCATTAATGATTTGTTGGCCGTTTCTCAGCCAGCGTGCTGAGCTGGGTTTGTCCTCTGTAATACACACTAGAGTGACTGTACCATGAAGATCTGCACTCTGGTTTTTAAACACCTCTTTAAAGACAGGTCGCATGTCTTTGCGGGTTTTGTAGCCTTTGAATGCAGCCTGGATCTTGACTGCAGCCTCTTGCATTTGTGGTTCATCCTCAACGCTGATGTCAATCTCCGGTGTTGCTTCATTTGGCGGTTGTACCTTCTGGGGTACATTAATTGGAGGAAGAGTAGCGGGTTGGGTCAACCCCTCAACAGAAGAGGCAGGGGGCTGGACATTGCTGTGGTTTGCGGGGATCTCAGTCAAAGCCTCTGAGAAAGTTTCATCTTCAGAAATGTAGAGGAGAGGAATGTCTTCTGTCATCTTTGTTGCTTGTTGTTCTTCCTCCCTTCTCATTGGCTCGACTGCTAGTTTCATTTCCTGATCCAGTCTAGGTTCTTTTCTCATGGGTTTTACTGGTTGTTTGATCGCCTGTTTTGTGTTTGCGTCCTCCTCCGCAGCTTTCACAGGTTTCTTAATTTTCTCAATTATCTCAGTGTCTGATGTAGTAACAGATTGTTTCCTCTGGAATCTTGGTTTTTCTTCGACCTCTTTTTTCAAAGACCCTATTGACTGTTTAATTGGCAGATCATCCATTGTTTTCACCAAAACTCTTGTCATCTGTTGATCATCTTGATCTGTCTCTGTGTCCCTTGATGATTGTTTTTCCATTGCCCCCTTTGCTTTGCTTTTTATCCTCACAGGTGGTTTTGGAGGGGCACATTCAGCCTCTTTCTCTAAAGTCTTCACAGGTTGTTCTACTGACTGTTTGTCCAGATGATTTACAGGTGGCACTACTTTTAGTGGCATTTTCTCTCTCTCTGCCTCTGTGGACACATGCATTTTCACATGCTCTTTCTGTACATTGTCTCCATCAGAATCATTGACACTAGGCTTTACTGATTGGACAATGATCTCCTCAGTTTCCTTTGGTGGTTCCTTTACCCCTGTTACCTTTCCTTTAGACCTTACTGGTGGTTTAAAAGGTTCCTCTTCTTCTACTTTTCCCTCCTCAACGGTAGACTTCTCTTCTCGTATTGTCGTATTCCCAATAAACTTTTCTGATGGTTTTACAGGCTGTTTCTCATCCTCACTGTTCTTCCACAGGACTTTTCCTGGATGGCTTTCCTTCCTCTCAACTTCACTTGTTTTCTCTGAAGGCTTTCCTGCGTGTATTGAACTCTGTTCAACTTCATTTTCCTTTTTCTTCTGTTCAAACACAGTGTCTCCTGGAACCCTGTCTGACTGACTTGCAATATGGTCAACCTTGACTAATTTCTCTGCATTCCATCCTGGTTGTTTCTTCTCCATGAAAATGTCTTTTTCTGTTTCCAAAGGTCTTGCTGTCTTTTCCACCTGCCTGTCTACACCATCCTCCTTTCCCAGTAGTCTTATTGACTTGTCAACATCCTTGTACACCTCACTGTCTTTCTCCTTATGCCTCTCCAGTTGTGTTTCGTTCTTTGCAACATCAACATATTTCTCTGTAGACCTTGCAGGTTGGATGCTCTGTTTTTGATCAAACAATGGCTCCACATCTTTTTCTAAACTTGTAATAGATGCTTTCCTATTCACTCTCTTTTTTGGCTCTGGAGGAACAGGTTTGGGCTCTTGGAGTGCAGGTTTCTGGTCCAATGGATTAGGAGTTGGTTTGGGAACAGTGCCCTTTGCCTGAGGCAGAATCGTTGGAGGCTCTACCTTTGGTGGAGTCGGTTGCAGTGCTGGACAAGAGAGTTAAACATATTTAGTTGACAACTGCTTTATGCGTGGTGGAGGTTGGACAGAAAAAGAACGTGAGTAAACGTATATTGTTCCTGTAACATTGCCAATTAGATATAAAGATGCACGCACCTTTCACTGACACAGTAGCAGTGGTCTCTGCACTTTCTGCTTGACACGTGTAGCTGTCACTGTCTTCAGGTTTGAGCTCCTTGATGTGCAGCTGATGGAGGGAGCCATCCTGCTTCATCTCATACTTCCTGCTGGCTGTTAGTGGGACCCCGTTTTTCCTCCATTGCACTGACTCTCCAGGCTTAGACAGCTCACAGTACAGAGAGGCTGTACCTCCCTCTTCAGCCTCCACACTTTCTAAGTCTTCCTTGAAGAATTGTGGGAGCTCTGGGAAATGGGTGCAGATTGTAAACATCATACATCGTCAGTGTAATGGGAATATGTTTAATACCAGAAGAGGACAAACTTTTTTTTAGGTACACAATATCATGACCTTTCTGTCAACCTATAATGTTGTTGGGTTTGCAATATGAGTAAATTGCCAAATATACACACCTTTCACTGACACTGTAGCAGTGGTCTCTGCACTTCCTGCTTGGCATGTGTAGCTGCCACTGTCCTCGGGTTTGAGATCCTTGATGTGCAGCTGGAGGAGGCAGCCATCTTGCTTCATCTCGTACTTCCTGTTCGCTCTTAGTGGCAGCTTGTTCTTCTTCCATTGTACAGACACTCCAGCTTTAGACAGCTCACAGCACAGACAGGCTGTACCTCCCTCCTCAGCCTTTACACTCAGTAAGTCTTTCTTGAAGAGTGGTGGGAGCTCTGGGAAAAAGGTAAGGATTGGAAAAAACTTTAGTGTAATAGGAAAATGCTTGAAACCTAAATGGAAGAGGACCAAATTGTCTTTGGTGATGCACACAGTATAAAGACTTGTCAGCAAAGGTACAATGTAGATTGATGGAACTGTAGAAATAGCAGCTCAGTACATACCAAAAGGTTTAGACAAACATCAGTAGCCGACTTCAAATTTTGGCATGCGGCTGAATGCATGCATTGCTAACAACAATTTTTTTTTATTGCCAAATGCACAGACCTTTCAGTGATACAGTAGCAGTGGTCTCTGCACTCTCTGCTTGACATGTGTAGCTGCCACTATCCTCGGGTTTGAGATCCTTGATGTGCAGCTGGAGGATGCAGCCATCTTGTTTCATCTCATACTTTCTGTTCGCTCTCAGTGGCAGCTTGTTCTTCTTCCATTGTACCGACACTCCAGCTTTGGACAGCTCACAGCACAGAGAGGTTGTGCCTCCTTCCTCAGCCTCCACACTTTGTAATTCTTTGTTGAAGAATGGTATAAGCTCTGCAAATATGGGTATGGATTGGGGGAAAAAACATAATTATACATCTTAAGTGGAATCGGAGAATGCTTGTGACCTGACAAATAGGAGGAAATGTGTTTGGTAATGCAGATATCATCAAAGCTTTTTGACCAACTTACAATGTAAATAGCTAAATAACAATAATAGCAACATATTCCATAAACTTAAGAGAATCTTAAGAAAGTACACTGGATTTTTCTGTGTGCGCAAATGCATGCAGGGCAAATACTAAACTGTTCACTGCCAAATGCACACACCTCTCACTGTCACAGTCGCAGTGGTCTCTGCACTCTCTGCTTGACATGAGTAGCTGCCACTGTCCTCGGGTTTGAGATCCTTGATGTGCAGTTGGAGGAGGCAGCCATCTTGTTTCATCTCATACTTTCTGTTCGCTCTCAGTGGCAGCCTGTTCTTCTTCCATTGTACCGACACTCCAGCTTTGGACAGCTCACAGCACAGAGAGGTTGTGCCTCCTTCCTCAGCCTCCACACTTTCTAAGTCTTTGTTGAAGAATGGTATAAGCTCTGCAAATATGGGTATGGATTGGGGGAAAAAACATAGTTATACATCTAATGTGGAATCAGAGAATGATTGTGACCTAACAAACAGGAGGAAATGTGTTTGGTAATGCAGATATCATCAAAGCTTTTTGACCAACTTACAATGTAGATAGCTAAATAACAACAACACAGCAACATAATACATAAACTTAAGAGAATCTTAAGAAAGTACACTGGATATTGCCGTGTGCGCAAATACATGCAGAGCAAATACTAAACTGTTCACTGCCAAATGCACACACCTTTCACTGTCACAGTCGCAGTGGTCTCTGCACTCTCTGCTTGACATGAGTAGCTGTCACTGTCCTCGGGTTTGAGATCCTTGATGTGCAGCTGGAGGAGGCAGCCATCTTGTTTCATCTCATACTTCCTGCTGGCTCTCAGTGGCAGCTTGTTCTTCCTCCATTGCACTGACACTCCAGGCTTAGACAGCTCACAGCACAGAGAGGCTGTACCTCCCTCTTCAGCCTCCACACTTTCTAAGTCTTCCTTGAAGAATGGTGGGAGCTCTGAGGAAATCAGCAAGGAAAAACAGAATTGAACATGCAATGGGAAAAGTGCTCCACAACCCACCAGCACAAAATGTGTACCTTTTTTGTTGTTTTTGGGAAAACCTATTTTCTAAGTGAGTGGTTTTACCATATAGTGTAGGCTAACATAATGACTGCCAGATCAACCGGAGAAAGTTCGGGAACGTGTTTGTTCTGAGAGTAAAATGTTCTGATAAAGTCAGAATTCTCCAAATGCACACACCTTTTACTGACACAGTAGCAGTGGTCTCAGCACTTCCTGCTTGACATGTGTAGCTGCCGCCGTCCTCGGGTTTTAGATCCTTGATGTGGAGCTGAAGGAGGCAGCCATATTGCTTCATCTCATACTTCCTGCTGGGTCTCAATGGCAGCTTGTTCTTCTTCCATTGTACAGACACTCCAGCTTTGGACAGCTCACAGCACAGAGAGGTTGTGCCTCCCTCCTCAGCCTCCACACTTTGTAATTCTTTGTTGAAGAATGGTATAAGCTCTGCAAATATGGGTATGGATTGGGGGAAAAAACATAATTATACATCTTAAGTGGAATCGGAGAATGCTTGTGACCTGACAAATAGGAGGAAATGTGTTTGGTAATGCAGATATCATCAAAGCTTTTTGCACAACTTACAATATAGATAGCTAAATGACAACAACACAGCAACATAACATATTCCATAAGAGAATCTTAAGAAAGTACACTGGATTTTGCTGTGTGCGCAAATGCATGCAGAGCAAATACTAAACTGTTCACTGCCAAATGCACAGACCTCTCACTGTCACAGTAGCAGTGGTCTCTGCACTCTCTGCTTGACATGTGTAGCTGCCACTGTCCTCAGGTTTGAGATCCTTGATGTGGAGCTGGAGGAGGCAGCCATCTTGTTTCATCTCATACTTTCTGTTCGCTCTCAGTGGCAGCTTGTTCTTCTTCCATTGTACCGACACTCCAGCTTTGGACAGCTCACAGCACAGAGAGGTTGTGCCTCCTTCCTCAGCCTCCACACTTTGTAATTCTTTGTTGAAGAATGGTATAAGCTCTGCAAATATGGGTATGGATTGGGGGGAAAACATAATTATACATCTTATGTGGAATCAGAGAATGATTGTGACCTAACAAACAGGAGGAAATGTGTTTGGTAATGCAGATATCATCAAAGCTTTTCGACCAACTTACAATGTAGATAGCTAACTAACAATAATAGCAACATAACATATTCCATAAGAGAATCTGAAGAAAGTATACTGGATTTTGTTGTGTGCTCAAATGCATGCAGAGCAAATACTAAACTGTTCACTGCCAAATGCACACACCTCTCACTGTCACAGTAGCAGTGGTCTCTGCACTCTCTGCTTGGCATGAGTAGCTGCCACTGTCCTCGGGTTTGACATCCTTGATGTACAGCTGGAGGAGGCAGCCATCTTGTTTCATCTCATACTTCCTGCTGGTTCTCAGTGGCAGCTTGTTCTTCCTCCATTGCACTGACACTCCAGGCTTAGACAGCTCACAGCACAGAGAGGCTGTACCTCCCTCTTCAGCCTCCACACTTTGTAATTCTTTGTTGAAGAATGGTATAAGCTCTGCAAATATGGGTATGGATTGGGGGAAAAAACATAATTATACATCTTAAGTGGAATCGGAGAATGCTTGTGACCTGACAAATAGGAGGAAATGTGTTTGGTAATGCAGATATCATCAAAGCTTTTTGACCAACTTACAATGTAGATAGCTAAATAACAACAACACAGCAACATATTACATAAACTTAAGAGAATCTTAAGAAAGTACACTGGATTTTGCTGTGTGCGCAAATACATGCAGAGCAAATACTAAACTGTTCACTGCCAAATGCACACACCTCTCACTGTCACAGTCGCAGTGGTCTCTGCACTCTCTGCTTGACATGTGTAGCTGCCACTGTCCTCAGGTTTGACATCCTTGATGTGGAGCTGGAGGAGGCAGCCATCTTGCTTCATCTCATACTTTCTGTTCGCTCTCAGTGGCAGCCTGTTCTTCTTCCATTGTACAGACACTCCAGCTTTGGACAGCTCACAGCACAGAGAGGTTGTGCCTCCTTCCTCAGCCTCCACACTTTGTAATTCTTTGTTGAAGAATGGTATAAGCTCTGCAAATATGGGTATGGATTGGGGGAAAACCATAATTATACATCTTATGTGGAATCAGAGAATGCTTGCGACCTAACAAACAGGAGGAAATGTGTTTGGTAATGCAGATATCATCAAAGCTTTTCGACCAACTTATAATATAGAATAATTAACAATAATAGCAACATAACATATTCCATAAGAGAATCTTAACAGAATACACAGGATTTTTCTGTGTGCTCAAATGCATGCAGAGCAAATACTAAACTGTTCACTGCCAAATGCACACACCTCTCACTGTCACAGTAGCAGTGGTCTCTGCACTCTCTGCTTGGCATGAGTAGCTGCCACTGTCCTCGGGTTTGACATCCTTGATGTGCAGCTGGAGGAGGCAGCCATCTTGTTTCATCTCATACTTCCTGCTGGCTCTCAGTGGCAGCTTGTTCTTCCTCCATTGCACTGACACTCCAGGCTTAGACAGCTCACAGCACAGAGAGGCTGTACCTCCCTCTTCAGCCTCCACACTTTCTAAGTCTTCCTTGAAGAATGGTGGGAGCTCTGAGGAAATCAGCAAGGAAAAACAGAATTGAACATGCAATGGGAAAAGTGCTCCACAACCCACCAGCACAAAATGTGTACCTTTTTTGTTGTTTTTGGGAAAACCTATTTTCTAAGTGAGTGGTTTTACCATATAGTGTAGGCTAACATAATGACTGCCAGATCAACCGGAGAAAGTTCAGGAACATGTTTGTTCTGAGAGTAAAATGTTCTGATAAAGTCAGAATTCTCCAAATGCACACACCTTTTACTGACACAGTAGCAGTGGTCTCAGCACTTCCTGCTTGACATGTGTAGCTGCCGCCGTCCTCGGGTTTGAGATCCTTGATGTGGAGCTGAAGGAGGCAGCCATCTTGCTTCATCTCATACTTCCTGCTGGCTCTCAATGGCAGCATGTTCTTCTTCCATTGTACAGATACGCCAGGTTTGGACAGCTCACAGCACAGGGAGGCTGTACCTCCCTCCTCTACCTTCATGTTCTGCAATTCTTCTTTGAAAAATGGTGGGAGTTCTGTGAAATATAAAATGTTAATGGGGTAACACAGTGTTTTTGTAGAACATAAATTTCATTTAAGACATAATAAAGTTAAGGCTAAAAAAGATGTACACAATAGATTTACACTACTGGGAAATATTGAGTTTCAGCAAGTTCAGATGTGAACAACTAATCATTTGAAAATAGTTTTCCATGATGTAGAGCTTTACTGTCAAATATACCATGCAGATTTCCAAATGAACAAACCTTTTACGGACACAGTAGCAGTGGTTTCTGCACTTTGTGCTTGACATGAGTAGCTTCCACTGTCTTCAGGTTTGAGTTCTTTGATGTGGAGCTGAAGGAGGCAGCCATCCTGCTTCATCTCGTACTTCCTGTCGGCTCTCAGTGGCAGCTTGTTCTTCTTCCATTGTACTGGTACGACAGGCTTAGACAGCTCACAAGACAGGGAGGCTGTACCTCCTTCCTTAGCATTCACGTTGCGCAATTCCTCATTGAAAAATGCTGGGAGCTCTGGGAGAAATAGGAGGGCAAGAGAATGATGATGTAAAATCTTTTAATGTAACGGAAGAAACATCTAAGACATGAGCAAGGAAGACCCAAATAAGCAGCCAACTTCTGTCATAAATTATGATCAGTGGACCTTCCTCCATATTACGATAAATTATTAATTTTCAGAAAGTTCTGATTATCAAAACAATTGTTGAAAAATAACCAGGTTTAGTTTTCTGATTTTCTGATTTATCATGCTAATATTAAATTGACATTCAAATCTTTTAATGCACCAACCTTTTACTGACACAGTAGCAGTGGTCTCAGCACTTTCTGCTTGACATGTGTAGCTGCCTCTGTCCTCAGGTTTGAGATCATTGATGTGGAACTGCAGGAGGCAGCCATCTTGTTTCATCTCGTACTTCCCCCTGGCTCTCAGTGGCAGCTTGTTCTTCTTCCATTGTACCGTCACTCCAGCTTTAGACAGCTCGCAGCACAGAGAGGCTGTACCTCCCTCTTCAGCCTCCACACTTCTTAATTCTTTCTTGAAGAATGGAGGAAGCTCTGAGAAAAAGGGTTAGGAAGAATAAAACGATACATCTAGGTTAGCGTGTTAGTTTAGTATAATAGCACATGCAGCATTTGAGTTTTAAAGCCAGAGGTTCACTGTCACAAATATGTGGGCTGGACTGCATTCATTACTGTCAACAAAATGCACTGATTAAATTCCATTTGGAAACATTTGTGTGGCAATTGCTATGTTGGAAAATGCGATGAGTTCCAAAAAGTATTGGGTAACTGACAAATGCATTACTTTTCTTTGACTAAGTGTATTTCTGATGTCGTACAAATTTGCAGTTCATTGAAACAGAGGAAACGGCAAATGCACACACCTTTCACTGACACAGTAGCAGTGGTCTCTGCACTTCCTGCTTGACACGTGTAATTGCCGCTGTCCTCAAGTTTGAGTTCCTTGACGTTTAGCTGGAGGAGGCAGCCGTCCTGCCTGATCTCGTACTTTCTGCTGGCTCTCAGTGGCAGCCTGTTCTTCATCCATTGAATCGGCACTCCAAGTTTAGACAGCTCACAGCACAGAGAGGCTGAACCTCCCTCCTCGACTTCCACACTTTGCAGTTCTTCTTGGAAGAATGGTGGGAGCTCTGGGAAATAGGAGAGAAAGACCCATGTGGGTTAATAATGTAGTAATTTAGTGTAGTAGTATGGTATAGTTTGACAAATATAATTACTTTTCAAAGACAACAGACGTAACATTTATCATTCCAAGGGAGGAAGGTAGGTTTTACAGACTCTACCTCTTTTTCATTAGAATGTGTATCAATAATCCACTATCTAAAAGCAACATAACTTCCATTTTTACCTGTGACCGTAAGTTCGGCACTACTCTGCACATCTCCTGTATCACAGGAGTATGAACCAGTATCCAGGGGATCCACATCACGGATAAGCAATAGGTTGACTTTTCCTTCTTTGCGTATCTCATATTTATCACCGTTTTGGAGGGGGATGTGGTTGCGCCTCCACGTAACCGGAGAGGTAAAATCCGAGGTTGTGCAGGACAAAGTGGCTGTCTCTCCTTCCATGATCACAACGTCTTTAGGCTTCTCCTCAAATAAAACTAGAATTTGAAATCAAACTTTAGAATGACTCAGGGGAAAGCATTAAAATGCACTCTTTGCCTCATGTTAATGCTCACCGTTGGCCTTAGGAACAACCAGCAGACGTGCAGAGGTCCTCTCCTCCCCAACCACAAATGCCACAATGCCCGTCTCTTCAGGTGTTGTCATGGTGAGGACCAGTCGGTGCTGGCGACCCTGCCACGTCATCTGGTTCATCTCGTTCTCCTGCAGAGGGCTGGAGCCGAGCCACCAGACACCCTCACTCACGTCCGCATGGCTCAGCTCACACACAAACACTGCATCCTCACCCGCGGTCACCGTTATACCTTGCAGCTCTGTGACGATCCGCACGCGCTCTGTGGAGGAAGAGGAAGCTATATGCAGCTGGCTTTTTAGAGATGGAATGGGAAATATTTACAACAACTTAGATGAGAGTGACCTGTTGCTTAGTATTCATGGCACATTTCTCAAATATATCAGTTTATAAGGGATAAAAGTCTGCTGTAGCATCCACCTACCCCTCACAATCAGCTTGGCAGTGCTCCTCTTGCCTCTGGTGATACAGCAGTACTCTCCAGCATCCTCAAGGTGAAGTTTCTTGATCTCTAGTGTGTGTGTGGGGCCATTCTTCTTTAAAATGCATTGTCCCCCTTCTTCCAACACAGTGTTGTCCTTCTTCCAAGTGACAGGGACAGTAGCACTGGAAACTTCACAAGACAGCAGCACAGATTTCCCCTCCATCACCGCTTTGTTCTCCAGTTCCTTTTCAAAGAACACTGACGCTGCCGCTGGTAACAGAAAGCAAGGAAATATTGTGTTACAAATGCTGAATTAACACCAAAAATGTAAAATACTGACGTGATTATCTTCAGCTTCGTTCTCACACTGTTAACGGCTTGTCAAAGCAACAAAAATACAGTTAAACAGCAGTGCTATCACAGAACACAGAGCTGCATTGGCTAAAGATGGATCATTAAAGATGACTCCAGCAACAACAACTATGAAACGCAATGAAAGTTTTAAGTGCATGTATAAATGGCAGCATGTCAAATACCTCTCACGTTGACTTCAGCCGTAGTCTTCTGCTCTCCCAAGACACAGCTGTACTCCCCGACATCCTCGGGCTGGATGTTTTTGATGTGCATCTCAGCTGTCTTCTCCTTCAGTGTCATCTGATATCTTCCCCCATGATGGAGCTGGTCCTCCGCCTTCCACCACTGCACAGGCACCCCGGACCTGGACAGCTCACAGCGGAGGGACACGTTGCCTCCTTCGGGGGCCTCCTGGTTCTTCAGACCCATTTTAAAGGTGAGGGGGATAGCTGTGGAAAAAGTTCATGTTGTTTTGTTTAATGTTTGTTTTTATGTTAGCCTGCCTTTGACTTTCATGAAGTCAAAACACTTTACTCTTGAGAGCAGAAAAAAATGCAGAAAAAAATGTGAAAAGATATTTTCACTCTTTTACTCCCTCATTCATTCAAATGCCCAACTTCAAAACCTGCATAATCACAAATGTCTTTTTTTTTTTAAATGCAAAAACACTCAACACACTCGCTTGCATTTACAATCTTCGCTTACGTGTAATGGTGATGTTGGCTGTGGTCTTGACGTCACCGCAGACACAGCTGTAAAGGCCGCTGTCTTCCAGCTGTGCGTTCTTGATGGTCAGCTCCATGCTGCTGTTTCGATTTTTAATCTGGTACTTAAAATTATTCTTCAGCAGCTCTTGTCCTTGCCTCCACTCCACAGCGAGGCCGGGCTTCGACAGCTCACAGTTCAACGTCATGCTGTTCTCCTCCTCCACCTGCTGGTTCCTTAACTTTGTCTTGAATGTGATGGGAGGAGCTGCATGGAGAAGAACCAAGGACTGGTTATTTTCTTTGAAAATGTTCAGTTAATTAGTAGCAGTTGCTTGATTGGGAATTTCCTACTCCTAATTTTAAATCGTATAACATCTTTTATTGATTTATATTATTCTATTTTATTCTATTTTAGTAATTTCTCTCAATTTAATTCAATCTGAGAAAGGCTTACATATCCTGGTTTCGACGTGGGGTTTCCACTTTACCTTTGACGGTGAGCTCAGCAGTTGATTGTGTGTCTTTAGTCTTGCAGGTGTATTTCCCTGCATCACTCTCCTCCATGTTGTTGATGATCAGTTTAGTGAGACGTCCCTCCTGTTTCATCTCATATTTGTATCCAGGTTTGAGGATGACTCTGCCTTTCCTCCAGTCCACTGGAGCTCCAGGTTTGGAGAGCTCACAGCAGAACACTCCACTGTCCCCTTCCTTCACCTCCAAATTCTCCACCTCTTGTTTAAATGTTACAGGAATTGCTGAGGAAAAACAACATCAACAAATTAAGCAAAATTGCAATAGTGCACTCTTACTTTCATTTTACTAGAAAATAATTGTTTCTTAACACATCTGCCATGTGTCCATGAGTCAGTTTCACTGCGGTTAAGAAACAAATAACCAGCCGAACAGTGTCTTTCCATGGAAAACATACCTCTTACTTTGATGTCAGCTGAAGTCACAACAGTGCCAACAAAACAGCTGAACTCCCCCAAATCTGCGAGAGTCAAGTTTCTGATCAGCAGCTCAGCCATCCTGCCCTCCTGTTTCATCTGATACTTGTCTCCCTCCTTCAGAAGCTGAGCATCTTTCCTCCACTCCACTGGGACTCCTGGTTTAGAAAGCTCACAGCGCAGTGTCACGCTGCCCTCCTCAACGGCTTCCTGGTTCTTCAACTTTTGCTTGAAAGTTACCGGGATCGCTGAGGAATGGCCGCGAAAATAGGATGTGCAAATTGCCAAAGCATAATCATGTTCTCTGGGACATAATGTGTATGGTTCTCACCAGTGATGATGATGGTGGCCGTAGTTTTTATGTCATCACAAACACAGCTGTATGTGCCACTGTCCTCGGGCTGGCTTTTTCTGATGATGAGCTCCAAGGTGGAGCCACTCTGCTTCATCTGGTATTTCTCTCCGTTGGTCAACGCATTGTCTCCCTTCATCCACTGCACTGGAGTGCCAGGTTTGGAGAGCTCACAGCACAGTGTCACTCCATTGCCTTCCTGCACCTGAATATTCCTCAGTTCTTGGAGGAATTTGATGGGCCGCTCTAGAACAGACCACGGGATGAATATCAAAATGATTGGAAACACAAAAGGAAGCGTAACATTGCTAGCCAAAATAAAACAAAATTAGTGGGCTGAAAAAGAAAACGCCAGAAACATCATCATCATCAACAGAAATGCAAAGACAGAGCTTATAATACAAGACAGTGTTTCCAAGTTCTGGCAAGCGCAACGGCAAAGATGTCACCAAAATAAAAAATACCAGTCAATCCTCTGGACTTTCAGAGAACTTTGTGTTTTATATTAGTTTCCAAAGTTTGTGAAATCCACTGAAACCAACAATAACTCAATTGTATGTTTTATATTTTACCTTTTGACTTACTGTATGTATATATCAGCTGTTTGAGTGCACTCAAAAGCACTAAAGCAAAACAATGCAACTTATTGTACAGTCGTGTATGCAGTACTCACCATTCACAATGATCCTAGCTTTTGTACTTTTTTCTCCACATATACAGGTGTAATCTCCAGTGTCATCCAGACTAAGGTCCGCAATCTTCATCTCCACCTGCAGATCCTTCTTCCTCATCTGGTATTTGTCTCCATTTTTCAGCAGCTCTCCTCCTCTCCTCCACTCCACCGAAGGGGCAGGTTTGTTGAGCTCACAGCGCAGAAACATACTGTTGCCCTCCGTCTCCTCCTGGTTGACTAGTGGCATCTTAAAACTTGGTGGTAAATCTGTTAATTAAAAAAAAGTACATAAAATTGGAAATCAACTAAAAGAAATAAAAGCGGAAAAAAAGTATTTCACACAGTTAGAATTAAAGATCACATTAGAATTAATTCTCAAAAGGAAACTTGTTTTTGCAGCCTGAACAGTTTAAAGCTTTAATGAAAATGTAGAGCCAAATAAAGATTGACGGAGAGCTAATCTCATTCAGACCAAACAGCTAAAAAGTAAACATGGTAATAGTCATATGATCATGCACAATTCTACTGAATTCAATAACACATTTCATTTTCTTAAGTATGACAAGGAACATAATCAATATTACATGGAAGTTGC
This sequence comes from Pholis gunnellus, assembly GCF_910591455.1. Lineage (NCBI taxonomy): Eukaryota > Metazoa > Chordata > Actinopteri > Perciformes > Pholidae > Pholis > Pholis gunnellus. The sequence continues at coordinate 9,623,998 of NC_136530.1, forward strand.
ATTGTAGCAGTGACAGTGGAATGAATTATATGGTATGATATTACATATTAAACATGTAATATCACTTACATGAAAAACATTGAAGCTAATACTGATGCTCACATTTAGTTACAGTTTGGGATGTATGTATGTAATTGCAAACTATTGCCTACACATCCCACATGACGTGAATCCACATCCCATCTACTGTATCTTCTCACCCAGCTTATGAGTAATGTACAGTACACGCCAAGTACTGTGACATTAAGCCGTAAGCAGGACAAGATATGAAATAATCTCTCCATTGAGTTTGAGTGAATCTACATAATGGAGCTCACACAGCGCTAATACACAAAGGGTCTATTTAGTTTTTTATTGTACTACGTTAGAGCTGACCTCGTTGGCGTCTGCGCTCAGGTGATTCTGTTGAATTGGGAGAATTAAAAAAAAAAAAAGAATGCAAAAAATTTGCTTCACAAAATAATGAATTCAACATATGTGGGGGCGTTTTGACTTTAATTTCTCTTACCTTGGACAGTGAGCTCAGCAGTCGATTGGCTGTCTTTAGTCTTGCAGATATATTTGCCAGCATCGCTCTCCACTACGTTGTTGACGACCAGTTTAGTGAGACGTCCCTCCTGCTTCATCTCATATTTGTCTCCAGGCTTTAGGATCGCCCTGCCTTTCCTCCAGTCCACTGGAGCTCCGGGTTTGGAGAGCTCACAGCAGAAAACTCCACTGTCCCCTTCCTTCACCTCCAGGCACTGGATCTCTCGTTTGAATGTCACAGGGAGTGCTGTTGTAGGTAAAGTAGAAAACCCTGAATTCATTGATTGCATTGATTTGCTACCTGCCGTTTCCTCTTGATCAAATGCTCCTGCCCTCATGCTCTTCCCTCACTCCTAGATTTTTTTTTGTTGCAATACAAGGAGCACGTTCTTCCATTTTCCTGTTCTACCTCTCCTTAACGCCATTGAAAACATTTTTTAAAAACACTTTGGTATCATAGGTATGGGTTTTGGGATTTTGCGCTAAACGAACTGTACATAGTTATGTATCACTAAGTCACTTCAGTAAATAAGAGATCTACTGAGACAGCTGAGTCATGGACTAGACACCCATAATAACGTCTTTTTAGACATTATCAAAATGACTTGTTTATAAACATAGAATTATTATTTTAAATGTACTGCACATCTAATATGGGCACCAGATGTGTTCTTATTGGTCTTTGCAAGTTCTTTTGCTTCAAACTTACGCTTCACTTTGACTTCAGCGGTGGTTTTCTGATCTCCTGTGATGCAGCTGTACTTCCCTGCATCTTCTGGTTGGACGTTGTGAATTGTCATCTGAGCTGTCTTTCCTTCTGACTTCATCTGATACTTCCCCCGATATATCTGCTCAGATATTTCGTGAGTGCCTCTCTGCCACTGCACCGGGACTCCCTTCTTTGACAGCTCACAGCGTAAATTCACACTGTTCCCTTCTTCAGCCTCCTGGCTCTTCAGATTTACTTTAAATGTGGCGGGAACAGCTGTGGAGCCAAACACAGATACTGTACTATACATGTAAACTAGAACACAAGCAAGATCATTAACCCTAAGAGACTCATACACCCATTGTTGTCTTTTTTAGGGGGAGACATGGGAACTTTAGGTGGGATAGCAGGTCAACAGTATGAGCTACATAGAAGTTTATATCATCTGAAAGCAGCTCAGCACTGTGTCAAGCTTTTAAGGTCATAAATGTGTAATAAACATTGTGTTTGATTGAGTCTATAAGGGCTGAGAACATGATGGCCATTCCCCTGCACTTTTATGTCTTTATTCTAGAAATTGCTCAGAAGCCCCCTTATTGCCAATATACCTTGGAAAGCCATAAATCCTCTGAATGCTGAAGGTCTCTAGTTTGTTGTTGTAAAGTTCCATGAGGCTATGATTATGTTAGAAGTCATAACCGGTCCAAAAATGACCTTCCTACAATGAAATGGCTTCTATGGGGACTAACATCATCACATATGAATACAATTGGGCTCATTGGATCCACAAGAGTCTTAGCTTTTCCACTTTTTTTCCCAATTTCAAGACTGTTTAGTTTAGCAATATTCAATCACACCATTTTTTAGAATAGACAAAAATAACACATGTATACTACATGCAAAAAACAGCTTGTTTTTTTGTCCCAAATTACATGGGATTAGCATAAATGTCTGTTATGTCTCTTTGTAAAGCTAGAAGTAGCCTTACTTTGAAACGTTATTTAGCCTCCTTCCTTGCGAGTTAGCTAGGACTTGGTTGGTTGGATGCCTTAAGTCATCTAGTTTCATATTCAATATCTTCATTCTAGCTTTAAATCAGACTCTTAAGGACAGTATGTCTTGGCCTAGATCCCACTGGTCTGAAGCGGTTTACAAGTAGGTCAATATACCTCTAAAAAAGGATCAATTCACAATAAACAAAGAAACAAGAAGGTATGCTTCCCTTCACTCATCTCACACATTGAACATACCAATGACTTTAACAGTGGCCTTTGTCCTCTGCTCTCTACACACACAGGTGTAGATCCCGCTGTCCTCTGGTTCAGCATCTCTGATGATCAACTCGAGGGCCGAGCCCCTCTGCTTAATGTGGTACTTCTCTCCGTTCTCCAGCAGATCTCCCCCAAGCCTCCACTCCACTGGGACACCCACTTTAGAGATCTCACATTCCAGCGTGATGCTGTGTCCTTCCTCCACTTGGAAGTTCTTCAGTTTTAGCTTGAAGGTGACGGGAAGAGCTGACAGGCAAAGATTAAGTTAGGTCATGAAGAAATCAATAATCACAAGAATTTAATAAACAGCAGTCTGCGTTTGTATATTATTGTGCTATTTTTCTTGAACATAATTGTGTGCTTTGCCCGGATGAGAAGAATGCAAACAAAGTTTAGCATCTTGCTAAATCGTAGCAACTATCATATTTTCATTTCTTAAATGCTCAGATCTGTAGGCTACTCGCTGCATGTTTCTATATCAAAACCAGATTATTTTAACACTTTAACTCTCTTTTTTCTCTTTTCTGTTTGCAGAATGTCAAATGGTGTTCAGATGTTCAAATTATTTTTTTTAAATCCTTTTGTTTATTGTGACAATCGAAGTTCCCATGTACGTTTTGTGAGTAGCCTACTTATCATACAAGGAATGTTACTGATCTAATTCTGTCTTTTGTTATTCTGTCTCCATATAAAAAGTAGAATATAATGAAACTCTTTCAATAACAAAAACCCACTATTAACAGTCAGCGTTGCAGTGGTCTCTATGCTTTCACAGATGCATGTGTAGATGTCGCTGTCCTCAGGTGTAACATCAAAGATCTTCAGTTCAATTAGCACTTCTCTCTGCCTCATGTGATATTTCTCTCCACTCTTGATGAGTTCATTCCCACTCTTCCTCCACTCCACGGTGTGACCAGACTTTGACAGCTCACAGCGTAGAATCGCAGTGTTGCCCTCCTCAATCAGCACATTCCTCAACTTCTGCTTGAAGGCTACTGGGAGAGCTGAGGAGTCACAGGTGAGTATAGATTGACATGAATGAACTATTGATTGTTATCAACATTAATTGTCAAAATGGATTTAAAACCATTAGTTAGCCCATTCGTTAATTATGTCTTACCAGTGATTGTGACGGTGGCGGATGTCACCTGATCAGCACACTGGCAGCTGTAGACCCCACTGTCTTCAGAAACAGGCTTCCAGATCAGAAGCTCCAGGGTGGTCTCCCTTTTCCTTATCTGGTATTTAACTCCATTCTTCAACAGCTCATGTCCCTTACTCCACTCCACTGGAATTCCAGGTTTAGACAGCTCACAGCGCAGTAGGAGATTGCTTCCCTCTTCTGCTTGCATGTTCTTTAACTGCTGTATGAATGTGATGGGAATAGCTGGAAAATAATACAGTAAGGAGCAAAGTGAAAATGGGGAAACTGTGCACAGTATTGATGACAAGGTTTGATGCATGGAGATGCATTCATGACAAATAGCCACAGTATAAACCATAGACTGATTTAATGTGCATGCATCAATATTACTGCAGAGCAAGACAACAAATCTGTGAGAATCTGACACAGAAAATGATGAATTGACTTTCAAATACACTTCTGTGAAAGTGTGCTTTGATGAAACTGTGCACTGTGTAGGTTATTGGTAAAATTAGGTTTGCACATGAAGGTGAGGAAAAGTTAATGACATACCATGTACTTTGAGGCTTGCTGTAGTGCGGTGATCTCTACACTGACATGTATATTCTCCTGAGTCGTCAGGCTTCAGGGCTTTTATGGTCAGAGAATTGATTGTCTTCCTCTGTTTCATCAGGTACTTGTCTCCAGACCTGATACTTTCAAAACCTCTCCTCCAGTGGAACTGGACCCCAGGTAGGGAGTATTCACAGGTCAGGGTCACGGTCTCCCCCTCTTTGGCCTCCACAGACTTTAAAGACTGGGTGAACTCTGCTGGGATGGCTAAAAAAAACAACAAAGACTAGGAAAAATAGAATACTACCTGTACAACCCATTATAATCACACATCCCTCTGGCATTTAATATTGGGCAATAGTAAGCAATACCGGTCCTGTAATGACAGGTCAATCTAATTATTTTCATACCTTTGACAGTTACAACAGCCCTAGTTGTAACAGATCCAGCACTGCACTCGTACACTCCGGCGTCGTTGTTACAGACCTCCCGAATTGTTAGCCGGGCCTCACAGCCGGAACGACTGGCAAAATACCTTGAGGAGTTCCACATCTTGCAGCCATCTTTGTACCACAGGATGTGACATGGCTTGGAGGCCAAACAAGACAAAACCAAACCACCTCCTTCAAAGGCCTCACAGTCCTCCAGTGCTTTAATGATGGTGGGACGCCTCTCTGGTAGCATGAAGAAATGAACGCAAAATAAGGAATGTTCAGTGAAAATGTAAATTAAAACACTCTGTCAGATTAAAAACTCACCTCTAACCAACAGGGATGCATACGATCTTTTGTCCCCTGCGGCAAACGAGATAGTGCCGGTGTCTTTGCGAGCAAGCTGTCTAAATGTGAGGGTGTGGTAGCCTCCGAGCACCATCTGGATCTCATTGAGCTCATTGGTGTACAGCAGAGTCTCGTCTAGATACCACTTGACCACGTTGTAGTCACTGGGACAAATTCGACACCTGAATGTGACCGTGTCGCCTTCTAGACACTCAACATCCTCTAATTCATCCAGGATCAACACCTTCTCACCTGAGAGAAACACGTAACAGATCGAAAAGTTGAAATTCCGATAAACATTATACAAGGTATTCATTAGTAGTTCACTGAGCATTACACTTAAAGGTGCAAGATACGAGATTGGGAGCATTTCGATTGCCTCTCGACGACTCAACGTGACATGCACAAAAACGCACTAAAAGTGCGCAAGGCCAGCCCGGCTATGTCAACAAAGCACAGAGCGAGAGCATCCTCATTCTCTGCTCAGGTAGATACTACTCAACTATATCTGTTCATAGCAAATTGTTTTTTGCTGCCATATTAATGTTCAGAATTTTAAATACAGCTCCTGTAACAATAATAAAATTTATTTTTAAGGTCATTTTAGCTTAGCATTTAAAACCACAGTAAATATATACTTTTTAGCTGACATGCAGTATTCGTCCCGATGTGGCCCACATACAGTACCTTTAGCCCAACTACCGTGACCCTGAACCACAGTGATGCAATGCCCAGTGTTCCCTTTACTATGTTCTCACCGTGCACAGTCAGCTGGGCCCGGCTCCGCATGGTACCGACATCACACATGTAAACATCTGTGTCTGATTTGTCCAGACAGGTGATGGTCAGGGACAGCACCACACCCTTCTGCCTGATGACATACTTCCTACCAGACCTCAGCTCCACCATGCCCTTCAGCCAGGTCACCCGCTTGGCTGGCCGCCTGGTCTCACACTCCAGGGTAACTTTACCCTTTTCCTCTGCTCGCGTGTCCCTTAACTCGATTGCAAATGTGTGCTGAAGTTCTGAAAGGAATAATGAAGAATGAAAAGTGAAAAGTGAGTCGAGCTTCACATTTACTACACCAGTCGCCGATCCACATTGCAAAATAGGACATATCACTTGAGGCTAGTATTGCACGACGATTAATAATCATCATCAACATTTATTTTGAAAAGCCCTCACCTACCTCTGATATCTAGCTTGGCACGTGAGGCAATGCCATCAGCCTCACAGCAGTACTCTCCAGAGTCTCTGATGGTGGTATTCTTGATGACCAATCGCGCCAGGTTCTTCTCCACACTCATCTCATACTTGGTGCTCTGTCTGATAAAGTGGCCATTTTTCAGCCAACGGATGGTGGCTTCTGGTTTGGTGATCTCACAGCTCAGCTCTGCGTCCTCGCCCGGGACCGCCTTGACATTCAATAGCTCCCTGAAGATGTGCACTGGCTTCTCTAAAGGAGACATATTTCAAAATAAAACGGAGACATGTTCCCCCCCACATAAACAAAATATTGCGGATCATTTTATCTGTGACAACAAGGTCTATACCTTTAACAAAGAGCATGGTCCTACAGCTTAGGTCTTTAATTGTGAAGACCACGTCTCCAGCATCGGTCAGTATAGCATCTCTGATGGTCATCTTATAGTTACGGCCATTGTTGATAACCTGAATATGGCTATTGGTGACCACCACCTGGCCATTGATGATCCAGGAAGGTTCATCATCAACGTCATGAGAGAGGTGACAATCAAAAGTGCAGTTTTCGCCTTCCAGAACAGATGTTGTCTTCATACGTTGCACAATAGTGATGTGTAAGTCTGTAGGCAAATATAATAAATAAATATATCGTTACAGAGAGAGAAAAATGTACCAAGTCATTGAACATCTTTGTGACAGAATGACCAATTGTCTCTTTATTCTAATTCCTGAGTGCTTTAGTGTCTGTGCACAATTAAAAAATGCAACATAGTTCCCTCTATCATTCTATCAATCATTTAGTGGCACTGTTGTCAAAAGACAGACAGCTCTATTTGACCACAACACTTGAATTTCAAGGTGTAGAGCTTTTCCCAAATAACCAACAACATGTTAGCACTACTCACCATGTACGGTAACTTTGGCCTTTGTTTGGCTGGTGCCCAGGTCACAGGTGTACTGTCCAGCGTCATCCTTGCTCAGGGAATGGACGATCAGTGCCATGGACTTCCCAAACTGGAGTAACTCGTGTTTATCATCAGCGGTCAGGACCATACCATCCTTCCTCCAAACAGGGGTCACCGTCTCTTTGGAAATTTCACACTGCAGGCAGACGTCCCCTTGCTCTTCTCCTACGGCATCCTCCAGAGACCTCAGGAACACTGCCGGGCGCTCTGGAGCCAAGATCATCATACTTAAGTGTGCAAGTTTCTCACAAATCAATAAATGGAAATGCAAGAAAAAAAATCCTAATCATACACTTCAGTTATTCGCCAAGCTGACCTTTGACATTTAAAGTGGTAGTCTCAGAGAGAAGTCCTGTTTTAAAGGTGACCATGCTCTGCTGTGGCCGTAGCTTTTTGAATGTGAGACTGTGCATCGTGCCCATATGCTGGATCCTGTAGATGGCGTTGCAATAGAGGCGAACATTGTTGAGGAGCCACTCCACGTTGGCGACCACATAGTTGAGCTCACATGAAAATGTGGCCATGCCATCCTCCTCAACTTCCTTTGGCTCAAGGTGTTTAACCAATTTCAGCGTTCGCACTACAATAAAAGGGGGACATAAATTATCATCTGAAGATAGTGAATATCCAATACAGAAATTGTTATTACTCCACCTCAATTTCCCCCAAACTATGTTTAGCCTACCTTCTACCTGAACATGAGCTGTGCTCTGTGAACCCCCAGCCATGCAGCGGTACTGCCCTGCATCCGTCGCTGTCAAGCCATGAATGGTCAGCTGTGCTCGTTTCCCTTCCCTTTTCATGTTGTACTTGTTTGAGGTCTTCAGAGACGTACGACCTTTAAACCACCTCACCACCCTGGGAGAGGGGGCAAACGCACAGCTCAGAGTCACAGAGCTGTTCTCCTTCGCCTGTACATCGTCCAAGTGGCGGGCAACCTGAAGAGGTCGCTCTAGAGGGGAGAGATGTAAAAGCCACTTAATGAAACACTCCGGCAAAATCAAGAATTCATTCACTTTACAAAGTTAGACCTTTTCAGGACCATGCAGAGGATATAGGTCTCCTTAGGATACATCAGGAATAAAGCAGGATAAAACTCCAGAAAGCCAATCCTTTGCAAGGCTAACACAGAGAGCACACACAGTTCAGAGCTTTGAGAGAGAGAGAGAGAGAGAGAGAGAGAGAGCTTTGAACTTTTAAAAGTTAAAATTACTTTGAAAAGTTTTAGAAGTGCTAATACTAAACTAAAAAAAGAGAGATTTCACTGGGCTGTTTTTGAGCTCTGTCCCCCCAATGTCCAATAACTCAAACCGCTCTAGGGGGAATACAGATTGCTCCGAGCCACACCAGGTGAAGAAGCTTTTGTTAAATAACGTTAACATAAAGTGTGGTTCTTACTGACTTTTACATTGTTCCTGTACAATAATAACATTACAAAAATCCTAAAATTACCAAAAATCCAAGCCAACTCACCTTTGACAGTAAGCTGAGCAGTGGAACGACTCTTTCCAGCTACAAAGACCATGGGCCCAGACATGGAGCTTTCTGTGGAGGCGAGACAGAGGCTGTGGAGGGTGCCCTCCCTGTCGATGTTCACTGCTGCGCAAGGTTCCAGCACCTCACCGTTCAGGGTCCACCGGGGAGGCCTCCCTGATTTCAAGCTGGTCTCCACCTGGAACAGGGCTGGCTCTGGCTCCATCACCTCCACTGATTTCATCCCTCGCACTATTCTGATAGCCTGCTCTGCATGTACAGCCATAATACACATTAACCAGTGCTGATCCAACTCTTGACTTATAAGAGTACAAAAAAACTCTAGTTGGCACATTAGAATCATGCACATAGGCATTACTCATAATGAAAGTATTGTGGGTACATGAATGCAAAACATACTGTAGGCCATAAACCTTGTTTTGTTTCATTTTATTACTGTGATAGCAGCCATCTCACCCTCCACCAGAAGCTGACAAGAGGTGTTGTCATCTCCTGCATCACAGGTGTAGGTGTCCTCATCTGAAGAGCAGATGTCATCGATGGTCAGCTGCCTGTAGATATCTTGGCTGATCAGTTGGTACTTCTTACTAGGCTGGAGCTCCTTCCTGTTCTTGTACCACCTGACCTGAGCATTAGGCCGTGACACCTGGCACTCCAGCAGACCCCGGTGGCGATACATAGCTATCTTGACCCTTAGAGGACGCACTATTTGGACTGGGAGCTCTGAAGAAGGGAGGCACAGGCTGTAAACCTTCAATCATTTTCTCCATAAACCCATGTTAAATCGTATCTGGTGGCTCACCTTTCACTGTGAGAGTTGCGTAGGATGAGACACGCTCTGCAGTGAATCTGATCTCTCCAGCATGCTCTGGCCTGACTGACTTGAAGAACAGGGTGTGAGTTTTACCTGCAATCAGATCAAAGCAAAATGTTTGTGATTAACCAGGGGATATAGTTTCTATTTTATATATTTACACCGAGGAACAATTACTGACCATTCAAACACAGCTTCTTAGCAAAATTGAGTGACAGGCCTCGGAGTTTTTATACTCTTTAGGCTTATTAGTTTCAGTAAAACCCATTGTTGGTCTCTCACCCTGTTGTCTGATCTTGATATTGTCTCCAGGTCGAATTCGGCTGTCATCTCTGTACCACCGACCATCCAAATCCACCTGGTTGACCTCACACAGGAAGTTCACGGGTTGACGCTCCATCGTGTCAACATCCTCCAGCTCCGTCACTATGTGGATGTCCCTAGCTGGCAGAAGATAACCAAACCGGGACTAAATGCTGTGTGCAACCAAACAGAACTTTATAAAAGCTGCTTGTATCGCTTTTTGGTAACCCTGTAATGACTTTAAGGCAAGTATTTTTAATTTAGCTTGTTCATTCATGAAGGTGATGAAAGAAAGACTTATAAAGTGTTGAAACAAGACTACAACTCTGTTAGTGACCCTGTGACACTGTACTAACAGTAGGCACAGCAGTGCCTTGAGTCAAATGTTTACATGCAAACATGCTCACAATGATAATGCTAAAATGTGGATGTACAGCAGACATAATGTGTACTGTGTTCACCATCTTAATTTAGCAGATCAGCACGTTTTGTTAATTAGCACTAAACACAAAGTACAACTGAGCCTGATGGGAATGCCATTAGTTGCAGGACCATAAACCAATGTATTGGGCTAATTTAAACTTTGATCTAATGATGGTATTAAGTGGGAGGTCAGGGGATTACATTTATTACAATTCATCCTCTGGGGGCTATGAATGCCTGTACCAAATCTCATAGCAATTCATTAAACAGTTGTTGAGATTTAACAAGACATACTATAATAAGACATGACCATCTCTAGAGCCCTGCAACTAACATGGCTACAAATATTTAAGCATTATTTTTCCCGATTGAATGATTCTTCATGATTCTTCTCTTTCTGACATATAACCTCTTATTATTTCTTATCTTCTCATTCATCATTTTATACATTAGGCTATTATCTGATGTAGTATAAGACAAGAGTGCAGTCATATTTGAATTACTTTGTCCCATCATATGAATGTTTATGCCGTGGTCAGGTCTTGTCTTGGTCACATGGACACAATAGAATACTGTGGCTGTGGTAGTGGCACAGTCTACATAAGCACCTTACCTGTGACACTGAGTCTGCCTGAGGTCTGAATGCCGTTGGCCTGAAAAGAGAACAGGCCTGCGTCTCCTAAAGCCACCCTGTTCAGTAGGAGGGAGTGTTTCTTCCCATGCGTGCTGATGCGACAGTTGGGCTTGGACTTAAGCGGCATCCCATCTCTGGTCCACAGACCCTCGATATAGGCCAAGTTGAGGCTCACTTCAAAGGAGCAAACCTCACATTCGGACACCTCCACATCCTCCAAGCCCTTCACTACCAGCAGACGGTTCTCTGGCACATAAACACACATGAAGCATTAGAAATTCAAAAGCTGTTTTGCTACTACACCGAAATTGATGTGTGAGAAGAAAACTTACTTGCAGCAGCTACTATTCCTCCAGGTATATTGTCTCCCATGCCTCCTGCTCTTCTCTCAGTATGATTGGAGAATCTTGTTTGCTTTTTACCCCAGTTATCACAGAAGGGCTACAACTATAATGGTGATGATTAAAAAAAAAATATATATATATATGTCAGATCTGGCCCAGAAGAAAACTAATAAGCGGTTTAATTGTTATAAAGCAAACTCAATCTGGCTGTAAAAGCACCGTCTCATTCACGCCTCATTCACATTTGCTGCCATGCAGCTTCTTTCAGGTAATGGACAACACTTCATTTTACATGCCAAACAAATTACATTCAGGCTAATAATTCCATAAACCATCACTTCCAAAATATTGGCCTATCAAAATGGAAACACATGGCATCACTCTGATATGGTTGATCTCTGGTGCGATGGCATGCCAGTCCTCGGTGAAGAAGAGCAGAGTAATCTCTGTCACCTCGCTTGGCTGAGCTCAGCACCACAAATATAGACTCAGCTGTGATCAGGCTGCATGCACTGAACTGAGAAGAAGGGGAAGCTTTAAAAAACAAAGGAGAGGCCAAATGAGAACTGCCCATCAGTAACTGATTAATAATATATGTGAGATCATGACACACTTTTCAGGCGCTGCCTCCTCCCACTATCATTATGAGGTTTTCTAAGTGTTCCAAGAGGAGGGCCATTCTTTCTCATTAACTGACATTTCATAATGCGTCACACAATGACACTGAATCTACCGACCATTATCTAGACCAACCTCTAGAGGCCTGATCAGTTATGATATCCAGTGAGCTCTTCTCCAAGATGGCATGTAAGATGAATAAATACCATAGAAATACAAAAAAAAACATCTTTGAAATTAGATGAGCAAACTTAAAACACCCGAGAGTTAAAGATTTTGACTTCTCATATTAAAGTATGCAAACAAAGAAATAATGACAAGAAAAGATGTATACATATACGTATATACATATATATCACCTGCAGCAATGCACCCACCTTAAACTTAAACGGGGCTTTTCTAGAGAGAATAGATCCTTGCGTGGCCTCTTGTTGCACCGATGAGAAAAAAACTAAAAGCCTTCACCTGAAAAACAAGAATAAAAACTTCCACCATGACAACGGCTCGGTCGGAGTCTTGTCTTGTTCCACACAAAGCCTTTAAGATTAACAACAAACGTTTAGCCAAAGGAGAGCAGGCCCAGGTTTGCGAGCTGCGTCCCTGTCTCCAAAGCAGACAGCCTATAGCGCTTTCTCTTTTTTTCTTGCTTTGATGGAGCATAGTGCTGAACAGCTGACACATCTCTCCCCACATACTAACTTCCAAAATAGCCTTCTGTCAGTACGAGGGCAAAGATAGCTTTGGCTTCAACGGTGCGAGTCAACTCGCGTTCAGCATCAATGGAACTATCAAAAACAATCAAAACGTATACAACAGGCTTGGTGTGTTTGATGGTTTTCTAGTGTGCATGAGTGAGTGACAGACAAGCTTAGTACAAATGACTTGAAAGCATCTCAGTAAGTTACCTTCATGTAGCACCGGGATGTAAGTGAGTGTCTACATAATATGTACTGTCTGTTGTTTTACATACAATCAAATTCACCACCAGGTTGCCTGAACTTAGATCTTCCACCTAAACAACTGGTCCAAGGCAGAAGTAGAGCGTTCTGTACATTATAAGGCAGATGCAGATTAATCACACGCTCTTCACAATACTGACTCATATCTTTCAGTGTGTTAAACCTCAGGTCAGTCCATGGATCCCCGCTGGGGGTTTCCTCCACTGCTGCAGTTAAAAGGTCACAAAAGATTAAACAATATATATGAAGACAGATGTATCGGCACTCCTGTGTGATGTCATTTACTGACATCAGAGTAGGTGACAAGGTGGTTTGCAAACCATGATTGCAGAGCTCTGGATACTAAAAATACACATAAAACATTCAAAGTGACACAGCAGCCATGCTGATATTTATTCCTCTAACTCCTCCATCTCCAACATATGTTGGGCTGAGGGCTTCGTTTGCATTAAAACAATAAGATTTAATTTTGTGGGATTCCCTCATTCAGACAGCCAGACAGAACAAAGCGAGCACTACCCAGCACTGTGCTGCCTCACTTTGACAGACAGCTCCATGTGCCGCTGAGCACTTCTAAGTCCAGTGAAACTCGACAGGATAATCTCTTGATGCACAAAAAACAACTTGTCGTCACTGAGAGGGAAACGGCCGCCTGTTTTGCAGATCTCCAGCAGGCCGTTCAATCAAAGCTTTTTAGCAGCTTTCTTGGACATTTGAGTGGGAAAGGATAAAGAGTAAATACTTTTAAAAATAGACTTTTAGCTTATGAATCCCTAACAAAACATATATTGGATTACAAATCGGGGCATTTCATGGCTTTCAATGCTAATTTCTAAACAGGACGTCATATGAAGATCAAACAGATCTAAGAAAAGGCCTCAAATCATGTCACAGTGAAAACAGCCAACGGATCAACTTGATCTCGTGACATGTGGGCCTTCTCCTCTGCAGCATCAGTAGGATGCTGCACATAGGCTAAAAATAGAGTGACGTTAAGGGGACCAAGGCAATGTGAGGATGTGTTGAGTGAATTTAGAACTCAACAAAACAGCTGAACACTCCACCTAAGCCTCTGGACCCCTGCTTGAACCCCCCCTCCCTCCCTCCTGCTGATCACATATCCTCTGGTTCAGACTCTCTACACCTGACAGTGGTCATAGTAAAGGAAAATAGAAAGGTTCAATACATACATTTGATCACAAATGTCTCGACAGATGACATCTGATCATGAGCCCAGACTAGATGACCCAGATGCCATGATGTTCGTGTTTATTTCTGAAAGCCACATTCCAAATGTAGTGTTATATGTAACCTTATAACCCTGTGCCATATGGCCAGGTAGCCATAGAGCAGAACGGCATTATGCCCTTGACAGTCTTGGTATGTCTCACTACAGTGTGGCCTTGAGTATGATAGTCATAGGAGTCAACCCGAGCCAGGCTGAATTTATTTCTGCTCATATTTAAATAGCTCGTAGTTTGGTTGGCTGCATATAAGCGTCTGTGATGGGTGATGCTATTGAGGTAAATATTTCAACTCAATTTAAGGATGAACTCCAGACAAAATCACACGTAGAAGTAGATAATGCAAGATTTAAAGTGAGCGTAAAGCAACCATGGAAATGGAACACAATGATGAGATTTGATTATCGCTAACAGCAGAAATGGAGTGACTAATTATGTTCTATCTTTGGACAAAATTGTCATTGCCTCTTACTCAGAATACCTCTTCATAGGATGGTCACACGACAGGCGTTAGCGCCGTTCCTTATAGACTCGTAAAGTCCCATGTGAAGTATGGAAGCTGTGGTATTTTGTCTTCTTCAACCAAGTAACAGGTCCAAGAAGATTTCAACATTGTATTTCTAACACCAGACACTAGTGTAAGCATTTCATTGCTCACCATTTCGGTTGCCTCCTCCAACGGCAGTATTGAAAACACACAACAAACACAAATGGACTGCTTTAAATTTGATTTATCTTGTAGGGAGTAAATCGGACAGCCATCAGATGGCAATTCACATACAAGCTTCAATAAATGTATAACTGCATTCACATGTGATAAAAAACATGAGGACAAACTTATTTTTTCGCTTTCTTCTTTGCATCTTTTCTTTTAACTGGTGCCTGTTCTTCCTTTCCTGCTGCAGCTTTAGTCCTCTTCTTTCCCAGGGGGGTCTTTGCGTACCAGTTCTGGTGATACACAAAAACAAAATGAATATGCAACAAAGCAGTTACAATCATAAAAATGCAATGAAACAAAATATGATATATCTACTGCACTTTAAGGGCGTCTTCTTCTGTCTGGAACACAGGGCAAATCTTCGCTAATGGAGCAATGAACTCAGCAGCAGTCAGTGGTCTGTTTGCCTGCTGTAGGATGCGACGCTTGGTGACAATGCTCCGGATCACCCGGACCATGTGACCTGGTGTGTAGCCATCAGAAATCTTCGTGAGAGAGCTGAGGTCCAGCGCTCTGGTTACATCACCCCCCTGCTTTCTGATCAGTTGCTTCCACAAGACTGAAGTCAAACAGAGTCAAAGGTCATTTTTTTATACCAACAAATAAAACTAATTGTTCTTCACGGTGTCTATTCTTACTGTATCTTGAGCCGTACGCGGGTCTTGGGATGAGGAGGATTTTGCTGTACATTTTACACAGTGCCTTGATGTCAGCACTTAGTGGGTCTTTAGTTGTTCCTACTATCAGAACACGATCCTCCCCTTTGATCAACTTGAGAGACTTGGGCAAGTCTTTCTTCAAGCGTTTGGGCTCCAACTGTGCAAACACAAAAATGACCATGCAAATCAAAAACTGCTACATTTAAACAACATGATAATGCTGTTCAGCTTTTCTTCTGCCCAGAAATACCTCTTTTTCTTCCTTGGGAACTTTCTTGTAGAACATTTTTTCAGCGTCTCCAATCCATATTACTGAAGGTTGAAGTAATCGCGCAACCTATATGCGAAGGTGATCATGAAAAATCATAAATTCCCTAATGACGTTTATGCTTCAATATAGGTGAGAATTAGGACTTGAAAAAAAATACTATTAAATGGCAATGGCACCTGAGTCTGTTACTGTACTACTGTTTTACCTTAAACACCATGTGGAGCATCATGGCGAGGCCGCTCTTGCCTGGGTACTTTCCTGCCGTGTTCAGAGGAGACAGATCAAACAGGTTGGCACCTGTCTCCTGGCAGATTGCATGGACCAACATCTTCTTGCCTACACCTGCAGGCCCTGCCAGTAGGATGGCCTTTATCAGAGTTGCCTTCTCATGTACCGGCTGAGAGCCTGCAACAACACAACATCTTCAATTCAATCCAGAAACAATACTTTCAGCTATATTTATTTAAAATATCAATAAAAATTACTTTCACACCTAATGGTAAAATTGCATATAGAGATAAGACCTGCCGCACGTCCGACAATGACGGCATGGGCTCAATGTCGTTTTGCCTCAGTGTGGTCCCAAGGTAGTTATAGTCGCCTTGCAACGAGAGGGAACAACTATTAGTCCAATAGTTATTAATCAGCACGGTGAAGCATTGGCAAAACTGCAAGAAAGGACTTAAAAATCTATTTCCTTACTGCAAAGGTTATTGTGCCAATTAGAAATTGTTCATTGTGATCATACTGTTTTGGCAACCACAAACCAGAAGAGGGCAGCACATCGTTACTATACAGTTATGATTTTAAAGACAAAAGGAGAAATCTGAAAGATGGCACACCAGTTTATACAAACAATATATAAAATCTTACCCAGGTAATCCTGCAGCCTAACATTATTTGCTTGTTTCAACAAGCCCTGTTCCACCAGCTCCTGACACAGAGACTCAGGAGTCCTAGCAGACGTGAATAAATCATGTAATCGTTTTCTCCAGCAATTGTATTTACTGATTTATTAACTTCATACAAATCAAGTCTATAATGAAAACCATCCTCTGTGTGACCTCACCTATCAGCTGTCAGATCTTTCTCCTTTTTTTTCTTCTTCCCACTCTTAGATCCTTTCTTTTTCTGTGGAGAATAATAGATATCACGAGGACACATCTCAACTAACCCACATGACCAAACCTCCCAGACATTCTTCTCTCACTCGTTACCTTGGCCTTTGCTTTGGTTTTACCGCCCTTGTTTTTATCCACAGATAGCTTCAGTTCAGCCAGCTCTTGTCTCATCTGCTCATCTACCTGATAAAAGCAGAAACAGACCAAGAAGCATGTGGCGCTGTTATCAGTATTAAACACCAGTGAAATGGACACTGAATGGTTAAAACAACAGCATTGGTTTCCTGTTAGTTTGGTTGTTAAATTCCTAACACGTGAGAATTTAAAATGTTTTATTTCCTGTAGTCAGCATTACCTGTACTCGAATATTTGCCTCAATGACTTTCCTCTTTTCTTCCTTTATCAGCTCCACCTCGTGCCTTTGGTGGAAGTTTCTGGACTCATCGCGGGTTTTCCAAAAATCTAAAGATGACAAACATTCAGTTCACTAGTACATTACTATATACAGCATTTATACCGCTTCTTATTCACCCATACATGCACAAGTTCATACAGAGATGGTGGCGGAGCTGCAACGGGAGCAACTTTGGGTTCAGTGTCTTGTTTAAGGACACTTGGACATATTGACAGGAGGACCGGCCCCAGATACTTTACACTGAGAGGTGGGGAAAGCCAAAATACAAGAAAACCTCCAAGGTATGTTGCATACTTCCCATTGTGTAGTTTTCCATCTAAACAACATACTCTTAAACTATTTTTTAACTGGATTTGGAATGTGTTTACTTTTATTCAGTTGAGAGGCTACACTGTAATAATAAGACTAATGTGTTATTTTGACCTTTTTCAATGTAAACATACCCACAAAGATTTTGTTTTCTACTTCCAAGTCTGACAGAAAAGCTGAAGGTAGCATCTTCAATCCTGCTTCTTCTTCCTGATGTTCAGAATAGAGTTACATAGCGTCACTGAATTTGAAACATTTTTTTGTGAAAAAGCTGACGAGGATTGGTTTGAATAAGAGAATTTCCTCGTACCACCAGAATTTGCTGAATATTATATCAAACAATAAAAAAAGATTTACTACAACTTACTTCCTTGTTTTCCTTCTTCTTGTCCTTTTTCCCCTTTTTCCCCTTTTTCTCCTTTTTCTCCTTTTTCTCCTTTTTCCCCTTTTCCTTCTTCTCTTTTGGTTTTATTTTGGCTTCCTCTGTTTCCTTTGCAGCAATTTCTTGCAATAACTGAAAAATATATATGCGCACCAAACATAATTCTCCTTCTGCAAACTACAGTAAAAATATGCAATAAATCCTTCTTTTGACGGTGTATTTGACCTGCGTAGGGGTCTTTTCAGTGAAAAGGAGGGCTGAGCCTCCGTCCTCGTCATTAGGGTAGTCTGGAAACAATCCTGTTGCATCACTATTTAAAAAATTCAAACAGAAGACAGTAAGAACGCAGCTATTTGATTTATTAAATGTGTGGAAATGCTCTCAAATAACAAAAATCATAACAAGTCCCTCTGTGAAAGCTCACCGGCATTCAATGAACCACTGTCGGATTTGGTCTTTCATGGACTTGCTCATGTCAAGGCCCTCTACATCTTGTAGTTGGTTTGTGACAGCCACTGCAGACTTCTGATAATCTGCGTTGCGGTCCTCCCGTTTAATCCGTGTGTAAGCTTCACTAGCCTGGGCAGTGATTACTGCAGGGCATGGCACCTGGTATTTTGGATCCACGACCTATAACATTAAAAGGGACCAAACATACTTTATATATTCAAAACAAAAGGTAATTATAATCAAGGAAAAGATTCAAGGTTTAAGGGAAAAAATTACGACCGCAAAGTGCTATATTATTTCATACTGAAGTGGAATACAGCTATTATTTACAGTTTCCATGATATAGTTGCTCCTTTGTTGACAGAAAAACAAGTTGGAAAAATGGCAGGTTTAACTTACTGTGGAGCCAGACAAAGGAACACAAAATGTCTTAAATGATATCATTCAGCTTTTAGATTGGATTCATTAGAAGTAATGTTGGTTTAGTAAAAAAGTGTGGATCTATTTTTACACTTTAAGTAAAGTTTAGTAAAATTGATGGCCCATTTCACTCACCATTCCCAGAAAGATCATTTCTTCTTCCCGAGCAATCTTGACCCTCTTCCTCTGTATGTAGCCCCTCCACACCTGCAATTCACATTCAAACAAATCTGTCAGCATGAAAGATGACACAAGCCAAAGACAGAGGCAGAGAGAGAAGCGAGTATAGGATTGCGTTGGTAACAGAGGACCTTCTGAATGCAGACTGTGGCCAGCTCAATGGCAGCTTCTCCAGGGTCCTTGGTGCTGTACATCCTGTTCATGTTTCTGCTTTCTTGATTCAACTTGGCCCTCAGGCGTCCTTGTCGGGCCCTCTCCGCCACTTGAATGATCTTAATGGCCTCCTCTTGACTCATATCCTTCGTTAGAGGCTGTAGGGACAAAATAATTGAATTGAACATTTTTATACTTGTCATTTATTAATTAAATATATCAATTATTGAATAAAAAGTTTAGTGTCTGCCTATATATATATATAGGCAGACACTAAACTTTTTATTCAATAATATATATATATATATATATATATATATATGCCTTTTTCTTGACGTTTTTTGTATGTAACAAAATAAAATGAACAAAAGAATATCAAGAACAGACGTGTGTGGCTTCTTTTCAACTCACTTCTGGGCTTTCAGTAACCTCCACCGTTTTAAGGATTTCTGTCACCATAGTCTTTCGTTCTTGTAGTTCTTTGATGCGATCGCTGATGAAGTAGCGAGGGATAGGGATCTCAAGGTCTCCCTAGAGTGACAAAAACAAGAAGAATAGCTGTTGAGTAATATCATTATCGAGGGGACATCCCAGATAAGGTCAATGCCAGCTGTGAATCAGGTGATTTTAGCAATCCAATTTCATTAATCTTGCTCTGAAAAAGAAAGAAACTCACAGGTGTCAGCTTAAAGGCGTGAAGGACATCATCCATGTAGTGGTACTCTGAAAACTCTTTTTCCACCATTTCATTCTTCAGCTCCAACACCCTCCCCATCACACCTTCAAGAATTGCCCGAATAACCCTTCTCTTTTGAGGGTGGACCACTTGGTCATAGACCTCCTCAAGCTGTCTGAAGATTTGGATGTAGCGCACATAAAGCATGGCCAGACGCTGGAAGAACACCACCCGGTCCTTGTCTGGGCGGCGGGGCTCAGCAGGTAGTTCCTCAGTGAGCAGACGGCTCAACTCTAACTGAGCATCTGCCCACAGCTGGTTGTATGTCCTGAAGTAGTGTAAACAATGGGATGAGCTGAGGCTGGGAGAACGGTTATCAATGGTAGGTGAGTGGTGGTCAAAAAGAAATGCATCATAATCAATGCAGGCCAAACCTTATTCATAGAAGAATACAAACACAAGGAGGAAAAAGAAGCCAAGATGGAAGATTGGTTGGACTGTACCTTTGTGTGTCTTTTGTGGTTTTAATGTCATAAAAGGTCATATGTTACAAACGCTGAGGGTAACACAGCTAGGAATATAAAGGACAACAAGGCCAGTAAACAATGGCCAGACTGCGCAGTAGTCAATAAAAGGGAAACAAACATTTAGTCAGCAGGAGTCTCAAATGCAACAACTGGAGAGCCAGAGTCGCACGTGTCATTGCTGTTGCCATATTTCCTGCTGCTCCTCTGCTGCTACATATTTAAAATACCTTGCTTGTTAGTACTTGCTTCCTGTCGTGTTGTTGGATGCTTGACTTAAGTTAAGCTACTTTAACATTTCCAAATTGCAGTGTCATAACTTGTACGCATTATTTTCAAAACACTACCTTGTATGTATTGTATTTTTACGTTTTAAGCACATGCATAACAGTGCAACTTTGGTTTAACTAAATATTGCTAGAGTTGTTTGCAAGAAACCAGCTAGCGGGACGTTATCTTGAGTTTAATTTAACAAGTTAAAGTTAAACTACGTGGCCGCCTAGTCTAACGGTACAATAACGAAGCTTACCTTTGCGACATGTCTCTGTTTCTTATAAAACAACCGCACAATTTACAGTGTAAATATAAACCAACTACAGTGCATCAAAGATGAGAACAGCTTCCACAAGTTGACGTAGTGCTTGGCCCGTCTCCATAGTAACCGTCTTCTTCTTCTTCTTCTTCTTCTTCTTCTTCTTCTTCTTCTTCTTCTTCTTCTTCTTCTATTTCTGATTTTACGGCGGTTGGCATCCAGCTTATTGGTGTATTACCGCCACCTTCTGCTCCGGAGTGTGGATCAGCCAATAGACTAGCAATCTTTTCCCCAAAACAAAGCAAAACAAAACAAACAAACAAAATAATAATAATAATGAAATACATTAAGAAAAAAGATACCACCCCATACCACATTGACCTATATTTTATCCTCCATGTTTTACCCTCTAGAACTATACAATACTAGCCTCTGACAGGCATCCTTGTGTATTTCAATCATATCTAAAAACCCCTGTGTTCCTCAAGAAAGCTAACAGTACCACAGTATATAATATATTATTATAAAAAAGTGATCTGTGGTTTCTTCATGAATGAATATACAGCTATTGTGATCAATGTTGAACCTTAGTCTCTAAGAAGTTCTCTTGAAGGACATATATCAGTAACTTTGAAGTGAAGCTCTTTTGCTTTTGTATAAGTTGAAGAATTTAATTTGCAGTTTGCTGAACATTTTTTACTTGAGAAATCATGTCCATTAGGCATCAGTGAAAGAGCATGAGCGGGGCAACAAGAGTGCATTTTTAAATTGCTTTTAATCATATTGTTTACAATTGCACTGGAGATTCAATTTCATGGACTACAGAATTTCTAGAAAGGTTGTTTAGATTCATCTAATAAATGGGTGAAAAGACCATATATTTATACCCATAAAGTCATTGAAAAACAAAGACCTATTTCCAATGCAGTTCTGCAGTTCCAGATGTGAACATTGTGCGGTGTGAAATTGTGTTTGTACAATAGCTTTCAATAGAACAATACAGTGGAATGAAATGAGGATAATTCTACAGGTCATTTTTAAACAAAAGAAGTTGTGAAGTAAATGAAAACATGTTGTGTATGTTGTGTTCCTTAGAACACAACATAGATGTTGATGTTGTCATCGTCTTCACTGCTCCTGGGTCATGTATTGTGTTTTATTTTGTTCCTCTCCTCTCGTTTCAGATCACTTCACTTCCTGCCTTTTTGTGTTTTCCAGCCAGTATAGGATGGTCTGCCCCGCCCCCATCTGCCCCTCTTTAGCCCTGCAGTCACCTGACCTGCTGCTCACCTGTTCTCACTCCTCATTCTGTCTCTACAAAGACCTGCCTGGTTTTGCTAATGACCTTGCCTTCAGTTTCCTGCCTGTCGTTTGGACTCAAATCCTTTAAGCCACCTCCAATAAATCATTGCATTGTTCCTTCTGCAGCCTCATCCTTTATCTGCGTTTGAGTCCTTTACTGCTGAACGACAGGCAGGAAACAGCAGGCAAGGTTGCGGGCAAACAGGTAACAGAACTCCAAACAAAAGATGAAGAAACCCCGGCAAAAAAAACGAAGGAACGAGGCAGGTATTTGTGGAGACGGACTGATTGGGGGAGTGAACATGCATGGGTGACCGGGAGGTCAGGGCTGACGAAGAACAGGTGAAACTAATAAAGGTTATCAAAACTAAGCGGGAAAACACACAGACAGGAAGTGAAGTGATCGGAAACGAGAGGAGAGGTGAGAAATAATATAAAACGCGAAACATAAATAAGACATGCAGCAGATGGAAAACAAGACCGAGTAGAAGGGCAGATTATAACAGTAATTTACAAAGGGTTCATTTAGTCAATAGCCTGTAGGCCACATCATCTTTTAACAAGGTTGCTTTCTTTAAATAATGTGATTTAACTTTCCAAATGTAGCCTAAGTGTATCTTTGTGGTTTTTGTAAGATATGAAAAGAGAGTAAACCGGATAAGGAACATTGAGAGACTTTTCAATCTTTGTCATATACATGCGACCAGAGAGAGAGAGAGAGAGAGATCTCTATTTAATCATCTTCTAACCTAGATTTTCATTCATTCAATTTCGTTTTTTATATATATATATAGCCTATATATTTATATGCGCCATCGTTGTAATTGGGATTCCATATGCTGCCACAAGATGGCAGTCATGTATAGCGAACAATTCACACTTTTTCAACTCTCGTAGTGAAACTGATGCACTGGAAAGTAAATCTCAATAATCGGAATAGCCTTTGGAATCTGCTCAACACGTGGGGGCATCTACCAGCTGATTTACGACTATTTAGTTTTCAAAGGCACTCAATAGCTCAATATCTAAATTTGTTTAGTCAAACTGGTTTTCTCTAGATCCTCATGAGATCTCTGGCTCTGTCATTTCTGAAATCCTCATATTTGAGGAATGACGCCTTTCTGATTTTATTTTTCAAAATGTATCGGATGAGGAATTACAAGAATGGATCGGAGGTACATGGGGAAACTTTTACATATATGCTTTACTGAAGAAATAGTAATGATAATGTAACCTTTGGATATTTCCCCATCTGATCAATATAAATCACTGCGAGGAAATGTGCACGTTTGGTAATATTAGGCCAACAGCTGCTTTGAACAAGTGAGACACTAGGTGACGTCCGTCCTTTGGGATTTACAGACACGTAAAATACTCTCAGTAAAGAGTTTTTCGTCAAAAGCTACTCGGTATAATATAATAGGATGCATGCAAAGTCGTCCAGCTGCCAGTGCCAAACTACATCTCAGCAGAAATAAAGGGAGTTTTAGCCTAATACATTACGACTATAAATCACTGATACAAATATGAACCAATTTGCAGACTTCAAGCTTTCGTGATAAAATGTATTATTTTTTGGTACATTGAACTCGTTAGATTGTCTTTAATGTGGGCTTTTAATTCAGACTGCTGAATCAGAAGTCCACTAACTTTTTTTGAACTCCCTTCAAATGCATTTTTAAATGTACCCTCCAATCTCTTACTTTTTAAAAGCTCTGTCACAATTATAGTTTTCTGTTCAGTAAGGATGGAAAACGGCCGGATGGCTGCTCCTGGAGGCGCATTCTCTGCAGCGCTTAAGCGGTCACAAGACTCGGACATCGTTGAGCAAAAACATCGACACGCTGACAGGTCAGCTAGAGGCTTACAGGCCCACAGATTCTTGTCTTCTCTGCATCCAACGTCCAACAAGTTGGTCCATTTGGAAAACTACTTTCCTGCGCGTCGGTCTTTATCGATTTTTATTTTTTTCAATGGAAATTTCAGTGAGGCTCTTTTTTTCAGACGTTTAACCATTACTTTGCTTGTAAAGGATAGTTTTTCTTTAGAGCTGAATTGTCCGGTAAAACTACAACTAGTGATGTTTTGGTGCGTAAAGGAGGGGCGCGTGGCAAAGTGAGCAGATGCCGCCGGAAGAAATTGCACCAAAGATGTCAACATTGCTTAACCACCCACACGAAATCGATTGTATTACCTTCAAGAAGGTGGCTCCTCGTATAAATAGGGACGCATTATTTCAAGAAAGACTGTGGTGAGCACAATCTGCCGGCTGCACTCTCTCTCTCCTATCCGGACCACAACGCCTGGAAGAATTTGCTGAAGACAACTGTGTCCACTGTCCAGGACATACGCACATTAACTCCTAAAGTAAGTCCAAAGTTAGATTGACTTATATTTGTTTTACCCATGTATAGACGAAATGTGACTGCTGCGTGAAGTGTATTCTGGTGATTTATTCCACTTTTAGAGGTTCTGTATGTTTCCTCTGACGGATTTCTTTTTAGAGTAATTCTGGGAATGTCGAGCAATTGGGGTTCACCATGAAGCAAAGTGAACAGCTATCTTTTTACGTGTTGGAATTAAATAGACTCAATAGCATGTGTATAAAAAACAAACTTATTTGCTTATGTTCTCAGACAGTGAAGTCATGCAGGTGGAGAGGAAATGGCACATTCTGTTGACAATCTTCTTTCTGCTCATCACCTCGGGCCAGTGTATGGACAGCAAGGACGTCAAGCAGAAAGAAAGAAGGACCCTGTTGGATCTAATCTTACAGGTTATCAGAGACAGCCAGCAACGGGACAAACACATCTCCAGGCGCTGTAGCAGTGGACTCTTCACTTCTGCCCAAGACATGAAGTTCTCCTCCCGTGAAAAGCCTTTCTATGTTCCTAGGCTGGATAACAGTAGACTCATAGGTAAGCTGATAAGATTTATTTTTAGGTCCCGATGAAAGCATAATCCCCATTTTACTGTTGGAGACTGTGGGATTAGTCTGGTCTGGTCTGTACATCTTATTTAGGAGCCTTATGGAACTTGGTGTATGCATATTAATTCAAGACATATGGAAATGGTATTTGGCAAGAATATGCTTAAAAGAAAGGGTACAGCATCCAGATCTCTCTGTCCTCAAATGTCCAACTCAATTTAAAGTGTATATATATATGATGAAGGTATACTTCATATGTGTAGGGAAAAGGGGCTATATCCATAGACTCTCTATAAGAAGCTATGTTGTATTTATCATACATGGTGTTCTTATTTCTAAGAGATACCTTTTCACCCCATGTCGTGGACATATCGCTCCATCATTCAAACTGCGATTGATCGATGAACGGAGACATGATAGCTACTAGGAACTGATGTAGGAGGAGCATCGATGTGCCAAACTTGTGAATGATTCATTCAGTGTGATTCATTGTGGAATCTTAAACCTGAATGATGACCGCCCTGCACGCACACATACGCGCTGTGACGTCTCAGAAAGCATCTCCAATCGAGAGCATCTCCGCGAGACGCATCCGGCAGAGACAGGACTGGCTGTCGTTGAGTCACATTCATGTAGTTTACTGCATTGTATCAAAGTCACTCGCTCTTTTTTTTATTTATTTTTTATGTAGTTACGGAATAAGTCCATACAAGGAGGTTTAAGAACAGTCCGGTCCAGGTTACAGATTTTTAGCTCCAAATATTACCTTAACAAATACACCTTCAAAATGATTCTCATTCAGATTGATCCTTGTTCATTTCTCCTCACATGAATGAGTTTGGTGCATCTTTGCCGTTATTGTTTAAAAGAAGCATTATGTTCAGACTGGAATTAAGCCGTTTAACTAAATCTTTGATACATACCTCTTCAATTATCACAGACAAAGCTGCCTGAGGTTTTGATGCTTGTGCCTCAGTGGTACAATATGTGCAATGGGAGCCTATTAAGAGCAGAGTGAGCATATGGTGTTGTTTATCTGCAATAATACATTATTTTTTGATCACTGTCAGTTGGGTAATGTTTTAGCGATGTTGCACAGGCATCGCAAAGCTCAAAGTGTTGGCCCCAGCTTATGCATTTGGAAAAGTACCTTTCTCAGACCACTGAATGGATGGAATGTATCTTTGAGGTTATTAAAAGCAGCATATTAGCAAATGGTGCATGTGACACTACCAAAAGATCCATGGTCACGCAAGGATAGATGTTTTCAACACAATGAGGAGGAAGGAGAAACCTCTGTAAACCCACTGATGTGGGTGTGTATTGTCTTTGCATGTTACTCAGAAGCCATGGAGTGACAACATGTTGCAGAAAGACATGACCTAAGGAAAGGTGTTTATTTTACAACTGTTTTCTCTGTTAGTTTAGAATTTCATATGTATGGAACGAGAAATAAGTTTTAGACTGGCAGCTATAGACTTTTGTTTCATTTTTGTCGACATGCATTTATTATTGCCTTGTAAATACAGTACACTGGTGCCGTATAAACCATGTTAGCTGGCTTTATGTAATCCAGGCTGCCATTTTCACTCTTCACATTTGGGTTTTGGCTTCATGGTCACAGTCTGCTTTTACATTTCCATAACTCTTTGTAGAATATTTAAATACATAGTTGTGTTTGATTAGTCTGGGTAGGGTGATTTGAAAATGACTTCCTCTGCTGGTTTTCAAATTGGCTTAATTGTAATCTTTCATCCTCCTGCAGTAACAGCATTCTATGTTCCGGGGTCTGGGGGCTAATGTAACGTTAGCCCGGTAACTACTTGAATGGACTTAATCTGATGAGAATTAAACTCCCATACAATAATCTCTTTAGCCTGTTAGAGTTGCCAGTGTGTTATCAGATCCCTCCATGTGTTGCCTGCATGGACATTGACTAGAAAGGACTTGATGCCATTACCCCATCTAGACTGTATGAAATGGCCCCACTAACAATACAGATCTCCATAGAGAATATATTGTAAATCATATAAACAATTCTTCTGATGATTCACAATGAATCATGTTCATTTAGATTGCTGTAGTTAGACATTATGTTTTTTATAAAATGCAGTGAGTGCTGTAGAAACATGTTAATGCCCCAAATCATCAAGCACATTAATCATGAATAATAATAGTGGAGCCACACGACCTTAAAAGGGTGATATTGATAAAGTCCCTGCATTTCAATAATGTATGCAGGAGGAGGATGACGACTTCGACAATATATTTATCGTGACTACTATAACTTTTGTCAACCTCCGTTGTTGTAAAATGACTTTTGATTGACAAGCTAACAGTGATTTTTCTTCCCCAGAAATCTTTCCTAGAGATGTAAACATGAAAGGCAAATTCATTCAGCATTTCACAGGTAAGAAAATCACCGTCAACGAAAACATCAAGAGTGCAAAGTTTCCTTTCCAGACATGTTTTGGAGCATTGCGTTCCCTATACAACCTTTTGGCTGAAGAATTTCTTAGTTTCACCCCTTTTGAGAAAATCATTCCTGAAAGCCAAGATACAGTATGCTTAAGTCTTGGAGGCTTCATGAACACTAGCACTCCTGTGGGTCAGAAGAGGGTTGCCTGGCTTAGCTGTAGGGCAGCAGTGCAGAGAAACGGCACATGGTCTAAAGCCGACAGAATTAAGTTGAAGGCAGTGCAAGGTTAAGCTGATTATTTGTCTCAGGACCTGTGAGAGACTTCATTATTGGTGTGAAAATCTGGAAGTTTAAATGTTAGTGCAGAAACTCTCAGAAGTGATTTATAATTGAAGACTCAAGTCCTCTGTTCACTAAGACCAGCTGAACCCTGACTCCTTAACCAGGTCTGTGGTAATGCACTGTTCCCTTTCGCTGTATACGAAGGTACTTGTAATAAGCATTAGTTGATGGGTAGAAAGGCCCTTATATGTCCTTATAGGATGCTGATTAACATTATTTTGTGTTAAGGCTATTAGGTGTTATAAGTGTTTATGAGTGCATAGTTAACTGCTTATAAATCCATAAGCTATGTATTAATCTTTATAAAACAATACAAAAGCTTAATGTTTAACAATGCTATTGTAAGTAAGTTAAAGTCAATAAATGAGTTTGTAATGCTATTATAAACAATAACAAGATACAACTGAGTTGGTGTTTGCAATACCATCTATGACGTTCTAGACTATTGTCGTATCAATAACCGCAGTCAGTGGGACATTTTACTCAAACACACCCCGCCCCTTTGTTGTTTCTAATAATGCTGTTTAATGCCATTTTAAGCTGTTATCCTCTCATATTGTTTTAATCGTTTTTTTTAATAGAAAGTTGATGAATAATTGAAATATTGATCATTTTGCCTGATGAGACCTTTTCTATTAAGCAGGACCAGTCAAGTTCTCGTCGGAGTGCAGAACACACTTTCATAGACTTTATCACAACACAAGGGATTGCTCAAGACCAGCATGTATGTATGCCTTTTCCTCTCATGTTGCTCTTTTTATAATGTGCTCAATGTCTGTATAGTGCCATCCTTCATCATCACAAGTATTGTGCTTTAAAGGCCCAACCAGCTTCTTTCTGTGAGTGAGAACTGTTGCCAGAGTTGGATTCATAGACTGTATATTATAAGTTGAAGTTATCACTGTGACGTCACCCTTTTGGTTTGTTGACTCCCGTTTTGAAGCCTTGAGTTTGGCATTTTGGCCGTCGCCATCTTGGCTTTTTGCAACCAGAAGTGATACGAGAGGGTGGAAATTAGTACAGCCGAACATTGAAAAATACATTTTAATAGTTAACTGAAAACTCACTTTGAAAGGGTTAAAGTTCTAAGAATATAACATGGACAAATCCCAGACCAGACAACACCATGGCAGTGACCTGTCAATCATTAGGTAGCCACGCCCTAAAGTTTACCCTGCTTTATAGTCTATTTTACTCTAAATGGGACCATAATTTGCTAAATCAACATCATGCTTATTAAAGACGACTTGAAACTAGCGATTGAGACCATAAACTCACGTTTACAGTGTTTTCTGAGGTAATAAATCGAGTGAGAAGGAGTCATTTCCTCGTAGACGTCTTCGCAATCGGACTTCTTTTCGCAACCAGAAGAGTTTCCCCCTGCTGGCTATTAGAAAGAATGCAAGTTTACGGCACTTCCGCATTGGCTTCACTTTTCAAACACCTCGCTGGATTATTTCAATTGAGGTGGAAGTTTTTGCATCTACTTTTTTGTGCTCTTCTTATTGGTTGTTTGCTGGGCTTAGTTGAAAATAGTTGATCTCACATACTTCCACACTATATCAGGATTTAGCAATATTTGAATCAAAATCTGATGTCCCCTTTAGGTATACCACTTATAATTCCCCCGCGACCCCGTGGAGGGTTCTGAACCTCAGATTGGAAAAATGGAAGCAACCAGAGCTATAACCACAGTTTGCAACTGATGGAGCAATCCTTACTGGAATGTATACATTTGTGAATTAAGGAGACATCGGAGAATGATTGCAAACAATGCTCCCTTGTCACATATGGATATCACTATCGTTATAGTTACACTTGCCTTTATTGTGGACGGAGTGAATGACACAAAGAAGACCCTCTGCTTTTACTGCCTTTTGCATCTGTGATGCAGTTAAGTAAGCATCGAGTCAGACTTCAAGCAATGAATAAATGTCCTATACAGCGGCAGCTAGACACAGAGACATGGTGAACACAATCAGGATTCATTTGTCTGTCTGTTGGATTGGGATGACGCAGAGTATTGTTGAATGTATGGCTCATCTCTCACGCTAATGTTGCTGATGATGATGATATTAGAAAACATGAGCGATTGTGTACTTTGCATGCAGAGCTGCTCTGTTAAAGGAACGTTGCAACACCTCTGACGTCAGTTCTGCCTCATATGTCTTTTTCATTGGTACGAACATTTCTCTCACTTACTTCGGGATATTTGTATTATTTTTAAACATCAGAGAGAGAAAAAATACCTGACCTGTTTAACTGTTTATAGGAAAATTAGAACTTTTTTTTTTTCTTTTTCTCATTTGCTTTGAATTTTCCAAGCAAGGCAAATTATATTTTGGGCCTTTTTAAATACAAGATGGTATGATAACATATTCATGTTTCTTTTTCCCCCACTTTCTTTTTTTTCAGATTACAAAAGATGTGCAAGATTGCTAACACGATTAGCATTGAGTCCACTCTGCATGCAATCGTAGATATTGCATGTGAGTAAAAGTGTTTTTCTCTTCTGTGGGGTTCAATTCACTCTGAGTTCTTGCCAACATCCCCTGTGGCAAAGTAAAATGGTTAATTAAGATAGACTATTTTGTGTATATATTTATATAAATTCTCTCAGCGAGATGTGGAGGAATTCTGAAGCTCACAGAATACGAAACAAAGACTGATGCTCATGTAATCAGAAACCTGTCTGCAACATTTGTATGCTTTAAAAATATAGAATGTCTTGCAGTTGTTCGTGTTGAAACACGTCTTATGCAATTTATCTTTATTTATTCCGCATTAGTGACGGTTGGCTGAAGAAAGAAAGAAAGGAAAGGATTTCATGCATTTATTTCTCTGAAATCACGTTTCCAAAATCCTATATGACAACATTGTGGTGGTCAACTGTTGTCTTACTAAATCTGCAAACTATTTAGGGCTGCAACTAATTTAATAATTTTAGATTATTTAGATTATGGATTAAGCTGTTTAGTTTTTGTCTGCAAAATAAAATTTAAACATTTCAATCACAATTTCCCAGAGCCCAAGAAGTCTTAAAATGTCTTATTTAATCTGACCAACAGCTCAAACCCAAAGAGATTCAGTTTATGATGACAGAAAATTCCAGAAAATTAATGACTATATTTCTGTCGACTGAATAAGTGACTAATCAACCATTTCAGCCCTATTTCTATCAACCGTATAATACCAGCTCTTTGTAAAACAGAGAGTAATGAATTAATGAAATGGATAGTCTTGGGTAAAACAATGCATTTGATGGTTGATAGTATCTTTATATATTTGAAGGATATATGGAGGAAGGAATACAAATGTATTATACAGATAAATATACATTTGTGAGAACTTGCTAGTTTGATTATCTCAACTGGACATTAGTTTTCCACTACAGTCACTACATTATAGTATTTTAGTGCCACCGACGATGTCATGCCATCTTTTGGTCAACTGACATGAAAAGTTTTTTTTTTTTTTTTTTTGTCCTTGCCGCATTAAACAACACTCCCTCTGATTTTTATAAACATTACACATATCTTATCAGTGGAAACCAAAGATTTTATAAAAAGTATAATGCACACTCTGAGGGTAAAGTAAGAAAAGTAGAACTATGAACAGGAACAGATGAGGGTGGCTTTCTTATCAATCAAAAACACTTGCTACATGCTTCAACATTAAACACACTAAACCTAAAAGACATTCTCAGGACAAAGCTAGAACTAAGACAATCGTCAGTGCCGTGATTTTGGACACAGTCATCCCTTTTGTTCAGGCGATCTGCCATGACAGCAGGTCTGATGGGTTCACTCTAGTCCTAAATCCAACATGAGTAAAAGCATGTGCTCTCAGTGAACGCAATTAGGTCTACCTGGTGAGTGATTGCTGTGTCCATTTAGGTTAATTTGAGTTCTTCGTGGTATAGGACTTCTGGTGATTATAAAAAATAAAGAGGCTGACATATTCTCAGGTATTCAGTTTCTCAAGTGAATCAGATAAGATCGTCTCTGTTCTGAGAAATCTGACAAACGTATATCACAATCGAGGGGCTTTTGAAAGTGGGATTCATTATTTCATTATTTAGTCATCCTGATCATTTCTGAATGAGCTTCGACATAACATCGAGACATGGCAGTAATGGCAGACCAGTAATGACTCTTTAGAAGCTGACAACACAACTTTCTCAGAAAGGCCGAGATGTCAAGATGTGTCTTTGCCAATACTAGACAGTTTTCAGCTTCAAAGCATGCTGAAAATGAAGATGTTTAACTTTTTTCTTATTTCATTTCAGGTCCCAAAAAAATGCAAGAGGGATCAATGTGTTGCCAAGGAAGTGCCTTCAAATCCACAGCAGTCATATAAACATTGTTGTGTTTATAGCGTTTCTATTTTTGTTGTTCTTGTTGTCATTATTGAAAATGCTGATGGACATTGTTGGCTATTGAATGGATGTGCTTTTTATTTTAATGTACCTGTATGAAACATCAATTTAATATTAAATACACCTATTTATTGAAAGGATATGTATATAATACTTTCAAAATCATATTATTTTGGTTATAAAAGTCATATCTGATGGAGAGGAAGGTTGTTTTTTTTTCTTTCTCATATATGAATTCCTTTTCATATATTTATGCTGATATATTCTCAAACTGGTCTGAAAGATCTGTCATGCTCCTTCGTTGTCTTCATTACATTTTATTTGGCACTTGAGTGATTGCTGACAATGAGAACATGTGGAATGACAACAGAGATGATTATGCACTGCAGTATTGAACAATAAATAATATTGAAGCACAGCATATTTTGCTATTATTGGAGATGAGGGGGAAAGGATTCAGATCAAGTGTGTGCAGTCTTTTAATGCCGACCCAACATTTATCCCAGACTCTACTGTCTTGTCCTCCGCTCAGTGTCATTTAAAAAGCACGGATCAAAACTGGATTTGATTTTCTTTGTTTTCCTCACATTCTGGTTTGTCAATTTCTCTTATATTTTTCAGCTCCTTACTGATGCAGCCTTCTCCGTCCCTGCTCCTCTAAAATTATGTTTCCGTTGCTGTATTCCCTCTATTGGGAGTCTGTTGCAATGGTCAGGGCAGTTAACCAAAGCTGTCTTATATCTTGGACTATGGGACTCAACAAGATTTTGAGCTATTCAAGGTCAATAGAAGCTAATATACAGTACTTTGGATAAGCTCATCAAAAGCTGAACGAACTCCTTACACGTGTACGGCATTTGAAACATTTGTAGTTTTCTTCTGAGATTACATTATTTACCATATTTCAATGATACTCTCTTTGGCTTTTCAAAATTGCTTTGGCAAGAGTTTCTTGTTGACAAATGCTGTTTGGATGCGTAACTATGTCAAGCAAACCTTTTTCAAATCAACATAATCCAGTGAATGACGTGTGCTGGTATAACTGACCTCAAACCTCAGACCACTTGTGACCTGTTCGAGTAAATTGGCTGAAATCTGATATGCGACGAACATAATGTCCAACTCAACTTCTCTTCGTTCCAGACAATAAAAGTGCCAACAGACAATATGTAAGGTCATTTTAAGAGATTTGAACAAACAAAGCTATAATTTCCTCACTGTGGCTTTCTGATAAAGGCATCAGAGCTGCTATTTAATGCAACTCTTCTCGATCACTGTGCATTCCTGCAGGGAGTTTACTCTTACAGTAACAAAGTGCTATAAAGTCCTGACACAATAAACAGGATCCAACATTGTTCTTGTCATGTTGTATCATCTTGCGTTGAGACGTGTCCCTGGGGAATAGTCGCAGTGATTGTTTTTAGGGTAGTGAAATAAATATCGAGCCACTCGCACACACAGGGACGCTGAAAGACTTCTGCTGAACCAAAGATTAGAACAGCACTTCTCACACCAGCATGTCTCTACAGACTAAGCAGGAACAGTTTATTGAATTTGACCATTCGTTATTCAACAAAATGTGGCTTTTTGGGAGATCATTAAAAAGGCTTCCGAAGAAGCAGTCATTTCAAAAGGAAATTTAGATCTGCGAATCTCAATCCATGCAGGATTTTTGCTTGATATGAGATGGCCTGGCTCTGAAGGGCCATAAAACAGACAACTGCCTGTCTTCCACAAATCACAGCCTCTTTAGTAGTACTTCCTGTCTGGCATATTGTATCATGATTACCTCAGACAATTAATGGAAGCGGGTGGTGTTTTCTGCTTGAGCTATAAAAGGATTAGGAAGCTAAAAATACAGCTTGCACCTCACAGGGATGCACTGGGGATCCCTTTCCCTCCAGGTGGGCAGGGCAGGGACACCGGATCCTAATCTGAGGAGGATATCACTTATCTGGAGACAAACAGCATAGATTAGGAGAGGAGACAGAAGATGCACTGGGGACAGCGTGTGGGAGGACTCTAACACAATTACACACAAGCACCAAATCCCTCTTCTGATACCGCTGAGAAATGCTGGTGCGATAAATAGTAAATAGAGACCAAAGCTGGGCCATTTGTTTCCTGTCAGACTGCACCCGGATGCACCAAAGCTCAGCAGCAGAGAGAAGACAGACCTCAATGTTTATACGAGCTAGTTGCCTCCAAGTGAACTGTGCTTTGAAACGGATAGGGTAAGAGACAGAGTTACAGATTAGCCTTTTTTATCCCTTTCGCTGTGATTTGGACTGACAGCAACACCAGTCTTGCAGCAGACGTTGGACCGTTATAAGCAAAACCCAGCTCTGAGATGACACCAGCTCTCCAAGTAAATGGATTTTACAGATTCCTTGCTTTAATTGACTTTGCAATCATACAAACATTTGTAATTTGATTAGCCCTTTGGCACGTACTAAAATATTCTATTCTACTATTCAGGGAAGATTATGACTAGCATATAACCTAAGACCTAAACATGGCTCCCTTATGACGTATATCAAACTCCCTCCATCCGCACAAGAATTTTGTCACAAAAGTAAACACTTTAATCCAATTTCTTAGACCCCAAAGCCTCATTCAACAAGCCACCTTATTTATAGTGATTGCAGTATAGTCCTGATGGCTGTAAAATTGTTGTTACGGGCTCATTGATTCGCTCCATGTCTCATGATTAATTCATGGCTCTTCCGTTTGTCTTTTTTCGAATACATGATTCCCTACATGAGTCACAAATGATATAGATTCAGATAATACAGCTTCTATTAGGAATTTGACAGTTGAAAGATGAATGAATTGTAATCGTCAGAGCTCTTCTGGCGTTTTCATCGCACCAAAATGGAAATGTCATGGCTATTATTGACTTGACAGATTTAATAAAGAAAGCAGCTCATGATGTTTCATTGTGTTGTTGTTGCAAAGATGTTTTGTATATGTATTGACCCCCCTGAACATTGCACTTCCAAGATATTATGTGGATTCAGGTCCAATTTGCACAAGACAGTTTGATGGGAAGTGAAAATGAATGCAGCTCTGTCTGTGTGCCAGCTGAAGTGTCTTTGATCCCATGTGCTGGAGGTGTTGGCACAGGTCTCCCAGCCACCCACTCTGCATGCCCCACACTGTGTGTGCTCTGACGCCTGCCATAGCGAAAATACTAAACGTACCGTTAACCGCAAGGCATCTTTCAGCTGAATTTGTATTTTCACCCCGACATGTGACACAGTTAAGAGTTAATTCATAATTAGTTCAGAGTTTGGTTCTTTATTTGGAAAAATGTGTAAGATCTATCAAAGAGTTCCTCAAATGCACCAAGGGGTGTTTTTTTGTGAAAGTGAATTGTAGTCCTACATGCGTACAACCAAGCACAGTGATGTCTCTATCGGGGCCGGCCATGGACTTTTAGAAAAAACACTGAAGTTGCATTGACGCAGCTCACTTTCCCTCCCAGCTCGGTTTGTGGCAGACAGTTGCGGCGTTCTCCCTCAATACTGGGCCAACTTCAAAAAGCGTTGTCCCTATAAATCACTTGAACACAAAAGCATGGGGAAAATACTGAAGTGACGCAGCAGTAGTTTCGCAATATTTCCTTTATTTGGTTGGCAGTTAAAAGCAGCTTTATATATAAAAAATAAAAAAGGACAGATAATTGAACACAAACAAACACCACTGTGTGGAGACGGTAGAGGTGTGAATGATTTTCTTTAACTCTGAATTAAAAAATACAGTCTAGACTTGCGACAGTACATGAAACGTGTAATGAGATAACTTGTGATTTGGCGCTACATAAATAAATCTTAATTTGACTATTTTCTGTACCACATGAGGTCCATCATAACATCACACACACACACACACACACACACACACACACACACACACACACACACACACACACACACACACACACACACACACACACACACACACACACACACACACACACACACACACACACACACACACACACACACACACACACACAAGTCTTGTGTGTTCTTGATTAAAATATCACAAGGGAACTCAATAAATTAGTGTAAAATACGGACAACAATTTGTTATATCTTGATGTAAAAAAGTAAAGAGTGAAAGGCCACTGTGGTCCATACTGCATCTTGCAGCAATTTACATTTCATCAGTAACAAAAGTTCGGTTTCCCTCCAAACTTGTACATTTTAAGAAAAAGTTACCTTTTGCTTATTACTTTTAAAGTACATTGCATTATCTCAAGCATTGTTTTGTAGGCAACAGCATGACACTTTATGGCTGATGTGACATTCTATACCCCAGTTTTTGCCCAAACCCTTCCAGTTGCACATACATTGTGTGAAGTAGAACATCCAGGTCAACAACGCTGTGTCTCACTAACAAGAGAAAAAACATGATAATGCTAAAATATATGGGTAAATAGTAAATGTTATATATGAAGAATATGCATGTAATATTGAGTATTGGTGATGCACATTTTTTGTCGGTTAATGTTCCATTGTTAAAATAACATCAAACCATGTGATCGGTCAGAGAATAGGCTCTGTGTCATTCCAATTGACAAATGCATCTTTCCACCTGAAACGAAACAAACAGTTTAAGGCATTTAGAGCTGACTCGGATACATTCTGCATGGTTTTCTACATCTTCAAGCTGTATTTAGAGTGTGCAAGGAATTTGAACTACAACACATTTGTTGGTAGTGTATAGGATCTCCAGACAGTACTGTGCACGTGGGTGTTGGTCTGTGTGTTTGAAAGGCCAAAAGATCGTTTACCTTGTTCGGATACAGTGCTCCAGTGGAGGAATGAGATCTGTGTCGACATCTTGAGAGCTCAGGGCCGATTCGCCAACAGCTAAAAATGCACACAATGAATTAGCCTTTTCAGTTAAGATATTGAATCAGGGCAACAGCAAAATAACTAAACCTTACTCAAGCGTCAACAGGAGAAGGACCCAGATCATTTAGATAGCAGGAAAACTAGATCAAATCATGATCACACACATTATACCCTAATGCACATTTTTCTGAGTGGTCATTCACTGGCATGAGAGGCTGACAAGAAACATAAACAACCCAAAAAAGAAAGGACATGTTGCACTGCAGAACAAGTGACGTTACATACAGACAGTGAGGCGGATCTCCTCCTGTTGATTGGCCAGTCCATCGTAATAGTAGAGCTCAAACTCCAGGCTTTGGCCCTGATTGGTCAACAGCTCCCTCTGCAGGCCAAACAGCA
The DNA here is from genome assembly GCF_910591455.1 of Pholis gunnellus. Classification (NCBI taxonomy): domain Eukaryota; kingdom Metazoa; phylum Chordata; class Actinopteri; order Perciformes; family Pholidae; genus Pholis; species Pholis gunnellus. The sequence goes on from NC_136530.1 coordinate 9,661,426, forward strand.
CGCTGAAGTGGCTTTCACTGCAGACCACCCAGATGGGGTAACGGGGAGTCTTCAGGTAAGCTCCTACCTAAGATAGAGCAAAGTAGAACACAGTAATCTATTAAATACCAGGACCCCTGAGTGAAGCAGCTAAATGAAATCCAGCAATCATCAATCTTATTATTTTGAACTTGTCAAAAAGTGTTAAATGCCTTGCAGACAATCTTGAGCTGCTACTACAGGACTGGGAGAGGAGTCAAAACAAAACTGTCATGGTATTTGTGCATGCCAGTAAAGAGGGTGTAAGAGTTACAAGATTTTGTTTCGGAATAATACAATTTGTACATGTTTTGGTATTTACTGTGTATGATAATATTGTGTAGATAGAAAACTTGAAAATGTGAAAGATATTTAGCATTTCTTTTTTGCAAGGTCTATAATTAAAGACATAATGAGTATGATTTTACTAAAAAACAAAACAATGCATGGACAGATATTGTAGAAATCTCTCTCAATCGTCACTTATGATGAACTAGAAGTGTGTGGTGGTGTCTGTATCTGCAGCGAGGCTGCCCACTGCCTGTATTTTCTCTTCTCTTTTCATATTGCTGTGTGTTCGGGATGTTTCTGGGGTCAACCTCTGTAAAAACATAGCGACCAGAGGAAGCTAAGATAATAGCGACACGGCGGCAAAAAAATCTAGCGAGGAGAAAATGTACCTGTTTTCTTTGAGTTAGTGCAAGTTTTATGCTTAATTTTGAATAAAATATGCAATTAATCATTGTTTGCTGTGAGCAAGAGTCTTATATCAAGATCAACACGCCATATTCCTCATCAAAACATATCCAAATTTCCATGATGTGCTTATTGACCTACCAATTACATTTCACGTCACAAAGTCAATTTGATTTGTTGCTATGCTACAGCTTGATAACCAGAGAGCCTGTTACTCCCCACTTTCTTCAGTTATCCTTCTCTTGTGAGTGGGAAGAAGTTTTAATAAATAAATAAATAAATAAAGTGTATAAATCCCATCATAGTCTAAAGAACATTCTTTCCTGTAATTATGGGCAGCACAGATGTGCCCATAATTACAGGAAAGAATGCCCCCTGAGGTCATGAAGAAGTGTATTATTTGTTCATTGTCATCTGTTTGATATTTTGAACATCCTCAGAGTCCTTAACACTTTGTGTGCCATATTTGAGGAGACTACGGGTCTCTGGAGGTGAAGGTAAGAGGGAGACTGTCTGGACCGAAGGGTACACAACACAATACCGTTTTGCGTCCTCCAGGGTGGTGTGGTTAATACGTGATTTTTTATGACAAGGGATGTACTGTATAAAGCTAAGTGAATGTCCTGTTACTTGTTTTGTGAGCTGCACCCCAGTCTTCTCTGAATGCAGATTTGTTGTTGAATTAAACGTACATCTCAAAGATGCTCCATTAATCATCCAAGTGAGGACGGACCAGAAGTGTGAGTTTTCTACATCACTGGGTGAGCAGAGAGGCCGCCGCCAATGTCACTCACCTTACAGATGTTATAGTGTTCAAACAAGGACAGCAGGCCAATGTCACAGTGGCCTTTGACTCCCTTCAGCAGAGTCATGTTGCCGTTGCCTGAGTCCAACTCCATGTCATTGTCAAAGACATTGGAAACTGCTCTGCCGCAGAGCAACAGGTTGACCAGCTCCTGGTGTACACAAATACAAAAATGCAATCTTAGTAACCAGAACATTTTTAGTGTATACAGCAGTAACATTACGTAGCATGGCTACTCTTACTCTTGTTTTGTGTCTCACACTGAGATCCCTTTATTGTGCAACCTACTCTAAGTCCTGCATGCACCAAGAGACACTTATGTCCCTCAACCAATGTCATCAATACCGACTCCTGCACTCCCATTATTCATTCAAATGTGTAATTCTGAATCACAAGCAAACACAATACCAAGTGCTCTGAAACTACTTAGCCTGCAATTTGTAGTTTCATGACAAACCTGAGTGCAGTAGCCGTGGGCTCCGATGAGTGTGTTGGTGGGCACGTCCATATCGTCTCTTACTCTAAAGACAATGAGGGGGACGTTTCATTATCTACCGAATAGTGATGTTTATACAGCACTTCTTGCTCAGCCATTGAGGTAAAAAAAAAAAAAAAAAGTCACAACATACTTTTCAATGGATCGAGAGAGAACTGCAGATATGGTGAGTAGTATGCATCCTAACACCCCGGTCTCAAACTGTGGAACAACAGATTAAAGCAAAAAGGTTGGCAATCTATTGTACATTTGACAGGCAAAATTAAACTGAAGAAGTCAATAATAAGTTTCTTGCCTGATCAATATGCCGCTCCAGAAGCAACTGCAGGTCTTTGATGTTGTCCACTGTGAAACATGTTATCTAAAACAAAATGTGATTAGAAAACTTCCACAGCAGATTTTTTTTTTTTGTAAAAAGTTCATTTTGTAAATTGATAGTATTGATATAGATACACTTTGTTTATTACACCATTATTCATTTCACTTCAAATAAAAACAACAAATGTGCAAATTTGCCTTTTGCAAATCCAGTTATGGCTACGAATCTCCTACGATAACATTTTAGACATAGTAATATTCCACAACTTCAACCCCGTGAAAAACGGCTCATTAAAATACTGTTGTTTGTCTGATGTAGTTGGAAAATACTTAAGATATTTGAGAAATGAAACTCCTCATCTATATGCTGGTAAATCCAACTGAATTCCATTTGGTCAATTTGAGTGTAACTTTACTACCCCCGTGTCAGAGAGTGTGTATGCACTGCAGCGGCATCTCTACCTTTTCAAGCACTCCTTCAGATTTGTACCGTCCAGTTGGGGTGAAATGATTTCTCCCAGAATTTCTGTTTTTAAAAAAAAGAAAATAGAGGTAAAACAAAAAGCACCCAAATTGTTTAAATCAATGCTTCATCTGAAACAGAACACACCCCGACTCTCAACAGCTAAGCCGGGTATTCACATGCATTCAACCTACTTAAATACGGATAATGAGGTTCTGTGTACTGGTCTGGATATAAAAGGATTTAGTGGATAAAAGTATGATCTCACATTGCAATCGTGGCTTGTTTTTCCTCGCCAGCCCTCCACAGTATTTCAGCCGCCGCTAAAGCTAGATACTTTCTTCTGGTTGTGTTGGAAGGTCTTAACCTCCTGAGAACAAAGTGGCAGTTGAGTGGAAAGCTGGTCGTGTGGTGTAACAATACAGTTAATACCAAATGCGGAGGTCAATACTTAACAGAGGCTACAAAGCATGCCTTGATGTGAATTAATGTCTGTATAAAGCATACGAGTGATTACAATAGGGCACTCCGTGGTTAACATTCTGGCTCAAAGCTCTGAATTGAAGGATAACGTACTGAAGGCCTGTGTTACTGCTTTCAACTTTTTCAAACAGCAGTTTCTTTAGAACGAGGGCTTGGATGGATGCAAGAACTCCACAAGGGCCACCCTATAAAATAAATACACAGTACATGATATCACGAATCTCAATTATTGACATGAAGTGAATGCATCGCAGAATATTAGAAGGACGGCGCAGTAATGACAACCTTTTTCTGCACAATTCCGTATCTCAGGTCGTGCGTTTCTGAGAATGTGAAACCTTGGTTCCTCCACTCAACACTGAAACAATTTAGGCCAGAACCCGTAAGAATCGCTTTCAATTCCTGAAGAGAAAAACAAGAACGGAAGACAAACGGGAAATCACTGGCAACCACAGTAACTGTTAGCATTAAGCAACAAAAGGAGCACTGGTGTAAATCACCAACCATGGCAGTGTGTTGGTCCATCGGGCGGCCTGCGTAGCTGTGCTCTGGAACGGTTCTCTGAAAGGACACTTTGGAGAGTTCTCGCAGATCCTCATCATCATCAATATCATCTGGAAATTGATTAATACACCATCAGCTTTTGATAAATACAAGGAAACAATAAAAAAAAGCCAATTGATGCAGCCTTTTTTTTCTATATACTCACCTAAAACCATCTCAGCCACATCCAAATCAGCCACACTTGGCCTGGTCAAAGACTTTACGCTAAGAAACAAACACAATGTACATAAACTTATGAATGAAACTCTGTCGGACATCATTTCAACAGTATAAAACTACGAGGATGCCACAGACAAAGCAATATTAAAGCGGTTTACTTTGTCGTCTTCTGTATGTCTTGTTGCACTTTTTCAAAGCTGTTTTCCGTCTGCACTCGTTCTGGTGCGCTCCACAACTCCCGTTGCCCTCCCAAGCGGTCAGCTGAGTTGATTTCAGTCAGGCCGCTCTCTGAGCTTTTTTGATGTACGCCAGTCAATAAAAGTCCATCCATGGACTGCTTGTTTTCTTCCTCTCTTCTGAGCAGCTTCTGGGGCACTTCTAGCCTTTGATTCTGCTTTTTTTTGTTTGATTCCTGAAAAGAAAAACATCAGTAACCCAACAGAGTATGATGAATATGAGTAATACGAATCAATACGTTTTTAGGAGCTCCATCAGTAGTCTAGTACCTGATGTGTGCTAGCTATTGGTCCAGCAGTCATGCCACGTCTAATTCGATTCATTCTGCTCCTTTGGGTGCTCTCAGTGGTGGAAGTCTTTTTTTCTGGTTCTCTTCTGATGAAGCTCTCATCGTCCTGGAGGGAAGCCATCCGTGGCTGGTGTTTATGGTCTTCTGAGTCATAAGACCCGAAACCTGTTTGATTTTGACTGGACAGTCCGTCTGTCTCAGGCAATAATGATGTAGGTTGAGACGGGCAGATTTCTGCTATATCAGACCTGTGAGAGAGATAAATCCCATATATGTTCAAACCAACTTTCAAAAAGTCAAAACAGCAGAAAATAATATATCAAAAAACTACACTTGAGAAATACCTTAATTTGATGTGTTTGCTGATTACAACAGCTGTGCTAGCCTCTGTCTGTGTGTCATTCATCACTGTTGGTTTTACTGCAGGAGAATTAGCAATCCGGCTCATAGTTGAAGCAGACAGCAGGGGATCACTTTTACTGATGGTGATCTGGTCCTTCTTAAGGTCCTCAATGTGATGCTTCACAATAATCTCCAGTAATGTTTTCAGGGGGGAGATCTGAGCCTGCAATGGCAGAGAGGTCAGCAACAGACTTCTTTTTAAATGTCACTTTAACACAGCAGCCAACCTCCAGCTGCAGGACTTACTTTATTGTTTCTGTAGAGACCCTCTATATTGAGGATCTGCCTCAATTGTGACCTGTTGTTGATACTGGATTCTGTGCGTGGATGTTCTTCATCCATACAAGCAATCGTCCTCTTGAGTCCCTGCGTATCGAGAGCGTTTTACATCGTATTCTGTAACACTGAATCTCTGGTGTTGGTGGCACAGAATCTGCAGAATCACAGATTTCAGTGTAACACCAGAGTTAAGGTTGAGCTAAGCTAACGTTAGCATTGCTAGACATGGGGGGGCTAACGCTAGCTCGCTCGCTCTGGTAACGGTTTGAGTGAACGTTAGCTAACTTACCTTCCGACTCAGATATTCCCGTACAACGGAAGAAGACACCTCTTCAGCCGAGACGGTCATAGTGGTGGGAACGTGCACACGGTGATGGCCTTTCCTCTAAACACAGATAACCATCAAGACGCTGCTCTGACAGTATAACTGTTAGCTATTGACCGTCTGTTGAACCATAACAAGGCTGTGGGATGAGCTGCGTCGCAACCTGGACCTTTCACAGACTGTCCGTATATGTTTTTAGAGATTTGGTGAAACTGCGTGTCTTTCAGAGTTGTTGTTGTTCGGCAACCATGACGACGGGTCAAGTAGGTCTTCTTCTTTACATTTTTTAAAGGTAGGTTGTATCCCTGAATGTTGCACTACCGCCATCTTTTGGAAAAACCACCACACTCCAGTGTGTTCTTTACTCCGGCTCTAAAGTTTATGGTACCTTAATGATCACAAAACCCGGTTGGATGCTCCCATATAATGTGAAATGTGCTGTTCATATTACTGTGTCCTGTTCTTAATTCAAGCATTTTTTTTCATTTTTTTGAAATGTCCTCCTCTCATCTCCTGATCCCAGTGTTGCAGCTACTATTTATTGATTTCCTTCAACATAATGTGTGTCTTATTATCAGCTTGTTTGGCTGGTTTGGCCACTCTTTCATTACCCAGAATGCCTGTGTGAGCAGGAAGCCAAATGAAATGAACCTCACTGCCTTGTTTCCTTATTCGTACTTGAGCTTTGCTCCTCTCATCCTCCAGACACAACACTTGATCCATAGCGTCCTCTCCTCTCTTGAATCCACATTATTATGTAACCACCATACCTCCTTTCTCCAAGAAATATATTATCCTCTCATTGCCCATCTGTTACATCAATTTATAGATGTGTGATGTCAAGGCAATATGTACCTAGTTTGTTGCCTCACTGGCATCCTTCCCTGGTTCCTTTTCAGTATAAGTATTGCTTCCTTACAGCTCTCTGTGATTCTTCCTACCTCCCACACTTTATTGAGTAACATCCACAACTTTTTCAGTCCGTCCATAATTAAACATTTTGCAATATTTGCAATAGCGCTTAGGTTACTTCTATATTCAGTGCTTCCCAACGTCATGGACTGGAACAAAAAAAAAAACTTTAGATAAATCTAAAGGCTCTCATGATGATTAACAAAATAGAAAAGTGTCAGAATGTGTCCTACTCTTTGCATTTTGCTAATGAATTGTGTAGCCGGGAAAATTACTATTTTTGTTTGAATTAAACTGGTAACAACTGGTGAACTTATGTAACCACTTATTGGTCCCCCACCCATCACCCTCTGTTCAATACAGTATGAACTATATTGCCTCTAATTGGAACAACCGATACTCCTTTGCAACACATAATACTTTTTACTTTGTAGCATTTGATTAAATAGAACTTTATCAAGAAAATGCGTCATGTGAACACAATATAAACAAACAAAAAATGTTTTTGACACAAGACCACTCACTTCAGGTTTGTGTGTGTACAATGATGATGGGTCTGTGTTACTTTATTCCTTTAAGGAACAGTTCACCCAAAACACAGCAAATACAATGTACAACAGATCAGGCAGTAGGCAGCAGTTTTCAAGTCCATGCAACAATAAGAGACACCACAAAAAGTCTGTAGATTTTCATTCATTTTATTAAAACATTTTTATTTATAATATATGACAAACTTTCAGGCTAGCCTATGTTTATGTTTCCATTATCAAAGCATAAAACAGTTACCTATTGTCAACCGAACTATGACCGTTGTATCAAGAGTATTACATTTAACTCAAAAAGAAAAAAGGGGGGTTCGAACATGAAAAATCAACATATTAATGTTTATTTAGATGCTGCAGTTTAAAAACATTTAATCTTGGCCTAAATAGTTTAATTGAAAGACGGGATGTACATGCAAATTGTTTTGTTCCTGCAATATCATTGTCAACACACCCTTCACTGTGGATTTCCAATTAAGTGATGTTACTCCTTGATATAATACCAGGCAAGTATCACAACACCATTTACTAATATGGCAAAGAGTACAGAAAACTGTTGTGGAGCAGTAGCAGAATACTGAAGCAAGATGTTTTACTGATATTCCTGTGCCTTGTTATTTAAGATTAGTACACAAGAACATCTTACTGTTTACATTTCAATGCCTCAACCATAATGTTTTCCATGTATGGACTATAAAGTGTGATATTTACAATACAGTACTATGATACTTAAAAATAGCTGGTATCACAAATATCATAAGGGCCTCGCAGCATAGATAACCCTTGGCATGGTAACAAGAATCGTGTCTGTTTTTGGCACAAGTATCATCCTACTCTACGGGGAGTGCAGCTTTACAAACGTAAACAACATGTTGCAATTTCTGTGTGTGTTGTGTATCCCTCCCTTAGGAATGCCAAGCATACTGCTATTTTCCTCCCTCTGCTGTTTGACCATACCATGAGGGATGAAGTTTTACAAAAGGAGTGAGAGACAACAGGGAAAGTTTCCAGAACATGGAAGGGCATCAGTAGTCATAGGCTGCAAAAAAGAAACAGAAAAGCCGTTATCCAAAATCTGCCTGAGTTCAGGAGGAAGCGGAGCATGCGATCCACGTTATGGAGAGAGGTTGAAATCCACACAGGAGGCATCATGCAGGCATGCAATCACACCAAGGTGATCTTACTTTCTATTGTGAGGATGCAGGTACTCGCTGCTGTGCCTCTGCTGTTCACAGCCTTGCACATGTACTCTCCCTCGTCCTCTGGGAAGGTCTCCGGCAGGTAGAGGCAGGACGTCTCCCCTCTCTCTATATACTGATAGTCCTCACAGTCCTGGAGCATCTCTCCCTCAAACCACCAGGTCACCTCCGGCTTGGGCTCCCCTGTGATCTTAACGGTGAACCGAACTGGCTCCGAGTCCACCACGGATTGATTTTTAAGGGGCTTTTTAAACCACGGAGCCCCCGATCTGGCATGGTCCTCCTCATCTTCATAGGCTGCAGAGCCGTTGATGATGCTACCCTCGTCCTCCACATCATCGTCCTTCTTCTGCAAACAGATGACAAAGAAATCTCAAACTGTTTGCCGGGGTCAAAGCCACCTTAAAGCAAATGCTGAATATGCTGTCATAAGGAATGATCTTGCATATGTGGTCATGAACATTGAATATTTACTTTTTGGAGGGCAGCATCAATCTCTTGCTGCTCAAACTGCATCCTCTGCAGCTTCTGCTCCTCTATCCTCCTCCTCTCCTCGTCCTCTCTGGCTTGAGCCATTTGTTGAAATCTGGCTTTCATATCCACCTTCTGTTTGAATGGTGACTCGTCGACCTTTACTGGAGTTGTTTCTCCTTCCCCATCCTCCTGAAAAACACAGCAATTATATATATTGATATAAAAAAAAAAAATAGCAGGCGGGTCAACATTTTTTGGTAATTTAAACATCTTGAGTTATTAATGTCTTGCCTCCTGGAACCGCTCAGTTTCTCTCTCTTTAATTTCATCATCAACGGCCTTCCTCCGTGCTCTCTCCATGTCAATCTTTTTCTGAATATCCTCTTCAGACAGCTGCTTGATCTTCTCAAATTTGGACTTGAGGTTCTTGGCTTGGATGGAGCCGGTCCTCTTGAGTTTGGTCAGTTCTTCATACTCTTTGCTAACAACATCTGAGCTTTCATTCACTTCATCCTGTGAGACAGGATTGCATTGTTGAGAGAACACCGTAAATGAAACAATGTGGCATAAAAAACAGGAGGTCACATTTCTTGTTGCATTACGATATGTCAATTCAAAAATATGTATGTAAGTACTCTATTCTCAAGCATAGTTGGCCGATAAAGTCATGCAGAATGTGATGGACATAGTCTACAGTACTTAAATGTTCATCTGTTTCAAACTTACCTCGCCCATCTCTTGTCTGAGTTGTTCAAATTCCTGCTTCTCCTGCGCCATTTTCATTTTGCGTTCCTCTGCCTTGCGTCTTCTCACAGCTTCCTCCTTCTCTTTCAGTAGCTCTTCAAAGTTCATCTCCAGTTTTCTGGGGTGCAGTGCTTCCTGAGATTCACTCTTCACCATCTCTCCTTCCTCATCTAGCACCTATACAAACAAGCACACACAAAGGACGAGATTTCTCTATCGCGGTGAAATAACCGATGTCTACTACTTAGTAGACTTTATGTCTACTTACCCAATATTAAATAATGCAGCGAACACAAAGCAGGAGCCATTGTTATTGTTGCTCATAATATTTAAAAACACCATGCATCCCATCCCCATCGTCATCTCTAGACCTTTTTGCCCTTGTGATTTTAGGGAATATATTCATAGATACTGTATAAATAACAGTAGTTTCTTCTTATTTCTCTGTGAAAAATATACATTTGAAATTTAAAAATATCTTACTGTTTCATCTCCATATGCAGAGTTTTCCTGATCCATGTTCGGTGAAGGATCAGTAAGCTACACACGTATTTTGGTCCCTGAGTCATGCAGACTTACCATGCTCTTGCGGGCCTCAGCAAAGTGCCTCTTCTCCTCTTCCAGTCTCTTCTTGGCATCCTCCTCGGCCTTCTTCTGATCGTCCTCTCTTCTCTGGCGTTTCAGGTCCTCAAAACTGGCGCATATCTTCCCAGGCTTACTGCCCTCCAGGTTCAGTAAGGCCATCAGCACCTCGTCATCCTCATCAACAAGCTGAGTCAGAACACAGCAAGGTAAGCTCTGTGTACTGTACATAAAATGGTCGCTAGGGACCGCTAGTTCAGGTGAAAACTACCTTAAAGGAATAGTTCGGCATTTTGGGAAATATATATGCTTATTTGTTTTCTGGCGGAGAATTAGATGAAGAGGTTAGCTTAGCTTACCACAAAGACTGGATTTCGTTACCTCTAGAAAGATCAAGGCTAGCTGTTTCCAACCTTTTTTCCAGTGTTTAAGCTAAGCTAAGCTAACTGGCTGCTGCCTTATATTTAGCATCTAGATCTAACAGTGATATAAATCTTGTCATCGAACTCTCCACCAGAAAGTGAATCAGTGTATTTCCCTAAATGTGTAACTATTCCTTCGCGGCCATTTCAGATCTAAGATATATTTAACGTATAATGCTGTTATCACCAGATATGTAAATATGTATGTAAGTAACTGGGATGTTTACACTAAAATCTATACATTTTTTGTATTGAATTTTGTATTTATTCATGGGATGCATGCTGACCATGCTCTTCCTGGCTTCAGCGAAAGCTCTTCTCTCCTCCTCCATTCGTCTCCTGTACTCCTCCTCTGCTTTCTTGCGCTCTTCTTCTACCCTCTGCCTTTCCAGCTCTTCAAAGCTCAGCCTCAGTTTTCCAGGTCGGTACTCCTCCTTATCTTCCTGCGCTGGCTGAGTGCCCTCCTCATCTTCTCCCTGATAACACACAAACAAAGTGTTATAAGCACTGGTCAGCTCAACAACAAGTTCAAACAATCAAGATTCACTTCACAACATATTTGGCAGATTATGCGGAGTAATTGGACCCCAAAGACTCAGATTAAAAGATACTCAGTACTTGTTGGAATCAGGATCAGGATACAAGGATGTTGATATTGTAAAAATAAAAAAATACAATTTGCAACATTCCATTGAAATGAATGTTTTGTTTTGAAGTTGGGTTTACCATTCCCATTCTGGCCTCCTCGAAAGCTTTCTTCTCGTCTAGCAGGCGGCGCTTTGCTTCCTCCTCAGCCTGCTTCTTCCTGTGCTCCTGTCTGTCCTTCTCCAACTCCTCAAATGTCATCTTCAGCTTTCCAGGAGTCACCTGCACCCTCTCTGAAGGCTTCTCCTCTTCATCCTACATCCAAACGAGAGTGAGAATGCATTGTTTAAATCTGATCCACAATCATTAAGGTGGTTGTAAGTAGCCCAAAACAGTAACCTTTATTTCTTCATATCACTACCTGTTGAACGACCGAGCGCCGCTTGGCATCCCTGAAGGAGAGTCTGTGTTCATCGTACCGTCTCTTCTTCTCTTCCTCCACCTTCTTCTGCACTTCCTCCTCTCGATTCTTCTCCATGTCCTCAAAGTTCACCTTGATTCTGCCTGGAGGTCGAGATGACTTTCCTGGAACCACCCGTACCAGGATTGTGTCATCTCCATCCTAAAAGATGTTTGATAATGTCGGATTATACGAGGTATTACAAATGCACAAATCTAGGTTTGAGGTTCTTGTACTTTACTTGAGTATTTCCATTCAACTCTATGCTACTTTGTACTTCTACTCCATTTCAAAATGAATCTGCAGAATGTTTACTTTTACCTTGGATACTTTCATTTGCTGACAACACTTTTCAATGCATGACTTCTAGTACACTTGTAATGGAGTTTCTTCCACATCGTTATATGGATACTTTTACTTAAACTCTTTATAAATAGTGTAACTGTGTGAGCTGAGGCACTGCTGTGCACATGCTCAGTTGTAGTACTGGATCCTAATACTTTTTCAACCACTCAGGCTTGAGCTCTTTGAGACGACGTGACACACTAACTATTCAGTGGTAGAGGGAAAAACAAATTCAGGTCAATCTCAGTGCATACCCACACACAAACAGACTGGGAATAAGAGCATGTGGGCGGATAAGGGTCAACTCTATTGGCCTAATGTCGCCATTTGCAGCAGGTTAGGGTATGGGTGTCAGTCTAAGATAGCAGAGTCTAATTTAGTCGCAGTAAGGAGGGCTAGAGCTAATTTAGTCACTGGGAGGTGTGGGAAACAGTTGCCAGTCATATGCTGTCTACACCTGGCAGCGCTGCAAGTGAGCAGTTCTTTCTAGATCATCAAGTCAGTCCTCCCTTATATTCAAACAGGATCATTTTAATCTTGAGACATTGCTCCGTTTCTGATAAAAGATCTAAAGCATAATTCATTTTCTTCATAAAAATGGTCACAAAGGAAATAGTCATAGGGCAAGCTAAAAGAAGTGGGGGAGTGATTCGCTGTAGGTATGAAGTAAATAAACATCAAAGCACTTTTAGAAGGAACTACATTTGTAAGGAATGATGTTGAACACAGCGATCGTCCCTTCATGCTTTTGTCTGCACTATTGCCAGCGTGGTGGGCAGGATTTTAGAAATATTGAACTCTTCAGCCCAACCACCCCCGAAAAAATGGTGGTATTTGGATTTTCCATAGTTATTTTCTCAAATATATTTTCTGCAACTGTTATTTTTAATTAAGCAGTATTTTTTAAAGGAAATCCTCAGAAAAACAATAATTGCCTTTAATTTAGAGCGAACCAACTAAACTAAATACCTGCCCACAACTCCATTTCTCCTATGTTTATTTATGTCCAAGGCAACTATTAGATTGTTATAGGTCCCCATAAAATGAAGGCAGAGTAGTAAAGACACATTCAAAATAAAAAATATTACTGTTACAACTGTGTCCCATTTCATTTTTTCTGTCTAGCTGTGAACATATACGGCCCTGTTAACGTTTATAGAGCAGAATTAGGGCAAAGACGTTGCAGGTAATTGCCTGTAATTGGCTATCTGGCACAAGAATACTTTATGTAACCATTCCCAAGAAATACACTGTCTGAAGGTATGAAGGCCTTCTGTCTATTCTGTAATGAAAAATATTCATTTGATCTGCACTACATCGTGTTGTAAAGTCTGAGACAGTAAGCTATAATAACTCATTTACCATGAGTTCACATGCTGGTCATGTCAACAATGCTACTGTTGGTTTCAGACCTATATCCAGCCTCTGCCAACTGTTTGTGACACTTAAAATAACTCATCCGAGTGGCAGCTGAGGATTACCTGAAACATTACAGATACAACTGCCCCATTTCTGTAAGGCAGCGCTGAACCATCTTGACATGCTGTCCCACTTCCCACCGAGACCCTGCACAAAGAATTCAGGCCAGGTCTACTTACCTCAGCTGCTTTCTTAGCCAACTCTTTCTGTATTTTGGCTTTTTCCATGTTGTCCTGGGTTTCCCTCTTCTTCCTCTCTCCTTCCATCTTCTTCCTTTCCCCTTGTTGTCTTTGTTTTTCCATTTCTGCAAACTTCCCCTTCACACTACCTGAGGATTTCACAGAGCACAACACAAGCCTTCAGCCTCGTCTTCCTCCCAGATCCCTCGCTGAATACCCATTCGTCCTACCCTTTGCACTTCTTACCTGTGATTTTAGGAACGTAGGATTTTTCTACCTTTGCTGGCTTCACCTCTTCTTCCTCATCACTGGAAGCGAGCAGCTCTTTTATCTGTGGCGGATCAGATAAAGAGTGGTAGTGAGGCTACGGTTTAGCCGAGATCATCTCTTTTGCCACTCAGGATCCATGCTGGTCCCAGCAAGAACGAGGGCCTAATCCCTGCTAATAGCCAAGTCATGTGACCGGCAGGAGAGCCTCTGATTGGGCCGTGGGATTGTTGCACAGACATGAGATGAGCGTAGGTGCTCGAGCCTGGCCAGCTATGGCACGGCTGTACACAGGGAGGTTGTTCTCTTGTTGTTGTATCACTGATCCACTCACATAACACCATATCACTGTGTTTATTTCACCACAGTCGATCTAAAAGCTGTCTTAACCTAGAATTCCCCTTTTTATTTTATTTTATAGTTAATATCATACACGTTTATTCTCTTATCTGTTTCTTCCGATGAAAATCCAAGGCACCATTTTTTCAAGGCTTAATGTTACATAGAATCATTTTATATTAGAGCTGCAGCTAATTATTATTTTTATTATTGATTAATCTGTCTATTGTTTAAAGATTAGTTGATTAATCGATTAGTGCATAAAATGCCAGAATACAGTGAAAAATCGCCATTATAATTTCACAGAGCCCAAAGTGATGTCTTCAAATGTCTTGTTTTGTCTGACCGACAGTCCAAAGATATTCAGTTTGCAATTATAAAACAGAGAAAAGCAGCAATTCATCACATTTGAGAAGCTGGAACCAAATAATATTTGTCGTTCTTCCTTGAAATATTGCCTAAAAGATTACTCTGTTGTCAAATTGTTGGGAGTAAATTACTCCACTAATTCAGCAAAGCATTACAACACTGCCGAACTCCTGATGGACAGTTAAAAAATAAATAAAAGGATCAAAACTGATGCAGCAGAAGAAAGTCTTTTTTTCTCGACACATTCTTCCTCCTTGTCAAACCCTGGTGCCTACATCACCCACAATGCAACTTGATCACTGACCGTGTGGTCATAGATTAGATTAGAGACTGCAGGCAGCAACAGATCAGCCCTACTTTACATACGTTTTCTGTTATTCCATCTGGTATATTTGGTGTCTGTAAAATTTGGGAAGCGGAATACAAAATAAAACAAAGTTCAGTGAGATGAACGATGCTTGGCTGCACAACATGCGTTTAGAATTCTATATGGAGGATCCATTGGAGAATCAGTGTGCTTCAGTCCTTTTGTGTTCCTTGTGCACATTATTAGGGTTAATATTACAACCTTTATAAAAAATGACCATCTTTTGATGTCAAGCACAAACCAAAGTTGCATATTTTGCAAAGTGATAATGATTAACTGGTTAATTCTATAAAACACTGTGTGGTGTATAGAAGACAGTGAATTCTCACTCAAACCGGCAGCCTTGTCCCCCCGTCATGCCTCATCATGCAATGCAGCTCTCGGTCGGAGATTAGTGAGGTTATCTGTCTTTGACCTGCTGCTTCCTGCGACTCCACTCTCTCTCCTTGACGTATTGCTCCTTCCTCTTGTGCTGCTCGTCTTGGTTCCTCTGCCTGCTGCGCTCCTCTCTGGCCTTCTGCATGGCCTCAAACTTGCCCGTCACTTCCCCCTTTTCTTTGTTCAAGTTTGGCACGTAGCTTCTGGCCACCAGCTTTCTGGATCGGAGGAGTCTCTGTGGATTAACGGGGAGAGGGATGATAACGTTATTGGTAAATGGTTTCTGTGAAGGGAAATTTCCATATGGACAAGAATCACATCATCCGCAAAAAATGGATCTAATCACTTGTAAACTTTAATTTCCTCACTCACCTCTTTCTTGAGTGTCACTTCAGAAACACTCTGGTCTTTATGTGTGTCAGGGTCTGCATCCTCCGTTGTCTCTGTGTCCTGTTCTACACCATTAACAGCTTCTGAGCTTTCATTTTTCTCATCGGCCGTGTTTTCTTTATGATTCACACCGTTCATGCGTGTCTTGTCAGTCTCATCACTTTCTTCATCGTTTATGTGGCAAGGCTCCTTGTCTTCTATTTGTGACGTCTCCTCGTTTTTCTCCCCAGCTGCGTCGTCTTCATCAACCGCCACGTCATCTTCCTCGTGGGTCGTGTCGTCTTCCTTGTTTTCCGCATCGCTCATGTTGAGTTCACTGTCGTTTGTGACATCATCAATGTCGTGGGCGACTACAGCCGCAACCTGCGCCACCTCAGTCATTTTTGTACCACAATGACAAGTTGACAAACAGGCTCTGTTCCAATGGTACCTGCAAAGCGAAGCAGGACGGTTGAAATGTTAACTTCCTTGTTGCATTATGCACAAGAGAAGTATGCAACAGGGATTTCACTTTATGACATAAACAATCACATTTTCATTGAATCATCAGATGTATTTTTTTTTTTTACCTGTTTTTACCTGTTGCTAAGTGTTATAGATTGGCACAATATTTCAAATAATTGCATCTAGAAAATACATTGGATGATAAACTTAACATTGTGTTTATTATTTCACTGGGGAATGTAACAAGAGCATTCATTGGCTGTCACCTGAATTTGTTAGTGAACCGTGCCTTCATTTTGGCACTCTCTCAAGCAATCAAGGTGGAACACATGATTCACTTCTTTTATTTATTTTTCTAATATTCTATTTTAACTGTTGATATAAAGCAACCAGTTTACAGCCATTTGAAAGGCCAGATCCTCTACTTTCCTTGATTAATTATTGATTCTGTAATGTCAATATTTTTATAGTCTGGTGCTGGAATTTAAATGTGCGACAGGCAATTATTAAAGTTAAGGGCAAGGAAGGCTGCTCCATTTCCCAGTAAGAAAGAGTGCCATGGAAGCCCTCTATTTATAGCCCACTTGTGGGTCCAGGACATGTGATCATGGCTATTTCTGAGGAGTGATAGGCAGTTGGACAGAGCTCAAGTTGGCACCCATATGTCACCCTTCAGGCCCTTGACAAAATGGCCAGACAAAGAGCGAGACAACTGGACGAACGAGAGCTGTTTGGACTGTTAGTCATCCAACACTAAAAACTGTTGCTGTTCATCACGTTGTCCTCAAATACCTTTTATATCCATGCATGAAGATCATAGAGCGACATGATGCCGCTGATTAGGAGCTTGAACATTTCAGCATTGAATGGAATATTGAAAAGTGGAAATGTGAAATGTGTGCCACAGTCAGTGTATCATTTCCCATCACATCGATTTTTATATATTATTATATATTTATGTATTATATAAAGTATATTACGTTTTTTTTCCTCTGAAGGCCGGTACATCTGATTTCATATTATTTTGCTAAATGTTCATTGTGAAAGGTTAGTTATTAATTAGCATCATTTTAACTCTAATCTCAAACCCAGGAACAAGGAGGTGAATGTCAGGAGACTGACAGAAGCACAACCAGACAGCTGTTTCAAATCCTCACCTACCATTTTCAAACTGCAGTCTGTAAGAATGTTTCTTCTGTTGTTCATTGATAAACACAAATGTCGGACTCCGAATATACAACTACATAATCTTTCATAATAAGTATTTTGTGACTCAAAGGATATCAACTTTCTATTTGGGCTGATGTTGTAGATGTGCAAAAATATCATATGAATCTATTATATATATATATATATATATGTATATATATAAAAAAATACAAAATATACAACACAATCTCACTCATCAATCTTCTGATCTAAAACTTGACTCAGTGTCACATCTGGCAAGTCAACACTACAAAACAAATCCAGATACAACTTTAGGTTTGGGTGGTGATGTCCTATTTCTGTACTCAGCTGGCACAAGACATCATGACAGTGTATCATAAAAAATGAGTTTGACATATATATACAGATATATTAATGTGGTATTTATCAACTACTGAACAACAGCCTATCAAATGATTGTGTTTCTGTTCCTGTGTGTCTGTTCACATGTTGACATGTTGCTTTATAACTTATATTTAACTGTTATAGGCCATATGACTAAATTAAGATGCAGGCTATGCTCTGTTTAAGGCAACTTTTTGTTGAACTAATAGCTTTGACCTTGCTACATGATGATCAACAGACTACTTATGGTTTTACAAACCTCTTCTTCCTACAGAATATATTGTTAGAAATGGCATTTTACCTCTTTAGCTTGCTGAAGTCCTCTTGTTTTTGACTTTTGAAAAAAAAAAAATCCTTTGCTTCGACAGAAACCAGAAGAAGTGAAACGCAGGACAATCCGAGATGCGACCACCGGGTGCCAAAACTCGACTGGCTGCTGGTTGCCTGTAGGTGAGACGTTTCCATAAAAGTACCGTTACTTTCTACCGGATACTGCAATCCGTGCGCGGCTGCCGCAGGTTCAGCTGTTGCCTCGTGCGTGCGTGCGTGCGCGCGCACCCCCACACACACACAGTCTCATAGAGATCCATTTGCAGTCGCAGCTGCATAAATACTGTTAATAATTGTCCTTAAAAAATCCCTGACAGTTTTGCACGGACAAGTAGGTATTAGTATTGTGGTTTTAATGGTTAACTTGGGGCAGGAGCCTACATTTTAGGCAGAATCAAGTGTCATTCAAATAGGCTATCCCATGCTTTTGTTGTTCATACCCTCACCTACCTGCCATGCTTTATCGTGCATTTGCCATTTCCTGTTTTTGTATTATTTAGTTCAGCTATAATTGTCTTGAATTGTGTGATACAACAGAAACTGGACACTCGGTCAAGTCTGTTTGGGATGACTACAATCCAGACAGACATTATCTGCTTATTGGCATGTTAGAGCCAAGATTCCTGACTTATCAGTTAAGAGGTTCACCAACTTGTCCTTTGTTTCTCCTGCCTAACATAGATGTTGCTGTCAATCTGCTATGCAATGGCGGTTGGAACTCATATCGTCATGCCAAGAACCTCCCAAAAACATTTTTTCAATATGGTCACGTCTAATCAGAGACCATACATTCCTATCACACGTTGTAGAAAACATACAGTATAAGCCTGCACCACACTGGTGAGTCTTCCTTAAGATGAGAAATTTCTCTCGTGGATGTAAATAGAAACTCTGCAGCAGACACATTTTGTCTACTCTAATGGCTCCATGCACAGCTGCTGACTCACTGACCAAACAGGCCGCAGGCAGAAAATCCACCAAGTAAAGTCCCTATTCAAGTATTCTAGGAATGTAATAGAGATTTTTGAAAGTTGGCACACCTTTTTATTGATCTTGATGCCTGATACTTTTCAGCGCTACCTAATAATCATTTTTAATACACTGAAAATCTAGTTTGGCACACTGTATTACATTGTTCTCTTGAAAAAGATAATGTGAAACCACTACTTTACAGTTTCAAGGTAAATTTCAGGACGAACAGCGAACGTTACATAATTTCAGCAACACTTAGTTTGTCCAGTTAGCGTGTTGAAGCTTTGGGAAACCCCCAACATGAGGGCCAAAGCTCCGGCTAATACTGTAGCCTACTTAGAAGTGAAATCTGAGAGCCAGAGCATCATTGAAAGAGAAAGAAATAGAAACATTGGGGATCCCTTTGATGAAAGAACAGAAAGATACTTAAAGGTAAGATAAAGAATGTGGACGAAATTAATACAAGACTGGTTGTAATATAATACAAAGACTGCCAGCTAATGTACTTTGAGCTCAGTGTATTTCCTGGAAGCTAGCGTAGAACTTCCACTTTATGTTGCTGTATTTGATGCGTTTTACACAAATCTGTTTTTTTATTTGGTGACTTTGTTAGTAAAAGGCTTTTTTAAAAGTTACATATGAGTGTTCCAAGAAATGATGTTGCATTAAATTGGTCAGCATATCTATGCCTTACTGACTTATTAGTGTTTTGGAGAAGCCTGAGTCTGTTCTGTGAACTCGAAGGGCTAAAGGGCTCCGTCCTCCTCTGTTCTGAGTCCTTCGTGGCATCAGGGACAACAAGGGGGTTGCTTTAAATAGCACCACAGTTGTGGCGACTTTTCAACACTGTAAGGACAGCTACCCTGAGTCACACTGGGTCTTTGCCTAGGGTGCTGCAGCTCAACCCTGACACCCCGATGAATATGTTTATGGTGGTACAGCCCACTCACCCCTGCTGAAGCCCCAGTATAGACTGGCTCAGCAGGCCAAAACTGAATCAGTGCTGCTGGATGGACTCACCGATGCCAGCTGTCCACATCTCTACTGAAACAGTCTCAGTCCTTCGGAAATATCAAACAAAAAAAGCTCAGCAAAGACTACTACATTTGTGGACAATAACTCTTTTTTTTGTACACTTTTCATACACACTGCACAAATTGTCAACACATTATCCATTGACATGTCTCCAAAACAATCAAAATATCAGAGGAAATATTCTTGGACAGTCTGCTCACTTTTATACAAAGCTGATCAGGTGCCCACTAAAACATCATAACGCCACTGCGATTAATACTCTTTATTAATGTCTAACATGCATTCCTCAGGGATAATCATCATGGCTTCACTGAGTCCACTTATTGTGAACTCTCTGTTGTGTTCATGCTGAGGGCTTGCATGTGCTAACCAGATATAGGCTGTTGATCAACTTGTAGCATCAACATGATATGTTCTCTTTTGCCCAGCAGCTGTCATAAAAAGTTAACTGAGGGTTAGTTATTGCTGTTGAAAAGACTGGCCAAGTCAATGTAAAAAACTGATACTTTGTGATGTTGGTTTCTTGAGGACATGCAAATGTAATATTTGTTTTAATGTATAACTTCTCTGTATCTCCTGCATCACAATATATTTTAGCTGTTTATCTCTTGAACTACACACGCAGTGGATACATCTCATAATTTCTCAGCTGTGACTGCTGACTAAGGAGAAAACACAATCCCATCGCAGAACAGGTGCCACCTGTAGACAGAGCACACCAGACTCCTACAAAACTGCTTTTAATAGGACACACAGAGAGCCTTTTTAAGTGAGGGGAAAATACCCTTTTTCCACCCAAAAAGGGTATTTTCAGAGTAATTTAGCAGAGGACAGTAAAAGTAATCCAAAGGTATGTGGTCTGAAATGGTCCAATGCCCTGCATGTGTCCTTCCACTGTGCACTATTCAAAAACTTAATGTCAGCCCTCTCAGCTAACAGGCATTGGCATAAGCAAGACTTAACTCTGCATTACTGGTTTGTTGACAACCCTAAACCACAGAGAGACAGTGGTGTTATTCATGACTGACCACAATCCCTTAACAACACCAACCACTGTATTGTGAAAGATACATATAATTGTGCACCACTCAACATTTGGTCACATGCTCTGGCCTCCAATATAGAAACGTGTTATATTTGTTACTGTTTTTGCCTTAATCTGGAGAAATCAGGAGAGAAGATGCTTGTGTTTTGCCTCCTCAAGTGTTAAACCAATTAAACCAAGATGTACAATTTGCATTAGAGAGGTTAGTTCCTTCCTATTATTGCTTGTGAAGAATTCATGGCTCTCTCACTGCCCCCTAGTGAAAACACAGACAAATGCATCTGACACAAATCCTGACTGCTGTTACAATATTTTGTTATGTCCAGTGGATCCCTTTGCCAACAACCAAAGTCTGTGTATCAAAAAACAAATCTCAATATTTCAATATTTTATGGCTTACCTCTGTATTGTTTCAATTAAAAAGCTGTCCATAGACCAAAGACTGAACAAGTGAAAAATTAACTTGAGAAGAAGATAAATATGTTAAGCATCATGCATCTTCTTCCATCTTACAAAGCCTGTTTTATCCTCTCTGTTCATTTTTACACATATTTACTGTGTGATTTGTAGATCATGTCGGCGTACCAGAACCAATTATCAAGTCATCCAAGATGAATTTAGATCAGGTCACTGATCTCTTCTCATGCAGAGTGTCGACTCACACAAGCATGTTGAATATGATATGTGATATTATTGGAGACACATACACAGCAAGATGGACCCTAAGGATGAAGAGCTCATCCTGGTGAAGAGCTCATCCTCCTCCATAACAACAATAGAGAGAAAAATAAGAAAATTCTATTCAGAGCTGATTATATTGTGTTTGCATCCTATGGATATACTTTTATAGCATGTGATAATTGCCTTCTAGCCTGTTTTTAAAGGGAAGTCGAAATGAATGAGTCATTTGTCTTATTTCAACTGAATAATGCTGTAGCCCCTTAGTTTCAATGTTTAATTTGACGTGAGCTGCAACAGAGCAATTGGTATTTAACAGGAGCTGCCTAATCTATTTTTCAAGGAAAAATGTCATAACTATTGAGAAAAACAGATTAAAAACTGAATTTAATTGATATTGTCTTCAAACACTGATCTTCGATTTGACTTCAGTTCTTTAATCTTACTTGAATTGTCTTTATCTTTATTTTTTAGAATGTATTTTATTATATTTTTGTTTCTATTCTCATAAATTATTGAATTAGTTTGTATCTGTTTTATCAAAATGTTACGATTTCATAATTTGTTGATTTTATTTTTAAAATGATCTGACTTTTGTGAGGCACTTTTAAAAGTGCTCTATAAATAACAAATATATTTATCATTTAAATGTTGAAAGTGTTGCATGTACAACCGTTTTTCATTCATGATGTTCCCGGACATTTTTGATGTCATAATTACAATATATGGTCAATTAGGCTCTATCATAATTAGAATATATCTCAATCATATTTATTGATAGGGAACTGCTGCATAGATTTAAGAGCTCCAGTTTTATGAATCACTCAATATTTATTAGGGACTAAGCAATTTTCTAGAAGACACTTGTTGCTTTTCAGTAGAATTGAGTGAAAACTGGTTGGAGTTCTGCCCTTAGACATAATATATCTATATATAGATATAGATAAGAAGGTCCTGCCACACGATCATCAGAAGGCCATGCGGACATGCGCACCATTGACACCGAGGATCCAGCCGATTTAAACAACTTCCTGGTCCGGGAAAATCTGACATTATCGCGACAGCCTGTTCGTATGCAGCTCGGCGACAGGGGCCTGGCGCTGGAATGCGAAACTATAACTTATTTAGTCAAAAACAAATCGTTGACAAACCTCAGCGTACCATTTCAGAAATATCACAGGCCTCCTTTGGACTCCGCTATCGTCCGAGACATGAGGGAGACTCTTAACATAGGGTGAGTTTTATGAAGCCATTAGTGGCTAACGCTCGCTAACTTTAGCATTGGCTAGCTAGCTAATCCATCAACACCCGGGCTTGTGACAGCTGACCAGCCAACAGGACCAAGCTAAGGCTAGCATTAGCAAAGTTAGCTGGCAGGCAGTTGACGAATAGAGTTAATCTCGTTTAAACAGGTGACTCGTTCAGGAGCATTGTGTTGCTGATTTAGTTACGGGTGACATCGACACATCTCACAGGAGTGGTAATGTTTCCTGTCGTAGCCACACAGCACTCCAGTGTGGATGTGTGTGAGTGATATTCGGAGGCTAACAGATTCTTATAGCTAGCCTGCTAGCTAGCAATGGTATGTCGTCGCTGCTTGGTGCAACATAACTGCTAAACAAACAACAACAGACTGACAGGCACCTTGCTAGCACTCATGTGCTAATGGGAATGCATGCCAGTAACGCTGGTGTGTTTTCTCTGTGTTCGTGTGTTATGTTTCGTCTGTTTCACCTCTCTTGGTGGATAAATGATGCTCTCTTTGAAAACTCAGGTTGACATGCCTCATATAGACTATTAAATGGATTATTTCCCCCCTGATGTAATCACTGCTGACACATTGGGTGTGCGACAGACAGTGCAAATAGGATTACTTCGAGCATTCCCCTAACACTTGAGATTTGACCTCAGTTTTGTCTGTCATCTTGCATCCTCAGGTTATGAGACGAGATCACTTATTTCAGCATTTGCAGCTTTGGGCTCGTTGACTCTCTGTGTTGGCTCAGGATGGCGCAGGGAGGCTCTCAGCTTGATTACCACATCCTGCAGGACCTCAAGCAGCGTTTCCCAGAGATCCCAGAGGGTGTAGTTTCCCAGTGCCTTCTGCAGGTATACACACACATGCAAAGTTCACTTTGTTAGAAGAAGGTTGTTGTTTTTTAGGATATCTTGCTATGTTTGCACTTCCTGATTGCCAACCTCTAGTATTATCCTATGATGCAACCTTATGATCCACCCTGCAAGACTGACAATGTTTCCTGTTGCTGTCACAGAACAACAATAACCTGGATCTTTGCTGTCACCTGCTGGCTCAGGAGAGTAACAGATACCTGTATGGAGAGTTTCATCACAGTCCAGAGGAGGGGCGACTTGGTCGAAACCACATGCTACACATCAGCCTGGGATACCCGGGTTCAGAGGCAAGCAAGGCAAATGGAGGTGCGGCAGGAGTAGGGCGCTCCCTTGTGCACAGCAACAGTGACACTCACATCGAACCCCAGCGGCCCAGCTACCCTGAGCCACTGTCAGCCCCGGCCACCATGGCCCCCTCCCCGGGTTACAATCCCTTCTTCGTGAACGATCAGAGCCGCTCAGCTAGCACGCCCACTCCTCCACCCACAATGCAGGGCATGTCTCCCACCTACTCCCCAGTCCCACGTTACAGTATGAACCCTTTAACAGTCACACTTTCGCAAAATAGTATTCCCAATGTCCCACAGGCTCTGCAGATACCCCCTGGGCACTACCCTAACAACACCAACGCCACCCTGTATATTCGACCCTCACCTTCCCAGAGCCCACAGCCAGCACCCTGGACCTCCTCAGGGGTGCCTGTATATCAGCATCAGCAGTCCCCCTACAATACTCCCACATACGGCTCCCCTTACAGCTCCCCGCAGCATCAGGTCCAGCCGCAACCACAGCCCCAGCCGCAACCCCAGCACCAGCAATACGTCTTCCTCCCTATTAGCTCCCCAACCCTTCCCATCATGCCCTACCATCACCAGCAACAACAGCCAGCTGTTTATAGGCCCTACCACACAAAGAACCAGATAGAGATTACCCTGGAGGGTCCACGACCTCGCAGCAACTCGCCTGTGCACACACCCCACCCGCAGGGAGCGCTTTACATGGCCACCAGCCCTTCGCCCAGCTCCCCTTCGAGGGGCATCACTATGAGTGGACCTTCAGGGCCGGCATCCTTCCACCCTGGGATGTACCTGCAGCATCAGGGCCCTACAAGGCCTCGGCCTGCCTCCTCTCCTCAACCGGGCCAGTCAGCGTACACCTTAAAAATCAAAGTGTCCCCAGGTGGCCAGGCCCAGAGGCCACTCAGCTCACCTCCTGTGGCCGAAGCCGAGTCTCTTCTCAACATAGTAGACCAAGGGGAACACAACGCTGCGCCTGCACCCATCCTGCCCATCTCCGCTCTGCCAGGGAACATTGTCAGTCAGTTTCAGCACCTGCCCCGACGTTCAAGCTCAGGCTCTGATGATTATGCCTACACGCAAGGTAGGATAATCTTGTTTTTTCCGTCTATTTCTGTCACTGATGTTTTACAGTTGGAGTTGATGTGGATGTTTGGGGCTGTGTTGTCTAGAATCAATGAATACTAGTCCAAAGCCTGTCGCCTGAGAGTAGCTGACTTAATCTTCAAAGACTTTTTTTTTTTTTGTTGCTTGTCATACTCCATAATCTCTGTCTCAGCATGTACGGTCACTAATATGATACCAAAGCAGCATATTCAAATGTTCATGTTCACCTCACTGATTTCACTAAAGTCACACATTTTCATATTTGTATATATGCAGACATATATTTGCAAATATTCACGATGTTACGCATTTCATATTTTGAACTTTATGAGAGTTGAGTTGAAGGGTCGGAGAATTTCCAAGTAGTGTTGAGCACAATTGAAATGTATAATGAAACCTTTTTAATATGGAGCTTGTTTGCAGGGAAATAAACATAAAAAAGCAATAATAGGTCTTATTACATGTTTTGGTTTAAGTATGCCCATTGCATTGAAATGTAACCATGCAATTCATTCATCTATATATAGATAGTGCGTAATGATTATGCAAAGAAGTATGAAACCTGTGCAGCAGTGCAAGTATCAGCAAAAAATGAAAGAACACTTCAATCCCCTAACTTGCATTCAACCCACATTGTTAGCTCTAATTTTGAGCCAACAAATCTTGGAAGGTACCTTTCCTTAGTTAACTTGGTAGCTAGCTTACTCACCGACTAGCACAATTCATATTGTATGTATTTGACAAATCAACGGAATTATTTTGGAAAACAATGGATTATGTCTGTTTATGATGGGGTGAAAGGCCTGTTTCTATTTGCATATCATACGGTAAAAACAACCCCTATAATTCCATTTTATTCCTGTTCATTCACATGTAAAGTTTTCACTTTTAATATTCACAGATTTTTGCCAGCCTATTATTAAACACACAAAATGAGTTTGTTCAGCCTTGATGTCGATGTTGCGCTTGTGTATTGTAATGGAATAGAAACAGAACTAAAGTGAGAGGTTTCATATACCATTTTATATTCTTGAATTTCAAGCGTTTTGTGTGTTTCCCTCCAGCTCTGCTGCTCCACCAGCGGGCCAGGATGGAGCGACTAATGAAGGAGCTGCTGATGGAGAGGCAGAAACTAGAGCACCTGAAGGCCGACGTCAACAACATGGAATATGACGCCCTTCAAAGACGCTTTCGAAGAGTCAACTCCACCAGTCTTATACCCAGAGTAAGGACTGAACATGATTACTGTCTCCTCTTAACAAGTTTATGCCACCACAACTCTTCTACTTTTTCACATGCACACACAAAGGTGACCTACAACAATAGCCTGTGAAATGATTATTCTTTTGCAAGTTCAGTAGGCTGTAGCAGCTACATTGCTATTTGCTACTCACTGACTGTGCTGTTCAAAAAGAGAACAGTCAAGCTTGGCTTAAATTAGTATTCCAGGTAGAGCTCAAATAAAACGAGTTGCTGTATTATATCATACAAAGTGATGTTTACAACAATTTCTTACCTGTAAGAAGAAGATTGAAAGCAGGGATGGGGGAATATTTGGGTGTTTTTTGTCTAATCTAACTGGGTTGCGTGTTTGCACCGTCTGCAGCCTGAAGAGATGACCCGATTGCGGAGTCTGAACAGACAACTTCAGATTGATATCGACTGTACCCTGAAGGAGACGGATCTACTGCAGTCTAGAGGTATACATACACACACACACGCCAACACACACGCACAAATGCACATTACTACACATAAACTCTTTTGAAGTGTTTCTCTGATTTATCTGAAAGCATTGATCTTGAAAGAGCCAAGCCCAGAAGCAGACAGAGTTGGGTCCAAAGTGATGGACGTGGCTCCATCACACTGCATACAGATGCAGCGCTCTAAAATGACCTGCTGGTCCGTGACAGGACCCAGGCCCATCCAAGGTTGACCCTCATTGGGCCCCATGCACAGTGTTTGGCTGGTACGTGATCCTTGTTGATTACGTGATTGATAACAGCATTGCCTCAATATGCCCCTAATCACAGTGTGTGGAAATGAGTTTCAGTGCTTTTATATATTTACCAGGAGTGGTGTTTTTGGAAGCTGAAACAGTCTTCACTGGCAGCGGGCTCCAGAATGGGACCAGTTTGCTTGAAATCGGCTCAGTGTCACTGAACATTTGTGTCGTGGTCCTCCTGGATAATTCGCGGAGCATCCTTCAACTTTGTTTCAGACTTCCAAATGCCTTCTGGCAAACACTGGCCCGAGATGTCATGCATGCAAGTTGTTTTTAACCACTTTCTCTCACTCTTCCTTAAAGCGGAGAATAGTGAAGCACCCGGGCGGAAGTTTTTATGTAAACAATGTCTCTCCTCAGAGCTTTTAAACGCTGACTTCCCTCACCAGTGCCCCTCTCACACACTTGTTTTTTGAGGATGGCCTGATCCTTAGATGAAGATGTTGGAACTTGCAGCAAAAAAAAACGCAGCTGCAAAATAATTGGATGTGCTGGTCAGCCCCCGAGTTTAAACGTATGCTTCATGGTTGCATTGTTTCTAATTCCAGAGCAAGGAATCTCTGTCTGTGTGTTCTTCGCATCTCTCGAGAACCGTTCATCCGGTCTACTTCAAACTTCGCGGGTGTCTTGCTGGGGACCCAAAGGACTTTCAGTGTTGAAGTTGGTGCAATTAGGACAAGCAAGGTTCAATATTTATAAACTTTGAATAAACAAGCGATGGCGCTCTGTGCGGCACGCTGTCAGCAGCTGCCCTTTAGGAGCTGCAGCTCATAGGCTGCAGTCCACTTAGCTGCTGGATGCTGGATGTACCAACGTTACAACCAAACTCCTCTTCACCAAGCAATCTACTAGTTTCTTCAAATGTTGAGCCATGCATGTTCATGTCTTTGATGGCAGAAAATAAAATGCATGTTCAGAATGAAGGTATCATGCTCGTTACAAAGGGGGACACAACCATTTATTGCTGTTCCTGTATTACTTTTCCTGTTGTACAGAAATATTTATTTAACTTAGTTTTTGGTGACTACCGGTGTTTTAATATTTTGGGACTGTGACCAGTTTTTTGAATGGAAAAGAAGATCTCAGTTGTTGTAGAGTTGAATGGAAGGATGTTGTTTTAGGCTTTAGAGAAACGGTCCTAATTGCGGTCTTTGTTGGGACAAACAGCCGATGTAAAACGTTGCCTTCATCGCGCACAAAGCTCTTTGAGCCAGAGAACTCTGCGTGCAGGAAGTTAATAAAATATATTTCAAAAATAAATCATAAAATCAACATCTGACTGCACGCCTGGAGCTGCTAGGCCCATTATTCTTTTATTTATTTTTATGCCGATAAAATTATGCAACTCAGCGGACAATGACATCCCATGTTCATAATTGTGGTCATAAATCTATTTAGAACTATATAAACTCCCAAGTTGAAGCTTCCTTATTTGATGTTGCGGTTAATTTAAAATAGATCTCTTGTGGCCAAGTGAAGACATGCCAGAAACAAAAGCTCGGCTTCATCTCCTGGCGAAATCCTGAACCTGTGTGAATACTGCTTGACTTGGCTTATTTATTGTAGCATTGCCCTAGCAACCAACTGAAGCGCTGCGATAACAAAACAAGGCGCGTTGCTTCATGTGCCAGTGAGATGCTTAAATACAACCCAGGATGGTGAGCGTTAGAGATCCATGAATCTTAAGACTTTTTGGATGTCAAAACACTGCACAGCAGTTTATAATACTATGAGACAGGATCAGCATCAGCCATTTTACTAAACATGTTACAAACTAGTCTAACAGGAATGTGCATGCACTTGCATGTATTTGATTGGCCAACATAGTACGTAGTCAAATGATATTTCATTACTTTGCTGCAAAAATGGAGCCAGATTTAACTTTTTTTACCTGCTGACCCCGCACGGGTCGGAGCACAGCTGTCTGTCAGGAGGTTCAAAGAGAACAGCTGGAAGCTGGTCGGACTGATTGGTTGGGATGGACACTTTCTAAACAAACGTGTGGTTTCTGCTTTCCTCCGCAGGGAAGTTTGATCCAAAAGCAATGAACAACTTTTATGACAACATCCAGCCGGGTCCGGTTGTGCCGCCCAAGCCTGGGAAGAAAGGTGAGAATTTTCCAGCACCACTTTAAAACCAGAACATTGAAGTTATGTTGAGACATTTTCATAAGCATGTGTAAAGAAAATAAGAAAAATGAATGTTCTACAAGTAATAATCATACGTTAATACGGTTGCCAAGGTGCAGATTTACGTTTCAGTGCAAGAACGTTCAGATTCTTTGGCTTCTAGTAAATTGAAGATTTGTACCATTTTTATTTAAAAGCTGAAGTGAATTGGGTCAGTGTTGGTCAACGTGGTCTCCACAAATGGCCTGGGTTGGCCTGTACTGAATGTTTAATGCTTAAATTGAGTGACATCCATGGTTAATTTTAGCCCCGAGTTGATGACTCTTTTTCATGTACTGCTTCGCTCTGTTTTTTGTGAAAAGGGGATAAGGGCCCCAAGCCAGTCCCGGAGCCCCAGAGGGATGAGGACTTCGAAGGCGCCCAGTGGAACTGTGAAAGCTGCACCTTCCTCAACCACCCTGCCCTCAACCGCTGTGAACAGTGCGAGATGCCGCGTTACACCTGAGCTTAGCACCGCGCTGTGTTGCCCACCCCTGCCCTATCCCCGGCCAATCCTTGGATAGTATGAGCCCCAACCCTTCCAAAATCTGCAGAATCTGTCTCGAGGTCTGTCAATCAATATGTAAGCCCCTCTTACCTGCTGAGGAAGAGCCACTATCCCCCTCTGCCCACTTGTCCTGCTCCTATCTACTACTCCTGTGCACTTTGAAACCTTTTTTTCCATTGGAGGATGATGATTCTTATTCAGGACAGTTGGAGCCTCTTCTCGTGGCAAGTGTATAAAAGAGGGAGTGACGCGCTGCGACTCTGGCAGTCGGTGGTTCGGGGCTTCAGAGCGGTTAAAGCGATTAAGGATTGAGGAGGAGGAGGAGCTACGGTTTACCTAGAGAACATTCCACGCAGAAAGAGTGACTGCCCTGTTTACACTGCGCCCATTCCTGAACTCGACATGGAGGCACTTCCACTTTAATCTAGGACCTGTAACTCCCACTCTGACAGTGGAACAATGAAAGCAATGGTATATACATTCTGACTAATGCGAAATGTAGACTGTACACTGTATCTGGCTCTGTATTAGAGCTCATGTCACTGAAAGAAGAACACTAAAGACATTTGCATATGAGTATATTCCTGGTACTTTTATGCATATTGTGCCACCCTGTATTATGTGTTCAGAAGGTGTTTGATTTCCTGTGCAAATGCCTCAACTTGCTGTACTTAATAAAGGAGCTGATTCTATGTGACTTGACCACGCACAGCTGGCATGTCTGCATAGGTTTTTTTTAAATAATTCACAGACGCTCCTTTTTCCCCCCACACACAAACCAAAGACACTTTTTTTTCCAGTACATGTTTATTATGCAAGTAATCAAACCAGTGGGAATCAGAAACACAGCAACAAATGGTAGTAACATGCGCAGACACACACACACACACACACACACACACACACTCACTAATGTTGCAAGAAGTTGGAGACGTTTCTAACCACGTTCGAATGGGGTTTGAGTAGTGCCGGTGCAGCTCTGATCCCACTGTCCTTCAGGTTTGAAACTCTCCATTTTCTGCGTGATTGATCCCATAGTCGTAACACTGATCATGCACAGCATATTTCACTCTAGCATCGTCTAAAGTACCCCATCAAGGACCTTAACTTGGATGCAAAAGCTAAGTATACTGACTTTTCCAATAACTACAATAATTTGATGCTCCAGTCTCTCCTGTGTTGTATTCCTGCGGAAGCTTACCCTGCTGTGCGCGCTCCCATTCCTTTACAGGGGGAGAAGATAAGGAGGCATCACATGAGGGAGGCATGTGAGCACATGCTGGGTGGTATGATCATGCAGACATGACACGCTCAGCAAACATGGTCATTTGCCATCTTCCTTCCCACTGGTGGTCTTGTAGTGAATATTACTTTATTATGCTTATTGCGTATACTTGCGTATAACGCAACCATTTTCTGAAAAAGCCGGTATAACTTGGGTTACGTTGTGCGTTTACATTAGCAGCCAAAGGCTTTACCGCTGTTTACATATGAAAGACTGCTATTCATTAACCAGTAAATGTTTCTCTCACCAGTATGTTATCATTTGGAGGCGGCTGTGGAATGGTTTCACTGTCTTAGGTAGCTTCTGTTTATATACAGTATCTCTGACGCTTTTAATACAAGGAAGGAGAAGAAGAAAAAAAGCCACCTATTTGGAGCTTTATGACATGTTTTCACCATCCTATTACACTCTACTGGAGGAAGAAGGCTCTGCCAAGTTCCAGTTGTCGTGTAACTCTGGGGAAATGTAGCATTTCCTGAGGTGTGCCCTGTCTTCCTCACTTTGTCATCCTCGTGATTTCACTTCAATAGGCTTCCTTGGGTCCGTCACTTCCCTGATTGGCCCGAGTTTACATTGCTCTGATTGGTTAATTATACCATCAATTCGTCCTGGTGTGCGTTGAGTTAATCCATCTGTTCCCTCTAGATTTTCTTTGCCCAAATCTAAGACCTAGTGGAGGTTCCACTTAAAAGGGACACAAGAGTTATCGGAGTACTCAAATTCTCTCCCAAATTAAACTGGCTGGGTTTGCTGCCAAACCTCCTGAGAGAGCACGGGGCTTCAGTCCAATGAGTGAGGATAGTCTCTGAGACGGTAAGTTCACAGTATCAAATGAAAGAGCTCATTTCCAGTCCTGAAGCTAACTATAAGTGTTTGTATTTCCTGTTTTTCTAGTCTGTGGTTGTGCACTGTGTAACGGAACAGAAAGTTCCTATTACTGAGAGGACACCGGGTGAAACGGAGTCTCAATTTCTCCTCTTGTCTCACACATTTTAGTAGTAGTCTTCATAGTTCTTGGGGTTGAGGCAATAGAGGATGGCGCCACCAAAAGAGAAGATGGTGGATCCCCAGGCCAGACCGTAGCCCCAGTTAAACTCGTGGTACACCCGCAGACTGACCGTCTCTATGAACTTGATGGGGAAGAGGACCAAGCTGCACACCTGGAGCACCACTGCAGAGGAAAACAGGAAAGAGAGAAGGTACTCATGTCAAGATAGTTATGGTAGATACATAAATATTAAAAACAGTGACTGACCAGCTTACAAAAACGGTAAGGTGTATACAGGGCACTCCGATGGCTGCCAAAAAAAAAAAAGTTATTCAAATAATGAAAGGTTTTAGTGCCTTGCCCTTGGATCTTTCCCCTGATGGCTATAATGGATGTAGATTGTTTTGGAAGCTGGACAGTCATTGTTTTGTATATTTGGACTGTCCTTCAGCTCTTCCTTCTTTTTTCTACAGAATCACTTTACGTACCTGCAGAGAACAGCATGACGGCCACTGGCTTGTAGCAGCGACTCCTGGAGCCAGAGCACAGGGAGATTAGCGCCACGAGGAAAGAGAACAGGGTGAGGGCCGCCCCCCCCAACAGCAAGGCCAGCGTGGCGATCTGCCAGTCTGAGACAAACACACAGGGACAGAGGGGAAGGGAGGAAAGGCATGAAATCACACTGAGACGGAGAGTGACACAGGTAGCTAAAAGGAGGCTACTCCGGAGAGCCGTGTCTGCGCTGCTGACAGGAGGGTGGAGTGTGGATAGATGAGGAGAGCTAGAAGAACAGAGTGGGTCACAGGCTGTGTCGGTGAGCTACAGTTGCACTGCCATGCTCAATCTTACACAAGAGAAAAAAAGATTCCACCCACTAACATTTTGTGGTGATTTACCACAGTGTAAACAGTGGTTTCGGAGGTTGAGGCAACTCCTCGTGCGTATTCTGAGAAGCTGCCGATGGCTCATCGTGTTTATATGTGAGCCACTGGGGATCCATAGCCTGTGATAGAAGAAGAAGAAGAATGTGAACCATGCAGCGAATAACCCCTCGAACCGAGCACAGCAGTTTCTGGCTGACAAGAAACAAACAAACGCACACATGCTTCGCTACGCACGGATATCAGCGGGGTCAGTAATGGAACCCGATGCAGCAGAAAGGCTTCTGTGAGGTGACTCGGATAATGAGTATCCGTCCCTCCTGGCTGATGCCAGCTCAGCAGCATTCTCAGCATTTCATTCAGATTTACTCCAAAAACACTGAAGTGGAAATAACTGCAATTTCCCTTTCCTTTCCTTTCCTTAGAATGCCAAAGCAGAGACAAAGAAAGTAAACCAAATGTAAAAAGTGTTTGTCAAAATACAAACCATACAGTATAGATTTTAGTTTGCTTTGTGCAACAAACAAATCACTTCAGGAGAAGAGAGTGTTGGGAGAACTTTTTTTAGAGACTTAATTAGCTATGGGACTTTACTTTAACTGAGGATTGTTGAGAGACAAACTTTGTATTATTATTTACAGATAAGGGTCTCTTTTGTAGTTTTACTGTGTACTTGTGGAAACAGGAGGTCCATTTGTAAACAGGCAGAGGATATTGTGATCAGGCATTTGATTACACAGGAGGAAATCATTTATAGTACAGTGGGTGGGGAAAAAATAACACGAAAGCATAACGAGGATTGAGCCCCGCAATAAGTGCTTCAATATTACAATAAGTGTACAAATTAAAATTGAAAGATTGTAGTTTAGAGTATGTTTTGCCTCTTTTTAGGAAAGTAAACATTGTATTGTCTACTATGGAGCCCAGGAAGTACAAATGATTTAGCGTTGCCAAGAATATTTCCTCTCTGTTGAGGCAGAAAATCATTAAAACATTCAACAGCGGAGAGAAAGTGACGGGACATAAGCTGCTTAAAATACAGTTCCCACTCTTGTTGGAGGGAAACTTAATTCCAGGGGCCAAGAAGCTCAAATATAAACAAACATCAACCACCTCTGACCAAATATGGTTCAGGATTTAGAGTTTTAAAAAAAATGGGCCCTGTCACCACAGGATGTTGGAAAAAGCCCACAAAAAGCAGAGCACCCGCTCCCTCCAGCCTTCAGCTTGCACAACACGAGGCCCCCTTGAAGACCGACCCCTTGACTTTCCCTGACACTGCCTCGCTGGTTTCCTCTCGGGCAAAAGGGCCACAGTGACTTGACCTGTAGTTGTCGAAGCCTATCATTGGCGGGATATCTTCTCACTGTCAGTTTGGTGCCTTCAGCCCAGCCAGCCTTATCAGTGCGCTCATGAAAACAGCAGGATGCAGAAAGTCATCTCATCTCAGATTTGGAACAGACACCGCACTCTGTGCAAGAAACACCGCCAGAGTCGGAGTGCTTAAAGGCTTTTGACGAGCAGGAAGCGCCAAACTATTAATCTGAGCCCCGCGTGATGACAGATGGAGAAAGAGATACAGTACATGAGATCCAATCAGAGCATTAATTATGGTCACTGCTTTAGTTTTAATCGAAAGAATCCTTCAGGGCCCAAAGTCTGTTTCTTTGTCTGAGACAGTGGTGGAAGATCTGTGTCACAATAGAGCCTCGAGTGTCTCTTGCTGTCACACACACTCAGTCTCACTCTCAAGGCAGCCGGATGGAGAAATTAAGGAGCAGGAAAATCTTCAAACCCCAGTGTCCGTGAGCAAGAGGCTGACTCTTTACAAGCTATACAAGCTCTCTGAATCCAACATTTTGCTGTGACCTCCCTCAAAGACAACACAGCCACCCAAATACTGGCTCGATAAGGTATTACATTATTAATATGCTTTGGCATCACTGCGTCTGACTGAGCAGGGCTCGCTAACACACTGGCTCCACATTTGTCTCTTCATCTCGCACCGACCTGGCATCCACACACACTGTGCTCTTGCACGACCGTTCCACATTCCTAGCCCTGTAAAGTCAGTATCTTTTATACTTGACCTCTGACCCTCTGTCTAAGTGTGTATGTGTTAGAAAAAGTAACTGAAAGAGAGGAGGAGTTTTTAGTTGTTTCTGTATAGTTTAAACACTTCATGAGCGTGTAAGAAGGCAATATCTCATGTCTGCTTTTGTAATTCACGCTGCATATTGTTTTATCAGACACACACTATGCAAGCCTCGCAGAAAAAGGCTCAAAACATCTGAGCGGCCAGCTGGTGTTTCGAACTAACAGGATTTATTTAATGCCCAGAGCATGACACTGAGGAAATATTGGGGGGCTGGTAAAGGGGGGTAGGAACTGATTACTGGGATTCAAATCAATAAGCCTAGCCAAGCACGGGCCTGAGGAAATGGGCAGTTCGCTGTGTGCATTTACTGTGGTATGCTGCTGCTGAGAGCTGAGAGCTGACACGGAGACTGCATGTCTTTATATGGCACCAAAGTGCACTTTGTCTGCGCTGACAGAGGAGAATCGGGGCCAACGTGACCCACAGTTACTCATCTCTTAGGCAGAAAGAAAACATTTTGTCAGACTAACAAAAACACTATTCACCACTCAGCACACAGGAGGGGGGGTCAGACGCAGCAATAAGTTACATTTATATATAGGGGCACACCGAGACATAATGAAGGCAGCTGTAGTCAGGAGTGTAGTGGGAAATAAATCGACAATTCGAATTTTAAGAATAACATTTAGACAATGTTTGTGGTCATAAAAACCCCTTATGAGATAAATAAAACAATATGCAAATCAGATTATAGTTAAGTTACAGTGCGGTCACAAGAGAACACCTACAAAAAACAATACAACTCTATGAAAATCCCTACAGTAAATACTAGTAGTAGTGTTTGTACTGGACTGAATCGTACTGTAAAGTGTTTCTGTTATATTATCCACTTTACAATTCAGTTTAACCTACTGTATTACAAACTGTGAATCATCCTCGATAAAAAAAAAATTAACATTACAAATTGCAGGGTTGCTGTAGTGGATCACATTAGATTTTAGTTGTCAGAACAAAGCATAAAGACATGTTTTCCTAAAAATCCTGATTGATTTTTGTTAATGCTGTTCATATAGTGACTTATTCTCAACCACCTTTTTATCCCTGAATGACCGGCTGTGATGGAAATATGAAATGCTTCCAGAAAACAACATTCATGGGGACTGCTTAAAGAAGTTTCCTTAATAGAGGAAAATCAGCATTACTGGACTGCTTCTCTAGTTTCCCTGGTTACTAATCTCCAGGCATCTGGATCTCTAGGGAGTTCTCTGCTCCGAGTTGCCCTCACTCCTTGGCCGGTGAAGAAACCCACACAAAGGCTCATTTTGTGAGCAACAAAAGGCCAAATGAAACCCCAGCTGGTCTGCTCCTGGCGAGGCAAAATTCCCACATCATTCAGTAGCGCACTAGGCAAATGCTTTAGAAGAAAAGTTAACTAACCATCATAGAAAAAAACCCAAATATGTCTCATTCATTAGACTTTTGACACTCAAGGATAAACTTTTTTTCAACACTTTTTCTTTTTTAATTTCCCACTTGGAAGGCAGCAATGTGCCACATTGTTCACGATCGTATAGAATGTAGAAAAGTTCTGCAGTTTTAAATTAACCAGGCAATAGCTAATTATAAAGTAATTAACATTTAGCCCTCTCTTGGGTGATGTTTTATAATTCTCACCCACAGAACAGATTGGTTCAGCGGTGCACTGTCTGCGGGGACCCTTTGTTATCCCTGCGCGCTGTGCGTCTGACTGTCATTTGAATATATGAACATGGGGGTCTATCTGCTTTTTAAAGGGTAAAACCTTCCTAGAACCACAACAGGCACAGGTTTGAAACTTCAAAAACAACATGGTGGTGCATCACTCCATCAGCTACAATAAGTTCAGCGTGTAGGCGCATGAGCGTCTGTCTCACCGGTGGCCAGCGTGCTGTTGCAGGACCACTCCGCGGAGCTGACGGGCTTCCAGCAGGACATCCACATGGACAGGTAGTACTGGTCATCCGCCGTGACCCACGCCGGGCTCAACACGGCCCCGGCATCCAGGCACAGGGCGAGAAAGACGCACACCAGTCCCACCAACTTCAGGGGCGTCAACGCAGACACCCGGACCTCCTCTGTGCCGCTCACGGATGAAGCCATATCTAAAGTTACTTACTCATTAAAAAAAGAAGAAGAAGAAGTGTGTTTGGGGGGTGTCTGTGTTGTTCCTCACATCCCCAAAATGAGTCAAGTTGAAGTTGTGGTTGTCCCCGTGCTCGTGCCCGTGTTTTGGGTAGCAGGATGGGGAGCTGCCGCTCACTCCGCGTCCCGAGTCCAGAGGACGCTGCTGCTGCTGCTGTAGAGCCACCGCTCTGATGACGGGACTCGGCTGCACACTTGTGAAATAACACAGTGCTGCACCTGCTGGGTCCTAGTGCCTAGTCCCTCTCTCTCTCTCTCTCTCTCTCTCGCTCTCTCTCGCTCGCTCGCTCTGTTAGTCCCTGTTAGTGCTCATATGCACTGATGTAAGAGTAAAAAAACAATGCACATTGAAAACAGAAGTTCGTTAGTTATGTGGCTTCCATTGTATTTTAATTATGCCACTTGACAACCGTGATGAGAGTGAGTAGCTATACAGAAATGCTTTATAGTCAACTTCTTTGTTAGTGTCGATTGCACAACTTTCAAGAGACTAGAATGGAATGTTTATTGAATCCTCTTTTTTTCTCCCAGCAGAATTTTAGCTTGAACTCATAGCAACATATACAACGTTCAAAACAGCAACATACAGGTTTTTCCTATCCTGTGTTAATGAAGTGTAGTATACAGAGCTTGATGGAAACGGGGCACTAGCCTAATAGGTAAAACTTCATACTGACCACAAACTGACTCGCATGTATCAAAGGATGCGTTTTTCTTTTAAATAGTCTCAAGTTTAGTTTCAAGACATGTAATTTCAGTTTTTTCCTCATTTAATTTTACGTCCAATATGGGTAAACTTTTGTTTCCGTGGATTCACCTTTTAACTACGTCTCTGCTTTTCTCTTGCAACATGCTTGACCCTACTTCTCCCTCTCTCCTCAATCTCTTCAGGTTACACTTTGTAATTTCTTTCTATCACATTCACACACACACACACATACACACACACACATCCTGTGCTGAGGGAAGCTTACACAGCTCATTTTTTCTCCCTAATTGAACTTAGCTAATCCTTTGGCCTTAGGGAAGAATCTTGGAGTTAATTCATATTGATTAACTTACACACTTGCAGGGATATGTGTATATACTGTGTATATATATATACATACACACACACAAGTTTTTTTCAAGCAAATTTACTTCATAGTTAAATTTAAACAGAAATGCAACAGCAACATCTGTTAGACTCCTTGTTATTACTGTAACTGTAAGTTGAAGTAAAAGGTTACCTGTTTGAAGGTTTTAGGGAACTAATGAGTTCAATTTGAGGAGCCAAATAGACTTGGATTACTTTTTTATACGGTTTACATTATGACGAAAATATCCTCTTCTCACTCTTTCACAGCAGTTTTGATGTTTTTGTGTGTCTTTGAGTTACAGGAGTGTAGGTCAACTGTTACTGGCGGCGAAGTCTTTCAACATCATTACTGATGATTACAGATTGTAATCAGTAGAGTCGGTGAGTAAAAACAGGAACACATCCACACACAGTCCTCTCATCAGCGTTAATATAACAGTATGCTGTGGATGCACAGTTTATATATTTGATCACAATGCGTGACGTACAAAATGTCACATTGAAAATCTTAAATCCACTAACATCACACTGCATAGAAAGAAATTGGCAATTGTTGTCTCTCCCTCTTCCATCAATAATGGCCGGCAGTGCACTACAGCGGATTACTTGATGTGGGAAAACTGAAAAATGTGAGACTAACAATCAGTTTACTCATAGGGTACAATTCATTAGATAGGTTTTTTTTTTCTTAATCTTCAAGGCCATGAAAATGTAAATTGTTTTTAATAAATTGTTTATTTAAAGTTCATGAGACATGTGGATTTGTCTAGCAACTGATATTGCATTCACAGTTTAAATGAATAGCTGACAGTAAAGAGTAACTTCTGAGGTTTTAAAGGATGAACTCTTCCCATTTCATTTAAATTGTTCAACTTTCAATTTGAAGCAATGTTGGATTGAATTATTTGCGTTAATTAATATGCAGTCTATGATTATCACCTTATGTTGAGGCACTAAAATGACTACACTACTAGGATAGTTTGGATCCCGTTAAGCTAGCATATTATTTATTAAGTTATTTGAAGTTGTAATTTGAGTAATTATTATGGTCAGTTTAGTTGATCTCTGTCCCTTTAACTCAGGAGGAAGGGGCTGCTGGAGGCAAACAGAGCTGTGCGCATGCGCAACGTGCTTAGCAACATTCTGGGGCAGCAGAGGTATAACGAGGGATCGTTTATGCGCATTTCTGGGACGAAAAGAGGTGAGCTGAATTTATAAAGTTAATTTACACACCAACAGACGGCTTCGACATGAAGTAAAAACCCGTTGTATTTATCGGAGGCCCTTCTTTCGACCACTGTGTCTGATATCCCGGCAGTTTGAATCATGTGTCGCTCGTTAACGTTAAATCGCATCCGACGCTGGAGACGCACTAGTCCTACAAATCAGCCCCGCTTGTCAGTACACGGGGCGCTAACCAGCGCCACGCGAGGCTAACAGCGCTGCTTATACGCTCGAGAATAGACCGTTAGCATCCGCAATTAAGCTTAGCTGACATTGTTCTAGCTTCCAGTGGTTGTCCCGCTGTCTCTCTTGTGATTCGTGTAACGGGGCGGAGGTGCTTTGTGTGTGTGTGTGTGTGTCCGCCGCTGGTGATCTATTTCGGGTAGCTTATGAGCAGGATTCCCGTAACAGTAACAACTGGCCAGCAGCCGCCATTGGTTAGTGTCACTTTGGTCAAGGGTGTATCATACTCACAACACGCCATTTAACGCTTAGCTGTTATGTTCTTACGCTTTAATTCTGTCATCATTGTGTCTTAATCATCCCAAAGAATGTAGGTGTTTTCACCGCGCGCTGCTACTGTTATGTCCTGGTGTCCTTACCAAATCAACTTTTTATTAAAGGAATGTGAGCAATGTTATGAGTGATCAGGCAAAAAGAGATGTTCTCCCCTGTACTTGCATGAGAGGGAGTCTTGGTTAATTATTGTCTGACTTGTATCAGCAGGTTCAGAGCTGCACATCGCTTCACCCCAAACAGACTCGCAGGAATCATGGGGAGTGGTAAGTTTATTGACACTACACTTGTGATTTTACCCCACAGGCAGAGAAGTTCACATGACCTATTACTTTCCTCCTCCAATTTCTTGTTTTATTCTGTCCTATTGTGTCATTGGAATGTGACTATTACGTTTTTTTCTATTGTCTTTCGTACACAATTCCCATTCTTTCCTAAGGGAATTTCCTGTTTTCCGCCTTTTTGTCCATTATTTCTTCCTGCTTCTCAAGTTGTGTGCTGCTCACATCCCTGAACTTTAAACTGAATTGCTTAATTCGTTAATGAGTTAGTTAATTAATTCGGTAGCACATCAGAGATTCCCATCTTGTGCACAATTCTTTTGCGAGAGTTTATGTTCTTGTCCTGGATGTGTGAAACAGAGGGACACTCTGTCTCTCAGTTCATTCCTCTAGTTTGTTTTATGTAGCCCAGGGATGGATGCCTTCATCAAAGGAGCTTTTGTTTTTATGCAGAAATGTGGGCACTGGGCAGCGCTCGGATCTGCTCCACTGCCTTTGTTTCAGTCGCCACCTCTCTCTCTCTCTCTCATCCCTTTTTTGAGTTTTTTGGCATCTCCGTCCTTTTTTCTTACTTGTGCGTCTCTCCTCTCTCTTTCAACACACTCTCTCTTTTTGCTGAAATTGTCCCCCCCCCTTCCCGTCCTCCCCCTGTTCTGCTTACTGACTCATCCCTACTTTCCTCTTTTTGTCTTTTTTATTTTCTTGTCTCTGCTTGTGATTTTGTTTTCTCACACATCTTTAAATCTTACATCCTCTCTGCCCTCGTCTTTGTCTCCCCTCCTCTCCTCTCCTCTCCTCTCCTATCGCTCGCCTCTCAGTGTTCCTGCCGGCGGACGCGGCCCACTCAGTGCTGCGCCGGCTGCGCAGGGCCAACTTCTTGCTGGAGGAGATGAAGCAGGGTAACATTCAGAGGGAGTGCCGCGAGGAGATCTGCACCTATGAGGAGGCCCGCGAGGCTTTCGAGAACGATGAGAAGACGGTGAGGGATCAGACCTACAATCCCTGTGATAAATACACGCAGGAACAGAAAAATAGAACACACAGTGTCTATGGCTAGATGTGGACGCACACATAAACCACATAAAGGGATAGTTCAGAAGTAGGTCATTTGAATTACTCACCAGTTGTAATGTCTATACAGGGATATTAGCTCCAGTGGGCATTCATGTGTTCAGAGATTTCCCAGAAGCCAGTGACTGGTCAGACAAAAATGTACCACACCTCATGGGGTCATTAAACAAAAATAAGCAGCGACAACACCATACGCAAACACACACAATTGGTAG
The DNA here is from genome assembly GCF_910591455.1 of Pholis gunnellus. Lineage (NCBI taxonomy): Eukaryota > Metazoa > Chordata > Actinopteri > Perciformes > Pholidae > Pholis > Pholis gunnellus. Next base: position 9,703,026 of record NC_136530.1, read on the forward strand.
AAAATCTTTTGAACACAGGATTCCCAGCTAGAGCTAAAAGCCACAAATCAATATTACTACTGCTGTGTAACTCATACCTGCCGCCCCCTGTAAAAGAATCCAGAGTATCCCTTTAAAGTGCTATTTTGTTGGCTTCATGTGTCCAGTAATGAAATCCTACGCCAAGAGTGGTAGCTTGTGGAATGTGTATGTTTTTTCAGGAAGTGATGATTATCAGCAGGAAGAACCACCGAGTCCATGCTGGAGAGGGACGCATATTTGTAAAACTATTGTGAGAGGCCACAGAGCAAATGCACAGTCACGTGGTCGCTTTTTGTTCGGATGTTGTTGTCTACTGCCTTTTGTGTTGCAGTAATCCAGATGGAAAGTATTCATACGGTGGATATTGTGTGTACTGAGTACACACTGTGTTCTGGAAATAGTTCCGTGCCACCATGTTTACACTGTAGCCCGCATGAGTGAGTCTTATCTTCAAAATTATATTTTTGGTCTTCTATTGATTTTTTGACATGTGTGTCTATGTTGTTTTGTTTTTTTGCTGCAGAGACGGTTCTGGGAAGAATACGTGCGTGAGAGCAGTCCATCCGGAGGGCTGGAGACGGTGGTCGGAGGAGTCCACTCTCTGTACTTGATCGTGCCGTTGCTGCTGGTCGTGCTCGTCATCGCCGCCGTAGCCATCACTGTGTGGCGCTGCCACTCCCGCAAGCGCTCGCAGCGCAGCCCCAGCCTGGGCCACTCGCATCACGACCACGTCTTGTCGGTGGTCTCTATGGACCATTGGGGGAGGGATTACCACCACGGGGACCAATCAGAACTGAGCGTCCACAGCAGCCCGGCTTATCCGGGCTCAGAGCTCACATCGGGGAGAGGAAGCGCTGGAGACCCGCCTCCCTCTTACGAGGAGGCTGTGGGCCATTCAGACGTCCAAATAGAGACAGAGCCACCGCCACAGTATGAGGATATAGTCAACGCCAGCGCTTCTGGTGGTCATGCGAAGTAAACCTGCCTCTCACTACCACCCCAACAAAAGCCCGAACCTCCACTAAGACCATCCGATCATTTAGCAGCGTCACTATTGTGGTATCACGAGCCTTCCTCATTCAACACAAACACTTTTTACTCTCTGGTCAATGGACTAATGCAATGTTTGCCGGACCCAGCGCTGTTGAAATTTGCACTAACTTTTCATCAATGAGGTGAAGTGATAGCAGGAAGGATATTGCAATACCAAAACCTACCAGCTCTGTTGATCTTCCTCAAGTTGCATCTACGCTGTCACACTGTAGCAAACGATTGGACTCAGCAGGCGTAAACAAATGTTGCACGTGGCGTGAAGACGCGAGGGTTCTGATTGCCACGATGAAGGACTATTCCAGAAGTGGATACGAGGGTTGGATCGGTGCTTTTTTGAAGGTTGTTGCCAATTTTTGAGGCTTAAGTGGCCTGTAGCAGATATTTTAAAGAAATTATTCAAATGTACCTATTTGTTTATTGTGTATATTGCAGACTTTGCAAGATTCAGAAACAGCATTTAGACCACAAACCAGCAATTCCAGGGAAACCCAGACAAGTTAACGTTGCATGTTGACCACCATGAGCAGAAAGAGGAAAACATGCTCAAAATCAAGCTTAGGGTTTATGTCTAACCTAGAGATGGGCGGATGATACCGAAGAGCAATTTCAACACATTGGATCCAAGCTTGTGACTCATGACGTTCAAAGCTTCAAACTACACCGATGCTCCAGAAAACGAATTTTCAATTTGACAGTTTTGAAAGTTTAGCAGCTAAACTGTGTTACTCTGCTCAGAAGAGAGGGGAACAACGGAGAAATGTGGCACCGTACACTAGAAGGACGTCACCACTGGTATGAGGACATTTCCATCTAATACCTAGTAATGAAGATCAGTCTCTAAACACATTGTGATTTATGAAAGTTCAGATAAATATCAACCATGAAGTAAACACATGAGCCCGCACATTTTATGTCAACAACATACTTTATATCTAGAATTGTTGGACAATACATTTATTTATAAGTTAACTCTAACACACTCATTGGCTGCAATGTTCTCTAAAAGTGCTTGTTTTTGCCACTGACTGGTTGTGATTGTTATTGTAAGTGTCTGACATTTTGGAAAGAGGCTCATTGAGGCTCATTGATTCTGAAGTCTGGAGCACGGACATGTTACCGGAAGACAAATGTGGAAACGAAAGTGCCAGCTGGCCAGAGTTGTTTGTTTTGGAGTTCAGAAAGGGTAGCTTAGTGAAATCCAAAAGATTTACAATGTCATGTCTGGATATTTAGGTGATTTTGACAATGTGGAGGAGGTCTTTGAATTTCGAGAGAGCAGCAACAGGCAGAGGAGTGTGAACCAGCTGGTGGTGTTCTCTGGATGCTGTGACCCTTTTGCCCACAGGGGAAGAATGCTGTAAAGAGAGACCTGTTGCTGCCCGACATTCACATTTCAGAACAAGACTTCTTCTTCTTGAGCGGGACTTGGACCGGATATCAAACAGACTCGGATCAAGAGAAAGATTAAGAAAAAAGTTGTATTCTCTATACACTATATACAATATGATAATCTGAGCCTGTCAGTGGCAAAAACAAGCACTTTTACACGTTACAAGCTTTGAATCTTCATCCACCCGTCTCTAGTCTAACCTGTGAGCAAACGGTTATCTACTCACACCGAGCTGACGCAGAGCATGCCGCTGCATCTTCATCCCACCAGCTAACTTGAGTCCAATATATACTTGTGACTGACTAATGAGAGATAATCTGGGTCTTTAGCCTGCTAAATACAAAAAAGATCTGACTTTTTGGCGGTTTTGTGCAGGGTAGTAGTGGTACTGGGCTTGTTGACTGTAAATAGTAAATATAATTTAATGTGAATGGCTGCCCACAGTTCTGTTACGGGGGTCAAAGGGAGCATTAAGCATTTAGTAAGGGATCAGGTGGAACCAAACTGTGTACAGCTGCAAAGTTGGGTGTTAATTGACTTTTCCACATTACAATCTGTAATTTCATTTATTGTTGGTATCAATAATATCACTCAACGCAGGTTTAAATAGTCAAGTTGCCAAACTAATGCATCGGTCCAACTTCAGTATACACTTGTGAATGTTTTTGAGTTTAATATTTAAGATAGGACCAGCAGTGAAGTGTAAATGTGTCCTATGTGCTTATATTTTGGTCACGCATGTAGCTTAGTCTGTACACCTGAGGTTGGATCTGGCTCTGCACTGTTTGTTGATGGTCAGTGCTTGCTGGCCACATGTCCTTCTGCTGGGCTGCTTTTACTGTGAAAATCTCTCCCTGTTATTTCCCTTAATGCAAATGTAACCGTGTTGGAAATGACTACAGAGTCTTCTGCTGTGCCACTGTCACTAAGAGCACACGGAGGATTCTTCAAATAGTTTGCAGCGACACCATATATGTAAGTTGTGGAGTGACTTGCACAGGGATGTGGGACAGGAAGCCATAGAAACACAAGCTTTGGGGGGAAAAAGGGGAGAGATTCTGTATTTAACACTATGGACAGAGTTCAAGTTTAGCATGTGTTATGTACCTGTGTATATAAATAAGTATAGTCTTTACGTGTGAAAGTAAGATACAGTGAGATTGGTTTTTTTTACTGCATAGGTATGCAGCAAATGCATTGCCACTAGTATATAGTAGGATGTGGATAAATGAAGGCACTTTGTGTTGATGCTCGACTGTTAGATGAAAACTAGGACAGTCTGGTTTGACGTCTGTAGCTTCACTCTCAGCCATTACGATGTCACTGTAAACCTAAATAAAAAGTGCTCATGCTCTATATGCAATTTTTCCTGCATACACTCTAAAAACCAAAAAATATCGGTCTGATGTTCACAGATACTGATGAGTGTCACGTTTCCTGTTCACACCTCACAGGTGAGCACTGATTATTATACTTTGTGAGTTGACCTGTGAACCTCAGCACTACGACGTTGAGCTGAGTTGTGCCGTTGTACTTGCAGAGCTCTTTTTTTTTGTTTGTTTTTTACAATGCCTTATCAAACAAACAAAATGTTATATAACACTAAATGCAAGATAACTTGTTATAAATCCTTTATGTGCAGAAGCTTGAATTAATTTGTAATAAAAGTGCTACATGTTACCTTAATTTCGTATGAATGTGTTTTGTGCGTTTTTAAACCTGAGTTTTCTTCCATTCGCCTGCATTCCTGACTCACCCAAAGATCCACAGCATGCCTGCAGAGTCTTCAAAAGTATAAACACTGAATGAATCAATTCAGTGTTTGACATTCTTTGACTTTTTTTACTCTTTTCGACACACTATACTATGACTTTTTTTGACATACTATATGATTTACTTTCGATACTAAGACATATTTAAGACTTTTTTGACATAGTATAGTACGTTTTGTTCATGGCATACTATACTATGACATATTCAGATTTTTTTTGAAAAAATACTATACTATGACTTATTTACGAAATATGTTACTAAGTCATTTTCATTACTCTTTGACATACGACTTTATTTAAATACCTAACTATTGACTTATTTTGTGACGAAAAAAAAGAAAAAATGTTGACATTATGTACAGTGGCTTTTTTTTCAACTTGACCTTTTTTGCTTGAAAAAAAAGTTACTTTATTTCGACATGTCCACTGGTGTAAGGGCCTCTCCACGGGTGCCTAGCCTCCCAACAATGGCACTCTACTTCTCCTGAAGAAACAAACCCAGTTGGTTTAACAATGTAAATCGAGCAACAAAAAAATAAAACAACGAAGGCAAAACAGCAGCAGGTGAACCTACAAAGGAAAAACAGGGATTAATAATTAATTAATGCAAAATAATACGATTTAATGTTGTCACTACATCTCTTATATGGTATTAACATATGGAGTCACTCATCGTAGGCAGGACAACAATGGAGTTTATGAATCAATTTCCAGCCAACATGTCATTCCAGAATTTAAATAGGCAGCTGTAATAAATAAAGGTTGGCATGCTAACTGATCATATTAAATACATAACCATAACACCAAACATGAAGAGGATATTTCATGATATTTTCATAGCATACGAGTTTTTTTAATGACATACTATTCTATGATTTGTTTCAACTTTTCTGACATTTTCATGACATTCATCATATATAGAAACACGATACACTGCTGAGCTTTGGTCAGTTTCTCGCTAGTAAATCGTGAAGATTCAAAAGGTACACTAAAGATTGAATAACAGGTAAATGTGTAAGATGATGCACAACAAATAAAGAATGAATTCAGTAATATATTCAAACGGTAACAGAATAAACAATTTATTGTAATTACAAGCTATATATTATTTTTACATTTCAAAAGCCATATTATTTTCACAAACATTGTTCTCTCTTCAATGAGCCACGCTAGCTGTGACTCACAGCTCATCCAGCTATTGTTTTACTTCTGCTCAAACAAACCAGGAAGTGACTCATTAACCAAAAGTGAACAACAAACCTCAATATAAATGGGCCTCAAGAGGGATCAGTTCATGACGAGTCTGTTATCTCTTAGCTTTGATTGTCAAAAATAACCCATTGTTGGGAGCAGATGCACTGAAACATAAAAAAAAACACACACACACACACACACATGCTCAGTAGCTTAGTTTCCACCTACTTTCCCCTCAAGTGTTTTGTAAAAGGGGAGTGGAGCTCCAGGACGTCAAGTAGAGCACGACACATTTAGCATAGAACAAAAAAAATACAGCTAGTGTTTGACACAAACACTTCTTAATTAAAAGAAGCACATCATCATGAGATGACCTTAAAGCAGGTACAAGTACCACCTGTGGCCATCAGTAGTAATACAATCCCAATGTGATTAGGTGTTATCAAGGCTGACAGGAAAGAGGGAAAAGTACCATTGCAGATTTTTAAAAAAACATATCACGCAAGTGCGATGTAATATTATTTTGGACAAAGACAGTTTCCTGTAGGCTTTGTCCAACCTGTGAACACTGTGGTCACACCCACTCCTTGGGGTTTCGTAAAACCTCCAGCATCTCAGCCTCAAGGGTACCTTTGGCAGGCTCATGCATGTACTCCCACCTGAGGAAGAAGGACGAGTTCGTCACCAAGCAACACAGACACGTAACTGTTGTCATACAAGAGCAGAGCTAGCAGTGCTTCAAACCGGAGGGATCTTTACCTGGCAGTGAGCGGGAGGGACATGAGAATGCTTTCAATTCTGGAGCCCGGCGTGGCCAAGCCAAACTTCACTCCCCTGTCATACACCAGGTTGAACTCCACATATCTGCAACATAAACACACAAAAACCTACGGTAGACAGCTAGATCTGTGAGGCTTTTGATACATTGAGAGGGTGGATAACACGAGATTTTGGGAGCATTTCTCAGACCGCTAAACAATGGCGACGGCTCACTGCTAACGGGTGCTGACAGAGCTATCAGTGTTTACCTGAGGGGGGGGTGGACCAGAGGGTGGGTGCTACATTTTTAGCTGCCGGCGTTATTAGCTGTAACCGCTATGAGAGCAGTGCAGATGAAGCCGTGAGCTAACTAGCGGGGCACACGCTCAGAAGCACGAACATTCACACCAACAGCACGGCTGTGTCAACAAAGAAGCTCGTATTACAACAAACACTGAGAGGAGAGCAGCTTCATTCTCTCTGCTCAGGTGTATAACTCCATTATATCTTTACATAGCAAATATGCTTTGCTGCTATATTAAGGCTCTGAATCCCTGACGGTCAGGGTATCAGCTGACATGAAGGATCATGCACTGAAGCACATGCAGCCATATGTAAACAAAGCAGGGAGAAGCTCGGATAACAACACACACACAGACTGTGTTAAGATCTGTTGTGCTTTAATCCAATCTAATTCAATAAGCAAAGAAATCATTTTTGAATGGAGGATTCAAACCAATAGTTAGTAAAAGTTATTGTTATACGATAGCTGAAGCCGTCCAGGTTGATGCAGTTAATTTCACATGTTTCATTTATGTTAAAGCTTTGGTACACACAGGCTGTGCATGGAATCAAAACTTTTAAACAAAGAATTTTGCACCTCATTAATGGAATTCAAAGTTAATTATCAATTTGATCTTTTCCAAAATAAAGGAAACTAAATGTTAAATGTGATGGAACAGCTATCATATGCATGTTGAATGTTTTGAGTGTATTTTTATCAATTAATTCATAGTTTTCACTATTCACCATTCACTATTTAAGCAGTATGGGTATGTATGGAGAAGTTAAGTGTGTCCTTTACTTATGATGAATGGTTTATTCAGTAGAGCTAGTTTAAAAAGCCTTGAGTCACTGAACTATATATATAAAATCTCCTTTTATCCATCTCCCATACAAAATGTGTACATTACTCATTCACAGCCACCATATTTGTGTGCGTCTTTTACTCACCTTCCTCGTCGTACCTGCTGCCAGTCCTTCTCCTCGTCAGTAAAGGACTCATTGAGGTGTTTGGATACGATGGGAAGGTAACAGGGCACCACAGTGTGAGCGCAGCTCTTCACGAAGTTGAATGCTTCCTCCTGACTCGGGGAGTCTAAGTCATCGAAGAAGATCCCTCCGATACCCCGAGTCTCTCCTCTGTGCCGGATGTAGAAGTATCGGTCACACCTAAATATAAGCACCAAAATATATCAAATCAGTAGCTGTTGTTTTGTTTATTTTTGAAACAGGGATGGACTTTTTAAATATTCAGTAGATCTGGGCTATGCAAATAAATGATTCAACGGCAAGAGGATGAGAGGAATTTTAAATAAGTCAGGTGAAAGCACATCTATAGTGACAGCTTATAAGGGAATTTAAATGACAATAAAAATGTACCCCACGCCCATTAAGTATGATGCTAAAGCTAGTAAATAGCTAAGATTAGCGTAAAAACTGACACCAAGGGGAAAAAGCTAGCCTGGTTGTCTGTAGGTAAAAAAAAGCAAATAAGCCTATTTCCCAGAATGCCTTACTATTCCTTTTAAATTTAACTTCAAATTAAGTTGACAAAATGTACTTATCACAGGACAAAGCAGATAAACCACACCCGTCACTTTCTTATCCCAAATGGTCATTTACTGGCAACGTTTTTTTTCTGCAACTGCAGCTCTCATGCAGAGACTTCCTCTTATCAGCATCGTACAGTGAGAATACACCCACTTTAATCCGCACGCACGAGTCAGAGCGACACGCGTACGTGCTGAGGTACACACACGCTTCATGAAAGCAGGACTAATGTTCAGTCTAACTGTACCATTTCTTAAAGTCGGGGTAGTACTGCGGGTGGTGCTTGTCACAGGCCTCCTTCAGGGTATTGTGGAAGTGGAAGGCATCTTCTTTATTAACATAAACTGGAGTCAGGTCTGTGCCTCCACCAAACCACCACTGCTTAGTGCCTGGAATACACACACACACACATAGACAAGGAAGAAAGAAACAAGGGTTATCATTCATTCATGCACTCAATAGTGTCACTGACACCAAGACACAACTGCTGACGTCAAGGACCGACACTCACCGTCTTCCTCTTCGATCTCAAAGTATCTGTAGTTGAAGTGCACTGTGGGGATGTGGGGATTCTTGGGGTGGATAACGGAGCTCACACCCATGGCACAAAATGGCAGCTTACCTGAGAGAACACGGGAGCATGACATGAAACCGTATCCATTACATTATTACTCTGAATGTAGGTTACCACGCCTCTTATCGAGAGCTATGATCAAGCTTTAAGCCTGCACACAGATATCAGGTTTACAACACGTACCATCTTTCCCTTTGAGGACTTTCCCTCTGCTCCTCATCTGCCTGGCAGCCTCCTCGGTCAGGTTTCCAAACACCACTGACACGTTGACTCCTGCTTTCTCAAACGCCTTTCCATCTTGCATCACACAGCTGATTCCTCCACCACCTGGTACACAAATGATCACAAATTGAAGACATTGAAGGGAGCTGGACATGAGATTGGTTGTGCCATTTTCTGTCTGATTATGCCTTTCTTTTGAAAGTGTATGGCTGAGTTTCCCTCACCTTCATTTCTCTGCCACCGGTCCACCTTGAACGTCCCGCCGTCCACCTCCTGTAGGGCGTTGCAGAAGTCGGCCTGCGTCTCCATGATCAGCATCTCCATCCTCGTACGCATCTCCCCTTTCCTCTCCTGCAGCACACCGATGTCGGTCACCGGAGGAGACATGAACCCCCGGCATCTCTCCAAGATGTCCCCCTCTTGCTCGGTCTCCTCAGCGGCTCGGGATACTTTCGTTGCCATTTCAGCCCGCTGGAAGTGGTTAGCGTTGGCTAAAAACCCCGCTACTGCCGCTGCCGCTGTCACTGCTGCGGCTCCACTGAGCGCCAGGGCTCCCTTTCTGGTTCGCCAGGTTGCAGATCTGCCTGCAGTCCCTTGGGACATGAACCGTACACTGCAGCCCCTGGAAAACCATCTTGTACCCGGAAGGAAAGTCACTGGCTTGCTGTGAATGCAGGATAACGGCAAATGTGACTCTCCTGACCTAGCGAGCCGCTTTAAATATGAAATCGAACATCGTCTCGCGGTGGTCTGAGCCGTCTTGTTTACTGAGCAGAAGACGATGGTGGCCATTTGTAGGAGAAACTGCTGCTGTCCGTTGATAGTTGTGTACTTACTCAAAACAATATCAGAAGTTGTGTCTGCGTGTTATCAGTCGTGCGTAAAGTCAAGGGGCGTGTAGTTCCTCCGTAGTAACAGAGGCACCATGGGAAATGCCGTTCTTTGACGAGCTCTCCAAGCAGTGGGAGCCTACAACAAACTTTAAAACCCAGAATGCAGTTCGCATAAAAACAAATGTTGCGTTCAGGGACTTCTCATATGCTCCGTGATTTGAATCTTAAGACGAATTCATTGTTTCTTTGACTTTCCCAATCTTCAAACGAGTGTAGTTACAATACAATGATACAACTTGAATTACACTCCAAACAGAATGTCATACATTTATTGTTTAGACTTATCTTTTGTTCATTAAACAAACGTAGAGATTCCCGGCATTAACAACTTGGTATAGTTGTTAAAATATATCAAATAAAAATATTTTATTTGAATACTTCATCATATCTTTATCTTTTTGTTCTATTGACAGTAGGTCCTAAAATATTTTTTTATATAAATATATCTTTTATATGGACCCATGTGTCCGAAACTTTAACTGAAATTGAGAATGTATTAATAAAAATAAATAAAAATGTTTAAAAAAAATGTTTTGCTGCTAGAACTTGGGCAGACCAATTTTAATTGGAGGGCTTAAATCTAATAGAGCGAGCCAGAATACACTTTGATTCTCAAAATTGTATTAATTCATAATTTCCTAAAACACTTTAACTGGTTATGCCTGTGTTAAAATACACAGATGTAATTATATTCATATACTAGTAACCTTTAAATATGTCCCAGACGTTTATTTAAAATCTTTTTCTGAATGGTTCGGGGAACAATTTGTCTGTTACCTCTTGTTTATGTGTGTACATGGAGATTTTATTTTGTGTGCGCATGCGCAGGTAGTAAAGCGTGTTGTAGGTCTCTATGACGACGGATATATTAAACCTTTTAGGGCTGTAGAGGGACTAGAAGCAGATTAGGTTATGTGCACAGGTGTCGCTCCGCAGACTACCAGACTGTGGGCCAGTTAGATGGGGTTATAGTCACAAAGCAACACGGCTGGATGAGTTATGTCACCGCTTTAATTCAACAGGAATACTACGCAATAACCTGCTGGTGGTGAGTTTACTAACAACCATATTGACACAATTTATCCTGCTATTTATTACCAGTAGCCAAAAACACTTGGTTATTATGATTCCAATAAACGCGAATTGTCCCCGACGAGTCAGCTCCTAATTCGGTTTGTTTATTTTTATAGCCCGCAGAGCTATAAAAATAAACAGGATTATAATCTATGTTAAACTCCTAAACGTTTTGTAGCCATTACAATTTGTTCTGAGTCACAACAGAAACAAAGCTACTGTAAACATAACTTACATGTCAGCAGAGCAGAGGGCATATTTATTTAAATAAAACCAATACAACATTTACTGGTAATCTTGTAGTACTGCGTTCTGTCCAGTAGGTGACGCCCAATCCCCAACACAAGGGATGTGAGATGTGTGGGAATTAGTGCCACAATGATTCAAAAACTCAGTTGCTCTTCAATCCATGACACAAACAAGCTAGATTGAATATATAATTGTGAATATGTTGCTTTTTGTGATGCTGTTTTGATTGTCCAAATATATGGGACCTGATGGGATACCCTGATCTGTATTGTACGCTGCTGTAGGCGAGGCTATGTACTGTATGTCTGTTAATATCTTCAGTCACGCAGGCCATAGGGTGTCTATGCCACTCATCCAACCTCTAACCTCTATCACCTACCATGATGTCATGAGGTGGCAATAAAGTGGTAAATACAACATTATGTGATGTCTGCATTTTAATACAATTTACAACATAGTAATATTTTCATATATGTATCAAATATGGTCTTTTATTTGCACCAGAATATCTACTTTAATGTGAATGCCATGTGTGTGATCGTGCACGCACATGGCACTAAAACCATGAAACTTGTTGTTGTATATATATGTATTTATATATATATATATATATATATATATCTTGGTAATCAGATCAGTAGATGTTGAGATATCTTGCTTCGGGCTGACCGACTGATATTATTTTCCTTAGATCCCGCTTCAAGTGTGGCACGAATATTGTTTGAAATTTGTCTCTGATCTTCGTCCAGTGAAGATTATGAGTGAGGTGGTTTCCACAAAGCCTCAGGAGGAATATGAGGACGACTTTGAGAAGGATCTGGACTGGCTGATCGGTGAGGAAAGTCGTAGTGAAGACCAGGTAAGCAATCTATATAAGATCATTGGACAGACTGATTGCATCTTTGTACTTTCTTTTTTCTTCTTCTTTGTTTTACCGTGTGAAACTAAGTTTGTGCTGCCCCACTTACTGCAGACTTGTTGCTGCATGGGTCCCTGACCTTGCTCTGTAAATGTGTAACAGTGAGTAGGGTTCGAGTTACCTGACCTGGTAGGCTACATATCACTGTATGCATGTGAAACCCACTCTGTTGACATACAGTGACATACTTTCACTGTGCGCCGCCGCCAGATGCAATATTGATGAACACACACACACATGTCTGTTATCAAACCAGCCCACCAATTACCTGCAAAGTATTGATGTTGCTCATTCACCTGCAAACCTAATTAATGAAAGCAGCGCGTCTGCCTTTCCGCCCCACAGGGTCCTGACTTTGACGACATAGAAGCCGAAATTGACAAAGAACTGGAGGAGTATGACAAACAGAAAGGAAAGAAAAGAAAACCGAAAAGCCGCAAGGAGGAGAAGAGAGGCAAGAAAACAGAGGAGCTGGAAGAAGATGAAGAGAGGTGGCCCTCACCTATGGAGCCATTAGAGTATGACTCTGACAGAGACAGCCCAAATAAGTCATCACCTGTAGCACCCCCACCTCCAGGGATGGAAGATCAGACAGATGAGGAGAAGAAGTACATTCTGGAGAAGATCCAGCAGGCTAATCGAGACTTGCACGACCAAAAAGCTCCAGATATGACAAGGCGCAGGCGGCTGCATTTTAAAGAGACGCTGGTGGACCTGGTGGTGCCTCCACTGCAAAATGGAAACTCTGGTGAGGTGCAAGGGGTCCAGGGAAGCAAGGATTCAGAGGCAGAGACTGAAGTGTCAGGGAAGCTTTCCGAGCTTAAACTTTCCCCTCGGGAGGAAAGCGTAGGGTCTGGCAGGGGTGGGGAGACCAGTGAGGGAGGGGTAAAGGAGGGTAGAGTCCTTGTAGAAAAGGATGGTAAGTTTGATCTGGTCAGTCTGAAAGAGGTGGAAAGTCAAGGACTTCTCCCTCCTATAGCGAGTGACTTCTCAACCCCACGTCACCAGCAGCAGACTGTGAGCTCCAGTAAGACCCACAGGTCCTCCTCCTCCCCTCGTCCCAGTGCCGGCTCTTCCCCCTTCCAGCCAGGCATAGATCACCTCCGTGCCCCCAAACCACCCGCTCAGCCCAGGAACAGGCCCAGCTCAGCCAGCCACAGTCAGAGAGGCATCCAGAGGAGAGGCAGCAAGCGGCGGGTCCAGTCGGCCGCCGGGAACCCCTGCCAGGCCACCTACGCCCTTTCCCCGCAGCAGAAAGAGCTGCTGCAGAGGACCCAGGAGAGGAAGGAGAAACTGTCCAGAGAGGTAAATAAGAAGTGATATAGAGGTTAATAATACGTTTGTACATTCTGAAAAGTCAAAGTAGCACATCTAACATTTCCACATTTCCACTTTGATTCTTGGTGTTCACCACTCTTGTTCACCACTCCCATGCCAGGAGGAGCAGAGAAAACTGGAGGAAGAGGAGCAGAAGAGGCAGGAGAATGAGCTGGCGTTTAAAGCGTGGCTGCTGAGGAAGAGAGAGCAGTTTCACGAGGAGAAAAGGATCCAGCGAGCCCAGGAGATGGAGAAGATGAGTTCTAAGGTATATTACCAAAAGGGGGCACTCTAATCTGAGAAAGCATGGATGTAAAGAGCTGTATAGCCTATACATATGCAGAGTCGGCTACATTAGAAATAATGCTCGTATATTTATGGTTTGACTGGTTATGTAATATTTTAGTGATATATTTTAGTTAGCCACTATCCAGTATCTTGACACTCGTGCTGCTGGAAGAAGTCAGATCTAAATACCTCATTGTAAAAATACTCTGTTACCAAAAAAAGTCATGCATTCCAAATATTAGTTAAGTAAATAAGTATCAAAATATACTGAGAGTACCAAAAGAAAGGTATTCATTATGCAGAATAGCCCATTTCAGAATCACATACTATATTAAATAACTGGATTCTAATTGTGATGCATTAATGCTGGTAAAATGCTAATTTCAACCACTTTATATACTGCCCTGTAGCTTAATCCATAATCACACATCAACATGTATTTGTTCTTTTAAAGTTTGTACTAATAATCTAAACATAACTAAAGTTATCAAAAAAAATGTAGTGGGCTAAACAATTGAATACAAAATTGGTTCCTAAATTGTAGCATTGTATAAGTATAGATAGCGTAAAATGAAAATACTCAAGTTGCAAGTACCTCACAATTGTAGTACAATACTTTAGTAAATGTACTTAGTTACATTACACCAATGCTTGACACTTATGTAATTTTACTATCTATACTATAATTATTTGTTATTTTTAAATAAGCAGAAAGAGTCCAACGACTCCGAAGAGTCCTTCCGGCTGTGGCTTCAGAGGAAGCAGGAGCAGCAGCAGAAAGAGAGACAGCTGGTGGAGCTCAAGAGGCTCGAGGAGGACGGTGGTTACCTCCTACGCAGCCGCGAGGAGTGTGAACGTGCCTTTAAACTGTGAGTTCACTTTTACATTTTCATTGCCAAATAATTGGCCAACTTTTCAGTTTATCAACATGTCTCTCTTGATGTTATATCCTCACATATACAGAATAATGCTATGTTTTTTTTTGTTATATAGTAATATAGACATAATAGCCTATTTGAACATTCACTTAGCATGTTAACAAAGTTAGTTAGTTAGTAACACACCATTTCCACCTGTGAAATGGTTTGCACACATTTTTAAATGACATGTTTATCTTAAAATTCACACGTGAAGTGAAACATTTCACATATTAAGGTTTGCTTTCACATGTGAAAAACGTGTCGTCTCTTATCAAATATTAATTTCAAGATCATTTCTAAATTTCAAATTTGGTTTCTCGTGTGAAATCCCAACATCATCCTCTCCCCCCTCTCCCCGTCCTCAGGTGGCTGAAGCGGAAGCGGGCGGAGAAGCGAGCGGAGCAGCAGGCGGCTCGAGAGCGCTCGCGCAGGTTGGTGCTGGACGAACGCCGCGCGCGACGCATGAGGGACCTGCAGTGTTCCGTCAATGAAACCAAGCCATTCAGATTCACCGAACAGCTGGCCTACCGCTTCTGAACCAAACACAAACAACGTGTCTGCTGGATTCACACATCACTGCACGTGACCGTGGTCGAAAACCACAGACTGGGCAACACGAGATTTGGTGTGGAACATAAAACAGTTTATTCTGTGCTCAGTCGTTGCTAGGGTTTTGTTTTAGCACTTCTATTTCTCTGCTGTGTTAAGTCACATTTCTAAAAAGAAAACGTTTACCACAGTGACCACAGTGTGATAAAAATGTATTGAGTACATTATTTTTTTTACTGTATTTAATGCCGTCTATAGTGGCAAATGCACTTTACTTTCAATGGAGCTCTTCATAAACAACAGGGCTTTGCAGCTTAAATACACAAACTGAACCATTTGTTTCGGCATGACTTTTGTCAAGTTTTTGTTTGGTTACATAAATATTACAGGTTTTCAACAGGTTACTTAAATGAATGAAACTAAAGGAATGAAATATATATCTGTAAGAATAAAACTAAACTACTAGTCTCATATCAAGATATGGATATATTGCCCAATCCTAACAAGTCATTTATCAGTTTCTTCATTTTAAAGGCATTCTTATTCGATACAAAAGAAAAAATGACGTTTAATTTCATGACGTGAAAGCATAAAATAAAAATACAATACTAAACAGATATGGAATTTCATATTTTTAATAGGCATGTACACATACATTTTGGTGTGTTACAGCATTTCAGAATTCAATATCAGTGAAACAAAAGTGGCCAACCTCATAAAATGACAGGATGAAGGTTCTGGTTAGCAGTTTGAATCTATGTAGGAAAAGAAAGCTACTCTTTGTTCGTTTCTTTCCATTGGATTTACAGTGCAAGACTCGGCCTATCATCTGAATCATCAACACAAACATCAAGAAATAAAAGGTAGATACAAATACGTATTCCTTGAAACAGGAATGATTGACATCTTTTATGAAAAAAAGTTCCTCATATTAAATGCAGACAGTTACGACAGCAGCTGTCTATTATTAAAAACACATAAATAAAAGTAAAACATAAACACCATGTTCTCATGTCAGTGAACATGGTAACCAGTATATTCTGCTCTGTGTGCCCAGAAAAGAGGGGAGTGATTCATTGCGCCAGCAACAAGAGGATAAGTGGACAAAGTAGTAGACAGAAGACATTTTCAGTTTCAGACTTGACACACAGAGACGGACAGAGTGCATGATCATTAAATATTCAGCATATTAGAACAGATCTCTTTCTTAAACTCTTTGTATGAGTGCTATTTGAAAATCAGGTACCATTATAAAAACAGTGCACCGCTTACGCTGAAAATAGTTTTTACTGGCTCTATTAGTAATAACATATGTAACAGTACCATTTGGGAATTATTTTGAACTACTGACCACTGAAACTAAGGTATTTTTAATATTTGTACTTAGTGTTTATGAATAAAACCCATTAGATATGTTGTCCGGAACAAGAACAAGCACAAGAAAACAAAACAAAAAAGTAAATTGCCGTTCTTCTCTTTGGATTCTTCACAGTTCAGTAAGAGTACAGATCAGTCTTACATGAAACAGCTTCTTACCAGGTAAAACAAAACAAAGTGAATTGGATTTTTAGAAGCTGTCACTGGAGGGAAAGACAAAGAACAAAAGGTAAACTCAAGTACTTGTGTGTAGAGAAACATTCAAAAAAACACGACTGAGAACACAAAAATTACAATATTATTAATCTTGCACTTCAAACAGTACAAAAATAGAAACGTTCTCATCCAAAGGTCGATTCAATAAATAGTTAAAATATATAGAAGGATTTGATGGAAGCGGATGTACTGAAGCAGTTTTGCTTCAGCTTCTACAGTTCATCTTTAGGGTTGATGTTGAGGCCTTGATCCCACACAGACTGTGTGTCCAACGCCTGGATCACCTCGTCCGCCTGCAGTCTCTCCTAGGAGAGAAGAAGAAGAAGAAGTTAGGATTACAGCCTCGCCGTTGTATACCTCCGCCAACCAGTCACGTTGCAGTCCCGACAATGTGTCAGTGTCATATCTGACTAAGAATGATATTTGAGCTCAGAGTGGATCTAAGGTCTTCCATTCATGTGGAGGAAACATGCTTCGTTTCGGTATCCTCAGTTTACGATTTGAAAAGGACAGCTTAAAGTGCGTTGTCTCATCGATTGAGAAGGAGTCAGATGAAAGGAGGAGATTTTAAAGTTTTGTTCTATGATATAAAAAACGTCCTTTACGGATCTTAAAAAAGGCGGTTGCTAACAAGGGGCTAATTGAGACTGCTGTACAAAACGCCATCACGCCGACTCGTCCACCTTTACCAGCCTTGTTGTGTATATCTGTGCTCATGCGAACGTGGTGTAGATTGTTAATAACCTAACTTTAGCTTTTTACTGCTGATTGCATTCACGCTTCATAAATCATAGAAGTGGTTTTCATGTCTGAAGGTTATCTTGCTGAACAAAACGTGTAATTATCATAAACTTGTGTTGCCACAGAGCTTCATTTTTGCAATGATTAAAAAGTCAATGGAAGAATTCCATTGACTTTTTTTTCAAGGGAACCAGTGCTATGCTGCTTTCAGACATTGGTCTACAAGAATAAGTCCTCCCTGCAGCACTCTATAAGCCGTAAACACAAAGTGCAGCTGAGGCAGATGGGTATGTCATTAGTTTGTATTTGATTGTAACCCAAAGTATCATCCCCGTCATTTCCTTTCAAAGAAGATGAACCTAGAAGCAAAGTGATTATTGCCCATAAGGTGATAATAGTTCTTTAACTGAAACATTAGCTTACCAGTTCTCTGAAGAGCGGGTCCAGGGTGAACCACAAAGCGACAGCACACCTCTGCCCGCTGGTAACGGCCTTCACACCGTGTGGATTCTCCCCTCCTGATGAGAAACCCACCATCCTGCCACATAAGGGCTTCACTGATGCCTGGAGAGCACGGAGGAGACGGAGCAGGAACGGAGGTGAGGTTAACAAAATACCATTATCTGTTCACATTAGTAAGACCAACACATTTACATTCAGCTTGGGTTGTTTGAGCAGGCATTTGTCCTGCTGGTGGGTCCTAGAATGTAATCCCAAGTGAGCATCAAAGCCGATCATAAACTGTACAACAAATCTCACATGTCAGGAGAAACCATCTTACCGTGACTGTTTTGGCATCCATTTCTGTGAATATGAACTCCCCTCCTTCAAAATCTCCATTTAGATATAACAGTGCACTGAAAGTTAAAAAAAAAAGCAAAGGAGAGATCAGTACAGACTCAACATTAAATTTAAGACATATATTAGTGACCGTTTTTCATCGTTTACTATGTAATACAGCTGCAGCAAAGTAGGTTTGTTATTTGCAGTCGTGTTGACAACGAGAGCCTCACACCTGTAGTCTCTGTATGTGTACGCTGGTGGTTCCTTCCAGCACTCATTGGCCTCGGGGTCCAACAGACAGTTGTCAGCATGGATGGGATGGCTCAGGTCATTCCTGTGATCCTGCTGGCCTGTGAACAGACAACCAACACGCAAATTAATATTTGAACATAAATACATTAAAGAAAACACTACCCAATCATGCAGTAGGTGAACTAGGATCATTTACTAATCCTACTGTTGGAGTTCATTTCCTGACAAAAGTTTTGACTGTAATTATTCAAGTAAAGGAGCTAAATCTGAGACTTTAAATTACTTTTTTTTAAAACTTTTAAGTCATTATCGAATGATGGTATATGTGTTTTTCGGTGTCAAGTGAAGTATGTTTCTGTGGGTGAGTGACCTGTGATGGCTGTCCGGCACACCAGGTGTGTGTAGGAGAAGTGCAGGGTGGAGTTGAGCAGGAAGTAAGACTCGATAACACGTCTCGCTCGCTCACTGATGTCGTAGAACAGGCGAGCGCTCCTCATCGGCACTCTGCCCTCATAGCCGTACTGCAGGGAAGAAAAAAACCCAAAAGGGACACTGTAATAAATCAAGATTGTGACACATTTTATTGCGCACTGTATATGATAAAGCTACCAACGTAATAATCCTTGAATTTTGACTTTAAATTCAAATGCTCTCTTTTAATAATTTCTTGCAACCTGGACAACTATTTGGGCAGATGAGGGATGGAATCATTAGTTTATCTTCAGCGGTGAGTGTACCTGCAGGGTTTTGAGTACAGTGGCTCCTTCAAACTTCTCATTGGGAGTGTGTGGAGACATCCTCCCTCTGTAACCGTCTCCTGCCATGGTGACAGCCTTGGAAGACAAGAAAAAACAAAAGCCAGAATTATTAAGCTTTAAAAGTTAAGATATAAAAATCCTTAAGTTATCAATGTTGTGTAATGTCCCTACATGAGCCAGGCGTCTGAGGTCTGAACACTCCTCCTCAGACATGACATGATCCAGCAGCACCCGCTGGGTCCCGTTCAAGGCCGCAGAGTTCTGCACCAGCTGCACGTTGTCATACACCAAGGGGCCACCTACACAGATCACACAACAGTATTTTAGGAATGCAACATGTTATCTCAGAGAAGACTTAACTGAACACTAATAACTTTCCTTTAGCAGTGTATCTGTTCTGCTTCATCTCAGTGACGGTTTACCTTCTTTGAGTTGCTGTGGAGCAGCGACAGTGACGTTCTTCTTCTCTGAAATGGGAACATACTCCATCCAGCCGTCTGTCCCGGAGGGAATCCTGGAAGAACAGAGAACAGCGAAGGCATTTTGATATTAGTGGCCAAAACTATGACTTTAAACTTTATATACCTGCTGTAACTGATTTTACTGGCCACTTGAGGGAAGCACAAACAAGCAAACGCTGACATATTGAGTTGATTGAGTGAACTTGTCAGCAACATTATCATTCATTTGGAGTCATGTTTCCAACCACATCGTGAATGTCAGTCTAATACTTATTCTCCTTTCACTCTGTTTCTGTCTCTCACAACTTCTGAGGGAAGTATCTGTCTTTTTAGCTTCTAAATGCTCCACTGTGTTCACCAGTTAGTCGCTAGCTGTGTCTGCTAGTTGTTTGGTGCTGAAAACACAGAGGAAAACACTCCAGGTAATGAGCAGTTAAACTATAGTTATATATAGTTTTACAGATGCAGATATCTCTCACCTGTTTGAGTCCTCCCTTCCACCTGTGCTGCTCCAGTAATTCTGCAAGAAAGACAAGGAGCAATTTGTAATCTCAACATTACTTACTTTAAAAAAAACTATGGTGACAGCGAGTAATTAAAAAACACAAAGAAGACACCAGCCGAGTGGGACTGATTTGACCGATTTCATAAATGCTGTGTCCAAAGACGTGTGAAATATGATATTTGTGGCCAGCAGGTGTCGCTGTTGGCTGAGAGGACGGTGGACGGCGGCAGTGCCAGACACCTGTTACCCTGCTTTGAGTCAGCCAGCGGCAGAGGCACATTAATGCATTTACACACCCAGCAGGAGATCTGCTCTGCATCAGACACATGTGGACTGGCTTACGAATAACCGGCCGTTAAATTGCACAACCTTCTTTTCATTTCTAGGCAAAACCAAGAATTAAAGGGCACCGGTCTGTCAATAAATACTTGCGGTCTGCTTTGAGTTTATAGTTGGGATGTTGCGGTGGTGTGTATTCTCTTAACTCACCCCTTCTATAAATTCCACACCCATGGTTTTGCTGCCAATCAGAAGGAGCTCCAGTTCCTGTTTGTGCCTCCTCAGGTACCATGCCGCTTCCTGGGAACACAAACGCACCAAAAGGTTTACAGTTTTCTGAGTCATTACGGTAATTTTAAACACATGCTTTTGTCCTTGACATGTGTATCAGAGGGAAATAACTTCAGAAAAGGGAGAGGAATACATTATATATTTGAACAGTACTATCACAAAATATTCCACATTCATGCCAATGAGTTAGCCGATTTTAAATCACAGCATTGATTTCACGCTCACAGTTACAGCAAAGATAAAAGTACTGGTGGTTTAATATTAACCCGTCATGTATCAAAGCTCATCACCATAACTTTAATAAGTGACAGTGTGCTCCTGGCCTCACCCTTTCACAGCAAATAAAGGGAACCACAATGAGTCTTTCCATTGGCTCAGTGCCAGGACTAGTGGAGTGTGATGGCCTCTCTTTTCCCCTGAGTCTTCTCTGAAGGACATTTTCACTACATTTCCTGCCAAGTAAAAACTTGAATGGAAGCAAAAATATGCTGTTTCACGAGCCTTGCTTCATACAGTAACAGTTGGCGCTGCTTTTGGCTTTGCATTAAGGTGGATTGGTTTGTATCAATAGGATTGAGGCCAATACTGGTATCGATACACTTAAGTTCAAAACAAATGTGATAATGATATATTGGCTCTGGTGGACAACACTATGTAATGGAAACACTGTTTGTCAACTACCTCATACTTACTGTATGTTCAAAGGCGCTCATTATGAATTAAAGAAATATATATAACAGCAAACAACTATTTTCCATGTGAAGATATAGTGGAGTAATGTCTACCTGACGAGAGAATGTAGTCCCCCCCCAACCCCCCGGTAAACACTCTTAGCTTTGTCAGCACTTTTGTCATAGTTTTCTATGCTAGCAGGGTTAACACCAATAGCTGCCAGCTGCCGGCTAAGCTGTCGCCATGTTGAGAGTCATTTAGAGGCAAACGAAATGCTCCCAATTTCGTATTTAGCACCTTTAATACAGATATTTGCAGCATGCTAATATCAGCTGATCTACTGGTCTAGTTCTAGTTGTGTATGCATTGAGTATGTGCAAAAGAAAGAGACATTGTGTAAGAGCAGTTTTGTCTGTATACAACTGAGTGTAAATGTTCTATAAGACTACACACAGTCCTGTTTTCTAGTGTTTCTTGTTAGATTTGAAGCCATGATGATGAATATTATGAAACTTGAGCATCCAGTAGCGCTTTTCTTGTTGTGGTTAAAAAAAAACAGAAGATCCTTTTCCAGCCCCCTTAATACAAACAGCTCTCAAATTGTCCCAGAGACTTCTGTGGGCACTCGGACATGACTTTTCCTCCTCCTCCACCGTTCCTGAAAGCAGGATTCTTTGGCAGGGAGGCAGGATGGGCCTGGAACTCAGATCTAGGACTCTGTAAATGAGCTCCCCAAGGCCAGAGGGAGGGAGAGAGAGGCGATCTGTGGGCCAACGACTGTACTGTAAACTGATGGGACTGGAAATACTTGAGGGCTAGAAAAATGTAAGCTATGAGTACAAAAACATAAGCTGCAACACGTCGGCTTCTCTTTATCTCTCTCACACACACACACACACACACACACACACACACACACACACACACACACACCCACACACACACACACACACACACACACACACACACACACACACACACACACACAGAGTCCTGGTGGGAGCCTCGCTCGCTATAATGAGTACCAGGCTTTCTAGGAAAAAGAGGTTGTGTAATTGAGACTTGAACAAGGAGCTTCTTGACTTTTCAGAGCAGCTGATCAGAGTTTTAGGGAGACCTAATTCTTGATGCTGAAGTGGCTGATGGGTAGCCAGACTTAGCAAATTGAATTTTCTCTAGTGGGCAGACATTCAGCCTTTAATCAGTCAGAGTGTTATGAATACCAGCGGGCAAGGATATAATAAAGAGCACCGCCAGAGGAAGAAATATGTTCTTGTCAACACATTGACTTAGCATAATTAGCTTAATACTTCCAGCTGGATGAAGAACATGTACAAGTGAAAAGTAAACTTCAAGAGGCATTAGCCGCCAAGCAGCGAATAGCAAGTTCATCCAAGAAATACAGCAAACGGCCTGCTGCCTCCTGTCTCCTCATATTCACACTTTTCCTCTCCAGTCTCTTTCCCTACGATCCGAAAGTATTTTGTTCAACTAACATGGAGACTATACTATCCTTAATGATATTTGAAGTTCGCCCAACTATTACATCAACTAAATCAAAAGAGAACAAGCTTGTATTTCTAAAGGAAACATAAGAAAGCTAAATTCCTGTGCCAAGTTCTCGTAAACATTTGCAGAGGAGCAAAATAAAGCATCCTGACTGGAAACATTACAAATTGGAATGGGATGTGCACGGCTCAGGACAGAAGGGCTCTGCAGAGCCCAGATCATCATTGGTACGCATCTACCGAGCATCAGGGATATTGGGGAGGTGAGGTGCCTGTGCAGACCCCAGAGGATATTAAATGACGCCAGCAAAGCCTGTTCACTCTGCTGCCATCTGGCAAGTGATACAAAAGTATCCGCTGTCGAGCCACCAGACTACAGAGCAGACTGTTGGACTCCTCAAGTCATCCTCCATACTGCACCATGAAAAATAGTTTTGTAGCATAAAGGGACTATTACTTGCATTATATATATATATAGCTCCCCAAATGTTGCTTTACTCTAACCTCTTGTTCATGTATTTAGCCAGTCATAGATGCTGTTCCACCTATTCTTTCACCAATACAGCTTTAACACAGAGACAATGATCCATCCATCCCTAAAAATCCTCATGATGAGATTGCCCTTCAAAAGTAAAATCTCTGTAAAAAAAAAAAAAAAATTACAGATGAATTCACCAAACCATCCATCCTTGTATTTACTGTATCTTTCACTCTCCGCCTCCGAACCATCTGCCCCTCCCCATCCCTCGAGAACAGCAGATCCTCACCTCTCTCGGCTTGCCATCGTGTCCCAGCATCTCTCCGTAGTAATCCACGTTGTCCGTCATGGACTCCTCTCCCTCGTGGAATAACAGGTAGGTCACGGAGGACTGTAGCGCCTCCTCCAGCCGGTCCACTGCAGAGAGAGACAGACAGCAGTTTAAGTGGTTTCTCTTTGTGGTTTACACAATCAATGGTAACCTGTGGAGTTTCTGACCTCTGGTAGTCCTATGGATCAACAGAGCAGCCTTGGGTTTCTGCTGAGCCATCCAATTGATAGACTGGATGACTAGTGTGTGTGTGTGTGTGTGTGTGTGTGTGTGTGTGTGTGTGTGTGCGTGTGCGTGAAATGTGGAAATGTATCTATCATGGCTGACATTCCCAACGCATTACCACAATGGAGCAAAAGCTGCACTCTGGTTGACATCGTGGAAAAAACTATACGACTGAGCCTAGTGAGGAGATGTCAGTGATGAAGTGAGACAAACATACAGCAGGACCGTCCTACGGTCTTCCAGAGATTCACACACGCAGACACACTTTTATTTATGTTCAAACACAGATCCACAAAGACGGCGGTAACCACATACACACCTTCTGCTCTACACACACACACACACACACACAAACACATTCTTTAGTAGCTTGTAAAGGCGCAGGGTTAACATAAGACTTCCTGTCTTGGCCTGAGCTGAGGCAGCATATCTGCTGCTGTCAGCGGTGTGTTCCCTGGTCAATAAGAGTCTGGAGAATTGAGCTCAGTCAAACAGAAACACTTCATTGGGGATTTATTCAGGAAACGTAAGAAGCTAAAGCACAATCCTGCTTTAACTGCTTACAGCCCACAGTGTTGCTGGGTATTAAAGTACTAAAATTACTGACTTGTGACAGAAAAAATGTAAAACAAACAATATAAAAATACAATCCAACTATGCTAGATATAAATGAACCTGGCGCACTTTTTTAAAAATGAGGTAGTTTTGTATTCCATATGTTTAAAACCAGACTGCCAACAAGTACATCATACACTGCCTTGATTTTAAAGTAGGTAACACACAAGTGATAAAAGAAGTACTTATTTAACTTAATTAATGTTTATTCAAGATTAAGGTACATTAAATAAATTGTATTTGAAAGTAACCTTCCTCTGCAGGAATGCAGCAACCTACCAGTATGTTTTGTTCCCCATTAAATGGTCAGAATACAGACACAAATGTAAAGCAATGTAAAGTTTTCTGTAAGCATACAGCTAGCAATTTATTCGATTTAAACTTTTTCAACCTTTCTTCAAATATATCTTGCTTTAGTTAAGAAGACTAAAAAAAAAGACGGGTGGTTCTGAATTTACGAGCAAATTACACCAGCGCTGGCTTTCATCCTCTGCAACTCGCCCAGTTACATGCATGCATTGTTTCCTGTGAATACGCACCTATTGAAAAGGAGGACTGCCGGTAACAACAGAATGCAAAAATATAGAAAAGATATGGCTGAAAAATGCCAGCAATAGATAATATCATAATTGGTATTGCTAAAACAAAATAGAGAATATAACTGAAAAAACAGAAGCAGATTTGTGATTTCATAAGCAGTGATACACACTAAGCTGTGAGTCTTTTCACTTTATAATGCAACAGAATAACGGACTCACCGAGACTCCTCTTGTAAACTAAAGACTTTTCAGGCTTCCACAGACTTACAAGAAGACCGACGGACGGATAAAAACAGACACCCAGCAGCGGCTGTTAGAAATCAAAGCCTGCTCAGTGTGTTTGCACAGATCCAATGATCCACTTTGCTTTATTCGAGCCACATGCTTATGGGTCATTAACTATAATCTGGTGTTCTCACAACCACTCAGCACCAAGTCTTTCCCAACTACGCTTTGTTGTTGTGCCAACACTCTTGTCTAGAAGGGGTTTTCTCTACTTCAACAAAAGAAGAAGACTTGAGGCTATTTATTCGCGCACACACACACAGTTGATTGGCTCGGCCCGTCTGCAGCTCTTTGTGGTCACGATGTGTTATTTTACATGCACGTAAGCAAGTGTTTGACCTATGGGTGTATACATCTTCTTTGTTCATAACTACACTAAGCACAGTCAGATAGATGTCATGTTCAGGAAGAGTTTTGTTAAAAAGGTTTTCAGAAAAAAAAAAATCAGTAAATCCACTAAAAGGTGTGAATAAGTATTACATTCCTTGAACAACTTACCGTGGAAGTAGGCAAACTGAAGGTAGTCGTAGTGCAGAGGCAGGTAGTTCTCCATCGGCGAGAGGCGGCCCGGCCGGGTGGCGAGGTCTCGAACGCACTCGTGTTCACAGTGCAGCACCTGAGTGAAGTGATCTACAACAAAATCAGATCATCAGCTTCACGTTCAGATAGTTAGTCGCTTCTTAAATGTTGCATTTGGATTCTTATTTCATTGAGTTTTTTGGTTTAGGGGCTAGATACCCGTGTTCCCGATATCGATATAACTGAGGTGAGGATAAGGTTTACAGCAGGATAGACAGTGGCCACCAGCTCCCGTTACAGCGGTCATACTACAGTTACACTTAGTTTACTGCATGCTTAATACCACTGGGCATATTGAGTCAGTTATACGACTGTGTGGTCTGTTGCGAATGTAATGCACCAATGCAATATGGTGACTATTCCAGTTTGGTCCCATGCCCACAGCCATTAACTCTACTGAGATCATTGGTGGGATATCAGCTCAGGGTTAAAGGACCGCTGGAAATACAGCTGAAAATAATGAATAACTTGTTAGCATTACAGTTGTAAGAGAAACTAATAGCAGCTGATCTCCAGCTTATTATATTGATTACATTGTACTACAGACATCACTTAGCTGATGAAGTGTATTTATTGTTTGTTTACTATATAGATCCCCATTGAATATGAGAGCACCATTATTTGTTCCTACGCTGAAAATAATAAGAACTTTGTTCAAGACAGATATTGAAAGTTGCACTTAACGTGCTCTTAACGTGCTCTTAACGTGCTCTTAACGTGTCTTTTGTTCCCCTGTTGTCCCGTTTTAGTGAAGGGTCTGTTATTTGTGGAGAGAAAAAGCCTGGAGTGAGTTCAACTTGAGGAGCTGTACCAAATCAAATACAGCATGTCCAACATCATGTTATTCCCTGTTGCTGTGAAGTAAATCCAGTGTTTCCCCTACCATGTTATTGGGGGAGCACCCCCCCCCCGTCAAGCAGCTAAGGCCCGGTATCCGGTCTTCACCCGGCTTGGTAATAGTCGCTCTCCTGCGAATAGCCCCCCCCCCCCCCCAAAAGCTGTAAACCTAGGGGAAACACTGAAATCAACTCAATGTTGCTCCCCTTTTAACAGTAAAGTGCTTTCATGTCTTTGTCTTCCCCGCAGGATCAACAAACAGGATTCATCACCACCTGAGGAACAACGGATTTCACGAGGCGCTACATATTATTTCCTCATGTCGAGCCCCAAGAGAAGAACCATCAGAGTGGATGAAAGCATGGTTGTGTGTGTGTGTGTGTGTGTGTGTGTGTGTGTGTTTTTGTGAGCGTAATTGTAAAGTGAGGTCACTCTTGAGCAGCTGCAGCGCTACTTTCCTCACCCAGACAGCAGAGTTGTGGTCTTTTTCAATCTCTCAGAGTCTCAGAGGAGCAGAAATATGAAATGTTTAAGCCAGAATCAAGCAGGACCGTAACGCAGTTTCTTTTTTCTTAACAAAATCAAATCACTACACGAAGAAGTCATTAAATGAAATACTTTCTCTTATATTTAACTGACGTAACGGATTATATTACTCTCAAAAAATACAAATGTACACAAATAAACATTATAATCACAGACTCTACTGGAGTGGTGCTATGGAAAATAATCCCCTGATTTTAAGTAAAACAAAGCGCGGCCAAAACTAATTACCCGGCTTTTCTGTGTTTATGCAACCTGGCCATACATATTTGAGACAAAGCACACTTGTCAGCAATTAAGCTGCGGCTACCGCACAAAACCCACCTCAACTTCCAGAGAGAAAGGTCTGACTCGTGTCATCAGAAGCACCACTGACCACAGTAGATGTGTATGTATATCAGTATAATCACGTTATTATGATCTGGCGCTTTGCTGTGGATACACGCTTCCCTCCACATCAAAAAGCGTCTGATTCTCTGTAGGAAGATAAGTTGTTGGCTGCACACCATTTTTTAAACGAAATAACATAATTACACAGCACATAAAAGTTAGCTTAGTGCTCGTTATTGCTCATTAAAAGTGTGTGAGTAACACTTGGAGATGAAACAAAGCTGAGGCTCCCCTCTGTAACTGCCAGCGGCTCTTGGGCTGAACTGTAACGGTCTTATAGTGAGCTCTGTCGTTGAGCTGCTCTGTTGTGTTTAGGCCACAGAGAGCAGCAGGGAGTGAGGGAGAGAGAGGAAACTATTCCATAGCTGATTAATGCATTTACCCCCGCTGTGCAGGCAGACATGGGTTTTGTTTTATTTCCTAACGGTATTAAGCTGCAAGTTACTCTAAATGAATAAAACAGCAAAACAATCAGCGGTCAAATTTACACCAATGTTCTGAAATCTGTAACCGAAAGCATGGACTGTGCATGGAAAAGGGTACCCGGTGGTGTGTTCAGGTGTTGGTAGGAAGTTCTAAAACCTGATTTTAAACTTGTCAACAGTCATTAACAAGCTATACTATCAAACAATGAAAAAAAGAAACTTTGCAAGTTTAAATATTAACGAAGTAGAAGGAAGTCTGTGAACCAGAAACTGAGCGCCCCAAATGAAACCATTCAAACAATCTACATATTCAACACAACAATAACATTTGCTGTTTTTTAATAAATGTTCCTTTAAGACAAGATGCCAAGAAGAAAAAACCCTCAGATTGCAGTGAGGAAGAAACAAGGTTACTTCAGGTTAAAGAGAGACACAGAAGAAGAGTCTTGTAGTGACTCGTAGTGGCGTTTTGGGTGCACTCAGTCTGCTGTTCTGGCTCTGGTTCAGACTATTTTTCTGGACTGTCAAAGATGGTAACAGAGCATGTCTACCAAATCCCAGGGCTGTAACTGAACACAGTCCACATCAGAGAGAATATCACTCAACACTTCGGTGCTAACTGGGGCTCGGACCGATATTCCTTTGAGTTATTTGTACAGTCAACCAGCATTTGGTTGAGAGTTTTCCTCTGGATCTGCAGGTTGTCCATTGATTGATTCTATTAACGAGTTTGTTAAAACCTACTGTGGAAGTTAAATACTCCCAAAATCAATAACTCTATTTGGGCAGTCAGTTGGATGTGTAGGCTCTGGTATGTGTCACGAGTCTTCCACACCATGCCTTAACATCATAAGTAGGGTTTAGTGACTCCCAAGGGTCTGTAATGTGGTCTCGCCTATTAAAGTAATGTCAATGTTCAGATAACGTTTATAAACCCTAAAATGTGGAATGTGTCCTGAATTTAAAAGAGCTGGTTGCAGTTTTCCCCCCTAATTTAATAATCCTCAGACCTCAGTGCTGCGGTAAACCATACAACAATGAACAACTGAAGGAAGTCTGTGGGATCAAATCTTGTAACATGTGTGTCGGTGATATACAAGATTGGGAGCATTTCTATTGGCTCAATGGCTCTCAACATGGCGACGCCTGCAGCCGGAGGATCGCAGCTAACGGTACTAACGGCACTAACAGTACAAACTGTGGCAAACGGGCTAACGGAACTAACAGTGTTTAGCCGAGTGGGAACCAGAGGATGGGCGCTACGCTTCCACAACCACGCTGTCGGTTGGGATGGTATTATCATCTCTAACCACAATACGAAAGCAGTGCAGAGCGGTGGCCGTGAGCTAGCCAGTGGGGTACGCTCACATGCACTAAAAACAAGCGCTGCTGGCCCGGCTATGTCAACAAAGCAAGGAGAAGCTCGGATAACGACTTTATTCTATGCTCAGCTAGACATTACTCCACCATATATTTACATAGCAAGTAATTGTTTGCTGCTATATTAATGATCGGAATGTTGTATATGGCTCCTTTAAACACAGCTGCCTTTTTTGAATGGCGGTTATCCGTCGTCTGCCCTTTGACCCAGTGCCAAGCCACTGCCAGGGAGATTTGATCACCTAGTGAGCATGAAGGGTGTTGTTCCGTCCCCAGGCTCCATCTCACCACAACAAAGCCCGGCTCGGGCTCAGGGCCATGCAGAACAGTCACGTGTTGGTGGAACAGTCACGTCAAATGTTTCACAACTGAACAGTCTAATTTAGAATCAACTAAAAACTGGATTTATGAAAACCACTGTCAGAGGGCGGCATGTCTGAAAATGAACACACACTGTGGTATTTTCAAATCAACAGAAAACACAGGGCAGCGTTATGAGCAACGTTCTACTGCATTTCAACATGCAGGTCAATTTAGACATCAGTTCATAGCAATAAAATATCAAAATATGCTATTATGCTACAGTAAAAAAAAAAACCTGAAACAGCTTGAACCAATGTTAGATACCATCTTACGGTTTTGCTGAATCCCTGTATTTGCATGTTTTTTTACATTAGTGCCAGCTGTCACATCAGAATCAACATGTTGTTGTGACTGTAACACAATGAGGGTGTGAAGAATTTAAACCAGAACCTAAACAAGAAAGTCCTGGTTCCAATTAGAAACTTGCAGGATAAATAGTTCCTTATTGCTTTAATTTTGCCATTATGAAGAATAAATACAGCTGATTACACCAACAAATCATGTCCATGTTAATGCAATATATATGGCCTTATTATTTCCCTGGTTATTTACATTATGCAGCTCATGGACATGTTTTGTGCTGCTTGAGAATAAATGCAGGAAAGATGAATGCCAACAGTTTTCCGTTTCTTGTTCAAGATGTCGGCTCTTACCCGACACGACTTCATGGAGGCTGTACCGGTAGCGGAGGTAGTCGTGGCCCTCAAACCTCTGCGGCCATTGACACAGGGCCCGGCACTCCGAGTCTGCTTTATAGTACTCCACCAACGCCTCCTCAAACAGAGCGATGGCTCCTTCGTGGTCGCCTTTATCATACAATCTCACTGCTGCTGCGAAGGAGCGCTGTGAGGAGAGACGGAGGAATGATGGGATGAGTATTTATGACCTCCGGTGTTCAGCAAAGCTCTTTATGATATACCGGTGTAATGAGGTATTTATCTTTGACAGTTTTATATAAGCAAATATTTGTTGTTCATAAATTCGTTTTACAAGTCCTCTGGCACACATCTCCTTTCCTGCAGCAGTGATGGTCATTTGTTTGGGATAAACAGAAGAAATGCTGGGTGGGTTAACCTGAACCGTCACTTCCTTATGAATACATTTATAATACGATGTAATATACATGAATTTATAGTCTTTTGGATTGGAAAGTAAAGGGAAGTTACAGGCACACAATAACGTATATTATCAGTCATGCTTCAAAGTTCCTTCCAGAAGGTTCTCCGTGACTTGGAGATAAAGAGACAACAGAGAAATGAGATTGTAAAAGAATCAGAGCAAAAAAGATCCAAAACTCTTCAGCATTCCACCGCAATAAGCACTAAAGAGTTTCCAGTCATTAAACTCAGAGTGCCATTAACACAAAGGCCCCTTCATACGGGGACCACAGCTGTACTTTCCCCTTCAGCATATACATCAAGTAGAAAGAAATGAAGTAGAAAAAGTAGCCAGACATTTTTTCCCCGATTTGAAAAAAGATGAAAGTAGTTCACACTGATGATCTGAAGCATGCTCAGGTAAGAAAAAGAGATAAAACAAGTCAAGTGAAAACAAATCTAAATGTTAACACGTCTCTGTATTAAGATTTCCTGGCTTACCTGGTGAGGCCGAGCTTCTCGGTCCACAAAGTGCTCCTCCTCAACGCCCTGCTGGTCTTTGTACTGCTCCAGGTTCTGACCCATCTCCACATGTTCTGGGTTGGCCTGGAAATAAGTGTGAGCCGCCGCCGCTGCCTTTTCAGGCTGCTTCAACTAAAGAGAAAGAAAGAGAAAGAAAGAGCGATGTTATACATTAATAATAATAACAGACCTGTGAAGGCACGAATTCAGCTGTGCAGTTGATGAAGTTAGCTAAAATAAGTCATGGCATGTCAAATTAGTGAGTTTGTAACTGCAGCAACAAAGTGTTTACTAAGTATTTGCCCAACACAATCACAAAATAGGAACGAGTGATTCTGTTAGATCCATTTCTCTCATTTCAAACAGAAATTGAATTTTTGTAAATTCAAGTGCTTTCAGAAGATTTGGAAAATCAGA
The DNA here is from genome assembly GCF_910591455.1 of Pholis gunnellus. NCBI lineage: Eukaryota > Metazoa > Chordata > Actinopteri > Perciformes > Pholidae > Pholis > Pholis gunnellus. The sequence continues at coordinate 9,734,922 of NC_136530.1, forward strand.
GAGACAACTTGCAAGCGTTCTTCTGCAGGAAGAACAGTTCACTTGCCAAAATAAGAGGGTGCATTCAAACGTTTGCTATAAATCAATTCTTGGCAAGTAATTAAGAGTCCACTTAAAATAAGTAATATTTCTAAATTTAATTAATCAGAAAAGAGAACAGACTGTTCCCATCCACATCTTGTCATTAGAGAGACGTCTTTACTACAGTTTACTATTCCTGCAGCTATTATGACGCACAAGGTCTCTGCACTCAAAACTATGAACTTGATTGATGTTGGGAGTATTCAACAAAATGTTGACCCCAGGCATCACAACCTCTTCCTAAGAAATGTATCAAACATAAACGCATGGGAAAAGATTTACTGTTGCAGGCAAGATAAGAGGAACACTGAGCGGCAGGGAAATGTTGGTGCGTGTTTGTGATACTGATACAGCGCAGACGAAGACTCAAAGGCTTAAAGCCAGCAGCTGTAATACATCAGCTGGTCGACTGATAAACTAAGCCAAGCACATCAAAACAAGACAAAAACAGTGGAGTATACTGTGACAAGAAGCAAATAGGATCTTATTATGCCACAATTAATATATCACATGCTAAAAAGGTACATGTTTTCACCTTGTTGTTTTTTTTAAAGAATTTTCAATTAATCTGCCAATTATTATTATGTATTATTGGTTCAATCAATAAAATGTCCAAAACCCAAAGATCCTCTCATTGGAGGAGTTACAATTAATGAATAATGCTTGACTAAAGTAATAAATGAATCATAATAGTTGTTAATTCATTTATTTTAATCAACTCATTAATCGATCGTCTAATATTTTTCAGAATGTGTCTGAAAAAAAAAGTCTATAAAGTTCATGTTTTCAAAAAACTAAAACAAAGCTCATTTCAGAGATCCCAGATGTCTAGTGCAAGCTAGTTGCTTGTAGCTTCAAGATACTCTTGTCCCTTAAAAACTCGTCATTTTGGAAGAACTCAAACATCAGACATGCCTGGTCCTTATCAGATAAGATCCTCATCATGCTCAAGCCTGAACATGGGTCGCCTCACACAACTACCTCATACGACAGCCCCTCACTGCACAGGCCCATGAACTCAACGAGAGCGAGAGCGCGAGCGCGCGAGAGAGAGAGAGAGAGAGAGAGAGAGAGAGAGAGCGAGAGAGAGCGCAAGAGAGAGAGAGAATTGCTTCTTTTCAATCTGCGATTTCTTCTTTTTCCATTCATTCCCTCTTGTATACAGTACACTCAACAAAGCAAAAAAGTAATGATAAATCATTAATAAAAAGCATGTAAATGGACTTAAACAGCACCTTTCTAGTCTCTCAACCACTCAAAGCGCTTTAACACTACATTCACACACGGATGGCGCAGCAATGTTGGAAGTTATTATATATATATATTTATAGCAATTTTGGGGGTTAAGTGTCTTGCCCTTGGACACATCCACTTGGACTAAAGGAGCTGGGGATCGAACTGCCGATCTTCTGATTGAGGGACGACCCGCTCTACTTTCTGAGCCACAGCTATGTTGTGTTTGACAGCAACTGAACAGAACAAAACGTGCGTTAAGCAGGAGACAGAATGAGGATGACACGCTGAGGAAATAAAAGACAGATTCAGAGAGGTGAAAACAGACGGAGCTTGCTCTCATGTGAAGGATCTTTTGCTGGCAACATTATTACCTTTGTTTAAATCCTTCACGTTCCCAACAGGTGCAACTGTAATACAGATCCCAGTGTTTCACAGTTGAGAAGGTCAGCCTAACTGGCACGACTGCCAAAAACACAACTGGCTGAGAGAGCTTCTCAACACACTCAGCCCTCTGTTTTGCCACTCAGCACTGGTTCATGTTTGCCAGGAAAGACATTTGTTGTTATGAAAACATTTGTGCTTTTCACTTTGTTTTCATGGGGTGAGTTAGAAAGATAAAGTTTGGGAATTCCCACATTTCTACAAGATTTGGAAAATATGTAGTTCAAGAGTAGAATGACCTTTTCTTCAAACAGCTGAATGTACAGACCCACGTAGATATAAAAACAAAGCACTTTGTGTTTCCACGAAGTCCGCACAATGCTTCATGAATCACAAACTGGTCTGACAGAAGAAGCAGAAATTCTTTATCCCACAAACAACACACTCCTTCATAAAGAATGACTCCCATGAGACACAATTGGGTCTCTTTAATGTGGTTGCAGAAGAGGCAGGAGCGAAAAGCCCAGCCGGACATGCTAGGTTCCCCGTAAAAGGCGAAAGAGTTGAGGTGGCTTTGAGTGCATTCCTCGTCAGATCACCCGGCTGAAGCCACAGGGAGACAGAACGTGATGATTAGGTTAGGTGAGTGGCACATATTTGGCCTTCTTGTCAATTCATGTGGAACGCATTTCCTGTTTTATGAAATACTGTCCAAAATGTCATCACTTCATCATTTTATCCTATGAGACATTGGTCACATTGGTTCATGGCCCAACACAGAATATGTGATGGAATGCTATTTCCAGTGCAATAGATATCAATTGGAGATCAATATTCAGATTATCATATAGTAAGAAATGAATGACAGACAATGTACAGAAGAAATAGCTGCACTTAACATGCATATTCAAAAGCAAACGCACCAAGTTAAAACCAATTTTCTGACTGAGTTCTTATGAAATATGCAGATGTAAACCACAATCAAGTAGAAACAGACTGCACAACGCACATTAAGGAACGATGAGTAAACAAAAAAACGCAGTTGCAACACTTGAGCACACAATAAAACGTGGAATGCATTAATCGCTGATGTAATCAGTGTTATTGTATCTTGGGTTGGATCTTTTTTTTCCTCTAACTGATGGCGCAACCTCAAGCACACATCATGTGTCCTCTGCTGCTGCATTCCTGAAAAAGGCTCCCCAAGGTTATTTAGAGAGAACTCCCCCCCTTAAGGACACCATTGTCGACTTGATAATCATCTGCCGATATGTTTAGTCCAGACTCCCACAGACTTAACAGCAAAGATACAGCGGTTGTGGTGTACAAAGGAGTGAAGAGGTGAGGGGGGGGGGAAGTTAGTCTGCAGTCACAGACCTGCACTCACCTGCCTCCACCTCCTCCGGCCCCGGCTGCCTTCAGTCCCTCGGGGACAACCTGGCTCAGGCCAGATTAAATGGAGGAATAGTGCATAGTGCAACATCCCAGCACAAACACAGCTGTGGTTTGCCACAAGCCAGATCTATTGTCTCGGAGGCGAGACACCCCAAAACCTGGGGAAGCCGTGAACATTTAGAGGCTTCCTGTGTTTTTCCTGTTCTATCGTGAGGTTTTCACAGTCATGGATAACATTATTCCTAATGGACAAAAAGATCAAATTGTGCCAAGACAAAACCTTCAATTTCCATTTGACAAGTTACAAAAAAAATCCTGTCCAGAAGTTATCTGGAACAGTTAAGCAGAAGAAGAAAAAACACCAGATCTACTGTGTGCGAGACAGATTCACCAACTTGGGTGAGACCATATTGAAAATCATATTTTTTAACAACACCTGAACTCACACATACAAGTGGTCCCTACTATTTTATTGAGACAGGTAATTCAACATGGAGGATTTCTTGGAGTCTGAGTACTGTATCAAACTGTCAAAAACTCCAAACAGTCCAAGCTTGGAGATTGTGAATGGAAAACACATGCTCATATATCAACCAGAGCAGAGTGAAAGGTTGAAACACCCCCTCAGGGTGACGGAGCAGAAATCAATCATGGGTTTAAAGCTAGATTGCCATTATTTTTAATAGTGTCATGGAAAGAACAAAAGCCTATAAACAGCAGTGTATGGGTAAATCAAAATGTCTCGTCTCTCCTGCGTCTGCCACAGAGGAGAAAATGGATACGAGGAAAGTAAGTTGTTTTCTGTGAAAACTTAGCCGTTGTGCTGCTTCTCTCTATAAGAGTGAAAGGTAGGGATGAAATCAATATATGTTATCGACTTGCACATCACTTTGCTCCACATACAGCAACTGAAAAACGTTAGCACGAGCACTACACGACAGAAGTAATTGATCTGAACTCCATCAGTGAATTCTGACATAAAGCTGGACGAGGTTTAAAATCTCAGCGAGGCTCAAACTCTGCCATTAAAAGCAAACCTTGTGTACATCTTGTACCACATGAGGACATTTTTCCTCTCACATGAATTTCAAAGGAGCACCTGCAGAGGTGAATAACTACCACTCAGTCTGAGCCCTCAGCTTGCCCTCCTCACTAAACAGCAGCCCGTGTTAGAGCTGCTGGACCGCCCTGACGCCTCGCCCTGCACCGAGAGATGGGCTCTTGATGTGGGCAACGAGGAGTGCCAAGGCAAACGTACATTTGCATGCTTTTCTCCTCTGGGCCTCCTGCTTGAATCCCAGGTATGTAAATAAGCTTGAGCCGGCGCCAGAGATGCAGAGATGAAGTTGTGGCAAACGGCACGTATCCTACAGTTACACAGATGGCTTATCAGAAGCAGAACTACCGCACGACAAATGAGAGAGGAGCTGGCAACAAGTGGTCAACGAGTGTCAAACCTGGCAACCGCAGTCCCGTATACTTGAGAGACAAGCTGGTTTAAGGAGTTCCTACAGCTTAGGAAACTCTTGTAAAAGATAATAGAGGTCAGTGTTCAGGTTAACACTGGACACTAGTACGGCTGCAATAAATCAGAAGACGTCCGTGTGCAGTGAGGATGTCAAGGCTAAAGAGAGTGTTTTCAGGTCTTACGGTCTCAGTAAGCTCCTGCCGAAGTGCTTGAGTTATGGTTGAACAGTGACTGAAACCCGACTTCACACTCAACTTTCTGATGCAGGACTTGTGGAGGGAGCTGCGTCCGACTATTTTTTGTAACTTATCGAAACAGACAATGTGAAATTCAGACTCGCTTCATGGTGTAATAGGCCAGATGTGTTGAGGTGAGAAGACTAAATTACTTATTCACTTGACCTCATGATCATCATGACATTTAGCATCTGATAAGCCTTAAAACACAGTGGTGCATTACTCAGATTGGACTTCCTAGATCACATTTCATCTTCTAACCGGTACCTGTAAGAATACACGTACACCATTTCAGCCATTTTCAGTCTAAACTTCACTTCATTGCTAATTTCTTACATCTTACAGCTGAATTTAAATAAACCATTTAGCCTGACCCTTCATGAAAAGGTGCATTAAATCATTACTGACTTCTGGCTTCCTACAATACGGTATGGCACCACTTTGCATTGAACGCATTCCAGCTGAAACATCTGCGAACGTGATAACTCCATCCTTGTACAGCCGATAATGGTTTTAAGGCCGGTAAAGTGAGAGAGGTGGTGTCTGCTTTAAAAAGATAAATGTGCTACAGCTGCGGAGGAACTGTCACATTATCAGACAAACAACAAATAAAAAAAGTTTTCAGCTCAACCTGAGCTTGTAAAAACTGTTCAAGGAAAGGGTTGGAAAGATAACATTAAAGTGAAACTCTGAGCTGTATTTAAAAGTAGACGGATAATAGCTGCCAGGAGTTCCTACCGATCTAAAACTACGGACCTATAAACACACGGAAAGATATCTTTTCTGCACAGCTGGGCCCTAAACACCACAGTCTGAGGAGCACCGTCTGTTTGTACCAATCCAAGGACTGTTTTAACGAGAAGAATATTTATTCCTGTCTAAACACAGTAGTCATTTTCCTAACCAGACCAATAGCAAAGTTTACTGTCACTAAACCAATATTTGTGTTAAAAAGTGGAGGGTTTGAGGCATATTCGTCATAAAAGTATCCACCAAACAAGCAAGTAAACCACATAATTATCTGTCTTTGGCTCAAGAACAGACATAACAAAGCACAACACTGAAGCCTGTTTGGACACAACATTAGCGGGGAACTTTATGATAAGAGAAGTAAGTTCACATTTGAGTTCATCTCATCGCGACAGGAAATACATTTAGTTGTGGGTTGTTTCTTCTTGCTGTGTTAAGAGGAGCTGCTGGGTATCAAGACTCAACACGGTACCACTTGATCTGCGTCTGCGGCACAGGCTATTGACAACAGTGGAGTACTGAGGGCTTTGTCAGAGTTCTTGTTCAGCTGCTTGTATTTGAACAAAATGTTATTCTCTATGGTTTTTCACCGTCGAGGACCATTTAAATAATGAGTTTAAATCTTGAGAAAACATATTGCGCTTTAAGAGGCTGGCACTTAGATTTCAGCATCTGGCTGGAAAGAAGAACATTTCACAATATTTGTAAATCCTTAACAAATGGGAGTCGGACTAGGGTTACTTTTGCCTGGCGAGGAAAGCTGCAAAGGCCCCCTGACTCTATCAAACGGAGCTTTTTATTGCCAGGGATGGCTGCAGCAGCTCAGCTGAGGGGAAGGCATTGGCACCGATGCCTGGCACGAGGAACACAGTGTAGGAAAGTTTATCTAAATGGCTTATTACCTCCCCATGAGGCGAGCGGCCTCGCTTCCTTCCACTCTGGATCGCTTCAGAAAAAAAAAAAAAGGCACACAGCGAGCACTTTGATTGACGATTCAAGGAACTTCAGAAATTCTTGGAAGTCTGGAAAACAACTTAGGTCGGTCTTTGAGTGTTTACACTGGAAGATCCCCTTCTGTAAGACAATATGTAGACCCCCTATCCAATCAGACGTAGGTTTGACAAGATGAAGAAGACGACATTGTGGTGGACGCACATGTTGTCTCACTTGAACACTGACCTCCACAGAGGCAAACGGGTCTCATGATGTACGTGTGACGCTAATTGGACAGGAAAACATTACAGACTCTACAAACGAGCCACTCCATTACGCACCCTTAAGTCTTTCGTGTCATTAACTCGGCAGCTTTGATGGACAAAAAGCCGCTTCAGCGCACGCTTACTGTACACACAGGCCACATAATGTCTTTACTGTACACTGGAGGTGTGAATTAGTCGCTTGATAATCTTGCCTAAATGATCCAGACAAGGGTTTGTTTTTGCTCTGCTGCTAAATCAAATAACACTTTAACACAAGACCTGGACTGTATCTGAGACCTTTTGCCGGGCGAGTCAGGAAACCAGCCGGCTGGGCAGCGTGTACATTACATGCAACATGGCTAACATGTTAAGCACATGCTGTGGAAAAAAATAATAAGGGGAGCTTTTCCTCGTAGTGATGTCATGGGCAAATGTGGTCCACCTTGATGTCCTCCCTCCCTCTCCGTCACACCACCCCTCTTTCTCTCATCTGTCCATCCTGCTGACGGCTCAGCACAGTGGCCTCTTTCTGTCTGTCCTCGCCCCACCCAGGGCCAGAGCGTGTTCCTCCTATAAGGTCATGTCAAAGGAATGCCTGAAAAAGCCTCACCGCCGTCGCTTTTAAAAAGCCTCTTTCATTACCCCGTGATAGACACAGGAGGCATGACGGCGCTCGCTCTTTCCTTCACCGGCCTCCATCAGTCATCCGTGTTAAAAATCCCCGGGCAGGCAGAGCTTTTACATCCAAAGAAAGCATCCCCTAATCAGCTTTGATTAGGGGGAAAAATGAGTGAACGTGCTTGACCAGAGTGGCCTGAATGAGCCCAGAGTGTGGAACAGGCGCTCAGGATTCAGAATCCATAAGTTATCAAAACACAGCTCATGTCCATTATGAGCTAATCTGGATCAGGCAACGTGAACTGCTGTTTGTACATCTGTAGTTGTGTCTGCACTGTGGCTGATATCATTTTGATGAAGAGGGAGATGACTGCTTCCATTATCCTCTCCATCTCCAGTGACAGCCCAGTTAAGCTTTGTGGGCGTTAACGCTGAGAGACTTCACAGCCTGACACCACATAGGCTACTGTATCCTTAAGCAACCATCACCCTCTTTCCCATGTCTGATCTCGCTTCCTGGGCAGTTTCAGGACAAGGCCAGCTTTGTGTGGAAATCTCAAAAACATAAGGTGTGTACATTTTAAGTAGTGCAGACAGGGTGGAAAATCACCCATAATGTCTTCCTCCTCCCCTGCCGCCCACATGCCCTCCTCCCGACACCTCTCTCACGTTCTCTCCTGCCCAAAATACAGTAACACACAGACTCTTTTCTCTCAGCAACTTCTAAAAACAGCTGCACACGCACACTGACCTACGTCTTATTTTTACGCTACAATCCTCTGATCTCACAATTTACCAGTTTCCACTCACATAAAGGTGCCTTTTTCAAGACTGGAAAAACACACTGTGACTGGTCCGAGAAATGTGAAACAGTTGTGTTTTGTCTCTCTAACTTTGGTTGAGGATGTGGTGTGTGTATCAAAGGTGTATACAGACTGGAACTGGAGCCCACACATGGGATGCCACAGATACTTGCAGTCAGCCTTTCACTAGAAACCACTCCTGTGCCGCAATAGCTTAAAAGGAATAGTTCGCCACTTTGAGAAACTTATTTGCTTTCTTACTGAGAGTTACAGTATGCGTTGACACACGTTCAAGGCACTTAGTGTCGTTGTCCATCTCGTCATTGTTCTCTCCATTTACACTGTTAAAAGGTTGCCGTTTGGAGGCTCAACGGAGGTTACGGTGCTTAATCAAGCGGGTGAAAGCAAACACCAGATTCACTCTGGTTTTGTAACAGGCTTAGTCCGCTTGGCGTTTCGCCTCGTTTTTTCTGCTGTTGTCCAATATTTTCATAGCTTCCTCTGAGAATCATGCTTACAATCTGGCTATGCTTTTATAGAGGTTGACACCAAGAAATGTCCAGAACACAACAAAATGAAAAAGAAAAGCAATAATACAGTCAGAGGGCATCGTTTCTGAAGATACAGACACCGCCACACACTTCTAGTGAGTCATAAGTGATTATATTTGTATGAGTACATCGGGTTTTTTTTGTAAAATCCTAATCTGTGTGTCTTTAAATTCAAATGATATCACGTTTGTTTACACTGTCACCAAGAAAAAAGGTTTCCGATTTTCTCTACATTGTGTTTTGCTGAACGTGACATTGCTTCTCAGTAGACACTTATGTTTCACCCCCAAACTTTACAAGAATAGACGAAACACACGTCCCAAATCACACCCGTTTACATTCGTGCAGCCCGGAGAAGCATAATTCCAGCATAACTCTCAGCAAGAAAGCGAATAAGAATATTTACCAAAATGTCAAACTATTTCTTTCACACATTTGTCTCAAAAGGTCACCGCCATCTCTGAGGCGGTAACATGAGACCAAACCGCTTCAGACATTTTGTCGACCTTTTGAGGGGATGATTTCACATCCGAGAGAAACATTACGAGGCACAGCACATTTGAGGAGCACATTAACAAGCACGCCACTCAGGGACAGGAGTCAAAGGTCACCCTCTCACATGAGCGTGAGCGCATTCAGCTTTTCCACTGAGTAAAGTCAAAAAAAAGTAAAAGGTGAGCATGATGTGGTGTTTAAGTGTTAAATCTAAAGAAGACAAACGTTTAGTTCAAACACAACAGGGTCTTCAAGAAAGAACAAAGGAGGACGCTATGAGGAGCTGGTGCGTTGTTGAGTGTGTGTGTGTGTGTGTGTCAGCAGACAATGCCAGCATTCATTCAGCCACTCAGTTCTCACCCTGTCTGGCCCCCGCTTACCCCAGAGAAGTATAAAATATATTTGTTCATATTGAAATCAATCTGGTGTTGTAGCAATGAGCCACTTTTAAAAGACAAAGGCCATTACACAACGCCCACAACACTCAACTTATGCTGAGAGACTGAAATGCATCTGAGAACCAATGACGGATGCAAAGATCACTCATATGTCAAACTGTCACAGGGGAGTTATGCATTTGGAAACTATTAGAAGCCATTAAACATGTGTCCTTTTAATGAAACAAATCGACATAAAGAGTTATTTTCGCATGAAAGTGAGCACTAAGCACAACTTCCCATGCTGCTAAGAAATGGAAATCGGCATAGTTGATGTTGAGTGAGTCGGCTGTCGTGACAGAAAGGGGTTTAAGTCTTTAAGATGATCTAAGTGTCAGAAGATTTTTCCCCAAGATTAGAGTATGACAGGTTAAAGTGCCCTGAAGGAGTATTTCCTGGTTCATCCTCCCTCCTCTGGTGAGGTAATGGATACACCTTTTTCTGGAGGCTAAATCAAAACAATGACAGAACGGTCCTGTCCAATGTTTCATCACAAAATGAGCCCATTAATCAAGCCGCTAACCCCAAGCCGTGGAAAAACAAAAGCCTCCCCCAGCGCACTCCAAAACAATTGTAGGAAAAAGGTGAAGAAATGGCCAAGAAAGTAAAACAGTCATGCCTGCGTGGTTTAAGGATTACCTAAAGGAGAGAAGAATGTGCCTCCTTCAATCTCTCCCTTAAGCTGCTGGTGGTATGCGTGCTGACACTAAGTGACCCAGATCCACAGCAGAGCATGAAGGTTAAAATTACAAAATAGACAGAGCAGGAGTCCTCTCTCAGCATCGCGGAGAGCCAGCTCAAGTGTTTCTAATGATACAATGGTCCTGTAACGGCTCCCTTGCCTATAAAATAAACCTCCTCTTCCAAGGCACTGAACAGGTAAGATGGTGTGGAGTTTACAGTACGTGTTTCTCCCTTTGGCTTCCTCCTGGAGTGACACGGTTTAATTCCCCTGCAGAGGAGATGCAACCGGGTCCTGGATATGCTCCCTGCGGGTTTGAACAGACAGACGTTAAGGTGGGGGGGGAGAAAAGGGAGAAGAGCTTAGTGCTTAAGTGCAAAGAAGAGGCGAGAAATGCAGACTCAGGTTGGTTGTGTGAACACATAGCAGGAGGCAAAAGACTCCAGCTGAGGAGATATATAGTAAGTAGTGTGACCTTTGGCTGCAGTGGTGAGATCAAAACTTGAGCAGTCCTTTCTCTCAAAATAAAGGACATCTGTTGCTTAAAGTCATGCACCCATCAGTCTTGGCTACTGGTTATTGGCATTGTTTCACTGATGGGAAGGGAGGCATCATCCCCAGCTGAGAAGATTTAGGGTTTTTTCAAAACAGAGCAAATCCAACTGCTTATTTAAGACTGGCCTCTGGCTTCTCATAAATCTGGGACAATAGTGGGAGGCTTTCTGTGTTGTGACAGCCACTAAAGACAAAAAAACAGCAAAAACAACAACAAAACCATTCAAACCTGTGTCAAGGGAATGGAGAAATATAGCCTCTACTATTAAGGAAAACAAATCCCTGCGCAGTAAATTCAGTAAGGCAATTTAAGAATGTTAGAATGAAAACCTAAGAACAAAGTGTTGGGTGTAAATTGCACTGACAGGCTTGAACCATTATTGTGGATAGAAGACATTCTTGACATATTTGGAAACCGAACCAACAACCGAGAAATGATTTAAGGTGCAACTGCAAAGACATTCGCACGAACGTGTGCACAAAAGCTCACACACACACTTTTACATTCACCCAGTGGGAGATCTTGGCACAGACTGTGTTCAAGTGACAGCAACAATATCTTAGATTTACTGCGAGTGCATTTTAACAGGCCAAACTTGCACATAATGAGATGTGTGATGAGATGATACAGAAAGCAAATACATTTTCAGTGCAATCGTTGGGAGAAAAAGCTGACAAGAACTCATTTCAGACATTTTGTCAGCCCGTCAACACGTTCCTCTGGGGTGCCGTTTTCAAAAATCCGGCCACGCTGCCGTGTCAGGGTTCCAACACACCGCCTCATTTCATCTGGTTTTTACACACACTCGCTGCGAGTCGGAGTGTGTGGACACATGTGTGAGAAAACCCAAACTTGTGAATTTGTTTGCATGTGTGAGAGGCCATGTCTGTCGGCTGGTGAGTGAGCGAGTGGCCGTAACTCTTCTATGCGAGTGCGTCCGCACATGAGAACACGAGAAACGTTACTGCAGAGATGCGACACTGTTCCCTTGAAGTGGATAAAAAGTTGTGTGAATAAAACAATAAGTAGGAAAGGCTTCAATTTGGCAACTTATTGCACAATATTTAGATTTTCACAAATATCATGGAACTGAGAAGCAAGGAATCTCTGTCCATCCGTCTGTCTGTGCGTTTGTTCTTTGAATATCACAAGAACCGCTCAGCCGATCTACTTCTCACTTGGTGAGTGTTTTGTTGGGGACCCCGTGGAATGCTTTGTCAAATTTGGTGCAATTTGGACACGCGTCACGTTCAATATTTATAACTTTGAATAAATTAGCGAACAGCGCTCTGTGTAGAAACGTCAGGGCTCTGCGGACCGCAGCGGGACTATACAGGCAACGGCTTATTGACTGCACTGCTGGATTCTGGGTGTGCTATGAACATTGGAGGGACTTCTATGCATATTTCAGATCTTGTACACACTTGTTTAGAGCCAGGTTAGGATACAATGTTATCGTGAAAAGGAACGATAAGATGTAACCTTATAACAAAAGATAGTTTCCTTAGTTTGCTTCACTAATTAATATTTTTTTGCAGTCGCTTTTATTGACGTCATTTCAATTAATTACTTGCGAGTGCTACATTTTTCCCCCCATTCTTTTTATTTCCATTCAAGCTTTCACAGGTTCCACTCAAGCTTGTATCCACCACATGCCATCCAATCAGTTTATTTCTATTTGAGCTATCTTTCTTTTTAAGTGGTGGAGGTAATTAAGAACCACCCTCAGGGTGATGGAGGTAAATCTCTTCAAAGGCCTCAAAAAGGTGATTTGTACTCCTTTCATTAACACAACATGTTCCTGTTGCTGCTGTCACATTACACAAATCTAGTTTTCTTGACACACAGCATGCTTACTGGAATTTGGTCCAAATAACCTCAAACACACACACACACTTCAGATCACATGATATTGATAACCATTTTTCTAAGATTCAGTAAGATCTGAGGATGGTAGGACTCAAGCAAGTATGTGTGTGTAGTAGACCCATCTCTATGTCATATCTATTAGCAGATGTTCTCCACAACAGTAATATCCAAATGATATTAAATGTGGAAAAGAAATAAGTAAGCAAGTCTGTGCATGTCCACCTCTTCCTGTCTACTGTTCAACCCCCTGCACAGACGGGGGCTCCCTCCTCTGCCTTTTCCTTTGATGTGACTGCTTGTGAGCGCCCCGACAGGATTGAGGTCAGGGGCCGTGGGGGTGCCAGGCTGATGACTTAGTGGTGAGACGTCCCAGGGAGCAGCATGCCTCTCATTCTCAAGCAGTGATGGAGGAGCCGCGGAGTTCAGACGAGATGCACAGTGACGGAGGCAACTACAGCCCACCAATAGATGAGGGGGGACTCTGATGTGTCCATCGCTCTGATCAAAGTCTTTTAATTTGAAAGGTGTTTTAAGAAGAGTCTGCTGTTTTAAGCAGAACAGTTTAAAGTTTACATTTATAATTTGCTTGCTGACAGGGACAGGATTGTAGGCAGGAAAATACAAGGAGTCGAGGTGGTCATATATTTGTTTACAATGCTAGTGGCGTGGCTCAGTGGATAGCAATGTTAGTCGATCCACCACTTCGGTCTAGACTAAATATCTGAAGGCCTACTGGATGGATTGCTGTGACATTTTGTGCAGATAATCATGGGACCCAGAGTTTGAATCCTAATGACGTTGATGATTCCCAGACTTTTCTTCTCTTGCCACCATGAGGTTTTGTCTTGATAACTGTTTGATGGATTGCAATGACATGTGGTACAGACATTCAAGTCCCCCTTTGGTGAACATCTGACTTTTTAATCTTTCATTCATCAGGTTAACATTTCCAATTAGTCCCAAACTTTTGATTAAACTAATAACATTCCAATCAGCCTCATCTATATTCTGTGTTTAGTGCCATTTAGAAAATGTTAATATGCTTACAGGCTAAATTAAGAAAATGTTAGCGTCGTCATTGTGAGCATGTTGTAATAATAGCGTTAGCATTTACCTCGAAGCACCGTTAGGAACTAAGTACAGCCTCACAGAGCCGTTAGCATGGCTGTAGATACTAGTTGTTTTATTAATTATCAGGCCGCATTGCATCCTCACTAATTTGTCCACTACAGACAAACTCTAGGCACATTTGACACTCACTGACTTTCAGACTCCGTTTCTGGCAGCCTGGACCAAATGTGGAAAACTCAGCTGAGGATTTCTTCTTAATTTCTTTCATTCTTTCCTTTATTCTTTAAACGTTGGTGTGTTTTCTTATACCATCTGGAAATCTAGACGCAAAAGAGATGTTATCAAGAGCTTCACCAGGCCCAGTGTGGTAAAGGGGTGAGTATAGTGACAGTGGTAAAGCCCAGTAGCCTCCTGCCCTGCTTCATAAAAGAGACTGTGTGTGTGTTGGGCTGATAATAGGGCAGGGTGGGGCTGCTTGACTGCACTGTGTAATCAAGGTTGTGGTTTTGTACACCGTGAATGAAACAGTCAGAAGTCGGATCCTGCTTGTAATTTCAGTCATGCTGCTGCCGCCTCGTCTTTGCTGGTGCAACTTTAGAGTCATCGGCCAAGCACATGTAAATGTCAAACTTACATTACAAAATCAGAAGACACCGAAGTCAAAATCTTGCCTGAAAATAAAAATATACAATTCTAAAGCCATGCTAATCTCTTACAAGCATACATTCACACCTGGCAATAATATGCTCCATGTGTTTTTCCCTTGAGGTCTTAAATATGGTTCCAGCAGGGATTTCCATCCCTCATTATGAAAAGCTGCTTCCACTTTACTTCTGCCCTCCATTGTTCTTTGTTACGAGGGCAACCCTCACATGCCTCTGCTGTTAGAGGTACTGGGACCTCTAGCGATGTGGGTGCCGACTAATTGAAACCAATTGTCCTCGGTAGAGTCAAACTCTGCCCATTTGGTTTGCATTCCATACCAAATTCAAGAAAGAGTAAAAGTCCGTGTCCACGATTGGGCATATTTAGGGAAACTGAGCCCTCGTAAGTCCAGGCCTGAATTATCCACGGTGTGATAGGTAGAGAAAAAAAAGGGACAGAGGAGAGAACTTGCCCAGATGTGGGAAGTCTGTTTACAATCTTACACTATTTGCTTGTCTGTTGAGATTCTATTTCCTGTTGAAGAAAATCCTGTTTGGCCACACACAGCGTCTGTGTGCGCGTCAGATTATGAGTATATGTGTATGTGAATGAGAGAAAGTGAGAGATATACACCACATCATAGACTCAACAAGTGGCATTTCTATCAGCAAGACTGAGAAAGAATGTTGTTTTAAAAGTTTAAGAAAAAATAAGTGCAATTTAAACGATACAGAACAAAAATAACAAGAGCAGATTTCACTGTAAAAAAGCTACTTTTATAGTTGTCTATAGTTGCTATAAATCAGAGGCTACACAAAACACTATTACAAATACCAGTGACTGTTTCTAAAGAAAACAGGCTTTACCAAAGCCCCAGACTTACACCAGCACCTGAGGCCCATTATCAGACGAAAGCACGGTGGGAGGTGAAAATAATCACCTCCATCTCTCTGAAAAAGATCTCATATCCTGTGGAGATAGAGCCTTGAGCGTCCTTTGAGACTTTTACCTCAATGAGATGATGGACTAACAAGCTTTAGATAAAATCAAACTGTAAATGTTAAATGTCCTTATTTTTATGTTTTCCCCCCAAAAGGAAGTCTGGGGACCACTAAACTCAGTAGACATGTCTGAACAAAATGTCAAAGCAATCCATCCACTAGTTGTTGAGATATTTCAGCCAGGACCGAGTGGTGCACTGCCTAGAGTCACGCCACTAGTGTGGCAACATTTTTTAAATGGTTAGTCTTAAAATCTTTTATTGCTTTTGGTTCATGTTGTTGGCAGATGGACTTTAAACCTTTGGGGTAAATATAAACAAGTTCAAAACCAGCAGAAAGGCTTTGAGCACTGAAGGCCTGTAGTTTGACTGCAGCTTCACTGACTGACTGATTGACAGGCTGTCTGGATGACAACCAATAGTGACTAAATGATACAACAAACCCACCCGCAGCACCAGACTCCATTTAGAATAAGTGTTTCTGTGTGTGTGTTGTTCCTCATGACAGCGAATGACTGACAGCAGCTAATGCGTCCGTGCCAACCATCCTGAAACACTTATGGACAGAGAGATATTCATCTGCACCCTCAGTCTGCATGGGAGAGCAGCCCACCTGGTAATGGTTTCTGCTGCGGTCATGCTGGGTCACAGGCAATGAAATCAACACACTTTCTACTGTACGATCGAACACTGGGCCCTTCCTCTAAGGAGCACCTCGGAAAATAGAAACATGTGCAGAGATTACCTGTCGAGGTCAAACAAGAGTCACGACGAGATCAGCTTGGATTGGAGAGAGGTGGGAAAGATGTGTGTGGGCAGAAGGATGCGTGTGCTGAGTTATTGCTTGTTGATGTGTCCCACCTGCATCAGCTCCACTGGCTGTGTGTGCAGTCTTGCAATGTGCGCACTTCGGGCAGAGGTTTGTTTGAGCATCTGTGTGCTCATGCATGACTGTGAGTATCCGCACATCCACCCGCGTGAGCTCCAATCTCCCCGCTGGGGTTAAGGGCTTACAGACTCTCCGGTCTAATTTAGCAGGCAGAATAAATAATGATGTGCGCTGACGCTCCAGAAGGTCACAGGATTTTGTTTACCCCTCGAGTGTCCTTCCCAGCAACGCACAAAAGCAGGCAAAGACAAACAGTTTTCTTCTGCGAAACACCACAAAACAGGCTGAGAGGATCTCTTCCTCAAAGAATCTAGAACATTCAGACTCTGGCAGCTCAGACACTCTTCACTTCACTTAAAAACTTATTTTCAGGGATGTGACACTGGCAGGAAACAATGCCAGCTGCCACTTAAAATAATGAACAGAGAGGCTTCTGGACCTCAGCGACTATTAAACCCTGAGTGAGTATTTTAGAGACGTTTGTTGGATGGACGTCACCTGTAACTACAGAGGTGAAAGGCTCGAAGGTCTCAGTTTCAGGTCTGGAATCACTGCCCTGTTAAACTACTGTGAGGAAGTGGTTTGGCAAAGAAGGACACGCAGGAGGTCTCGAATTAGACATCTGTTCATTATAACATTTCTTTTCTGCAGAGAAATTCTGGTTTTAGCCTGCAGACTGTGGTCAACCGAACCGCCCTTTAACATCTGACTTTGTTTCACAAAAACATCCTGAAGATTGATTTATAAAATCACCTATACAACGTCTGAAAACACAGCTGACCTGATTCAGCAAGAACGAAAACAATGAACAGATAACTATCTAAAAAAGGCCTCTAAACAACTGCAACTATCACATCATGTGCCACTCAATTAAATCCATCCAAGAACAGGCTAATTGATTATGGGGAAGGTGAGAAATAATCAGGTTTTGTAGGCTAAACCCAAATTGAATTACTTCTCTAATTTGCCTTCAGATTATCTGTTTGGCGAGTGACATTTTCCAAGCATACCAATAACAACAAGGTAAAACAACCTCACAAATTCCAGCCATATAACCTTGACAATGAGTTAGAAAAAAACTCAATATATTAGCATCAATACAACCCATTTCAATTTAAAGCTTGTTTTCATTAACTCTGCATCCAGTCTTCAGAAAATCGGTCCTCTGCCAGCGTAACAGGGACAATAATCTCCTGTAAAGTGTAAAAAGTAAAGCCCCAGTTCATGCTGTAAGTGCTGATGCTCATTGATGCTATTCAGTTCCTGGAGTTTTGTTGGAAGAGGACACTACAAAGAGTTTTAGTTCAATAGTGTGTAAATATTAAAATATAGATTACAGATGCTTTAACTAATATCAGTAAGGATATTTTGAAGCTGAGGTAAACCCACTGAACACAGTAGACAACATGTTGACAGAATATTTCAAAAATGATTCCCCTGAAGCCCGTGTCTTTACGGCATCAACAAACTCTCAATAAATATGTGTCTCTTGAAGCGTTCAAATTCATTAGTGAAGTCCAGACTCACATTTTTCACACACACACACTGATCTCAACATCCTGATCCGGACCCGAGAAGCCCCTGTAATACTTCCTTCACAACAGACATGAAAATGAGATCATTGTGCTGATCTTAAGAGAAGGAGGAAATGAAGGGAGGAAAATGTCTGATTCTAAACTTGGAAAAGATTCAGACTGTCAGGAGGCCAAAGAACCAAGTTTACTCATACACCTGGAGTTTTTGGACAAGAAGAAGTCAAACAAGGAGCCAAGAGCTGCAACGTTGTAGTTAGCGACGAGGGGTTCGTGTCTCACTCGGTTTAACTCAAACGCAATTTTGTCTTTTATTGGACGCAAGAAAACAAATCCCAATGATATCAGTGACATATAATCATCATTTAAATGTGTCTGTCACAGCATCTTTCTTCAAGACTACATACTCAATCTGCTACGGTATGAAAGCACATTGTGGGTGTGACTGTGCAATAACAGCATTAATGAGAGTCTTTCTAGAGAGGAGAAGAAAATGACAGACTAACATGTTAACCAAAGTACGGGCCAGGGAGGTCAGAGTTCACCCCACCCAGCTATTTAACAGGGGGCCCTCGGGCACAACTGGCCTATATTTTTATCAGCATCTTTCTACTTCTCAGGACGTAATGATGTTAATTACTTTGGAAAAACATTGTGTGACACAGAGCAGGCCCGACCACACAATCAATCAGGGTAAAAAGCTGAGGGCAAAGGTCAGGTCTTTCACTGGGGTGTACCTGACTCAAAAAGGTACAACACAAGAGAAATCCATTCTCGTTACCGCATATCTCAAAGAACAGCGGAAACCTACAAGATTTTGTTTTAGAGATGTTAAGTTGGATGTTGGAAGTTTCAGCAAGTGGACATTTTAGCCTGTTGGTGGTGCAAGACGAAACGTAAAAGGACCAATACCATTAGGAGTCATCATCAGGGGGCCGAGAGCGTTTTTATCTTAATATTTCAGTCAAGAACAAAGACCAATGAGACGAGACAGCCCTCCCAACTAAGATAACAGCATCTGTCAACTGGCAAGTGATTCAACAGTTGATTTTCAATGAACAGTTCTGGAGGGCATTCTGCTGATAGAGGTGAACAGATGATGATTTGGTCTGAACAGATTCACTTTGACATCTGGAATACCCTGCTTAGCCTGCTGCCCCTGCAACCCGGTCACGTATAAGGAGAGGAAAGTGGATGGAAATGATCTTTTAATTTTCAACCCTCTCAAAACTTTCTTGAACCACACAAAAACGGTTTCACAACTCAGATTTTCCTTCCACAAAAAACAAATGTTAGAGTCAAGCTGTTATATTAATTTCCCCCTCCGTATTTCCTCTTGTCCAGACTTGAGTCATCCCACACACAGCTGCTTAAGTTATAAAGAAAATGATTGATTTATATTTCATTTCCTTTCACAAATGTCAATTGAAGTACTTAATGGCTATATTGTTATATTATATATGGCCTAACCTCATTAAATTCATCAAGTACAATGCTGCAAAATGGAACAAAGGTATTTAATGTGAGTTTTAGATTAGAAAAAGTGCCTGCATCAATCAAATGTGGTAATCTAGAGGGAAGAAATGGCCCAGTCACAGAAAGCAGGTCTTTCCATTGAGTCACAGCTCAGATAACAGGATGTCCCCGGGGGAGGAGAGGAAATCCCCAACAATCTGGAGGGGAAAAACTCCCCCAGACCTCCCAAAACAAAAGCTTTCTGGACAGTTCGACCAACCACCACGACCATAACAGCTTGACCCAGGTGTGCAAGTGTCCTGTAAATAAGTATTTAAATAAAAGGAGACAATGAAAAGAGCTGAAGAAATACGTCGTCATTGGTGTGGGTGGTTCCAAAAATGTGACTCCCTAAGTTGGGGCTGAGCTCATTTCCTCCCTCTTCACAGCTGGCTCGTACTGACCCCCCGAGAATGAAACCAGCCACATCTTTCCTTGTCTCGTCTTCCTGCCTCCGTCACCAGGGACGGAGATGTGACTCGGCATCCAGCCTTCAGTCACAACTGCTGTTTCCATTAACTTCATTGACTGCAGACCGCAAATCCACAGACACAATATTCCAACGACAGCTCTCTTGTTTGGGTTTTATTGTGTGACTGCGATGCCAGGAATTTAGCTGTGATCTGTATCATGTGTGGCACTGTGAGGAGTAATGGCTGGAAACAGGCAGATGAAATAATCAGTTATAAAACTCGAGTATCACTTTCTTCCCCATCACGTCATTGGAAAAAGAGACTCACTTGATGTTTCTGATAGCCTGAGGAGGTACAGATGCAACTGAATGCATGTGTCAGCGGATGAAAACGTCATAATAACATGCTTACATAATACAGGTTATTCCCAAAGCACAATCCCTAAATTATAACGCATGGGGTGACAGGTATGAGGTGCTAAAACTTGCACTGAACAATCTACAAAGGTATACCCACAAAGTGTTACAATAAGCCGCTTGTGAGGCAGTAAATTATACCTACTGTAGTCTCTCTAAGGCCTGCAGGATAACCGAGGATGAAGGATTGTTATGAGTGTACATTTCTACACTAAGCCATGACAGCTGTAAGTGGTGGGTCTGACAAAAACAAACCAGGCCTAAGACATTCCCAGAGACCTTCAATTATTTACCTTTTATTGCCAAATGGGTGAAGGAAAGTGTAGTGTTTTTTGTCTTACATACCAGAATATGGTTTAGGCCCAGAAAGCCACTGTTGTCTTATCCCTGGTACTTACTCAGATGATACAGGAATGTGTGTGAAGGTTTGTCTCAGGGCATCTATGCGAAGTAAGAACAAAGGTGAGGATGATTTAAAGACAAGGTAGCCATGATTGAAAACACACGAGGATCTTTTTCAAAATGCTTCACTCTGACATTGGTGATCCACAATATCAGATCTGGACCAATATGCACAGAAGCCCTTTCCAGATTCCGAAGGCAATACCTCACCGTCAGGCACTGGATACTGTGACAGAGTATCCACTGTCACAGTATGACTATACAACCATCTCTGTTAGAGCTATCCATCGGCCAGACCGATGCTGCTTTTAAAAGATGACGTATATCAATTTGAGAAGTAATATAGAAACACTGTCTGTTAGCGGTGTTATGCAGTGTTTGGGCATGCACTGATTCATTACTTGCCCCCTGCCCCCAACATCGTTTTGCTGGTTCTTTTTCCCCCAATAGAAATAAAACCCATTTAGTTCATTTTCGCTTAGGCGATCTTCGCTCACGTTTATCACATAAAAAACTGAAATGTGTAAAATACGAGGCGTGTTATGAGTGCTTAGTCGGACGTGGGATTATAATATGAACTGAAAGTGTCCGTACAGCAGCAGCAGAGTAGCAGGAGTCACTTCTCACGTGACAAGATGAGAGTTGATTGACAAGACGTTACGGAGGATTTGGCATCAAAGCGAAAAGCGCCCTTTTGCCAATATTTAGAATTCAAGCACAATGCTAGTAGAGGACCTGACAGCGTAAATCTAACTTTTGGTATGAAGCCGTGCAGAGGACAACGGGTCACAGCCAGAACGCGGCACAGCAGCACCAGATGGAAACCTGCAGCCCTGCAGTGAAAGTTTGACTGGAGAGGCCAGGCACACAGCAATAGAGATCAAAGTAAAGGCCCTACAGACATCACTGACAAATATTGTTTCTTGTAAAAATGTCTGGTGTAATCGCTAACGCCGATGTTGTCGCAAGTATATTTTAGGAAAACTTCCTTACCAAGGCGTCCAGTATGTATCTTGGTCACAGTTTTCTCTTCTTTATTAAAATGTTTGTTTTTATGAAGAAGTGTGAGTGATTCTGTTCAGACATGTTTGGTGTGACGGTAGCACAGCTGAATGAATAAGAAGAGACAGAATTCATGTTGGAAAACTTTACGATATGCATCACTCATTCCACATTTAAAAATCTATTGCAGCACCTCTTATTCACATCAGCTCATCCCGGCAGTGATTCGACGTCTGAGGCCAAGTCGGGGCCTGTGCCTCCCATCACTCAGACTCTCGGCTATGCCTCTCACACCACACGCGCAGCCTGAGCTGAAGCCTCCTGCAGGCTGACGGTGCACTAAAAACCTCGCCGCCAGGACCATAAACCCCAGACGAGCTGTACAGTAGAAGCAAGCAGCTCATGGAAAACATGAAACACAAGAGGCCTGCATGCATGACGTGTCTTCACGTTACTAAAAAGCCACACTGCACCCGGCAAAGTGATGAGAGGACCAAAAGGGCTGCGTTACTGCTGGCTACTGCGAGTACAGGCCCACACAAGACTTAAAAGACGGAAGACGCTTCATACGGAGAGAACCATCAGGGGAAAAAGTTCATTAAAATAATCTTTAGATATTGTGAAAGATCCCGCGATGAAGATGGCCACGACAGCAGGTCAAACCAGTGCCAGCTGTGGCCTGATGTTTATTAAAAGCTGTCAAGATAAAGTGAAACGCTGCCAGAAGTAAAACCCAATAAAACATCCCTTCAGAGAAATATGCAATTCTAATAACCCGTGGCATGACTTTTCCACTCAAACTGCGTATGACAAAGAATACTTGTTTATTGTCTAACAACTATATGATGTCATGAACCAGTTTCTGTACCAAGCTACTGTACACAATGGCTCTACTGTACAAAATGTTCCTCTCTCTAGTCTCAATCAGAGTCCATGTTATAGACTCTTGGGGATTTAACAGCTCATTTCCTCAGAATGACACAGTCACCACGATTCAGCTTTCTGCCCAAACCCATGTCAGAATTCCTCTTTGATGAAGTGATGCTTTAAGCCACCGAGCCGCGGAGCAGCAAGTCTCTCATTGGTTTTGTTTGTATCTCAGCTGCTGCTGCTTAGAAACCAGCCCACAAGGTGAGCTCCTGCACCAGGTTTAATTAATTGGTAGCATTTTCTGTGAGGAAGTAGTAACAACAAAAAAAGGCAGAAACGTTTCTCAACGCTGTTGCTGACATTCAACATCTTAATTAGATTTGGTTCAGTTTGTGTGAACGGCAGTTAAAGTAAGGAATTTACTTAATTACAACACAGTTTATTTTTATTTTTTTCAGCTGTACCAAGGCAAAACCTCACACCCAACATCCATAAACATATGAGATATTCTTAGAACGTAACATCTATAATTAACTAAAGCCACTCTAACTACCATGCATAGCCTTATTTAGACCATTAAAAGCAAACATTTGGGCCTTCCTTTACAAGAGTTTGGGGTTTGCCAGCAAAGCAACATGAAAGGAAATAGATGAGTCATGTGGATTTCTAATGCGTCAGCTCTATAACCATTCCACAGGAAAATGTACAGCACCCAGAGAAAGCCAACTAAAAGTTAAACGTTGCTCAACTGAGCTGTGATGAAGCGCTAAGGCTACGCTATCTGTTGCACCATTTAACAGCACTATTACACAACAGTTCAATAAAGATAATAACAGTTCATCATCAGCTTGGAATGCAGAGGTATAATTATTATTACAAGATAAAAGTTATTCAGTCCGTCAAATAGAGTGAGTTTTAAACTTGGCCAGTGTTAATGTTATTAACTTAGTATCAACTGTTTACTCACTATAATAAGCACCAACGCTGGCAACTAAGCAACAATAAACACAGCGTTACAACCCCTACCTGCGAGTACAAACACTACATCATCATGAAGTGTCCGATGTTGATAATAAACATTAGGCCAGTTGGTAACGAAGTAAATATTGACACAGATTCAAGTCTATAACTCAAGTGAAAGTCGTGTCTTATCACGTCCATCTGAAGTGTTCCATGAATGGAAATGCTCCAGCAGGTTTAACATCACCTCGACAGGTTCGACGGTAGCTAAACAGAGAAACACAACTACACCGAACTGAACGGCAGTAAAAACCAAGGATCAAACCATCAAATGTGAGGCGGAATAACAGGCAAATACATGTGCTAGTGAAAAATGTCACAGTGCAAAAGGAGGCCAAGAGGGCAGATTTGAATGTGCACGAGTTATTCCATGTTGAGCATTATTGAGGGCCGTGGAACCAAAAACAACCCGCAGCCCTGTTGTCCTCCTGGCACGAGCTCCACAGCAGCGGCCCGGTGGCAGGAGTTCAAACTCTTTGCACGGGGCTGGTCAGGACAGTCCGGGATGGCCTTCCAGAGGACCCACATTCTGTAAATACCTCGGAGCATTTTACTGCTAATTTAAGAAGCCTGTTGAGCCTCGTCAGTGTATGGAAAACGTGTAAAGATTTCCATACCAGACGACAATAAAAGAGGGTAATCCCCTTTCTATTAAATTCCTATAAACCAGAGTTGACACAGCAGGAACACATTTCCCTCCAAAAGAAAAGACACAGCTGCCACCATTTAAATGGCATGTATATTAAAATCAAAAGATCTTTTTTTTCCTCCTGAACAGCAGGCGAATATGTGTAGTGGTCCCACAGCTCGACTGTCCTCACCCTCAGGTACATCCACACCAATATTTTGTTTTTGTTTTAAAACAGCGTTTTAATGTTCACATGAACATTCACTTACATTGGGGCAAGCAGGTGCCCATGTAAACAGGAAGTAGATTGCTTGCTTAGTTACAGAAAATACACTAGAGTATTGTTGTTCTCTATACCAATAAAAGGTTGTGCTTAATACTTAAGATCTTCCTCTAGATTTCCCACACACACACTCAGACAACTTCAGTCGGAAAAAAAGTTGTATTTTTCAAACTTGCATACAAGGCTGCAGGTCTGTCTCACACACATCAAATTTTATTTTAAAAATCTAAATTTTACTAGATTATGGGTCAAGAAATATAGTAAACACGTCTTTCACTCGTTGCGCTGTTGTCTGTTCTCACACTCGTGGAAAACGTATTAGTGTGAACATCCAACTCTTCACACCCTGACACACAATTGCTGGATAAACTGCATATTTGCCAAGAGATTTGAGTATTTTGTATTCAATTCTAATATTTAAAAAAAATTAAAACTATAACAAACAGAAATTTAACATACAACTAGTCCCTAAACACAAAACTAAAAGTAAAGTGTGAGTTAAACATAAAATATAGTTACAATATAAATTGTTGATAATTCCTTTGTCTTTCCCTTTTGTTTATATTTTGTAGTATATTTCCCATTCTTTTCTTTCTGAAGGCTTCTCTAATGAGGAGTGACACCCACAACAAGTATAAACAACAAAACTTTAGCAAACAGGAACCAGAGACAGGACAAGAAAACGGACTGTCAACATGCCACACCATTATACGAAGCAGACATATTCAGGATCCATGACATTGCATACCCTCTGCATGAATACCGAACAGTCTGTGAACTTTCGAGAAGTCGCTGTTCTCCAGAACTGAACGGGTCTCTGGCCTTGGCTGTGTCACAATGTTTATGATTACAGGCAGGCGGAAGAGTTTATTTTCCCGTATTCCTCTGCCTCCACAAGTTCAATTATTACTTCTGCATGTAGACATCCAAGAAGACCGATGCCTTCATTCTGTCTATTGCGTGCATGTGGTCACAGGGTAATACGTCTTGAAGTGGCAGCTCAGAGTTTGTTTTCTCACCAAACTCGAGCAAAAAGGTTTACGTTCTTTGCGTGGGCTCTCCTACTGGGTGACATCACAGTCCTCTGAACGCTTTACATAAACCCAGGCTCCAAATCTTCACTTAAATGACTCATTACCGAATTGGCAAACGGGCCGGGAACATAAACACTAGCCTCGAGCAAAAGCCAACAGTAAAACACTTGTAAAATAAATTGCAGGTTGGAAATAAAGCGTTAGCTGACGGCAGTCTGCAGGGATTTAAACAAGCCTTGCCAAGTTTAGGATGGGCCGTTATAAGTAATTCATTATACATTATCCTGAATGTCTCAAGGTGTATTCATAGTGTACTTCCAGAGTGAATAAAACCATGATTGCAGCTATTTTTTGAAGACACAAGTGGACATAACGTGAGAGTAGACAGGGCAACATTGTCAGTGATAATCAATATAGTACATGTACATTACTTTCAATGCCAAATGTTAGCATGGAGCGCTCTGAATTTTGGCTAAATAGCAGCCGTTTTCAAATTAGCTTGAAGTTTTTTTTCCATGAACTGACAGGACGATGACAATGTGACAGCAATGTTACAACATCTTCTTAAAGAGACTATAATCAATATTTTCATACTGACTATGGATCACATCACTACTTGGATGTGAAAGGGGTCACTTGTAGTGACAAACCCACTGAGAATTAGTGAGTGATAGTAGCTTCACATTGTGGGCGTCTCTCAGCCCATTGTTTTGGTTTTACAGCCTGCAACTGAACCGTTTTGAACTCTCATCGCTCTCATAGCATAGCATCGTATTCGGCTGCAACAGGTCGCTGTTTTCAGTAAAAACAAAAACCTTTGGGGAGCTATCATTTCATCCATCTTTATATCCAGTCTGTGATTTATGCTAGCAAGTCAATAATAATCAGAAATCCTGATTTGTTAAGATAAATATTTGGGGCAGCCGTGCTTTGAGCAGATGGGTACTAACTCTATGAGACAAATGACTAACTTGTTTTGAACTCTTATATTTTCCAATCCAAAGCGCTGTCAAGGATTTTCAGGCCCGAGTAACTCCTTCTGTCTCACTTTTAGACCGATTCATCAGCTCATCTTCAAAGCTTGCTGTAGGCGCCAACAGGAGATGATGCAGGACTGACCTCACTTTAACTCTTTGCAGATGATATATTCCTGCTGCCCTAAATTTACAGGAAAGGACATTTGGCTCTTATAAGGGAACATCCACACACACACACACACACACACACACACACACACACACACACACACACACACACACACACACACACACACACACACACACACACACACACACACACACACACACACTTTGTGTTATCCTGTTAAATCACCATCTCTGGCAGCCATCAGATGTGACCCCTCCACGTGTTGAGAGTCCAAAACTACTTTCCGCTTTCTTGGGAGATTTAAGAGATGTTTTTTAGAAACAGATGCATTATTTTCCTCTGAATAATTGTCTCAGTCTGATTTAAGCAGCATGGGTGATGAAAAACAACCAAGAGGAAGGTTTAAATAAAGCAGCTCTGTGAAATAAAGGCCACTGTGTTTATAGAAGCCATTCATAGAGCTGATAGATAGCCATGATGTCATTGTTTCATTACCTTAGACCTCCAGAAGGACCTCTTTATTGGCTAAAGATGACATAAGTGCAAGCCAAGAACAAAAAGCACCTTAGTGCACATTTCAGCTTCAACTTCACTTTCTCCTAATCCTGTCACACTACTTTGATAAAGTAGACAAGCCTTTCTTTAGCTCATTGTGCCCAACGCTGTTTAGCACTGTTATTTGCTGTAATTTACAGAGATATGAACCAGATGTGGAGACGCGGCTGTGACGTCAGTGTCGGCCAGGGGTCAGGTCAACATGGGATCATGAAAACTATTCTCTCCTGTTGTCCAAGTAGGTGTAATACTACCTGTTTCCCTTTAGGGAAAATACGCTCAGGGAGGGAGGGAGCTGAGATCTAACGACAAAGATAAGCAGGTCACAGAGCGGCAGGGGATAATAGTTGGAAATCCTGGCGTTATGCACTAGAGTGAATTACTCTCTGGCAGTCGTAGGTGGGAGGGAGGAAGAGTGGGGTGTGCAAATTGGAAATAGTCCCCTTCTCGATGCCAGCTGTCAAACTTCACTTGGTGATGTGTAGCGTAGGGTGGATTCACGGTGTGAAATAAGGACATCTGCACCGGAACATTTCCGATACAAAGCTGGACGTAGCTGAAATGCATCTCAGGTTCGACATATTCTGCTATCCAACAACTAGAGCTCTCGACAAAAGAAATTCTTAGTCAACTGACATTGATGCGATTTTGTCGACTAATCAATTAGGTGATTAAACCAACAGAGCCGTAAAACTCCATAAAGGGTCAACAAAAGCGCCACTTCAAATCTTGTGTTTAGCAGAGATATGCCAAGTTTCTTGGAAATAAGTCATTCAGCATGTAAAGGCATTTAAAAAATGACTAATCCACTAAAGAAATCTTTAGAGGGGGCAGCCCTACCAATTATATATATATCTTAGTTTCTCACACACGTAAACAGTGCCGCATAAGCACACATTTACTACAGAGTCACCATGGGACCATCGCCCCGAAGGCTGACGACAGCGGAGAGGGCCTGGATAAACAATCAACACTTCTAATTGAATTTTACAGGAAACAGCTGTGGGGTCAAAAAGGCAAACAAACTGCCCTCAAAAGATGAATGTGTCTGACTTCTGAGGAGTACCGGAGGATATGGCACAGTATCAGGCACATAATAATTAACATCAAAATTATGTAAATGTATCAGATTTAGCCAAAAGGCTAATATCCCTGACCTTATACATTAAAAGAAATAACCTAAATGAGACCAGAGACAGTTCAGACAGAAGACGACACACTGGGAGTCAGTTTCCTGTGTCTGTGTCACTTAAAAAGACTGAAGGCTGGTCCTGTTAGTCTATTAACTCCAACGGGAGAAGTGAACATGAACACAGATTGTGACTGATTCTTTCGCTTCATAGTCACCAAAGTAACATATCTTCCAAACATTTCAGACAGACGTAAATGATCTTTATTTGACTTTCTCTGTCTCAGACTCACTCTCGCGATGTCTGGCCACTACAGTTGCGAACGCCCTCGCTAACTAATTTATGTAACGCTAAATATGGCTGTTAGGGGTGTACATTTCTGTTAGCACAAGAAAATATAAATATATGTAAATATAACCCAATATGCTTTTATCCATCCACACAACAACAAGGGCGCAGTGGAAATGCAGATACAATCACATCATGTGATCACAAATGTGTGCATCATCACACCAGTGGAAGAGGGAAGAGGAGACATGTGACCCTGGTGTGGCTCTGAACTGGCTCCCTGCTGCTGGGACCACGTACCAAATACCAAAAACCTTCTGCCATAGAAGACAGACGATTTTACCTATTTACCAGAGGAGCTCTCACTTCAATACAGCACTGGCCCCCACAGATTGAATATTCATCAAACCACGCTGTGTACATTTAAGCTGTTGATAGACAAAACGATAAAGAAAAAAAATATCTGCTTTACTTTAACTTAAAGTGATACTGCGACTTAGAAAACAACTTTATTTTCCAGTGTTTTCCATATCAGATTGGACTTCCTGTACCCTCTGCCCTCTGTGTTGTTTCCACCCCAAAGCTCACAGCTCTCCACATCTGACAAATGATCTGCCGAAGATAGAAGCAACCTGAGACGTTGGTACAATTTATAGCTCAAGCTAGCTGTGAGGTGGATATAGGATACCTCAGAAAACCGGTGGAACATTTTACTCTTTTTTAGGACTAAAAGGTTGGCCTAAATATGCGCCAACAGTTCTGTAAAGGCCCAATATGTGTTTAGTCACACTCAGAATAGTCCACTCCTGAACTGGCTACTGGCTTCATGTGAACAAACATTTTGGGGAAAAAGAAAACGAACAGCATCGCTAGTCAGTGCACACTGGGCCTTTCTGTCTCTCCAAACAGCCAGGTTCACAGTGTATGACACACCGATTTGTCTCGAAAAGTCAGCGAAGGAAAACATCAGTTTGTGTGTACTGTGTGGGTGTCTCACAGGTTAGATACATGTTTTTCTGCCTCTTCATGACACGATGGAAAAGAAATACCAGATCGTGGCTGCGGTGTAAAAGACAACATGACGGAGAGAAGTGGTTTCTCTGCTTGCACCCCCGCAGCAGCCAACACATAGTTCAGGTCACCAGTGAAGCTGAACAGATGCCTGGCAAACTCTGTTTTTTCCATCCCAGCACTGATTTCTCCACTCAGACACCCGGGAGTCTTTGGCCAGACTGATAATCACCACAAAAAAAAAAGAGAATGACTGACACACACACACAGAAGGAATACGTCCATGCTGCCAACTATTCAGTTACTAAAATACGGAACACCACACAGACATATATCTAACTGCTGGTTGGATCAACACACTGAACCGTGGTCCAAATCCTCCCTTTTATGTTCCGATCTTCTATTTATTAAGAATACACTGAGAGATAAATATTCATGAATCAATCAAAGGTTTGGAGCTTGAATCAAACACGTCCTGATTGCCGGCGGACTGCTGTTCTGTGAGGCCTCAGCCACACATTCACAGACGCCAGCGCTTCACAAAAGTCACCCCCCCGAGCCAAGACCGCCTCCCTTCCACAACCTGCTGCTGTCTCGTCCCAGCCCACAAACCCACTGCAGTGACCCATTAGCAGCCTCCTCCTCTCCTGCAGCCCTTTAATAATTGTTAATCAGGGCGAGAGCTATATTGGTGTGTTACGCCACAGCGTGCCCCAACATTCCTGTAGTGCGCTCTCCGCTCATTTCCAGTCATGCAGAAGAGAAGGCCTTTGGCACAGCCAAAGTGCCACACTGTCTGGGCAAAGCACAGCACTGCACACTAGGTTAGGGAAGCAGCATGTTGGCTCTGCAGGTGTGTGCAGAGGAGCAGGTGATGGTGATCATTTACATTTATTAAAGACAGGGTCGTTTCAATTTAGTCACAATCTACATTTTCTTCAAGCCAGCATACGTTTATCTACGATGTCTACCTCTACTTCGTCTGATCCTGCGTTACTTCCTGTCTCACTCTCAGTCACTTTGGCAATAGGATAACAGCCTTACAATCCAAATCCAAAGACATAGCTCATTCTCGCTCTGTCTAAGACCCTTCAATCCCCTTATATCAGCTGCAGATGACAACAACATCATCTATGATTCCCATCTAACTCACACACATTGGGGTTTAAGCTGGACTGCCCCCATATGCTGCTGTGTTTTTGGCTAATTCTGTCAATTTCTCTCAATAAGTTGGAAAAAGAAGATAAAACAAATCACAGCATGAATGTAACAGAAGCGCAGCGATCATTACCAGCGCCATCACACATTTACACACCGATACCTCTAATGACAACCAAGCCAGCAGGTTTGACCGCGTGGCCATCCAAGGCCCAAATCTAATCATCACAGTCACAGTGGAATCATGACGAGGTTTCAGTGTCACACGGGGAAGTTCTCATAAGAAAATGACGATTGGATAACTCTTGTGTCCCAAGACTTCGCCATTGTGTGGAATCAAATCTTGTCTGGCCTCAAAAAGTGGGGTTGAACTGGGCACACAGGATGAACACGTCAACAGGGTCATTATGGAGCATCATTAACCCCTTAATTACGAGTAATTGCTGTCCCAATCTTCCCAAACTCATCTGGGACACAGAGAATCATTATCAAAAAGAATATACTGTATTTGCTGGCAAGTCTTGTAAAGCGAGCTGTCACACAAACCCCATCATGATGTGGTAATATGAGATGAGCACGAATTACAGACACTAGATGAAAAGAATGTATACGTGAAGATAACACTGGGAACTGCACTCAGGCTCCTAAATATCTGGATGGGTCGTATGCCGAGGACACATTTATCAACAGGAATTAAAGGTACGCTATACGAGATTGGGAGCATTTCTATTGCCTCTCAACTTGGCGACGGATAAGATGGGCAGCTTGCAGCTAGCGGTGCTAACAGCATTAACAGTGCAAGCAAAGGCAAAAGTGGTGACAGAGCTAACAGTGAGGAGGAACCAGCAGATGGGTGCTACGTTTCTACAACCACGCCGTGGGTCAGGACGGGATTATCAGCTGTAACCGGCATAGGAGCTCGGTGCAGAGAGGCACACGCTAATGCACGAACACGCACTAAAAGCATGAGCGGTGTGTGTCAACAAAGAAAGGAACAGCAGCGCTGTGAGTCCGATCAGTTTAAGGATAAAGAGGCAGGAGATACGATCTCTTCTTGCTCCTGAGGGCCTTGTTCAGGGCCTCTGATCCGCTCTGCAGTTGGGCAACTGTAGTGAGAGCTGTGGCTGGAGCCAGAGATCACTGGAGGCCATCAGGGTCCAGCCCAAATGGCAGCCACAGAACTCTCCCTTTAATACCTGCAAAAAAAAGGTGGCGTGTCTCTCTTATTTTAGAAAAGCAAACAGACCACAACAGGAAAATAAAATATTTGCCAGGCTAAATGATGGGCGAGCTGGGGACATACGCAGCAGCCTGAGCAAGGAGAACAGTTGGTGACTGTGGAACCTCTTCTAACCCAATGGATGCATTGTGCCAGAGGCTGTCAGGAGGAGGGTGTGCGACGCTGGAATGTGCAGGAATGTTATTTATTTTCACAAACACCACCAAGTGCCCCCATACTAACACACACGTGAGGGCGCCTGCACACATATAGACACACACAAGATTCAGATACTAATGTGCATATGTGCACGCCGACTGGTCTGATGTGCTCTCATCGGGCTGGCCAATGGGAGTGCTCCAGCGCTGCCTCTCCTTACCTGTGGTAAGATCAACATCAGAGCTCTCGGCCTTGATGTGCTGCCATATACTTAGTTCATAAAGACGTCAACATGCTACGAGACGCAGGAGAGGACGGGATAGAGATCTGTTAAACACATTCATGTGAGCTTTGGTTTCTGCTTTGTTGTGAAGAGAGAAAAAAACTAAATGAGCCACTTTTTCTCCAAACAGATGTTTGAGAAATCATAATTCTTTTTGCAAAAGATTAGTAATATGTTTTACAGCTGGGCGAGACTCTGTGAGTGTGTGTAGGGTTGTGTCATGCTCATGTCTAGACAGGAACGCACACTTTTATGGAGGATGGCATCAGCTCTGACTCAGGAAAAAAAAAAAAAAATAGAGAGACCATTTGCCCAGCAGCAGACAGCAACAAGGCCCATGAACTTCCCACCACTTCTGAGGGGTGGAAGCTGTGTGTCATCACCCTGGCATTTGGAGCTGGTCTGAGATTAGCAACAGTGGAAGTCGACCGGGTCTCGGGTTTATGTAAGGAGACGGTGCCAGCTTCCCAAGTGAGCTCCAAAACGTCAAATGTCACTCTCTTGCTCACATGAAGGTAATAAGTCCAATAATGCTCAACCACAGCCTGAGTTAATTATTTGTACAGTCACCGCTGTATGATTGCCACTGAAACTGGAAGTGTCCTGAAGTTGACCCTGACCGTGCTGTTGCGGGACGGATGCAGAAATACAAATCCCCCGCAGAAATATCTTTGTTGCAGTCACACATCTTATTGTGCGCCTGCATGTTGAATGAAGTGTTTGTAAAAGCTCAAGTTCTACTCTTTTCATCTGTCGGAAGTCCAAGATAATAGTCAGTATAAAAGGCGATCGTTTCTTCCACACAAAACATGCAAACAAATACCTGCGGTAATACTAATGAATAGATCAATTCATATCAAGGGGGGTTTCCAACTCTTTTTAAGGAGCTTTGAATACAAATATGGGGGCTCTTCATACATTTGTGAAACTATAAATAATACAAAACTGATGCGATGGCAAATACTCCCCGGGCACATCAAACTCCTCAGAGACAAATATAGCACACAGTCTGAATCAGCAAATTAGACTTCGTTCCCAGCTCTCCTGTTTTATCCGTCTCTTGGAGTGTTCCCACGCCTAGTGCTCCCACATCGTCGCAGCCAAAGGATGGAGCTCATGGGAAAAGCTGCTCTGGAAATTTGTATGATTGTATTGATTTTTAAAAGTGTAGAAATTGAGGAATAGTTTCAGTTTAGGAGTGCGCTTTTACGTAAATCTTGAGTTATGCATTCTCATCTAACAAGTGTGTTGAAACCTATGTGGATGTGGGATGGAGCAGGAAAAGAGAAGGAAATAGTTGGAGCTGCCAAAACAGAAAGAAGATTGACAAACATTTTGCCCCAAAATAACAACTGCTGACAGAGGAGCTTTAAAAACCAAAGCGTGGCTGAAGCAGCTGCACAGACATCTAGTCAACCTGCTGCGATTGGGCTGCTGGGCCCTGATCTACCTACAACTAAAACTAATATCAACGACATAGTATTCTGTAACATTGTGTGTGACGCATGTAGTGCATGTTACATCACATTGCTGCTGACAGGACTGAAAACTGACATAAAGCGTTAGCTTGTATTGAAAGAGTCTGACTGATATGATCAGCAGGCCACTATTATTGGACAGAATTGGCTTATCAGTCAGTATATGGCATATGCATGGCAGATATGTGGCACAGTCATGTTTTTACTGCATTTTATTGTTTAACTCGACTCTTTTTGCTCTAACATGTACATATTTGTGTTCAACTGTAAAACACCCTGCTGAATATTAGCTAAATTATAGCTGTTCTCCTCGAGTTGGCTTTTCATTGATATTGCACAATATCTAACTCTTAAATATCAATATTGGGACCTGAACATATATTTGTTTATATGGTTCAACTGCAGTGGAGTTGTAAATACCAAATACCATGCCTATGTCTGTGTCCCCTGTACTATATGTGGTTATATTTAAGAAGTGAGGTACTAGCACACGTGCACGTGCACGTGCACATGCAAAATGTCGTATGTAGATATACTATAGCGGCTACACTACTGAATCCCTACAGTTGTTCCCTACATGTGTGCAGCAGACCTCCCATCACTCTGCATCACGTTGCTGGGCAGCAGCACCAGCTGATGAAGACTGTAGCAGGTAAAGTGGACATTAATAATTCCCAGCTGAGTGCGCAGCCCCCCCCCCCCCCCCTCACCTTCTGATATGCCAGTTGAAGATAGTTGTAAGGGATCCTCCGATGGAAGTCCTGCACTACATCCTCGCTGACTTTGTGCACGGACTGAGCACCAATTTTCTCCTCGATGCACGCGTTCATGCACGCCGCTCTCCGGAGCACCGCGTCGGTGAAGCGTAGGTCCGAGAAGGTTTCATCAAAGGGATGCTGGTCCTGGCACCTCAACCGGCACCGGACTTTGGTGCGCCGGACTTCTGTGTAGCTGCTGAGCGCTCCCTCCATGTAGCGCACCACATTCGTATAGTCGTTGTTGTAAAACGCCTGCACCGCGCTGTCATACAAGAGGTCGTACGGCTCCAGGAAGGCTGTTGAAGATGACAACGCGACAGTGAGGAGGACTACGGAGAAGATAGCAGCCGGTGAAAAGTTTCCATCCATCCTCTGCTTCGGTTCAGACGGTGAGGAGCGACAGGAGCAGACTGTCAGTCACAACTACGATCCGCTCAGGCTCGTTTTTGAGTCCATTTAAAAGCTCCTCGCGGAGATAACGCAGGACGGCACCGGACCAGGGCGGAAATAATGTTGCTTTTGTCGGGGACACACATTTTGGTATGACCCCTCTCTGGCTCCGCTGACTCCTCCCCTCCAAGACGTGAATTGGTCCTGAGCACTATCGCGGCTTTCCTTACAGGCTGCTGGAGCAGCCGAGCGAGGGACCCGCGAGGGTCCTTCGGGGAGTCCCGTGGGTCGCCACAAACACGAACGCGAAATACTCTAATTCCACGTCATTTCACCACATCATTTTTTTGTTGTACTTGTTGAAAACAACTTGTTGTTTCCTAAGACACATGTTCAGTCTCCAAAGTTCCCGCTGCAGATCTGAGGGAACTTTAAAAAGAAAAAGTGCTCGATAAAGTGACTATAAAAATGCCTGAAAAAGAAAATGTCCTTTATTAAACAAACGGGCATCCAACAACTTAAAACAGAGGTCACTATATAGACCAAGCAATCAGCAATACATACACTTACATATGTGACTATTTAAAAAGATTTAGATTAGATTTAGATTGCGATATTAATTATGAATATAGCTCTGCATTTAAAATGTGTTCTCCAAGAAAATGGCGCAATCATAATAAGTCACCTTTGTAATTAGTCTTATGTTCTTTTATGGGAATTAATGTATAAAATCTGTCCAAAGACTA
Source organism: Pholis gunnellus (assembly GCF_910591455.1). Lineage (NCBI taxonomy): Eukaryota > Metazoa > Chordata > Actinopteri > Perciformes > Pholidae > Pholis > Pholis gunnellus. The sequence continues at coordinate 9,770,681 of NC_136530.1, forward strand.
TGATGGAAAATAGCCTCTTGTTTATCATTGTGCACTGTCCCTGTTAAACACACCAATAAATAGCCTAATACTAGTAAGTTGTTTAAAAATGTCCCCCTCGCAATCTTTTCTGGTGAGACATGCATGTACAAATACTTGCTGCCTTGTGTTCTGGAAGTTGTGTTTGTTTAGGGGGTTCAGTGTGAGACTCGAGACACAGTCGGCCGAAATCCATTTAAAGGAGACTGTCTCCCTCTGGAGGTTATTCCAGCTACAAGCAGTTTAATCACCGGACACTTTTAAAACCAACCTCTCAACTCTTCATTGAGGACAAACAGAAAGTGAATATATAATATAAACAAACAATACATGGGCAACTGTTAATCCATTACTCTTTGAAGACACTCCAGAGGCGACAGGTATGTAGTCAAGCCGGTAAAAGGACTCCAGGGAACCATAAAGGTACTAACGTGCACTGTAGATACTGTACTTCAGGTTCAGCTGTAAGTGTGGTGTGTGGAAATAATCCCACGTGTTTTTATCTTCAACGGGTGTTTTTTAAGCTCAGTCTTTTATCATCCTGACTGAAATATGTTGTCAAGCCATAGCTTTTCAAATCAATACTAAAAACAAAATGTAAAAGCTACAAAATAGACCATCAGAGGCAGTAAACGCAGCATCTTTATCTGCTGATGAAATTCAGTTTGTGCTGTGGACCGCTTTATAAATAAACTAAGTGAATGTGTGGGGCGTTTTGATACTTCACATCTGCTCTTTATTGTGAGGACCAATACGTTCACATGCAGCTATTTGAGTTTCTATTTGTAAAGTCTGTTTTTGGACAACAGCGATGTGTGAATGTGTGATTGATTTACATTCCTGTATCTTTCGTTCATCGTTTAAGTAGCAAAGCACAAAGGCTATGGATAAATTAGATTTAAAAATGATGAGATAAACATAATTTTTATGTTTTATGTTTCCACGACCAGGTATGAATCAGTGGAAAAGGTGCAGCAGGATATAATAGGCACAAATAAAACACATTAAAACAAAAGAGACCTCAATATGAGTGGCTCTGTGTCCAAAAGTCCAAAACACCTACAAGGAATGGACAAAATAACAGGAATGTCTGAAGTAATGCAATCCAATACAACAAGCACAACAGACTACCGAGTCAAATCAACATCTCGCACCAGCAGCATTTATTGTTGGGCTGTTGTACTGGATTGTACTACAGGTGTTCCTGTTAGTATGTCCGCACACGTAAGACTATAATAAGCTGTTGCTGTAATGAAGTTACTACAAGAAACACAGATCCACCCATGTCTTCATGCGGCTTCAGGAAGAATCTGGGCAGCAGTTCCCATGAGAGATTCCTGATTAGTTTACATCCGCGGAAGACACAACAGTCTCCTGCTGTTTGTTGTGTTTCTACGGAAAAAATGAAGTTGTTTGACCCTGTCCAGGGTGACTTCCCCGTACTTCAAATCATTCTGCAATTAATATTTTAGTGGCCATTTGTCCGATAAATTAAAAACAAGCATAAATCAAAGGGCCACTGACGCACAATGGGTCTGTGGTTTACACAGGGAAAATAATTCAATGACTCATTATTTATTCAACACAAAGAAAATAAGCGAACACATAAAAGAACAAAGGAACTCATATCGCTGCCTCTCCTTCTCTGTTAAAAAACCATAGGCCCACCCCGGTGCATGCTGGTCCTGTACCTGCCTACTCCTATATATGACCGCAGGTGCCCACAGTGTCACCCAATTCATTAACAAACAAACAAACCAGAAACACTAAGAATTAAACAATACTACTTATGAATCAAATAACTAAATACTAACATCAAATAAAAAGCCCCAACAAATATCTTTGGAGGAATTCATTTGAATTAAGTAATTCTGTCTAAATGTGAACCCGGTTTGAGGTAAAGCTCTTACACCGACTCTCAGCTCCTTTTATACAGAACTTCTTACTCCACTTCCAATCAATTCTCTACTCTGAGTTCATCACGGCAGCAGCTGTAATAACAGATGCCAGTAAACACAGAATTTACGGGGCAAAACGACAGCAGATATGAGAGGAAGGAAGCTGTTTCAGTGTCCGGAAAGCTCTCATTACTGGAGAACCATCGGCCTTTTTAAGGCAACAGGATCCGCTTTGTACACAATGTCAATGAACCAAATCAAATTTGATCAACAAAGTACATTTAACTAATTGCAGTACTTATCGACTGTTCAATTTTGAGGTACTTGTACTTTATTTAAGTATTTCCATTTATTGCTACTTTATATTTATATTTCTTTATATTTCTAGCACCACATTTCAGAAGGATATTGTACTTTTTACTTGATTATATTGAATTATAGGTTATATATTATCTTTAAATGGGCCATTCTGCTTAAAGAGTAGGCTACTTTGTTTGTTTTTCATGTAATACTTCTGTAGCTTTATGTAAGTAACAGAGTATTTTCTACAGTGTGGTATTACTACATTTACTTAAGTAAAGGTTCAAAGTATTTCTTCCACCACTGACTTCATCTTCATCACTGAGAGAAAACACCATTCATCCAATTGCTGAATGTGAGCTAGTTTAGATCCTGAAGGTGGCACCTTATATGGCAGCCTCTCCATGAGTATGTATGAATGTGTGTGTATGAATGTGTGTGTATGAATGTGTGTGTGTGAATAGGTGAATGTTGACATGTAGCGTGAACGCGCTTTGAGTGGTCAGATGAAAGGCGCTATAAAATGCATCCATTTACCATTTGAAGAAATGGAATAATTGATTGCTTTGGACTGTACCACGAGAGTCCAATTTTGAATATAAAGAGTTATTTAAGTAAGAGAAAAAACATTAATACAGCATGTAAATATAAAATAATATAATATCACATGTCCTGATAAGAAACAAAAACAAACTGATTAAAACACAATACTTCAAAAAGGGAATGACTGAACTGATATGACTGAAATGAGTATCACGATATGAATTCATTTTTTTCTGTAATGTGTTTGTGGTCAAAAAAATGAACCGTAATACTAAAATAGAATGTAACGTAAGTCAGAGTGAAGAACACAAAAATATTTTATTTTCAAAATGTCTTTCAAACGGCCCCAGAAGGTGCTACATAACATAACAGCAACAACATTAGATGAAAATACGACAAGACAACATGAAAAACATCGCACAACCACATCTATATTAACACCAGTGTGAAACTGAAGTGGAACGAATTGTACAGCAATGTACACCTTAAAATAAATCTTTCCACCAAGTGTCAAAACGTCGGTTTTACACTGCAAACTATTGAAACAAGTGTTCTTCATTCGTAGTTGTGACGAGGAACTTGGTGAATTCATAATCACACAAACAGGCTGACAAAGTTCAGGAATATAGCCCTGGAAGAACCGAGTGCTGCAGCGATGACGTATTTTTGTTAGCATCGCACTGGTTACCTCGAAACAAAACCAATGGGATTTTTCAGGGTTTTAGGACTCATTCCTGCAGCATATTGATTACTTTATATGATATTTGTATTTGTTTTAATAAATTAAAAATGTAATCCTTACTTTTAATTCTTTCAATGGAAAAAAAATGACTGACAACATCTAAGTAACAACCAAACAAGTGTGCTGAAACAGAAGAATTCAAGCTACTGTATAAAATGGGATTGAAAGTCAGAACAAACAGCTTGATCTTGTGTGTAATCCTGATCCTGGTTACTAACTTGATGTTCAGCAGGTAGTATTTATAATCCTACAGTTTGTCGTCATCGTAACACAACCTGCTCCTGTTGGTAAATTCAGCGCCGACTGTGTCAAAGCCTCTCCACTGCTCTCCTCCACTAAACGTAGTTGGACTTTGGGTGGGTGGTGGAGAAAAGGTGGTTGGAGCTGATGGACACGGTGGACTCGGACCGCGAGCATCTCCGACAGCTCAGGAAAGCACCGCCAGCCATAGTGAGGAGGCCGCCAGCCCAGCTGACAAACACGGCATTACCGAACTCCAAGCTGCAGAGAAAAACACACGCATTTAGATGCACAACTATGTACAGAATCAACTGTGTGTGCGTGTGTTTTTCTGTGTGTGTGTGTGTGTGTGTGTGTGGGTGTACCTCTGCAGGCGATTAGATTCATTGAAGATCTGAACAATCATCTTGACGTACCAGGAGGTTATGATGAGGGTCAATAAACCTGAACAAAGAAAACATCATATTGTTTATATATAGTTTTAAATGCTGCTAATCTTTTACTGCTTTTACTAAGGTTTCTTTCCTATTTTTAGGGACTGATTGAATATTTTTAATGGTGAAAAAACAACTGCAGACATCACAGATGAAGGATAGATGTAAGAGGATCTTCCTTTATGACTGCTCAATATGATCCACTATTTTCCTTTTAGTCATAGAATTTCATGGTTTGAATTATGAAAAGATTAAGGCCATATCTTTAGACTGACCTAATATAGGAGCTCAGTTTTCCCTGCACTAATGTGCTGATGACATTTCTGCCCATATTGCTGCAGAAACTGGGTGCTCTCTCTCGTCTGGCTGCCGATGCTTAATAGTCTCATTAAGTTGCTGTTTTGGCCTGGTCTTATGGTTTCAAAAGGCCCTTGGGTTGTTTTTAAATAATCTTAGTTTGCATTAAGGTTGTTTATGGGATGTAATCTTTTACATGATTGTATTAGAAATGTTATTCACAATTGCTTAACTGTTTAGTTCTTGTCTTGTGGGGTATATTTCTGTGTTATCTTATTGTGTTGTTTGCCTGTAACTCTGTTACTGCTGCCTATTTTGGCCAAGAGAAAACTGAGATCTTAGTGAGGCATTCCTAGTTAAATAAAGGTTGAATAAAAAAAAAATGGGATGAATTGGAACATTATTAGCACATTATATTTGACATATTATCCAGTCTGAGTGACTGTGAACGCCTGTCAGGTTCTGCTGCCGCTGAACACACCTGCAACCATGAACATGATTCCTCCGACCATAGCTGTTGTGGATTTGCTCTCAGCTTTGCCGTCCATGAAGCGGGTGCACTTCATTCCCACTGTGGACACCAACAGCGCCACAGTGGAGAGGAAGATGCTGAGCAGCATCACGGCCCTGGTAGCCTGGACCTCAGCTAGAGGAGCAGAAGTGGGAACGTTGGTACATTTAAACAGCAAAACTCTCATTGATACAGTCTGATCTCTGCTTTCTATAAGACATTGCATATTACTCATATTGCTTCTTTCTGTAAATAAATGTATTATAGTTGTAGTCTTTTTCCTGGTTTGGTCTGAACTAGGCTTAACCTTTAGACTTTGTCAACAACACAAAAGAAAATAAAGCTGAAATAAAGAGAACACTTCTACAAAACATACTAGGGAATTGCCAGTACCTAACTTCTTCCCTGTATGCATATCAGACATGCCATGAAGTCAATCCAAAGAGCTTGTACAACAAAGACGCACTTCTGTCTAATTATAGTAGCTTCTTGACAGTGGAAGGTATCTCAACGAGCAGCGTCTGGTTTTTAGAGGAGATGCAGATGCGATAAAAAAACTAAAAAAAAAAACTTACTTGGCAGCTTGAGGAGGTACTGGTGAAATTCACAGGTTGTTCTCACGTTGCCACTGCAGCTCATCCACAAGCCCTCGAAGACGCGGTAAGTCTTGCCCTGGTACTGCTTCTTCCATTCGACCATCAAAGTAGCGCCGACAGTGGCGGCGAGACCGACCAGTGAGAGGAAGAAACCGAGGAGCTGCAGTCCCGAGCTGGCCATCGTATCCAGATAACAGCAGAGCGGGAAGAGTTGAGAAATCAAATTAAAAGGTCCGAGAACTTGTTTGGAAACTTAGCAGAGACAAAAATCTCTCAGCGATGAGAGGTCGCCAAAAGTTAATTTCCTTCTTGATGCCTCCTCGTAGCCTTGCAGACCGTTATACGCGCGCTTCTCTGCAACCTCTATTTAAAGTCCAAGGCGCGTGACGCATGTGAGGTATTTACTCCAACTGCAGTGGATGATGGGAAGAGTTTTTTTCTTCTTCTGTCTTATCAGTCCAGTAAATAAATTACGGTAAATACTTATTTTTTAAAGAAGGAAAAAAAACTAGGTCTGTAAGATTATGTTGCATTAGTTTATTTGTCACAATAAGAGCTACAACAGAGGACTCCAGGTCACACATTTGTAAAACATGACACAATTAATTCCAAGACTTATTTCCATTGTGGTCCCTGATGTAAAGATAGCATTGATACAGTCCACACTACTATCAAATACATACAACACATACAAAATGTAAAATCAACATCAAAGTCACTCCAAATCTGAATTTTAAGAACATGCAAATATATGATTTGCACACAAATGAACTAAAGTGACGAGCTGACACTTCCACGATTCCCATGAGACATGATTCAACTTCAGTTAGATACAGTTTACTGGAGCCAAGAAGCAACACTTGTGATGCAATGTAATGTTAATCCTCACAATAGTATTACAACTGAAGAAAAACATTTTTTACACATTTGTATTCCTTTTTCAATAGCGGGCATCTGAACTAAGCGGGTTGTCTGTTGGTGACCATGAGGAGTAAGCTTGGATTGCAAGGCTAGTGTGTGCACAGTAATGTCAAATAACTCACTTCAGCTTCATGCAACAAGAGTCATTACTTCTTGAGTTTAATGTACATGTCAGTAACAACAACAGAAAAAACAACACGTGACAAAAACATAAGTAATAGAGCTTGTGTTTATGTCTTCATTTGACCCAAATTACCAAATTATTTGACCATATTTGGTTACAGGGATGCCAGTTTGTAAACACTGTATTTGTCTGTTAGATTGGATCAGTTTCCACCCTTTCCTGAAAAAAAAGCCTAAATCAAAACATCGCATACGGCAATTAAAGACACAGCTCCCTTCTGAATTTGCCAAAAGCAAGTCATAATGTAGCCTTCCTTGCCAGGCACTAGATTCTTTTTTTTCTTTTTTTCACAGCCATTGTTTAATATCACTTTAAAGGGCCGCTCGGTTCAAACTTTATTTCCAGGGAATTCCTGCTGCATGTTTGACGACCGCATAGCACGGCCGTGACAATATCAGGAGAAGAGTACTAATTTCCCGGTGATATCCATCCATCAACAGTTAAAGTTGCTATAATACACCATAAAAAGAGTTATCAAACCACTTGGCCTCTGTCTGAGTAGAAACAGACTTCCTTTTACAGTATGCTCTGCACCAGAGGACTATAGGTCAACTTAAAGAAAATATGTGCCGGGCGATCTGTCCTCCTCCATGTGCTCCAACAGCAGGGTGTTTGTAAATCAGCTGTACCCTTCCCTGCATGTGTAACCACTGACTCACATCCATGGAGGACTTTGTGAGAATAGTACAATGATGATGGTGAAATGATTTGTAATCTATATGCTGATTAACATGTGTAGCAGGTGCTGGTGTGTGCTGTGGTTTTCATTTAACTGTGATACTGAAACAGCCTGATACAACAAGTTCATAATATTCTGTCACCTCTGTTTCAGTTGAACTTTCTGTAGCAACAGCTACACAGTTCCATGTTTAACTGATATCTTCACCATTTAGTCAGATCTGTGAATAAACAAATGTTAACAGGCTAATCCACAAATACATGTTGCAGTACTTGTAGGTTTTTAGTTGTTTTGTTGATTGAGCTTTTATTTAACCGGACTAACCATTATAGTAGCTGTCTAGTACAACCTCTCACTCTTTTTACGTTTACTCTTGGTGACTCTATTTATATGTTTATATTTATTACTTCCTATGATGACTTTTCTTCACTTTTTCACTACTCTATTTTTTTTCCTGCCATAAAATGTAACTAATTTGATCACTAAGTCTATGCCTTTATTTAGTTTTCTTTGTCAAAATAAAATATTAATAATCATAATTGTTTTTTTTATCGTTTTCTGTGTTGTATGCCAATCCTTGACATTTTACCTATTGTTCAAAACTGCTTTCATGTCTTCGCTACTGCTTCCAGTAAAAACGTTGAAGGCAGTGACTCACACTTTCTCAAAACACTTTCTTCATAGAGCCATTGAGTGCCTGCTGACCCCTCGCTCACTACTCTTAGCCGGCCCCGGACTGTAAGGGCCGCTGGTGATAACACAGCTTATACCAGCTCACATTGGGGAAAAGGGAACCGCCAATCTGTCACAGCCCACAAACACTCACACCTACGGGCAATTTAGAGTCATGCCAGTTCACCAAACTTGTTTGGCCAGAAACTCACTTAGGCTCCGGAGGAACACACAGAACTCAGTTAGGTGCACTAGATTTGAACACTTTCTTGTTACCAATGCACTGCTGCTCATGACTGAATACCTTCTTTTTACATTCTGTATGCGCGCAATTACACCATTTACCCCACTGAATCACGACATTTCTTTTCACTGAAATAACTTGATTTCACCTCAAAGACCAATGTGTTATCTAATATCTTATGTTGAATATGGTCAATAGTGTTAACTGATCTGTTGATGTGGCATGGGATTTCTGAATGCACTTGTTTGCTACAAACACTTCCTCATTCACGCAACTGTGCTAGTTTAAGTGAAAAGTCACAGTGAACAGGGATAACCCGCTTTGTGAGAACAGTCTTGGTCAAGCCAGATGAATTAGAAAAAACTCTGACTATTTTGGACTTTGTGATACAGTCGCAAGGCATCATCTAAACAACTGCAAACATCTGTTTAGTGCTAAAATAATGTATGAACAATACTTATCAAGGACACTGCTGTGGTTAATCCGGACCCATCGTGTTGTGGGCATTACATGTTTGGTAATTTGCAGCCAAAGTTAAATTAAGATACAAACACTTGTATCTGTCACACAATGTGACAGATACAAGTGTCACAACCCACTTCTGATAGTAATCTGTTTGTAAGAGTAAGAGTTGCAATTATCAGGGAACATGCTAGTTGTATGATCTAAAAATGATGACGGGACTGAAATATCACAACAACTATTGGATGGATTGTCATGAGAGTTGATGAAATAGTAACTCGATGATCCCCTGACGCTTCATCTAGCTTCATCACCTGGTCAATATTATGATTCGTTTAATACTATGAATACCTGCACTTTGTAGTTAGCGCTAAATAGCAAATGCTACCATGCTAATATGCTAAAACTTAGGTGGTGATCATGGTGAACATTGCTCCTGCTTCACGTGATCTTGCTAGCATAGTCATTATGAACATGTTAGCATGCTGATGTTAGCATTTAGCTCAACGTACTACTGTGTCTAAGTACAGACTCTTGTTACGCGCTCTACTCTGCAAACTGATGTAAGAGGAGAAACTTAAGCCAATGCAAAGAGCTAAGACGACATTATGAACACATTTAAGTGCTTACATTTTTATATAAACTAACTCAATGTCACTGAGGGGAAATGAGAAAAATGTATAATACTTAAACAAAAACATTCCATGAATTGTATTCAAAACAAAGAAAGAGGCAGTTATACCAGTCTTTATCAACTTCAGCAGGCGGAGATTGTTTCCTCTAACAAATACACGTCTGGGCGTTTATGTGGATATGAAATACGAAATGGCCAGAAGGTGCAAATGTGGTGCTTAAAAAAGGCACATTGAGGTTATTTTTCTCAGGAAACTAAAGTCCTCGGAGATCAGTTGTAAACTCTTAATGGTTTTCTATTCAAGCTTTGTGGCCAGTGCCTGGTTTTATGCTGTGGTACTACCGTGTATTGGGGTGACAACATTACTATCAATAAAACAGGAGCAAGATTATAAGCAGCAGATGTAAAACAAAATCTTTTAGGCTTTATTTTTATGCACTGAGCTGTGAACGTTGTGACTAAACTAAACTAGTTTCCCCTCTTAGGTTACATATTCAATCATCTTCTATCACATCTATCAGCATGACAGGAAGACAAAACACACACCTGACACACAGACACACTTGACCTTCTGGGAATTGGAGCATGACTTGTTACACAGCTTAACTGTCAGTTGTGTGTGATCTGCTCCTGGTAACAAATAAAACCGATTTGATTATTTACAGCATGCGAGAATGACTCTGTCCAAAACATAGATAAGCGATGCAGCTTTGAAGAGTTCAGTGTAAACTCAACACCAGTTCAGGAATAAGTCCTAAAACCCGGAAATAAATCAGCACGTTCAGCACAGTCACTGAGTTTGTTTATTAGGTTGTGTATACACACCCTCATGCAACCAGGGTGTGGTTAGTGTAGCCTAACGTTTGTTACTTCTGCTTCCAAAATCCTGAAAGTGGTGTTCATTCCTGAATGAATATCTTGCTGAACAAAAACGTGTAAGTTTGTGTTTACCACAGAGTTTATTTTCTGCAACAATCCAAAATCCAATGGAAAAATGCTTTTGGCTTTCTGTCAAGGGAACCAGTGTGATGATGACTTCAAGGGTTGGCCAACAAAAAGATGTCAACCCTGCAGCACTCTGTGAGGTTATCATCATAGTTCACTGTTAAAATGGCTTTTCCCGTCACAGGGGAAAAGGTTGGAGATCCATTCCTTCTCACTGTCTGACTTTTTGGAGGATTTCTGTTGACAGTAGCACGGCTTCCTGTAGGTGCTGGCTAATGCACCGTGTCACCACACAAAAGAAGGAAGCAGACATTGGGGAGGAGTTACAATCTCAGTTCTGGGAATATAGCAGCAAGTCCCTGGAGTTAATTACACACAAATATGTATTATGTTGAGTTCCCGCAAGTAGATGGTACAGAATCGAAAGTAGGGTAAAGTCATGTGCCTTCCTATAATGTTTAAAAAATATTTCTCAAAGGGCCTACAGCCAAAAACTACTGATGCTACAACATTATAAAGGAAATCAACATGCTGATCAAACGCTGATAAAGCAAAGCCCTCCATGAGTAAAGCCCATGCACAGTTTCTCAGCTTGCAAAGTGCTGGTGAAGAGGGATCATATACATATGTATATGTGCCATCTAGTGGCCCCGCTGAGCACGAGAAACGGCAGGAGCAGGTGACACTGAGGACACCTGACACACCTGTGATACAATCCTGTGGCTGACTTCAGAGTCAATAGTCGCATAGTTTTGATCCCAGTCATTCCCGTACACCTATAAAATGCTTCACACAAATAATATATGCATGTAGTATATGTGATATATTTGCAATACTGCAATACTAAACACAAAGTCAATGAATCAATGTTTAACCAAGTGACTCAAACAAGAGGTCTTAGAGAGGCTTTGACTCATTCTTACTTCAGGATTTTGTATTCAAGTTGACTACAAAGGACACATATGTTGCTCATTTTCATTTCAACAGAATTGCATTGCTAAGCAATAGCTTGGGTCCATGTTTTGAAACCAGAAGAATATTGAAAATACAATCTCACCAAAGGCTAGGCAATTTTCTCGGTGAAGTTTAACAGAAAAAGATGGTTTGAGGTGAATAAGGCTGAAGATTCCAAAAGTCTGAGTGCAACATGTAAAATCAAAGATGGTTCAGGATTTCTTCTTCTCCCCGCAACTGGAGTGCTACTCGGCAGCAGCAGAGCACTCAGGGCTGCCTCTAGTGGATGGAGGATGTATAAGAGACAACATGTACATTATAAACAGTGATATTGCTCTAGTGGAGCCGGACTCCTTGGGGTCTTCTAAGATCAGGGAAGCAATGCCTTCTAACTCCAGAGAGATTCTTTATTTTACGGCACTTATTCCAAAGAACAGGAGGATTCGGGGCTGAGGTCCTCATTTGGCACTCTATGAAAAACATGACATTTTTCAAATCCTTCCAAAAGTTATTTGTGTCAAACTAGTAAGGTACATGACAACTGCTCAGCCAAAACGTTGAAACATGCCGCCTATTGTAAAGTCATTCAGAAGATTAACCAGGCTTCCCAACAGGCCTTTTTCAGAGCAGACATTGTGACTTGACATTGGGACGAAAAGCACATGTGTTAATACAATGGCTCTGTCCTATTCAAGTGTTCCAGTAAGTCTTGACAGTGAGCCAGCATGCACAATACCAGGATCCTGAAACTGAAGCAGCTTAATGGACTTCTTATTTTATTATTTAGACCTGTGCTTTTTCCTTCTGCGACCATGTCAAAATGTCTTGTGAAAAAGGCCTACCTGTGCAACTTGTAGTCGACTGAAAGCCAAACAAACTGCTGTCCTCAAGATGTCTGAAATACCAGTTTGTACACCTTTAAAGTGATTAGAATTAAACTCTGTAATTAAAAGTCAGTGTAATATTTATATATCAGTGCTTTGTCTAGAAGCAAAAACAAATATGTTCTATTGTATTTCTTATACTCAGTCTCTTAAGATGTTTCTATGGGCTTCTGCTCTTAAGTAACTCTACCAGTGGATCAATATCCTAAAATAAATCCGGTAATAGTTTGTCCTTTTGTGCAAGCTAAAACAAAGCACCGGAGAATTGCCTTGGCATGCATTCGAGGGTGACTCCCTGCAAAGATGGGCCGTGGTGCTGCTCCAAACCAGTCCGGTGTCATTCCTGCATCGGGCACAGCACGGAGCGCCTCAGGCCCAACGGCCTGCCTCACTTTTTACACCCCACGATGAGAATGTGCGCTTTTGTTCACATGCCAGCATTCAGGAGATGTCATTTGCGGCTCCATTTTAACCTTTAAAATATGGCAGACTCTTCTCACGGGCTGCGAGAGTGCCATTCTTGAAATGGACGTTTTTAGCCAGGGTGAATTAAAAAAACATGAATAGATGAGATGACCTTATGCATATATGGCTACATAGTCATATTTCACACAGTTTGATACTATACAGGGCTACCTCATATCAAGTGATCTGTATTAAATGCATTATAGAGTCATGTTAGACTATGATACAAGTGGATATACGTGGATAGATGTATTTATCTAGGAGCAGTGTCTGGCTGAAGGTGTGGCACAACTCCACTGATGCAATTCTGTCTGTGTAGGATTAATACTTAAGAGTATTGGTGTATAAAGTGCTCAGATTAATACCGACAATGTAGTGTTTAAACAACTTAATGTCTTTTATTTTCTTGATTTACATTTCGTATTTGTATCTATAACTGATAAAGACAGAGCTTAGCTTTTTCTCTGTTGAGGGTTGGATCACCTGAGTGTCTGACAAACTACCTCTGTGACTCCCTCCACCGGTTTTTCCTGAAGGTGCGCCCTCAGGCCCTCAGGCTTCAAGAGATAGAGCGAAGAGAAAAAGAACCTGCATGCAATGCGTCGGATTTAAATGACTGGCACTTTTTCCTTTTACAGAATCATATCAAAGAGTGTGGAGCTTTTAGTTTCCTCTCCGTGTAGGATTTACATTTTAATACACTTAACCTGGATGGACGGAAACATCCAGTAAGTAGAGAGTGATTGGGTCTCTCTCTCTCTCTCTCTCTCTCTCTCTCTCTCTCTCTCCAATATAAGTGGGCGTGTCTTCGTGTCTCAACACGGCGTGCTGCAGTTGATAGACAGCTGCAGTCAGCTTTTTTACCTGCCAGGTGAGACACGGAAAACACACTCGGTCCTCAGAGTCAATCTCACTGACTCGGTGAATACCTGCAGCAGCAATGGTTCATCCCTCTCGCGCCACTTGAATGAATGGAGGACAGGTGAGTTCAGTTACCTGTGAACACATACTGTTCGGTTTTGCAGTTCTGCAAACACTTAACAAGCCGCGCTGTTCCTTAGGATGCGTGTTCTTTTGACACCTGTTGCGTCTGCTGACTGATACCGAGGCACGCTGGCGATGAGTCAAATTAATACTCTTAACATATCAAACGAGTTTGAGCTCATGAATCAATATTTGCTTGCAGTTGTGAGCTGAAGGATCATTGTGTGTGTTTGCAGTGAGGAGCACGCTCAAACGTGTATAAGGCCTACTAATGACGCACACTCACAGGCCCGTGTTGTTGACATACAAAACAATAACTTTTCGTTTCTCTTCACAGGATTGTTGTTTTGTTTTGTTACAGCTTTTCTGTTACCCGCACTGCTGGAAACGTTGCCTGAGAATTTCTGTGCTAAAAAATTTCAGTCATTGTTTCTGGTCGTGTGTGTAATGTGCATCCAAGATCAGAGAGAGCCGCCTGTCACAATGGAGGTTTGGATGGATTTTGTTTTTTTGTTTGTTTCAGAGCATTTTCAGGCTGAAGTGCATCTCTACTTTAAAAAATAAATGTCATGTTTAAAAAAAGAAAAGAAAAGAAGAATACTGCTCAGCTGTTTGAGTGTATAGCCCAAATCGGCATCATTAGAATTCTGTGCATTGGTAATAACAAGCTACCAGCCAAATATTGGTTTAATACATCAGATATCTCATTTGAAAAGCCTTTTATAATTCACCAGATAGGCCTCAGGAGCGAAACAGAGTTCCTGTTCCATTTTGAAACCTTTTAATCTGGCAGCAGCAGCAGCAGCCACTTTTCTGGTTATGGAGGTGTAGCTTCCAGTAGTTCAGTTGTGACATATCCCACTGAGGGCATGGCAGTGGTGTTACCACATGCAGACGAGGCATCAGTATGTCAGGTATGTTGGTGAACCAGATCCACTCAGCCGTTCTAAGATGAAGGGTGTAACTCTGTACTTTCCTTTAGATTAGCATGATGTATTAAAAATACTGGCAATAAAAGAATGTACAAGGAAATGAAAGCACAATGAATACACTGAACACATGACTGAGCTCAAGATGAAGAGATGAAAGAATTAATCCTGGATCAAAGAATATTTGTTTTATATAAAAATCTAAGGCCAAATGTTAAATGAATGTATTCTAGTGAATGAACCTGTTCCTTCAGAAATAAAGAAACTAATGCTTGTACAGCAGTCACTGATCGTGGAACAGTTTTCTTGTCTGTATTTTAGCTTAAATTATTGTAGTTAATATTTGTGTGAGCGAACAGCTGGAGGTCTACACAGATCAGACGGGTTTCTTCAGACTGGGTTCCCTTTCGTTTAGTATTGCTTTGTTTTTACATTGAGCAGCATTACCTGCGTAACACGGGAGTGAGACATTATATAACGTTTAAATGACCCTGGGTGTCAGCCAACACTGGAACAGTTTAAATAGTTTATGCCAACGGTTTCAGCAGGTCGGAGAGGGAGAGCATGCAGCTGAAGATAAACACTTGCTGTGGTCGGTTTGTCTTTCTTGGGAATTTAAATACTGTACTACAGGTAAACGTGTCATCTTTGTGTTTATACAAATGACTCAAAGAAACCTTAATTAAGCTATTTCTTGTCTCATTTGAGGCCTGATCTTTTCCTGGTTCAGCTCACTGAGCACGTGTGTCCGTGACCTAATGAAAGAGTCATATTCATAAACAGTGGAAATGCTGATAGTTTATTACATTTGGAGATGCTATAAGTAAAAGCAACTTGTTAATTCATTTCACTTAAAAAAAGTTCTGTTACAGCAAGTTTCAACACTGTTGATTCACAATTGGCAGATTGCATACAAGCCCTGGATTAAAGAAAATTAAAAACGTAGCACTCGATGTTTGTAGACGGCACTCTATCCCAAAGTAATGTCTGATGCACAACATCCACAAATACACACACATCCCAATCAGATCAATTTTGTACATTTGTTTTCAATTGTCAACATGTCCACATGGTGGTGCTCTCACCAAAGAATAAATAAGGAGTCCCACCTCGGTGGTTGTGGTAGCTCTGCTACGTCCACAATAACTTTTAAGCTTTTCCCATTTTCAAGTCCCTGAAAAAATAAACGTACGGCAAGAATCTCATTCTGTCTACAGCAATTAGCACATATTAGAACTCAAACACCTGCATGTTTGTCCTCGGCAATGCAAACATCTCACAAACCTCTGAACAGGGAGGGAAACATTTCAGCAACATTTATTATAACATGAGAACCTGGAAGCAGCACTAAATGTTCAAAGACTGAATCACTCTGTGGCCATCACAAACACCTCGGTTAACTCAAAGGCTGTACTGTGCTCTTCATTTACCTCATCCTTATTCAATATGAACAGAAAATAATGGATCCTGGAGTAGTTAAAACACAAAAATAGGTCCCTTTAATTAAGCAGTAATATATATTTCAGCAGATCTGGAGACTGATTTCCCTCCATCCAGATGAACGTCTGTTGTGGGAATGTTTGTCTTTACTGCAGGCAGGAAGTAATGTCTGCCTTTGAGCTTGAGACAAAAATGAATAAAACCAAAAGTGAGCTAGAGGGAATGGAAATCAAGGGAGAAATCTGAGAAAAAACTAAATATTGTATAAAATATAAAGCTCCCTTTTCAGAACAAAGATAAGTAGAGGGACGCAAGATAATAGGGAACATAACACAGTAGCACAAGTAAAAAAAGATATGTACATTTAAATAAAACAGGCAAATATTCAATCGCACAACGTCTGCGCCGTAAGCACAAGCATGAATTCAGGTTTGACACAGACAAGCAATGTACATGCATTTCGTTTTGGTACTGGTTCTTTTATGGGCCAGTTTTGGATTGTAAAAGGTGAGTCGATATGAAATCGTGGCAGAAAAGAGATATATTGTACAGCAGTATATGCGCTAACATAGTTTGTTCATTTACAAAGAGAAAAAGATTATTGGCTTTTTGTGGCTTTAGCCCTTTCAGACAAACAGGGAGCCAGGTTATTTGATATAGAGCTGAAATGCATGTACACAGTTGTACACTTTCAGTAAGCATGCACATAGAAATAGTGAGCCGTACACAGAATATCATCCATCCACAGTTTTAAGGGTGATGGGGTTACAAAGTTCCCCTCACAAGCAGAAGAAGACACAGCCTACAGCCAATAAAAATGTCCATAGATGATCACAAAGCGCCGCCTCCTCTGCACTGGTACAAGGTGGTAAAAACATGTCAAAGCCAAAGCTACCAGCATCTCGATAAAGGTTAACAGAAGCGTATTCCTCAGCAGTCGTACGCCGTTTGGCACGTGGATCGGGCTCGTGTAGCCTCGGTGAACAGCATGACGAGAGAACACGGGGGTGCAAAGCAGCTGCCATGTTGGTATCTTAAGACACTGTGGCAGCCATGATGGACCAGACAGGCACGTCCCATGAAGAGTCATGAGGAATTTTGAGATTGCATGGTTGTATCCAGAAGAGGCCTTGAGCCCTTTGTGAAGGAATGGTCCACAGATAGGATGAACTTCAGCACATGATGACCATGAAAGGTCAGGTTGCTTTATTTCTACAGCTAAGAATCAGAGGGGAGTTTATGTCACAAGGCTGCTATTTTGGCTTGTCTTGATGTCGAGTCAGTTAAAAGAAATAATAATCACAATTTTACAAATTTAACAAAAAAAAATGATGTGTGTGGTTCCAGCACTCACAGACCCCACTTCCTTTACTCTGGGCCAACTTTGGAGGGTATTAAAGAAGAAATCCCATTGCCCACTCAAAAGATTGTCCCAAGGCTTTTGATCAAAAGAGTGCAAATGGTTGAACGCAAAGAAAAATATATGAAAAAAAAAAAAAAAGAGAAGAGGATGACGGAGGACTGACAGCGTGTCGGTAGAGAGCCTGAGTCACCGCCTGTGATAGGCACCTGGAAGAGATGGAGCAGACAGAGAGATCCATCAGCAGCTTGACCCATCGCATCGATGGATTGTAGTTGTAATGTTTTTGCACTGAGCTTTCTAAACATCAGTCTGTCTTCTTTGAGATGTGGAATTTATTTCTGCTCACTGCTCTTCTGGTAATGTGAAACAAGCACCGTTTCTGCTTCAATGAAACACATTGTTTAAGTCAACATTTGCTGTTTTCAGCTTCTCAAATGTGAGGATTTGCTGCTTTTCTTTATCACATATTATAGTAAGCTTGGGCGGCATCTGTTTTTTTTCATACCGTGCCGACATTTCACTGTAGTATATACGACTGTAGAGAAGACCAAACCCAAAACTCTCAGTTGCCATCTTTCTGAGCTCAGCTGTCTGTTACAGCATAGAGACTGACCTCTGGTGGCGAGTGCTGTGCACTACAATACATCGCATCAATACAGCGTCGTGGATTTATGACGGTATTGAAAATCACACTGTCAGCATTTCTAAATTCCCTCGTATACCATAATGCCACTAATGCCTATGCGATAGTCTAAGAAATATATTTGGACTGATGGTCATCGTCGGATAAAACGAGCAATTTGGGGGCTCACCTTGAGCTCTTGGAATATGTGATGGTCATTTTTTCACAATTTTACTGACTGATAAATTGATTTATTGAGAAAATAATCAGAATCAATATGAAAATCACAGTTTGTTGCACCCCTAGTTTTTATGTATATCAAAAGGAATGACCGTATGCAGTTTGTAGTGAATGTGTGAGTGCAATGATGGACACCAGTGCGGTCCTCAAACACAGAAACATGGTACCGGTACCTTTGTAAGCAGCCTCGGGTCTGGTGGGAGCGCGAGGCGGAGCAGGGAGGTCCGAGTAGCCGTAGCCAGAGTTCACATTCTCATAGTCGTGAGCATGAGGCTGAGGAGGCCTGAGACAGACAGGAAAGAGAAAAAACAAGAGACAGAAAAGGAATGAAATAACGGAGTTTCTACTTCTTGACTAACTGGAAGTATTTAGTCTTAAGAAGTAGCGCGTCGTGTACTTGGCATGCTTGTTGTGGTTCCTCTGCCTCTGGTGTTCATACTCATCCCGTGTTCTGGGCCGGACTACTTCCTCAGAGTTTGGCTGCAAACCAACACAAACGATTATGGTTCTAGAACCGCAGTGGAAATACACGTTTATATAAAACAAAGTCAGACGCTGCAAAAACATTTCACCCCAAAGCACGCGTTTAAAATTAGTATGGTCGAGGCGAATTACCCTGTGGTCTCCCTCTGGCCGCCTCCTTTCCATTGCCTTCTTCTCCATGGCCAGCCTCTCCCTCTCCTTCTCTTTCTCCCGCTCTCTCTCGTTCTCCCGCTCTCGATTCTTCCTGTACTCCTTCTTCTCTTGTTCCATCAGCAGTCGGGCGATTTCCTGCCACAGCGAGACATCACAAACATCACACGTCAACCGGATAATAAACAGAACCACAGACGAACCTCCACATCCTACATGATTCGATGTTTGGGATGTTCGATGTCATGTCGCTACGTACAGTATTTGTATTTTTCTGAAAATACCCTGCCTACAGCTATATACGTTTCTTAAAAATGGCATTAAATCATTTGTACAATAGTAGATTATTTCTTTTTACCTAATCTTGGGCCAGAGAGTCTGGTTTAGACATGCCTTAATAAACTCAGCTCAGGAAGTTAAAGGATTTAAAAAACAAAGAGGACGACAGACAGACAGCATGAGACACGTTTCCAGACTCACCTCATCCTGCGCCACTTGGGCTGTCCGCACATGTATCTTGCTGGCCTGAAACCAGAGAACAATCAAGAAGTCACATTTTTCCCCTCCAAGTGGAACACATTGTTCCAGCGTTATATAACAAAGGAAATGACTGAGATTGAGGCCTTTCAGTATGTTTTTTCAGGCTTCCAGTCGTCAGAATAGAATATGTCGCTTCATCACATCGTGCCATTGAAGTGCTTCTTTCATACAGTATTTACTCCGGATATTGAATCTGTTGTGATGTTTATTCAAGCATGCCGAATGAAAAATAGACTTCACTCATCATTTGAATAATTTAAACCAAAACCTTGCACATTATTGTAAATGATTTTCTCTTTAGGTCCCAAAAACATTATTCTATTGAATAACCTCCACCCCGACGAGTCAAATGGTGTGAAGATCTGATATTGTGCTAGTTACACTGAGCCTATTACTTTGATATCAGACCTTTTATAAGCTTACTATCAGACTTTTGATACCAGACGTTCTATATTCTGACATGACTTCACATTCTACAATCATCCAGAGGCTGGGTGTTGCTCTTTTTAGCCGGCAGTAATACCAAGTGTAAGTGCTTGAGGCTGGTTTTGACTGACAGTATTTAGGTATTAACGTCTGCACTTTTAAAATGCACAGCAACACATTTTGGGATCTTTCAGCTTAACGGGGGAAGAGGTGATGAATAACTACTTACTAAACCTAATGAACAATCAGATATCTTTAACATATCATCCCATTCCTCTGCATTTTAGGTTGTTTGATTTTACTCTCATGCATAAAACCGTTTTTTTTTTTTATCTTAACACCTTTTATTTGCAGAAATAAACTAAACTTTTCCTGTTTCCTTTCCTCACCTTGTTTTCCTCCTCTTGCAGTTTCCTGGCCACCTCCATGTCCTTCAGCTCCTGCTCACGGATATCCAGCTTTGTCAAACCCTTGGTGGCCTCGCTCACTCCGTACGCATTTTCTGTTATTACTGCTCCACTCACTCGGTGCACAATACGACCTGTGGAAATCGGCACATTATATCAACAACAGATTCGGCCTGCAACTATAGATTATTTCCTTATCAAATCATTTGTTTCCGTTTATTCTTCAAGACATCAGAAAATTAGAAGATAAAATGAAAAATCACAATTTCTGTCTTAAAATGTCTTGTTTTGCCTGATTTCTTTTGGGCCTTTTTCTTGATAAATGACAGAATTAATGATTTTATTGAATTTTCTGAATGATTGAGTCATCGCTTCAGCACTACAATAGATTCATTTGTAGGTGGCTTAAAGCTATAAGGCACCTAAAAGGGCTGCAGTGCATCTCTGCTGGTGTTTATCACTGTTTGGTCTAACGCCTTTAACAGCGTTGGAATAATAAAACAACCAGCTGACCGGCCCTGAAACCCTTCGTGAATGCCACATTTTAGCTCATGAAAATCCATGAAGCTAGAACACTACATACATCAGTGTAATCTTTTCATGCTCAATGAAACAACCCAGCAGACAATACAAAAATGAGCGTACCCCACAGCACAACAGCAACAAATCCAATCATTTCAAACCATCAAAATCTAAATCAGTCATCAGAAATTACTCTGGAATCGTCATCCTCATGAGAACAGGAAATGAGTGTCTTCATTAGTGATTGCATTGTTAGATCGACCCACCACCTGAGATTGCCAAAGCAGAAAAGAAACTCCAGCACACCACACAAACACGCCCCCCCCCCCAAGAGCACAGAGGGGGGCTCAGGAGTGGTACCTGTCTCTCCGTTGGGGTGAGAATGACCCCCGCCCTGCAATTCCAGCTCGTCAAACACCTCTTCGGGCCCGGAGTGGACACGCTGCCGGCCCAGGGCCTTCCCTTCCCTCTCAACATCACCCCCTCCCTCCTCCCAAGAAGCCCGGCCCTCCCTCGGACCGTCCCTGCTGTGCCCCGGCTCCTCCTCGAGTCCTCCGTCCCTGCTCCTGGTTCTCGCTCGATGTCTGTCTTTGTCTCTCTGTTTCTGCCTGTCTCTCTCTCTCTGCCCGTCCCCACTCAGTCCTCCATCTCTGGATCTTTCCCCGTCTCTTCCTCTCGCCCCCCTGGGGTCCTGCTCCCTGTCTCTCCTCTGCTCTTTTTCCATACGCCTCTCCCACTCCAGGTCCCTGCCCCGGTCATGTTTTCTATCCCAGGCCTTGTCTCTCTCTGTGGGGCTTTGTGGTGGAGGTGGTCTGGCTGGTCTGTCCTTCCTCCTCACCGCTCTGTCTGTGTCCTCCCCCCCAGGGCCCCTGGCTTTGCCGGTCTCTGTGGACTCATGATCTGGGTATCTGTCCCCATGCTTGCCTCTAGAGGGCAACAGGTGTTCTGGGTACGGATCTGCATGCCTGCTACGCCCTCCTTCAGCCACTAGGTGGTGCTCGGGATATCTGGAGCGGCTGTTTGGTGCAGCCGGGTCCTGCTTTGGGTACCTGCTCCTTTTGGGCTCTATTGAGCTATAATCTGGGGAGTAATCCCGATGTGGGCTCAGTGGAGCGTATGCATTGTGTCGGCCTGGGGAGGTCGATTTGTGACCGGTGTGTTTGTCCAAGTCTAGGGGTCTTCTTGTGGCTGAACAGGGCAGAGAAGAAGGAGGGAGGCCGGCATGGAGCGAATGATGATGATGGTTGATGAGAACATGGAAACGTGAAAAAAAAACAACAGAGACAGGAATGATATAAGCTAAGATGGTTAGTAAGCACTGAGTTAGACACAGCACCTGTGAGGGTCAAAAGACAAAGTGAGCGCTAAAGATGTAAAGAGTGAATTAGCTGCACCCAAAATGTCCAGAGTTGAGGATACAACATGTTCAGCTCTTATGAAAACCATCCTGCTGGGAGTTAGCCTGTGACCAACAAAAGTTTCAACAAAAACAAACGAGTGGAAAAGCACAATGAGGGAGCACACAGCAGAGGCTCATTACTCAGTCAGCTCAATGGAATTCAAGGCATCTAACCGGCTGTTTGACGTCTCATCGATGAGACTTTGTCTGAGTTCAAACATTTGAAAAGCAGCCTGACTGGTACCTACTCGGAGCGTCTGGGCTCGTTGAAGCGTTTGCTCTTCTGTACCAAACCTAACTTTTATTACAGTAGTGTATCCGTCGAGCGGAGATAGGCACTGCCGCTGTGATCCATTAGGACAAACACAGGAGCAGCCAGCAACATGATTTCACACAAGTGTGATATAAAAACTAGCAGGGTGGAGATTTAAAAGGAAACAATCAGGAGCACAAGATGGTGAAGTTGCTCAGAGATTGAGCACCTTTGCGCACAGTAACAATCTCGTAACCTGCATAAAATAGTGTGCTGTCAGGCCCGTTCAGCATTGATGCAGGGCAAAGAAAAGACCTCAATCTTTGTTTTACTGTGTGTACATTCACACTGCACACACACACACAAAGACACTCAGCAGGGACATTACAGGCGACTGGTTATATAACTTGCAAGGCAATACCACAACCATAGTGAGCATGACTCAAACATTGTCGTCTAAATAGAGCAGGGCAGAATGGCACAGTCAGCAAGGACGTACTGTGGCTTCATTCCCACCACCTGCCATGTGTAACATCTTTAGAAAGAGGTACAGCACCTGGACGGCTGGGGATCTCTACAGACACAACAGGACAGCTGAGGACATACGCTCAGTCCTGTTTCTGAGACTGGACTCTTTAAACCACGCCTCTCTGTTGACAACTGTCCTCCTCCCTCTGTCCTGTTATGCATCTCATGTTTAACCTACACACATGTCCCAAAACAGTGTTTCCCACGGGATTTGTGAGACCTCGGACCCTTTATGGGGGTCCGTTGAGAAGTGTAAAAACAGTTTGGCTTCACTATAAAGCTGTGTCAGGCCTCCACAGTCTAGGCAATTTATGTGAAACACTGCCTGAAAGCCTTAGGAATGGAAAAAAATAAAATATCTCTTGTTAGCAGACAATAATAACCCTCGCGGTCAATACAACAGCGCCCTGACAGTGAAAGTAAATACTATTGTGTCTCTGGAATATAGAGAACAGAAATGTGCTGGTAACCAAGAAAAATATTTTCCTCCTCCGCTCACCATCTAGAAATGACATGAGCACGGCGGTGTATGCTAAATGTCAACACAATCCAAATACAACATGGCCAAAGGTTCAGGCAGGAAAACCGGGATTCAATGTGTCAGATTATATTCAGCAGGCGGACAAAACTGCAGAGAAAAGAGCCGAGCTTTCTGAGGGGAACGATATAATCTCTTAATCAGAGGATCGGCGGTTCGATCCCCGGCTCCTCTAGCTCGTGTCGATGTGTCCTTGGGCAAGACGCTTAACCCCAAGTTGCTCTTGAAGGCTGTGCCGTCGGTGTGTGAATGCTTGGATAGATCCTGATGGGCAGGTGGCACATTGTGTGTGAATAGGTGAATGACGACATGTAGTGAAAAAGCGCTTTAAGTGGTCGGAAGACTAGAAAAGTACAAGTCGCACCTATTGCTCAAGAACTAAAACTGCATTCAGACCTATCCACACTATTTTTTAAAAGGTAGCTACATTTCAGCAACAGCAACATTCCTAATTCTGACAAACTGATTGCGATTTAATCTTTACTATAAAAAGGACCTGCATTGAAACCTCGATCTTGAGGTGAAGCATAATACAGATTTCTGACATCAGTTGGTAAATCTAAATCATTTTCTTAGTGCATTCATTACCCACCAACTCGCTATTAATCCAACATCTGAGGTCAAATCTGCTATCGAAGCACATTTAAGATGCATTTTAAAACTGGAGCGCTGTTAAACCCTTTTACAGCGGCGTGTGTTCTTAAACGGGAGCAAAACGACCCATTATTTCTCTGTAGGAATACGTAAGCCTCCCTTCAAGGTTAATTATGTGCTTTTAAATGCATTCCAAAATCTTTGCCTCGAGTCAGCGACAATCTCCAGCGCCGTGCAGCATCAAAAGCCCACCCTCACACATCCTGTCCCACAGAAGAGGAGGTACATCTCCTCTCTTGTCCTCACACACAGAAGATGCGTATTAACATGAGTCAGTGGTGCTCTCCCTACCTCCGTGATCCTCAAAGTACTCCTCTTCAAAGTTAGCTTCCAGCTGCTTCTGTCTCTTCTTCTCCTCTTTCATCTCCTTCTCCTGCAGCTTACGAGCTATGGCCTGAAAACAAACGTCCCACATGAATATGAAAATGTCAATCTGGAACAAATATGTCAATTAGTTTTGGATTGATGTTTTTTTTCTTTTCAGTTTAGCATCAAACAGGGGTGAGATGCATCGTCCCCTGATGTTTGTGCCATACTCGGGTTAAAGTAGTGCATATTTATCACAGAAGTGTGGCGCAGTGAGAGCCATCACTCCCTCAACTTACAGGCAAGAAACACACAGTGGCATAGGACGCTAAGTGAGAGACCTAAAACATCAAAATATAAACCGAGGCAGCTCATGATGGACGGACCACAACTGAACCGGAGCCCTTCAGATCAGCATATATTTAAAACTGTGCTCTTTATGTAGGGTACAAACAATGTGATTACAACTTTGTGAAAAAGAACAGGTCAGGTCACTATGGCCGTGACGACATTAATGAAACTGGGAGGCACAAACGAAGTGATGATTCAAGTGGAATGACTCACTCACACCAGTACATTGAGACTACAAGTCATACCACCGACGGGTGGATGTAACAAACGTGCTTGAATGGGCAGAAATCTCAGGATGCGTGCGTTTCTTACCGCATCCTTCTCTTCCTGTTGCAGCTGTTGCTCTGCCTGTCGGACCAGTTGATCCTGAATCTCCTGGGCGATCTCATTGTCTTGACGCTCACTGAGGTTCCCGAGGGTTCATGTGCATATGGGGAGGGGTTTGGAAGACATTAAAACATATATTCAACCCTGAAAAACATGTTTCTTTAGCCGTAATGATTGTAATAATACAAGTGAGGATGACAATGATTACAAAAAGATGCTACCATGAACAATTACATGCTTTAAATATACATACTTATTCGATATTTCTCTCCTCTATATTGGTTTAGTTCCTCAATATCTCAAACTGAAATGAACAAAGAGCTGCACAGGAACACAGAAGTGAACACAGTACACGATCAGCGATGAAGTTATCTAATATGATGTGAGAGGCAGTGAGTGTTTGCTTCAGGCAGGAGCAGGAATACCCTTTGCTCACTTGTTTTTTTTTTTTTTTTAAACACGATTTTGACAACAACACCATCTGCCTGGAGGGCAGTTTGTGTGTGTAGACAAACATGAGTGTAATGCTTTACTTAAACAGAACAGTTACAGCTTAACTACCTTGCACCGCACCTGTATTTGACCCTAGGCAGCCGACAGCTCAGGAGAACTTAAACTTGCAAAAGCAAACAAAAATAATATTCCTTCGTGGGTACGTACTAATAAACAAGGGATGTTGCATTCTCCCCGTGTGTGTGTGTGTGTGTGTGTTTGTTTAGGCAAACGTCTGAGAGTGGGTGTGTATGAAGTGGCATTTGCATGTGCGGGTTGGATGGCAGTGTGAGCTCCTGCCTGCATCGATGGTGGAGCATCTGGCTTCTCCTTGGGGGTGCCCACTACTATGTGTGTGTGTGTGTGTTTGTGAAACAGTGATCTCACAATGCTGGGAGTCAGCAATAATATTTCAAACTGCAGAGCAGAAAGGGGTCCAGACTGAAGCAGAGGCAACAATCATCTTTGTGTGGAGGCTGCAAAGCTGGAGTTGACCCAAACCCCTCAGAAAACATAATTATACTTCAGGGATATAAAGAATGGAGATACCGCACAGAGACCACGACAACTGTGAATGATCTACCGCTTGTGTTGCAAAGCCTTTCTAAGCACAAACCTTCTCCACACAGTTGGTCTTTATAACAAAGCGAGTGTAACAAAAGTTAATTGCATTGCATGGATGCCGAATGTATGACTCAGTAATCAGCTAACAGAGCTAAACCTTTGCATCTTCGCTCTCTAGCACAAACTAAATGAAAGAGCTAAAACACGCTGGTAGTGAACGCAAGACATCAGCTCCTAACTCACGACAGTTTGGAGTCATCTGTGGTGGGAGTGATGGAGCACTTTGCTGGTGAATCATACAGCTGTCTTTGCACAGGGCTTGGGAGTAATTACACTAATCTGAAACAGATGCTCCCAACCAAGCAACAAATACTGTACACAGCTTTTTCTGAAAAGCACTCTGATGACTTCTTGTTGTGGGTCATTTCACATCAGAAATTAAACCAAAAAAGATCCATAATTCTGCACATAAAAGGATGGTTATGGCCACATCTGGATGATTATATACAATTATAACCAGCAAACGGCTTTCAAGTAAAAGTCGAATCTCACCTCAGTTATTATATTAAATAAGTAAAAGGAAGTAATAAAGTCAATTATATTACAAATGTAGTGTTTTACTAGGTAATCATTCTGTATGTACAACTACGTTTGCATGTATGGTTTTATTGTTGATTCCTCCCATTGGGAGGACTTTATAGAAATATATGTGTGTGTGTGTGTGTGTGTGTGTGTGTGTGTGTGTGTGTGTGTGAGAGACACCCACGTGTCAATGTGCTGTTTCTGTTTCTGGCCCTTGGCCCTCTGATCCTCTTCCTCCTGCAGCTTCTTGGCCACCTGCAGGTCCTTCTGCACCAGACGGCTCTTGTTGACGTTGGACGCCAAGTGGCTTTCAACTGTTAAGACAAAAACACATGAGCGCTGCTCTTAACACTTGTGTACACACACACACATCAGGAGTAGGTCAGCTGGCTGGACCGCCCGAGTGATGAGGAATTAGAGGAGCGACGGGCAGCGGAGCACTGGGGAGTATATTTACAGGTCCACGCGTTCTCGACGTTCCCTCTGTGAGGAGCATAGTGTTGTTTAGATGGTCTGAAGAGAACAAGATAACTGCGAGGACACAGATGCCTCGGTCTCTGGCAATAAACAAGGAGCGGCCTTAGTCACTGAGAAATTAATTTTCGCAGCTGAGGTGCCAAGGTTGTGCGACGGCACATTGTGGGTCATAACAGATGATAAATCCTGCTTGCTGACGCACTCCGAGCACGGAGAGCATCACTCACTCAGCTCAGCTCTGTTTCACCTGGCCATCGACCGGCTCCCCAGCCTTCATGTGAAAAGGACCAAATTACGTTTGGCAATTTCCCCGTGATAGGCTCCATAAAGCCTCTGCTCTCTGACTGGTGGGATTGAAAGAGGACACTGTGAGTCACCACTGTGGCGACTTGATAAAAGTCATGGGGTTGACATTGATCTTTCTTTGGATGACACTGATTAATTGTTTACGTTTATGATGCCTAACAAAAAATATATTTTGAGGCGAAAACTGATGTCACAACTATCATTTATCCACGGCCACATTTCTCGACGGGAAAATTGATCTTTCAAGGAAGGAAAAAAAAAAAAAAAACATGACCAGACATTGTGACATTTGTTCATTCAACAAACTCGACCTTGAAGAGGTCTCGCATCACTCAGAACAAAAGGGGATTTAGGGTGAAGAAGTTGGACTGTCTGAACCTCAGGCATAGCAGCGCAGAGTGAAAAACATTCTAGAAAAGAAACACGCCAAGTGCTGACACAGCCAGAAAGAAATACTTTCCATGTGTAATGTGGATGCTTCATGCTCAACATTTTGAATGGAGACAAAAGCCAGCTTTAACTCCATGTTGAACTTGTAGCGTTTGTACTAAAATCCCCCTTTTGGGATGGCCATCAGTTGATGTGATCGGGGGCGGGGGAGAGAAGGGACACTGCATATTTAGAAGACCGTCAGGTTACGTCAACCAGCATCCTCCTCAGTGACATCCAGGGTCAAAGGTGAAACAAAGATTTTCCAGCTAAAAGCAGATCAGTTAGTGTGTCAACAAAGGGAGCGAAGGGATACAAGCCTTGCTCATCGGATCAAT
This sequence comes from Pholis gunnellus, assembly GCF_910591455.1. Lineage (NCBI taxonomy): Eukaryota > Metazoa > Chordata > Actinopteri > Perciformes > Pholidae > Pholis > Pholis gunnellus. Next base: position 9,798,954 of record NC_136530.1, read on the forward strand.
ACGGCTTTAAAAGGGTTAATGACAAACACAAGGCCAGCCAAAACCAAATCAATCACAGCTCAAACTGAGCTTAATCTGCACTTAGGGTATGGCTGGGTGACATCTGGCCTTCTTTGCAGAGCTTGTTGCATAATTTATTGTTTTAAGGCAACATATAGAAACAGAAAAACTATTGTCCTGTGCAGATACGCAACGTATCCGTCCCTTCAAAACAAAAGCTCACCAGAGATATCTGCACAGTAGCCAACTCATTCCCTGCAGCCTCTTCCAATTAAATCATTTTCTCTATAAATGAGTGCAGGTGAAGGACATGAGGAAGTGCAGCGGCCATTAGCCATCTGCAGGTATTCATGTGTGTGTGATAAAAGGAAGGCCTTGTTATGTCTGGGTCAGAAAATGGCCTTTCAACCAAACTCAGCAGGAGATACTGTTCAGAGAGCGGCCAGCAGCAAAGGAAGCCTTTGATAGAGACAAAAAGTGGAAAAGTTATAATCATAATGAGACTTCAGCAATTCACCTTAATGCACATACTGAAGAAAGAAAAAGAATCTGCCCCAAGGGAACAAACCCTCTTTGGTCAGTCTCCAAAGTGCCTTTATTAAATCATGTGAAAAAAAGATGGCGGCTAATTACACACACACACATATGAGCTCACATAAAAGTACCAGCTAATCTAATGAGTCATGCGGGGACAAACACTTGCACGGCATGTACACACAAAATTATCCTTTATAGAAACACACATGAAACAATAGCATCTCCCAGTGTGTTCCAGATAAACCCCCCCCCGCGCTAAGCCTTCTCCCTGCAGCGGCACACGGATCACATGCACCCGTCCACTGTGGTCTGCTCCAGCCCGGCCCTGATACAGTGTTGTTGTGGCATCCTGCACCATTCACACACAGCTAACCGTGTGGCTGAAGCAGGGTTTATGTTGGCTTAATCAGGCTGCAGCCACTGACTTGGCAGTTTGTTAGACATGACACATTTTTTTTCCAGAAGGAAAAAAAAAAGAGGAGCGTTCTTTCTGCTACGCTCTGAAAACATCTTTCACAGTTTGTTCTTTTGCAAAGTAAGCATTAAGTGACCTACAGGAGCAATGCAGTGGGGCAGCTCGACAAAAATAAGTCTACAGTGACGCAACGGGTCTGATGCAGAAATGCATGACAGCAATAAATGACTTAAGTGTTTAAACAGACTGTCCGGAAAGAGGGAATGCTCCTACAGCATCGGTACGAGTTCTCCAAATGTTTTCCGTCTTAAAAAAAAAAGCTTTTCCCTGGCTAAAGGTGAACACAGATCAGGGATCAGAACAAGTCCCCTGTTTGAAATGAGTCGGAGTTACCCGTCTCTTACGGGGAAAACATGGGGGCTGGGAAGAAGAAATCCAAACACATGGCTAACTTGTAGTTTCTTACTTTCTTGCTCCTGGAGGTTGTAGGCCAGGCAGTGGTCCTCCAGCACAGCAAAGTCTTTGCACACTGAAAAAAAGAGAGAGAAGACTGAAATTGAAAAAATAATACAGAGGAAACCAAAGTTTAAAATGACTTTCAACTACAGCATGATTGTTCATTCAGACGGGAAGTTATGTCGCTGGTACGAGTCAAGCTTGAGGCGCTTGAGATGCTCAGATCTCTATCAGACATTCACAGTTTCAGGCGTTTCACATCCGGACCATCTGCCAACACGCATACTTATGTAGAAAAATGACCTTATATCTAGCCCACAATCAAGAACAGGGTGGTCCAACCAGAACACAAAAGCAGCGGATCACATTCTAATTAAATTGTTAATTCATTTTGTGTTCGGTGACTCTGTATGTGATGAGCTGATGTATGGATTTCCCTGGTGAGTTGTATGACTAATGGATGATACTGAATCCAAAGATCTGTTCAGCATACGCTGTTTCTCAGTGGTTTGGTTATCTTCTATTTGCAAAGACAAGAAGTGAAACTGAGAATGAGGAACTTTTATTTGCCCTCGGATTGTGAAAGTCTAAATAAAAACTGATGTTGAGGGATTTTTTTTCTGCAAAGTTAATTAGAAATGCACGGGGCCTTAAGAATGAAGAAGTAAGCGCACTACTGACCAGCTGCCGGTTTAAATCCCTGAACTGCCTGATAAAATGTGACATGCAGGCAAATTCAGTACACGAGTAAAACTTCCACCTACGAAAAAAACAACGCGTGTCCATCAGCACAGACGGAGATAAATGTGTTTTAAAATCAGGTGATGAATCCTAAATGCTTATTAATGTACAATACGTTCATCAGCCACAAAGAACCGGCCGTCCTGTTAAAGCTCTGACCTACAATATTACAGACCGCATGAGATCCGAACAAACCATTCCACCAGTGATGTCACATTTCCTGAAGCAGAGGTTTTAACAGCAGCTAATGGTTTTTATTTGGCTTATTCGAGGACTCAAACGGCACATGTGTAACTAAAGTCATGATCTTAATTATCTGTAAACAGAGACACTTTACTGTTAGTTTTTCCATCTCCCATCTTCACAACAAATCTGAGCTGCACAGACTTTCCATTCGTGGCTTCAATATTACACATAACTGTGAACAAAATGCTGTGAACATTCATTCTGGAAACAATTGAGCGGACGGTTGGAGGAGGGGAGTCTTCCTCATAAAAACCCCGATACCAACAGCACACTTCCATCTGAAGTGTTCTGAAATGAGGCAGCTTTTGTCCCTTTGAATACTGGGGACCCACCCGTCTTCAAATGCGGACAGTTTCCTGTGTAGGAAACAGTAGAATCTAAAGGGGGGAATTTAAGACCGTTCTCACCGCCTCAGCTAATTATAGAGCTTATATAGCATAGGGCGTTATGTACCTTAAAGCATCTGCATCTACGGTTCAGTCAACATGGACTTAAAAAAAGCCCTATGTTTAGCGTATCTTAAAATACTGCAGTAAGACACTTATATTCAGCTGCAAAACTGTGCAACCACCGTGGCATCAAATATAGAAGAACAAAATGAAGCCAGGATTTTATCGTGCAAGCAGCCACGCACCACGCTGCTGCTGGCAGTGGTTCTGCTCAGTGAAGACCAAACTAGAGAATCACGTAACTTATCCTGAGCATTTCTTTCTTATAATTATTAATATCATACATCATATATATTCAGTCATATCAATGCTTTTTGTGTGGCACTAATCTTGTATGTACAGCTCTCTTCCTAAAGCTCACAGCCCATCATCTGCTCTCACAAAGATGACTTCATCCACATAAAAATAAATAATAACCAGCAACAGTGTGTGACTATGTGTTAGCAGCACGTGTTACTGACAAGCACAAAAAAAAAAGGCCTGGATTCACATAAACCACAGATGGTGGTCCAGCTTGTCTGTTTGAATCTGGTGGGAGGAGACCGGGTGGATGGTTTGGTTCAAACAGAGGCTGTGAAGAGGAGGGCAAGACCCCCCACAAAGCCCCCCCACTGCCACCGACCAGTGTGGGATTTGATGAACACAGACCATTCTTTCAACCATATGCTTAATCTTCTTAGCCAGGAAATTAGATGTAATCTGGCTGGTATAGCGCTAAACAGTGTTTTTTGACCACTGTAAAAAAAAAGGGGTTTGAGTGACAATTCCCTTAAAAGCGTGTGCAAGTTAACATTTTGCAAAAAGCAACAAGTGACAGAAGTGTTTGAGCTGCTATGGTTAAAGTCCTCACACCATCACTTTGGGCTGGAAACAGATAATCAGCCCGACACCAAGACGCACAAAGACCACAAGACTCGAGAGTCTGTGCTTCGCATGCAGAGAGCAAATGGTAGATTAGAAGACCAGTTAATTTGTGAGTTACAGTACAACTAGACAGCTCGCAATATTTACTATCCTCCTGACACACGAGGGATGCAATTGAAACTTCTCCAGCAGCTTTCTCAGTCTTTCCCTCTGCAGACCGGCCAAGCAGTGGGAACGCACGTTCCTTTGCTTATCTGACCAGAATAACAAGCGTCCTGCTGGGCAGCTGCTGCTCACTGCAACAGGACGGGTTCTTCCCACTACAGCACACCATCCCATCCTAAACCTCCACTCTACCTTCACATCAGCAACAGGAGCAGACACAGCTGTGGATGTTTATATAGGGGTGATATATGGTTATTTCTTGCTGGCCATAAAGTCTCTCAAGATAATGTTTCAAAGCAGTAATTTGACAGATAAAAGCTAAGTGTAACCGGAAATTATCTGAAATTAAATTAAAAAGAAAAGGAAGAGGCCAGTATCCATGCAGCTATCATCACATCAAACAAAGCATATTGTCCTACACATGAAAACACCTCCATGTGATCAGTTACACTTACATTACACACATTAGTGTCGTGTCAGATTGTGTATACCCATTATAGTGTATGTGTCCATTTGCCCACAAACCATAACCATAATAGAACATTATGTGAAATAAGAAGTGGGGATACAATATGACAACCCGTTTCCTCCATGATAAAACAATGCTGACTTGAAAACAGATTATTGACACTAAATCTGGCACGAGCCCGTGCTGTCTCTAATCATTGCTGGCTACCTGAACCCGGCAATAAGCCCACTGATCTAGCATTTCACTAGCAAGCTGTGCTAACAGCCACCACAACCATAACACCAAACACAAACAGCTGTGGTCACTCAGTTAACATTAGCCTCGTGTCACCTATAGTACGTGTGACGCTATACCAGTTAGCTTAATTCACAAAATATGTTGTGGACGTTACCCTCTTTCACTCCAGGTAGTTTATTCTTGTCGATGCTAACGTCACATTCAGCCATGTTGTCACCGATAATAAGTCAAAAACACCGTTGACGTTGAATTATACTTCCGCGTTTCAAACGAAGGTTAACCGCAGGCTGATTGATCGCCTTTGCTTATAAAATCGATAGGTGGTTGAGGTGCTGGACGACCCTTTTGATTAGTTTCGGTGGCCACCCTCTCCCGATACGCCGCCTCTGTAATTGCCTAGCTGCTACTCTGCTTGAAGCTAGCCTGTCAGGTTTTCTACGAGCGTCCCTCCCTCCGTGAACCTTCTCACAACAAGCCCGAGAAGAGACGTTGGTTTAAGACGCGACTTCCGCTCAGGAATGTCAGAATAAAAGACTTGGAATTTAAAGCTAAAGTCCCTTAAAACGTGGTTTCTGTTGCTTCTTTATAACATGAGATATTCATGACCATAAGTGAAAATGCGAGTAAAATAAACACACTAGGTGTTAGTTGTTAACATATTCACAGTGAAAATATTCAGCTAAAATGTTGTTAAATCTCGATCAGAGCACAGATAAACAGCATGTGACATATTTTTTTCTAAATGAGCTCTGCAACCACAAATAGTGACAAGATAATAGAACAAACAGTCACACAGAAATATTTCACGTAAAAAATAACCAAACTTGTTACAACTTTGGCAGATAATAGTTTGCCCATATCCCATCACTCTTACAGGGTTAGCTTGTTGAGACGAGAAGTTGTCAGGAGCTTAATGGGTGTTTCATCCAACATTTCTTAATTAAGATGCTCAGTATTTGAAAACCCTACTTTCAAAATAGTTCACAATTATGAACAGAAGCTCTGTACATAGATCACATTAAGACACCACAGCATTACATTTGCTGAAAATATCTGTGAAATTTAGTCCAAACATGAACCTTGATTGAAGAATATGTTAGATTACATTAATGCACACAGTGTTGCAGTGTGTTAAATACAATAGTGGCTAAAAGACTAAATGTTATAGTATATTTACAGCATCCAACATAACAAAAGAGTAACGTTACAATAATAATACATTTAAGTCATACAATAACTTCAAGAAAATGTATTAAACTATATTTCAATCGAAGGCCACCAATTCAACTTGTTATACGAGGGTCATGCTCTGATTTGCGATTCAATTTCGAAGATATATTATCACACTTCCGGTATAATTCCAGCTCCCGCTGTTTAACTTGACGCAGTTTCCTCCTCAAGGTTCAATGACTGTCTACCTCTGGAAGTACGAAGCCTACGAAGCACACCTCCTTGGGCTATATCTACGGCCCAAATGAATAACGATGTCTGGAGGCGCTGCACGCGGCTTATGTGAAATAAAAACCCGGATAAAGTAGAACGACTACACACGTGTTTGTCTGAATGAAGATGACACACATAATGTCTACTATGTATGCTCCTCCAGTTCGCTCTCTCTCTCTTTCCCTCTTAATTCCGCGATCAAGCACGCACACACACACGCACACGCACACGCACACATACACGCACACGTGTCATGTGATCTGACAGCAGCTGGTGTTACGATTGTGTTAATGTAATTGCTCCCTCTAGTGTTCAACTTCAACATTTCACGTTTTTGGTGTCCGCCACACCTGCACCAATTCATTTTCTTTACTGATCATCGTGTAGTGAACTGGTATTAGTGGTCAATTTACTGGCCAGTCAGTAACACCATTAGTAGACACCCAGTGACTGTGTCCATACTTAATGCTGAATTAGTTAGGTTAAGGCCTTGCTGCATGCAGCTGATACTTGACATGAAGAATAAGCTCCCCTGTAATTTGTTCCCCTTGCTAATAATGTCTCGTTCGTCTTTGTCTTTGTAACATAACCATTCATCCATTTCATTTTACTTTGTATGACTAATACAACAAAGACTCTTTCGGGTTGTTCCTCATTGCTAGTTTTAGTTGTGATCAAGCCCTTGAGCTGTTGCCCATTCAAAAGCTGAGTGACTAAAGTGATGAAAGGTTCTTGGATGTGAGACACCTGAGTCATTTCTGAAGAGGTACATGCCAGCTTTTATGAGACCTTCACCAGCCAAATTTAGTAGGTGAATTTCAACAAGTTAATTTCCCAAATACTGCACAAGCACAATGCCTGTTCCTCTGGCCGAGGTATGAGATGTGATTTCCTTGACGCGCAAAATAGACTCCAGTGACTTAGGAGGTGTTGGGCAGTTGGCTCGGCTGCAGTGATTGATGTTCCTTCAGCTCCAAATCAGTCCTGAAGACAAGGATAAGGAGCTCATATCTGGCTATGATCCACTTAGAGACTGAACCAATTTACTTGTTCCCCAGACCATGCAACACACTCTCATGTATCTATTTAAAGAAGCAATTAATGTAAGAGAAAAACACTTGCAAGTGCCAAGACCATCTGATTCTGGTCTCTCATAACCAGCAGGCTGATTGATAACTTCCTCGCTTGGTTTGATTTGCCCGTGTCAGAGTGATGTAGGGTTACTGGCCTCGCCTACGTCAGATCACTCAGACTCTCCACGATCTATGTGAAAAGGTGGCCTGTTGACGAAACCAACAATGACTAGCAATTGATTTAGTACGTAAGGAGCTGACTGGCCCCTCCTCCTGGCCTCTGAGAGGATAAATATATTGATGTGATGGACCCAAGGCAGTGGATTGCTTGTCTTACTTGAGGCAGTGGTCATAGTGCAGCATAGTTTGGGACAATGAGTATGTGTAGGGTAACAGTTGTGAACTACTGCTTAGGACTCCTGGGTTTGTTACTACTGCAGGGAGTTCTAAATGTGGAGGGACGGAGCATATTCAACAAAGGTAAGTGTGTAAAACTATCATTGTTTCAGGTCTATATATATACTGGAAGAAGCCGCTGAGGATGCAACTACTGCTCCCTTTACGTCGGTGCCATTGTTGGGTCAATGGTTCCGGTTAAGAGATGATGACTACGAAATGGGGTGGATGTGACATTGTCTGTTTTGTGATATTCAGAGTGCTAAAAGTTGCATTTCTATTTGCTTTGTATGTGCAGGAAACCATGTGTATAATCCAAAAGACGACACAGATCCTCAGAGCAAGATACTCGCACTGTTACTACACAAGAGCTTAGTTCCTGTCGAAAAGGATGATCCTCTAGGTGAGAGATAAAAGAAAGTGGTGAATATAGATAACGCAAATGCATTCCTTGCTTTGATGATGACATGGTTTTCCTTTCGGCAGGTCTCGAGCTGGCCAATAAATTAGCTGAATTAGAGGAGGTAAGAAAATTCACACATTCACCTTGACTTTGGAAAGAAATGTGGCCTAGGCAGAAAGCCTCGATTAACTACAGTGTAAATAGATGTTTGCATATTCTTATTTTCTAAAAAAAAAGTGTTTTAATTCTAGACAAGAGGCTTTGAATGAACACCTGTTACACTACTTCCTTACTAAAAGTGGTTGAATAGGAGTGTCGATACCGAGATGACGTCTACCTGTCGTGGTGCGTTTAATCCCTCTGATCTCTGCTTGCAGCTGCGGGCGCTGAGGGAGGACCTGGAGATGGAGAGGGAGATCACAGCCAATTTGGCAGAAGGCAAATCCATAACTAGGAAGAGGGGCGAACGTGAGTTAAATTTAGTGCTTCTGGATTAAAATGCATCATGCAAATTGATTCATATTTGCAGTTAATTCTAACCATCGCAGTATTAATATTCTGCGTGCTTCTTTCGCCTGCAGCTTGCTTCTGGAAGTACTGTGTCTGACACAGATGCAAGAGGAGGAGGAACACTGTGAAATCTTGCTGCAAAGCCCAACATGGCCTTAAGACTGAAAACACCTGTAATATAATCACACTGTATTCATCCCAGCAATATAGAGTTGTACCATAATCAAAGTCATCAATAAACATTTCCGCCGCACTGAGGTGCTCTCATGGGAGATCGAAGGACTGCAGCTGTACATCTTTAATCTGTAAATAATTAGCTACACACTGGAAATACTTGAGGGTCAGATATGATAAAATGTACTTGACAGCAAAGACATACTATTATTTTAGCAGGGATTTTATTTGCCTATACTGCTTTGTGTTTATGTTGCTCTCTTGTGGCCGAATTGGGCAAATTATTTTTTGTACCGCTGCCAAGACGTCAGTCACTGCTTTTAGAATGCGCTGCTGTTCATTTTACAAAATAAATACAATTATAACGTGAATCTGCACTTTTTTTTTATCTGAAGAGAAAATGATTAACGGTGACTAAGTCACTGAATGGACTCTTTTTTAGAGGTTTAAAAAGGAGGCAATTATTTGCATAACTTTCCCATCAAAAAAAGGACAACATGTTATTGAACTCTGAATACATCTCTACTCATACCTACTTTCTATTCTTATTTACTTGAATTATCAAATGTTTTAATCAGTGGAAATAAACGCGTGAGGGAAGGAATGTAGCACACATCGGCGGTGACGGGTGAAATACTGCACAGTGAAGTTCACCTTTTGGAGGAGGGTGACGAAGATGAGGCTCATGCTTTGTCTGAATAGTGCTGCGGCTGCTCTTCACTCAGAGAATGATGTGACGCTGAATGTGACGCTCAGCTGCATTCGCAGCAGCATCAAAGAAAGTGTCGACTCTTGCTTTGAGCCAGTACATTTATGGTACAACACATAAATACATATCTAACATAATATATATTCAACATATTGAAAGGTAAGATACAAAGAACCAATTCTATGAAACAATAGGCTGCTTGGTGGTTCCTTACATAGTGTCGTATGTTGTATACATTAATAATAATATTTTCTATTTCGCATTTTGTATTTTTCAAACATTTATTGCAATTCATAATTAATTCATTATTACTTAGAATACTTGTTTTTCTATCTGCTACATGTTCCAAGATAATAGCCAGTAAGATGTCATTAAAAAATATCACATAATTATCACTTTTTCTTTTCAAATAGAGGACTACATTTTAATTAATTTAAGTCTTTAAAGAGAGCTGGTAGTGATGGGAAGAATGACTGAGTGTGTGTTGCTGTTGGCTGCTGAACCAATGCAACAAAACTGGGATAGAATTAAAATGTAGTACATACCTGTAAATGAATTACAATAAATGTTTGAAAAATACAAAATGCTAAATATTATTATTAATGTATACAACATACGGCACTATGTAAGGAACCACCATAGAGCAGCCTATTGTTTTATAGAATATATTTATATATATACCAACAGCTATGTTTATTTTTGCACATTGCTGACTTGATTATTTTGCCCCTAAATTCAAAGCGGTGTAAGCTAACTGACTCAACGAGCATCCACAACTTTTGGACAAACTCTAACACGGGATGCTTTTGTAAGCCTGTTGGTATCTGGTAGCTCAGCAGAACATCATCACTGCCTGGTCCTCATTTTAACTGTGACTGTCAGTGAGACGCCGAACTACAAACACGAGCAGAAAAACGTCCTTTCTCTCCCTGAAAACACACGTGACATGTTGAGAGAGGACACACTGAAGAACTGTTGTTACTGTTGTTGTCAAAACATCCTAACTGACTCAATGCAGAAATGGGTGTTATCTGTTTCAGTTTGGTCCATTAACTGGAGCGCAGGCATCCTGTTGAGATAAGTCTGCAGGAACTGAGTCAGCATCCTCCGTGTCACTCCGCAGCAGTAAATATAAGTATGTGCAAAAGCCTTAACTGTTTCTGACACAGCCCAAGACAAGAAATAAAAACTCCCCAAAAACCTAGCACATACAAGGAAAAAACTAAAGAAACCATTGGAAAGGCAATTCAAAGATCTTTATCGTGGGGCAGCAGTTGAAACTGGCAATTATAGAAGCTGTAACAGTTTGTAAAAACACAAAAAGTTAAAAACAGAACAATTGTAATCCTATGTTAAGTAAAGATTTTGGTGAAAGTGCTTTTAAGCTACAGAGATATTTTAAACTAGATAATTAAAACAATGCAAGATTTGAAAAACAGGATCACTTAAACACTAAATGAACTTGTCCTGACATTGAATTACATTTCTCTGATTTGTTTAAAATTTGTTGTCTCTTTTATCAGAACGCTTTTTAATGTTTTTACTGTTTGTTTTCTAAGTCTGTTATTTGTATGTTGTGCTTGAGTGAAAATGTTACGCTGCCATGACGACCTTGTAAATGAGAATCAAAATCTAGGGTAACCTTGGCTAAATAAAAGTAGAAATAAAAAAAAAAAAATACATTCAGTAAAATATGGGTCTGGTGAAAGAAGCTTGATGAAATAAGTCATTGCATTCATCCAGTATTGTCATATTATTCCAGGTCCACGGCAGGCAAGATAGGGGGTTAAGGTTGGGCAGCATGAAGGATGTGTAGTGTGATGGCTGACTTTTGGGCGGGCAGTTTGTTGGAGCAGAGGGCAGGGTGACTTTATAAACAGGGTGCTCAGCTCTTTATGACAGCCCTGAAGAGAAGAGCAGCACAGACCCCAGCAACATGATCATAATATCAAACAGACAATGATGGATTCTCACTTCAGAGGTTGGTAGAATATTAAACTTGTTTCGGTTTTAACCCCAACTCAGGTTTGGTCTTTTTGTTGGTAAAGAGAAAAAAATATCAAATTGTTATTCATTTATATTGTTGTTATTGTTTTCTATATTCGATGTCAAGAATTTAATTCCAGTTTTGCATTCAAAACTGACTCGATAACAATGTAGTTGAAGAAATATGGTGTTGTTTTGGTTAAACGTGGAAAGATCATTACTATACTCTGCTATTTAGGGGGAGATACGTGAGACATACCTAATTTCAGACTTGATTTTGTGTGTCTTTATTTCAACTTTGCAGGCACCTTGTGGACGACACTCATCCTCTTCACGCTGCCACACCTCACCTGCAACATGCTCTGCCCTGGCTCGTGCCTGTGCAATTCAAATAACGCCAAGTGTGTCGGCGACACCATCACAGATATACCAAAGCAGCTGCCTGTCCTCACATCCTTACTGCGGCTTGATCAAACAAAGATGAAGATCATAAATGAGCAGAGCTTGGCAAACAAGAAGCTCCTGTTGCGTTTCAGTCTGACTCGCAGCCAGCTACACACTATCCATCCCAGAGCCTTTCACGTTGCTCCACAGCTCAAGTCTGTCAAGCTGTCGTCCAATGATCTCTCTGCCCTCCCTGCTCGAGTCTTCAGTCCATTGATCGCTCTGGAGGAGCTGTATTTAGATAGAAACCAGTTGGAGAGCATAGCTCCGGATATGTTTAAAGGACTTGTACGGTTGCAGGGACTGGACTTGAGCCATAACAGACTGAGCAGTCTTGCTTCACATGTTTTCTATGAACTGAAAAATCTCACCTTCCTGAACCTTGGCTGGAACTCCATCAAGAAACTTCCACCAACCATTTTTCACAATTTGACTAATCTTGGCAATCTCATGATCTATAACAACGAACTAGAGGTGCTGGAAGCTGGGATTTTTGATGAACTTGTCAACCTTGTGGCGCTAAAGATTCATCAGAACCAGATAACCAGCCTCCCACCTCAGGTGTTCTGGTCACTGAGGAACCTGGAGAACCTGACCCTGTCCTCCAACCGACTTCAGACGATCCCGGAAAAGAGTTTCTACAACATGCCCAAGTTGATCCAGCTTACCATTTACAATAATCAGCTATTATCTCTACCAGACCAGCTAATGGGTCACATGCCTGACATGACGGTCTTTTATCTGTACAACACCAACCTCACCACTGTTCCTGGAAACTTGTTCGCCAACATGTCTGGACTCCAGAAGCTTAACTTCCATCTCAATATCAAGCTCAGGGAGTTGCCCTCAGACCTCTTCTGCTGCGTTCCCAATCTTAAGCAGCTGTCACTGAAATACAATGACCTCCATTATCTACATCCTCAGCTGTTCTCCAGACTGACCACACTGAGCGTGCTGTTCCTTAATGACAATAAGCTGCAGAGCCTTTCAGATACACTTTTTCAGGGCCTTGAACAGGTTTTGTCGGTTAATTTGAAGAATAACACCCTCAAGAATCTTCCAGGAGATATTTTCTTGTCAAACACAGTTTTGAGTGATCTTTTGCTGAGTGGCAACCCCTGGAACTGTGTTTGTAGTATCAGCGGTATTGCCAAATGGATAAGACATAATGAGCATGTGGTTCTTGACAAAGATGATGTGATATGTCATAGTCCAACGTACCAACAGCTCCGAACCGTTGGCTCCCTGCGTGATGAGGAGTTATTTTGCGATGTTACAACGTTCAGGACATACCTTTCTACACGTGAGCTGATGACACCATTTCACACCATTTCAACCAGCGAACAAACATCAGGTGTAGCTTCAACAACCGCAATGCCCACAACAAGATCAACCACCATTCAACTTGCTACCCAACAAGTCACCATCCAAACAAACACTCCGACTGCAAAACCTTCTGCCTTACATACAACGATCCCACCAACAACTCTCCAATCTCACACCACCACTCTGTCACCTACTTTCCATGACACATTGGTGGTTGAACAGGGGCCCGAGTTTGTTCACCACAACCTTCTCAAGGGCTCGGTGTACGTGTGGTTTCTGCCCTCGGGTGCAGCCTTGACCGGGCTCCTCATGTTCTGTCACATCCTTCTTGTGGCCGTAGGCTTGTTCCTCATTCTTGCTGCCATGTTTTGCATGTATCGCCTCAACAAGACGATGGATGAGCTGAAGGCTGAGTTTGAACATCCTCCAGGGTAACAAAACATCTTATCAGGCCTTTTTCAAAAAAGAACATCCTGTCCTTTTCCAAAGGCTGCATTTGATAAAAGATCCCTCTTAGTTGTAGGTGTTCTAGATGTTGTGTTAAGTTGTATCTTCAAGTGTTACTTTAAAATAGTCAGACTTGAAATTTGAGATCAATGGGAGTTATTTTAAGATAGCAAAGAATTACGGTAACATAATACAGTATTTAATCATATAATACAGTGCAGTAGATAATACAGTATGTTAGCCTCTAACCAGCTATACCGATTTTACCACGTTTGTTCATAATTTTAAATAATTTATATAGAGCTGTAATTTGTATAGAGATGAATCAGTCAATAAAAAGAAAAATAATCCGCTACTATTTTGAAAATTAGACCAATAACTCCAATAACTTATTAAATGTGATGATGTGCTGTTTTTCTTTTAAATGAAAGTAAATCAAATAGCTTTGTGTTTGGCACTGTTGGTCTGACAAATAGACAAAAAGACATAAAATAGACATAAAAAGTCACTTTTGGGGGTTGTTGTGAGCCTTTTTTACTACTTTTTAATATTTCGTTGCCCAAACAGTTAATGGATTAATCAGCAAAATATGTGGCATATTAATTAAATTGTTGGTTTTAAAATAAACATAAAATTAAACTTTCTTTCTGTCATCCTGTCTTTGCTAAGGTGCCATGTGCATATGGGAGAAGTTTTCCTTCAAGGGTTTCTGCCAGAAATATCAAAATGTGATGCATACTAATGTCTAAGCTACCCACATTTAATGTATCTGTTTTCCTTATGTAGAGTGCAATGTTAAGCTTCATAAAGCACACTCAAGCTTATGTGGTCAAAAGTGATCACAAGTGGTTTGTTTCCCTCTAGCGGTGAAAGCTTCAAACTGCGTTAAGAGGCCTCACAACTCAAAAACATTGTTTGCTGTACTTTTGAGTAAACAGTCTGAATTAATTGCTGTCGTTGCCGCTTCTCAAATATTTGAAGTTGTTTCACAAACTTGTGCCAGGGCACCGGTCGTACTTGAGAGAGTTACTGTTACCATATACCTCATATCTGAGTTCCTGATCTTTTTGGAATGTGGGAGGAATGAGCATTTCCAAAATGAATCATGTCTTGATTACTGGGAAGTATAACACCATCATCTTTGGAACAACCTTCAAAACAGGAAGCTCTGATTACTCTTCCTATTGCAAGACAGCACACAATCCTCCATTACGAAACAATGTGCACACAGTTATGTTTCCCTTTTTTTGGAGTAGTCCAAGATCACTTACAACATACGATAACTTACAGTATATAGCCACTTGAAAATAGTCGTTTTTCATTTTATCCTAAAGTTTTCATACAATAATATTAATATAATACCTTTTAAAATGATTCTTTCGTGGGCGAAACAACACAGACTTTTCGACTGATGATCAAAAAAGCTTTCAAATCTTTTAAACCCGCACAAAAGTACAGCGGATGCCACGAATTCCACGAGAAGTGATTGGACTTTAAAACAAACAGCAAACAAAAGAGGATGAATTGGTGAACAGCGCCCAAGTTCATTGCTATGGCAACGGGTGATTAAGCCTTTCCAGTACGCTGAGCTCACACAACAGTGGGCATACACACACACACACACACACACACACACACACACACACACACACACAGACAGACAGTGAGAGAGGGGGAGCACGGGGAGAGGAAATCATACTGCAGCGTTCACAAGAAATATCTGACCACAGTGGAAAATAAGAGGATTTCTTTTTTTAATCCAGCCTTTATTTGTCTGCGATGAATTTACTCTAACCTGGTATTTAGTGGGACTTTCCACAGCACATTTGTAACTCTGGTCACAGCAGACTCTTGCCTGTAAAGTAGAGCGGTAATCCTCTTAAGTCCTATAATTAACTGTTAGAAAGCAACAAAATACAAATGGAGACAAACATTTTGCCCAAGACAGCAGATTATTTGAAGGGTTCAGTTTTGTCATAACATTGAGTTCTCTGTTTAGTCATGCCTAATCAACTATGTAATTATTTGTTTCGAAATATTTAGGGGATCAAATAAACTCATTATATCACTACATAGGGTTGTTACTGGAAACCTCGTAAACTAATCAATTTCATGCCGTTCCTACCTTCACTCTGTGACTCTTGCTCAATAGTCGCAACACTCCTTTATTTTGTTACTGAACAGCACCTCAAAATGTGAAAGGATGTTGAAAGAGAAGACTTGTGTCAAAGGCTTGTCAGTTGTTTGTGTCTATTTCTGTCAAAAAGGGATAAATAAAGTAAAGTGTACTGACATATTATAACTTTTCTTCATCTGTCTGCTCACTGCTGACCTTTTGACCAAACTCAGATGAGGAACATGAACTTCTGACTACTGACAGGAAGTACAACAGGAAGGCTTTCTCACATACATGATGTGTCATCATAGCTGATGTAGTAAACAAGCATGTTTACTGGAAATTAAGGCAGCAGCGCTTAAACCGTCCTTTCTATCCTTAGCTCTCTAAATAAACTACGTTAGAACAACTCATAACACAACAAAAACTCCTAACTTCACCCAGTCTGATACATTATGCTTACATTATGTAGCTGTTGCTACAGTCTTCCAGTATCTTTACAGTAAACCAAAAAACTGTCTGTACGTTAACTCCACCCTCCTTATCTGTTTCTGCGGTGAGTTTGTTTGTCATGTTATAACACAGATGGATTTACTTATGGCAACTCAGGAATGTTAAACGCAGCAGAACGCGCTGCTCAGCATTTTTTGTTTCATTGATTTATTGTCGTTCCACATTTTAGCTCCAAAGTGGGGAACACACTATTTTCTGAACAGAGATCATTTTTAGAGGCAGTGTAATGTTTTCTGCTAAATTACTTGAAATTATTTGGGGTACAATCCAGATATCCATGATTCAGTCAGTCTCATACACGATATGCACACAAACAGAAGTCCTTCGTAACAGCGGGAAATCATTTTATCCAGAATTATACGATACTCAAAGCATTTCATTTATTTTCCCAAACATGACTGCACACGGGTTCATTATAGATTTAGTATTTCTGCAACACAAGTCAGACTGAACAGACGTTTGCAGGTTGTGTGGTTGTTTTTCGGATCAACTTGCAATCTGTAATTCCCTAACTATTGGATTTGGGAATGTCCAAAACTGCCAAGTGCCCAAACCCTCGGCTTACAAGCATACAGGGGACGTCATACCAAAGATATGTGCAGCTGATACTGAAATGTGAACACCCAAACAAGGGGGCACGTACACACAAAACAATGGCATGAGTAAAAAACTACAAAACAACTTCATTGTCTTTAACCAAACCACATTCTAACCCTTCTTGCAACCCTAACCTCCAACACATTTTTTTCCTGGAGGGAAAAACATCTAGTTACATAATTGAAAACATATGGCTCCCCTAAGAGAAAGCACAGCTCACATATACCCCGCATTCAAATAAGCACAGACACCCTTACTGTAAACACAAATCCCCAGAGGGTGGGGCCTCCGCTTGCTAACTTGATCCCCCACACACATTGATCCCCCCCACCACATTTAGCAAAAAATGTGAGCTTGAGTGTGGGAGAGGAAAAGAGGGGGCAGGGGGTACAGCTGGGTCGCTTAACAGTGCCACTGAAGCCTCAGAAAGGACCTGCGGATTTCGTGAGCTCAGGGCAAAACCAAAAAACTGGTTGGTGAGGGGAATCCAGTGATGACGAAGAGCAAGGAAATGTGATGGTGTGAGAGTTCAGATGGTGCTGGAAACTTTCATCAGAGGATTTGTGAGGTTGAGAAGGAAGGGAGGACGTACATAAAAGATAACCACACCAACCCTCTCTCTGTTCACTCAATCGTCAGCCACTACGAGAGGTAAGTTCTGCAAAACGGCATGCTGTCTTGGTAAACAGAGTGCTGATCGCTTTATATTTGGGACATACTTGTCAAGGATAATGATGCAGGAAGATGAAATTAATCTGAACCTAAATAAGATAAGGATAACAATCAATAAGTTGTAACAGCAATAAGTCTGTGTGTACTTGTATCTTAAAATTACAATCTTCTGAGCATAATTCAACCCTTGATTTTGCTAAATATTGTTTGTATTTATGTGTAAACTACAATACTGCCTATAGGTTTGCACTGAATTAAGTGAATTTTGTTATTTGAAAATTTGCTTGAGTTTGGATAACTTGAGTCCTAACACTATGTTAGATAAAGTGGTAGTCAATAACCTTATATGTCAAACATGAATTAACTTGATTGGCTTGACTGCTGGTCTCTCGAAGTACAGTTCCACGCTTTGCTAGAAGTGCTGATCCTTCAGCTATGGCAAGGGGTAAAAAAACAAACCCAAAAGCAATTATTGGTGATCTGGAAATGCTTTAGTCATTACACTGTACAGCAGAGCTCTCCAGGCTGTGCCAGTCAAGAGCAGACAGTGGTTTTAGTTGGATGTTGCATTATCAGAGAGGAAACGTGGTTTAGCAGTCAGGTTCTGCTGATTTTGTTTTAGAAGCAGTGATGCTAGAATGTGTCATGTGTCTGAAAGCTACTAAAGCTGCTTAAATATATTGTTCCAAATTGTTTTTTTAAGTAGTAATTTTTTCCACACATTCAAGGGAAGGGGAACTGTATATAGATGACACATTACACAATGGACATCTGACTTTCTGGTAATTGCGTAATCAAGTACACACACTTGACTTAAATGTGACCTTTGACTTTCTGCATTCACAGAAGTAAAGACAAGGGAATTAGTGATGAGACTAGTGGTAGTTGCCGATATTAAAAGTAAGGAAGGAGTACTGGTAAAGTAAGAGTACCGGTAGGATGGGGAATACAGAAAACAACATATTAAAAAATAGTTTAACGAACAATGAAAACATAATTTTCCATCTCACAGCAGGGACCCAGCACCCCACCTCTTGAATGAAAGCAGATAAGTACAAAATATATTGGAAATGGACACAGCTTTGATGCACAATTTTATGACCCTCTATCTTTGATGTGAAAAAAAAACGAAAAAAGAAAAGAATAAATGAAAGAAAGAGAATAAATCTGGTTCTTCTGGCGCAATTGAAGGACATTCTGGTCTCTTTAGAAAGTTACTTCCTCAGAAAGACTCTCTCTGCACCCAAACACATCTCAGCCACTGAGCAACAACTCATGCTTGCCAACCTTAAGTTGCAGAACTTTAAATGGATTTGTATGGAGAAGCAGGTCTTTATATTGGCACAGCTTTGCCGTTGGAGCCTCCTGAGCCATACAAAACAGCAAGCACAGCCTCAAACATGTGCAGGCAGTCCGTCATGTTTATATGCACTGTAGACACGACACAGAGATAATTGCACTGTGTCCATATTCAATGAGAATATACTCATTGGTGGTTTGGGGATTTATTTCAAAAACATTCTGCAGCAAACTTTACATGTGAGCTCCAAACACACTGATGAACGCAGTTCCTGAATAAATGGTTTTAATGCCAAAAGATTGCTAAGCAAGCTTGTTTACCAGCCAACCCTGTTGGCAATGTTGATGAAGCCACAGGCAACAAAGTACAACTCTGAATCAGATTATGCAAATGTCTCATTTTAAGTTTAAACAGGAATGCTGATGCTGCATGTAGGCACTGTTACTAATTAGAGTTGCCTTCAGTATAACGGCCTTATTATGGTGATGATATAAAATGCAGAATATCTCCTTTGTGGCTGTTCTGTCGTTGAGAGGAGAAAACACACACTGTTTCTTCTTTTACTGTCCTGGAAACTAACAACTAAGGTACATCAAGTCTCAAAAAGTAGTGCGGTGAAAACAACAAATGCAAAGATGCTCCCCGAGGCTTAAGTTTAGAGTAGAGCAGTTCATGACCAAGAATAGACCCTATTATCGTTAAACACAACCAACAACTTGAAATTGTAATTACTTTTCAGAGCTGAAAACATTTATGTTTTGAAGTAAATTTCCGTGCTTTATCTCTATTGTTTTGTGATCCAAGCATTTTTGGTGAGTCCTACAATCAGTCAGCTTTTAGACAAAGATACTGGCATGCACATGTGCAAAGCTCAGCACTTGTACTCCACTTGAATATTGCCCTTACATGATGTTGGGGGACTTACAAAAGGCAGATTTGTAAAAAGAATGAAAGCAGCAGAGGCCAACATAACCTGACTTTTAGTCGCTAGTTTGGGTAAAACTCGAAAGACACTAGACATTCCCCTTAATATGACTAGATAGTATCTTTTGCAACGCCCTTCCTGCCTGGTTAATGCACGTCTGTCAAACACCACACTATACCGTTGTACTGGCGTTCTTTACCATGTGAAGTCATTTGAGTATCTTTCGTAGAATTGACTCCGGTCCTCCAGAGCTACGGAGGAAATTGAGAAACTTTCACGGGACTGAAATGCTCCCAGTGACGAGTTAACTGATTTTGTCCGGTAAAATTTGTGAATTGCACATTAGAGGACAAAATAAGGCATATTTAGTTTGTGATGACCATGATATGTTTACAACGCCCTTTGCCATCCATGTAAATGTGATACATCATAACCAACCTTGACTGTAACATAACCGTTTCTTTTGTTCTAGGTTAAATAATGGACCTGCCCCTGACACTTCATGTGCTCCTACTTCTCTGTTCTATCAATGCTGTTGTTTGGGCGTGTCCGGATGAATGCAAATGTCAAGAAACCCAAATCCTCTGCAGTGGCCTCTCAGATTTCCCAACATCTGTGCCCTCATCTACCACAGCCCTCTACTTCTCCAATTGCACTATCTATTTCTTGAAACCAGAACAGTTAAATGATTTTTCTAACGCCCTTAGCATCCTTGTGATTAAAGACACAGTTTTGAGGGAAGTGCACACTGGCACATTTAATTCCACTCCGAACATAGGTGCCATAGGGTTTATTGCCACCGAACTGCAAGATCTTCCTGAGGCCGTGTTCCAAAATCTACAGAAACTTAAGACTTTGAATCTAAACGGCAACAAGCTCCTCGTACTCCGCCCCAACTGGTTTTCCCGGTTGGCAGAGCTGAAAAACCTTGACCTCAGTAAAAATCTTTTCACTTCTATACCTGTGGAAACTTTTCACCCTCTTACTGAGCTGCAATACCTTTCTCTTTTGGGAAACAATATCAGTCAACTACCTAGAGAGACATTCAATGGGCTTTCTAAGCTGAAAGTCTTACGGGTTAATAAGAATTTGCTACAGGAACTCCCCCTTGGCAGTTTGGATGACCTCGGCAACCTGGAGGAATTATCCCTACATGACAACCTTATCACTCATCTCCACCACGACCTGTTCTCCAAGACTTTGAAACTCCAGAAGCTGTTCCTCTCCAACAATAGGCTCACATCTCTTCCACAAGGGATCTTCTTAAACCTGCCCCTTCTTTCCCAGATCTCCCTGTATGAAAACCAGCTGAAGAGTCTGGGACCAGGAGTATTTGGGCCCATGGCCCTGCAAGAGTTGTGGCTGTATGACAACAAGCTGAGCCGTGTGGAGGATGACACATTCAGGAACCTGACTCAGTTGCGTCTCCTGGTGCTCAGTCGCAACCAGATCAGCTCTGTATCCACAAGGGCCTTTGGAGGGTTGGAGCAGCTGGGAGAGATATCACTTCACACCAATCTGCTCACAACCCTGCAACCTGGGGTTTTCCAAGGTTTGCCAAGTCTGGTAAACATTTCCCTAGAGCACAACGCCATCAGCTCCCTACCACCGGGTTTTCTACAAGGCCTGAGCAACCTGGGACAGATAGACCTGCAAAATAACTCCCTTCCCAACCTGCCACAGAAGAGTCTAGATGCCCTCGCTGTAGCAAAGGAGGTTCTCTTGCAGCAGAACCCCTGGAGGTGTGACAAGGATATTCTGCCACTCAGAGAATGGCTGAGAAAGCACCCATTCAAGGTCAACCAAACTCTTGTAGTCTGTGAAACACCTTTCAGTCTGAACGGTGAGCTCATTGTTTTGCTGGCAGATGAGAACTTCCGGCCTCTCAACTCTACAGAGGAGCCTGTGTTGACCTCGACAGAGTGGAAGAGGAAAACCCCCACTCCTCCAACTAGACAAAGCACTTCCTCACCTGCGGTCAAGACCACCCCCACATCAGAGCACGAAGAGGTCACCAGTGGAGGGCAAGGAGAGACGGGAACAACTTCGAATGATTTTTCGCTCATCCTCATCCTCATTGCTGTAGTGGCCACTGTCATCATCAGCACTGTCATCATCAGCTGTGTGTGTTGGAGGAGGAACAAGAGAGGCAGCGGAAATATAGGCCGCAGTAATAAGAACTCTGTGCTGTAGCTTAGACCACCCAATGTTAGCAACCCAAGAACCTTTAAAGCCAAGGGAAAGTACTCACTGATTATTGTGGTTTACTTGGAAAATGTGAAGCCCCTAGAGTCTCAAAGGCAACAGAAAGAACCACTTTGGCTCCATTCAGATGTACCAACTAGAACAAACAAGTCAACTTTTGAATTCATTAGCTTTCCATTGTTAATGATCAAATGTACCAGCCAGCATCCCTCTCCATGTGTGCTGTAAAAATAGAACAGACATTGCATGTACGAATGGTAAAAACAGTTATGGTGCCATCTTGTTGGCAACCTGGACATTTTGGTGAATGTAAGCTCCGATGCACTGACAAAGTGTACTTCTTACAGTAGAATTCAGACTGCATGCAGTATTAGTATTCCATTTTTCAGAATTAGTAATTGCAGTTTGACAATCTGTGTTTGTGCTAACAACAATATATTAAGGAGACAGTTTTACTATCCAAATGGCTATCCATGAAAAATCAAAACATGTAATTTTGACTCCACTGTAACACAATTCATCTAATGGTTTCGACACTTACGATGCAAAATGCTACTATACATTGAATAAATGCACTACTTTTAGTGAAAGCAATCTTACCTTGTGTTAATCATTTACTGAACTCAGCAGTACTACATGCAAGTTTGACCTCCTGAATCTGATGGCAAATTAACTGTTATCTACACATTATTCAGGAGTGAAAAGGAGGATAAAATTCCCCTTAAATGAGGGTTAAGTTATTTGAATAGGAAGTAGTATTATGCTGGCATACTGTATACATTGCATGAAAATGAAGAAACACATTAACACATCTAAAAGTATTGAGATTATGTTTGCTGTGGTCTACTTTTTGCAGTATGATGGTCTTATTGTGATCACTACATTGTCGTTAGACAGATATTTAATCATTTACTGGCTTTGTTGATTGTACCAACTTAGTTTGTCGGATGTCCAGAAGAACACAAGAAAGTTTAGACTGAGTAGACACAGCATTGCATTCACAGAATTCTGTATTTGTTTGTAATGTGTGTCTCATTGTTACCTGACAATAACAATGTTCTAAGAAGGAATTCAAAATAAAACACAACCAACAAACTGGATATAAAGGCTTGTGAAATGGAGGTTTCTGCTAAATGTTTGTATACCATAGAGTATGTTCAAGGGACAGTGTGTAAGGTTTTAGTGGGATCTAATGGTTTGTGAGAGGTTGCAATCAACCGAATACCTCTCAGCTCAGCCCTTCCCTTTCCAAGTGTGTCAGAGAACTAAGGTGGACTACAGGTAAGGAAAGGGTATCTTTACGATTTTAGTACAACCAGGGGCTTCTCTTATCAATACTCAACTCTTCTACATGACTAAATAATTGTTTTTAAAAAGATGTGTAAGATAAAAAAAACAACTTTATACTGATATTGCTAAGTATTGTTTCTAGAGCAGCAACAGTTATGTTTTAAACAGCAAAGTCACTGGAAACAACTCTGTCAATAAAATAAATGATATTTCCGAGTGAAGTTTTTAAAGAATGAACAACACAGACATCCGTCAGTATCAGTCATTCCTCCTGTCTTCTGTCCTCCTGGCTGCTTTGTCTCAGCCAGCAATTAATTAGGTTTCACTTTTGTTTTAATGTTTACAGATGTATTGATAAAGTATTGGCTTTTCACTGGCAAATATTATATTGCACGTACAGTAACAAGCGTAGTTTCCGTCAATTCGAGTATCCTTCACTTCACCACAGCGGCATGTCTGCGCGTGCTTTGTGTGTGTTTGTCTATGTGTGTGTGTCGTTAAAGGAGCTCAGCCCAACAGAGAGCAGAGCAGATGCACGCTGCAGCGTGATAATAAATGACATGATAACATTAAAAAGTACTTATGAAAAGAATCTGTAACGTTGGGGCTTATCAGTACCACGGTATGTGCTTATTTAGCACTAAGGCCCGTTTAATACCGGGTTTCGGAACACATCCCTACCTTCAGATAACGTAAAACGCAAAAGGCTCTCACTGGAGCCAGTGTCCGTTCTTGGCTGCAGTCCAAACATGGCGGTGCAAGATAGCGGACTCCTTGGAAGACCACCTGCTCCCTACGTAGATATAAATGGCTTTTTCTAGGCAAAGGAAAACACAACGATTCTTAGTTTTGGGCGATTGTACTCTGATTATATCATAGTTATGAATATTATATTCAATATCTGCCAATAAACACTGTCCCTTTAATGTTTAGAGTGTGTATGAATGTTGAATACTTAAGCTTTTATCTGTAGTTTATGCTGCTGTCCTAGGTGAATAACCGAAAACATCAGATGGTAGGTACTGCACTAAAATCAGTGGTGAAAGCTTAATCATACATCAATTCCAAAACCATTGAAGCTATGCTGCAGAGAAGGGAAGTAACCTGCTAAATTGATCTTCCGTCCTTGCTCTTATCTCGAGTAGCAGAAGTGTGTTAAACCACGCCACATATAGGAAGCTACACTCTCCAGTCCTGCTGGGCAACATTGATACAGGAGAGAACTAATGATATGTAGCTTGTTTGCGTCTCCTCACTGCTGTAAACAACCGGTTTCATCCTGGGACAGAAAATAAAAAGGTAAGGTTTTGGCATTTGACTGTGACAGCTCGTTTAGTTATTGATAACTTGGCATAGCAACACTTTTTATGATGTTATTGATATTTGAGCACACATATGCTATTACAAGAAAGAGAAAATGAACACATTAAACTACTTTCTAAACTGTACACAAGGTCCAGATAAATCTACTCAATTATAAAAGTTGTACATTGTTTCTTTTTCTTTCCTTGTTTTTAGTGAATAAGCATGGCAAGAGGAGAAATCATTGTTCTTTTTCTGTCTTTACTGTTTGAGACTTCATTGTCTCAATGTGAAAAAGAAACAGACTGCCCCAAAGAAAACCAGGAAGTTTACAGTTCATCGGCAACAGAAATCCCACGGTTGCTGAGACCAGCTGTGACGGAAGTTTTCTTTGTGGGTAGCCAGATTAAAACAATCCCTAAAGCAGCCTTTGTTGAAAACCGGCAGCTTGAAAAGGTGGAGTTCATGAACACCCACACGACATCTATTGAGCCTGGAGCTTTTGATGGTTTGTCAGACCTCAAGCATATCGAGATCTCCAGCACTCCATTAACGTCGATCCCAGTGGGAGTCTTTAAAGACCTCAGCAACCTGGAGAGGATTATACTAAAGCTAAACAAGCTTCGTAGTCTGGAGAAAGGCTTATTTGACGGTCTTGGAAAAGTAAGTGAGCTGCAGTTACATGACAACGAGATAGAATCGATTGAAGACGGGACTTTTGATAGTCTCGAGAACCTAACAATGCTCCATTTAGCTAAAAACAATCTCTCTGCTGTATCTGCCAACTGGTTCTCAAACCTAAACAAACTGCAGATTCTACGGCTTTACGAGAATCAGCTGACCACTATTCCTGATGAGATTTTTCAGAATTTGCCAAATTTGGAGGAAATTGGCCTGTATGGAAACCAAATAGCAGACTTGTCACCTAATCTTTTTCCACATAAAGACAAACTAATTAAACTGCTTTTGGAGAGTAATCATCTGACTAGCTTACCTGAAGAATTCTTCGTTGGTTTCCCTCAACTTAAAAAACTCACTCTACAGAAGAATCAACTGACAAGTCTACCACCTGTGCTTTTTGGAGAAATGCCTAGATTGACTGACTTAAGTCTCAGTCAAAATAATCTCAGTGTTCTTCCTGAAGGAATATTCAGCCCCCTGAAGAAACTCAAGAAGTTAGATCTGT
Organism: Pholis gunnellus; assembly: GCF_910591455.1. Classification (NCBI taxonomy): domain Eukaryota; kingdom Metazoa; phylum Chordata; class Actinopteri; order Perciformes; family Pholidae; genus Pholis; species Pholis gunnellus. The sequence continues at coordinate 9,824,550 of NC_136530.1, forward strand.
CTAAGAATACCTTGGTCACCTTGTATCCCGAGTACTTTGAAGGTCCTGAAAAGCTCACAGAGCTAAATCTACAGAACAACAGGATACAATCGCTGGATGCAGATGTGTTTGAAAAGCTACAATCAATGATCACACTCAAGCTAGCTCACAACGACCTCCAGATGCTTCCTGAGGATATTTTTGAGCCTTTAATAAAACTGAAAAAGCTTTACCTCAATGACAATCCGTGGCACTGTGACTGCAATCTGATAAATCTTTACCTCTGGATGAAAGCCAACTCTGACAAGATCAAGTCTCCCGTTGTCTGTGTGTATCCGGAGAATCTGAAAGGGCAGGAAATCCAATCATTACCAGAGGATCAATTTATTTGCCCCACTCTTCCCCCAACAACAACCACAACACCTACCACGTCACTCCCAACCACAGAACCAACAACCACCATCCTTACTACCACAACACCACTTCCTACAACATCAACCACAAGTACACCCCCCACAACCACCACACCCACCACTACACTCCCAACCACAGAAACAACAACCACTAACCTAACCGCTACAACATCAACAACCACTTTGCCAACGACAACAATCACCCCCGTCTCCACCTCACAGCCAGCCACAACCACCATAACAATACTAACAGCTACTGTTCTGCCAACAACCATCACAATTGCATCCACCACCACTTTGACAACAATTCCACCCACAACCATCATAACAACTACACCCACAACCACTAAGCCCACAACCACTATGACCACAACTACACCTTCAACAACTAAGCCCACAACCACTATGACCACAACTACACCTTCAACAACTAAGCCCACAACCACTATGACCACAACTACACCTTCAACAACTAAGCCCACAACCACGATGACCACAACTACACCTTCAACAACTAAGCCCACAACCACTATGACCACAACTACACCTTCAACAACTAAGCCCACAACCACGATGACCACAACTACACCTTCAACAACTAAGCCCACAACCACTATGACCACAACTACACCTTCAACAACTAAGCCCACAACCACTATGACCACAACTACACCTTCAACAACTAAGCCCACAACCACTATGACCACAACTACACCTTCAACAACTAAGCCCACAACCACTATGACCACAACTACACCTTCAACAACTAAGCCCACAACCACCGCCCTCACGACGACCCAACCAACCACCACCCAAACAACGACCTCTCCTCCACAGACCACACCAGAGATCTTCACCTGTCCTATGGAGCCGGTCACCCAAGAGCCATCGCCTTCCTTCACATATGCATACAGAAAGAAATTTCAGGGGTGCAAATCTCAGATGATGATCTATACTGCGCTGCTGCTGGTGATGATTATTTGCACATTGGCGCTGGCTAAGTTCACCCTGTCTCTTTACCGCCTGCTGCAGCCCAGGGAGAGGACAAACCACAGGGTCAAACTCACCCGTTTCTCCCACAGGAGAGAGGTCATCTTGAGGCCTCTACAAGAGGCAGCGACTGGAGGACTTTTAACAACAGAACTTTAGAGAAAGCTCACTTCTTTGTTGCCAATGACAGTAAATGAGCATATTAGCAGCCATACGACTTGCCAAAGCATCCTTGGGTATTGATGTTAAACCCGATAGTAGAGTAAGCTATACATTACGAATAATATGTTTTTGCTGATTGCAATCTTCAGCAGGTTGTACATATCGTGTGGCAATTTCACATCTGGATTTTTTTGAGCTGTAAAGTATTTCTGAAAAAAATTATATATATTTGTTAGCATAATAATGTGTTATATGCATAATTAACTATTAAAAAACATCTTCCTGGAAATCTGTTTGTCTTGTTATGACTGAAATCCAGGAACAACAAACACCGTCTTGCAGCAGGGGGAGACAGAGATCCACAAGACTTTAAATTCTCATTCACAAAAAACAAGAGGAGTTTAGGAAACTATCCAACGCAATCTAGAATTGATGAACACGTGTCTGCAATTTAGATGACATAGTAGATTAGATAAAAGGTATGGGCTTGTTTCTTCTGCTCAAGTTAAGGATTCCAGCTTTTCATCACTGGTATTCTATAAAAGGTGCAATCTCATGATGTTACTTACTAAAAACTGAAATGATTGCACTCTTCTCAAAAAGTCAAAATGGATACAGCTAAACAAATAAATCCCACAGGCGAATTCATAAAGAACACTGAGCATCGGTCTGGGACTGGGATTTGTGTTTAGTAGGGTGGTCTGTCTGAAAACAGTAGGTCAGATTCATTAACCCAGTTTGTGTGAACATATGTGAGTTTATGCGTGAGAGAATATAATCAAAAACTAAAACTTATCTTAAACTGTTCACCTGCTGTATTATGCCTTTAAAAGATGGTATAGCAGAATAATTACTATGACAATGAACAGTAACTATGAAGGGTCAGCTTTCATTTCAGGATTTTTACATATCTGTTCAATAAACATTTTTCAAAAGCCCTTTTTATATAAACTAAAAGATACTGAAAAGGTTTAAGGGGCTATGAGTCCCTACAATGTCCAAACCCCAGACAGCCTTAAAACTCAAAGTCAACACTTAAACCTAGTTACTGAATAAAGTCCAAACAATGGAAAAACACATCACTCTACATTATATGACCGAATAACTACAAACACTGCAAATTAATCTTAGTTCAAAATGCCACCTTTTCTAAGATCTCTATTAGCAATTTAGTTAATCTATAACTATTATTTTCAGAAATATTGTTATATATTGGTATTAAAATAAATTAAACACCTTTCCTTTCCTTTATTATAGTATTTTATCCTCTTGATTCTATTGTATTGTTGTCAGATTTGTATTTTTGCTTCTGTGTGGAGTTTGCATGTTCTCTCCGTGGCAGCGTGGGTTCTCTTGCTTCCTTACGCAGTCTATAGACATGCCAACAAGCAACTTCAGTAAATTGATGACTCTAAGTTGCCCGTAGGTGCGTTAGGTCATGTGTAAGCCCTGCAATAGTCTGGCAACCTGTCCAGGGTGTACTCTGCCTTCGCCCAATGTCAGCTGGGATTTACTCCAGCACCCCCGTTAATAGATTATATTTGCATGTCCACCAAACCTACAGACAATAACTCAAAGTCTAAACAATTTTTCTCATAAAACTGACTGAAATAACAACAGATGAAATTTAGGAACAGTGGAAAAATGTCAAAAACAATAAAGCAGTAGAAACACACAAACGGATACGGCTGTCCATGAATCTGTTGCCCTTGTGCATGTTGGGAGCCTTCCCACTATCTACCCTCCTGAGACGAGAGAAGATTCATTATGTACTTATTTCGCAAACAAAAATGTGTGAAAGAAACAACCTCACCTCCTAAACCAAACAATGCCCTTCACATTTATGTCCGTCATGCAGCGAGCACATACAAGAAAGTATCAACATCTGCTCTCAGCATGTCTTTCACCATTTTGTTTTAATACAAAATTTGAAGTATTAATGATATGTGTTTGCCTACGGAACCATTAATAAACTGCCATGTTTGAAGCTTCTGTGGACATTTAGTTTCTCTTTCTCAGATGTGCCTTTTACTCATTTTGGTTTACTAAACTTACTTTGTGCAAAGAAGAAACTCAGCGCAGATATGAATCTCTTCCACTAGAGGGCATTTCTGAATTGGATAAAACAGCAACTTTCAAACATGAAGCCAACAGACAAATATGAATTTAACGGTTTCACTTCTTAAAATGCTCCCAGTGGTGTTATACTGTATTACAGAGTAGGTTTCAGTTGAAATCAAGTGATACAGACAACAGAATCTAGTTTCAAGTAAAATAAAATGTGTTCATATTTAATCAGATGGGATGGAATCTGAGACTACTCCAGACATGGCAATTTACATAAATCCCTTTAGAGGAGTCTTTAGTGAAGGAAAAATGTAGGAAGTTGTGCCAGACAGCATGGCTTGTGAATGAAGAGACTGAATGAGGGTAACATAACTTTGCTTTATCAGATTTACCTCGAGGCTATATGGAGAAAAACACACACACACACACAGCAGAGTGGGATAACTCAATTACATCAGGGTGTTCTGATGCCAGTGGAGAATAGGCAGCTATAGCAGAAAGGACAGAATGTAAACCAAAATGATTTGTTCCATCATATGACAAGTCTTGACCAAGAGATGTCTTGCACAGATGAACACCAACATACTACATAACTCAAATGAAGAGTCGTGTTGCTAAATATTTCATCCGGTTCTGAATTGCAGCCGAGTGTAATGCTGCATGGTTATTGTTAAGTCCGCTCCTATGATGTTGCATCGTAAAGCTATTCTCGTCTTCAAATGAAGAACGCAGTCTGATGTCTATTATTCATCCAGATTTGAGTGACTGCTGTATTTTTGTGCTACACTTGCTTCCCTTTATCTCTTTGAGAACAGATAAAACAGTTGCATTTCCGGGCTTTTGTGATTGTCAGAAAGGGCAAAAATTGGAGTTGAAATCTTTTTGTCGATTACACTGAACTTATGCGCAAACCTTTATCTATTTTTTTATTTGTTGGCTAAAAAAAGAAGTCTAACTTAAATGAGCCTTGACATGAAGGTTAAATGAGCATAACTTCCTACTGCTCTAAAGAAGAATGCTTGTTCTGCAAAGCAGTGGTTTCTAAAAATAACTACCCAAAAGGGTCCCAAGACAATATAAATGAGCTGTCACAAGAAGATTAAGGTAATAAATACGGAAAATAATATATTTCTGTTACACAATTCTTTTCTATTTTCTTTTCTGGATACTTTCAGCTCTTTGGTGCCTCAAATGAAACAATATGACCAGGAAAACTGTCTCTTTGGTTGAGCTGCGTATACAAATCATGTCCACACTGAGGCAGAACCTGTGATGAGGGGTCATAAGTAGACATTGATTTATTTAATGGATTCATAAGCCAATAAGTCTGGGATCCACTGATGTACAGCATCCCTACTGTACTTGGGATATCTGGCATATGTCTTCAGATGTTTTGGTCCAGTATCTCCGGATGCAGTCCAACTCTCCTGCATGAGTGTAAAAAACATCACAATATGAAGATTTGGGGAAAAGTTTATAACTGAGGATCTTTTCTTTCTCGTTCTGTTTTTATTCCACTATGAGTGCATTTTTGCTATTTTCTCCCATTCTAATCTTTGTACGTCACTTTGTCAAAGTCCCAACGTTAACAAATCTGACACCATCATATCTGACCAATCATCATCTTTTTGCTCCTCAAGCCAATCAGTCCCTGGAAGCTGTTTTTTTCAGACCTACTATGGTGCAACCCATCACCATCTTAACCTCCAGGGTGTTCAAGGAGATTTAACTGAGAGTTTCCATCAACCACCCGCTGCCACCAGAAACTCGTCTCCAGGGGATCTTGTCCTATCTCTGATCTTGGCATGGGCCTATAGGCTTAGTGAATTCTAAACGCCAAATTCGCTCTCTGTTGCTAACCTCAATAAATGTAATTACACTTTGAACTGGCTTTGGCATACTGGCAGCTTCAGTAATTTGTTCAAAACTATGTATCAGATTTCCCAGTGAATCCATCAAAATGTCCTACTTTACTTCTAGAAACTTCAAAAACAACCATTAATATCCCCGGGTCAAGAAACATCCAAATGTGAACCACCTGATCACCTCAGACTCTCTCCACTGTAAAAACATTTTGAATGCTGCTACTGGCAGTCTTCCATTTGATGTTACATGTATTGACTCCCTGGGTTTCCCCTCGCTCTTAGCCAATGAGGCACCAGTGTTGTGGTTTGAACCAAATCTCACACGGGGCAGTTGACGCAATTTCACAATCTCGGCTTTCAAAATGACATGCAATCCTCTCTCTTTGTTTCAACCACATGGTGAAGTCCCCAAAAAATGAAAATATTTCAGATTCCCACATTTATTTATTTCAGGGGGCTTTTATTTCCTAATGGAAGGAGAGAGGTAAACCGCTGTAGCAACTTCCAAACCCTAGCAACAAGGGACTGATCACGCCCAACTTCGCTCCGGATCAGCAAACTTTCCCAGAAGTAGTCACCCAGCTACGGAAATACATAATTGTGGAATTATGTAATACAATTATAAAACATAAACCTATTTATTTATTAAGCTATATTGATTTATTTATATATTTACATGTATTTATATATGTATTTGTCACTTCATAATTTTAGGATATACTTCATTGCCATATTTAGTTATTTAATATTGAATAAAATGGGTAATCCATAAGTGCAGATGTCCAAGTGTACCTCAGACAAAACAATTTATTTGCCAACAAAAATCAGTTATATCTAAAAGTTGCACAGGTGACCTTGCCATGAGGCAATGTGAGTGTAATGACTGGCTGAAGCTATGGGCTGACTATGGAGTTTTATGCCCTGCTCTGTAGGTTATCTGGGTTTAAATGTTTCCAAAGCAATGCAGTTGAGCCTCTACATGGGTTTACGTTTGACAATAAGCAGCTGACCCTCTTTTACCCACTCAAACATTCAATGAGAGGGCAGAGGATTACATTCTTGCCCTCAAACACCGTGAAAGGTTGCATGGTTGCTGTAGGGACCAAACCTTATTTGCAGTTTCTAAAAACCTTCCTGATGGACTATACCCAGATGATTTAAAATAAATATGGAGAAATCTGCATAGCAGAAATCTTTAGTGCTTATACAATACAGTGTAGACAAAGGGATGAAACTAGAACTTGATGTATCAAACTCACATTCATCTTCTCTCAGGGATTCTTCCTATTTTAAGAGATCATTTGATAAATTCACTTTCATTTCTCATTTTGAAATGCAATGGCTTTACAGTTCTACAGTTTTAGATGAGCTAAACGGTTCTTTTCCAGAAGCGGAAGAACTTGTCATATCCCTTGAAGCCTCTGCTTTTAGGAAGGAATAAGCCTGCAAGTCCTGCTAATGAGCCTGAAATGGAGCTGAGGAGCTAATTGTGTGTGAAAAGGGCAATGTGTCTGAAGAACATAAGAGGCCATAAAATGAGGTGGAGCCCCGTACAGCCAAACTAAGAGATTTCAACTGGAAAATAGTTTGCAGTAACCAGATGGATTTTCAGCTGAAATGGCACACCTGATTACTCGGGGTTAATGACCAACAGAGGCCTATTATAGAGAATAGACAGATATGGCTGACTGATTTTTGAAGCACTCCCATTCTTCACAGTATTTTCTTGCTTTGTGAAGTCATAAGAAAAGCTGAGAGAAAGCTCTTGGGGGGGGGGGGAGATACATATTTGATCAACTGTGGCTAAAGAACAGAACTCTTAAGGCAAAAAGTAAATAAAATAAAAAAGTCAATGCTATCGTGCATTTCTTCTATCACTTCTAGACCCACTACTGCAGCATTCTAAAGTTACTAAAAAACATTTCTGATAGAAACCAACGAGTTCACATCCCCTTTTTACTTTTGTGACAGTTGTCAAAGGTCATTCTGGGAAATTGACAAGTGTAAGTGGACGAGGCGGGTTGAAAAAGCAGCGTTAACCACCACATCACCTGTGAAAATATAGACAATACAATAGTGACATCAAAGCTGCAAAACCACATTTCTTTTCTGTGTTGCTCACAAAATACATGCTTTCTTTGGTAGTTTGCATTCTGCATATTTTTTTCTGATGAATTATGTTATTATTCATGCCTTGAAATGACAGATTGAAAAACGTCTTCTCTTGGATCAGTGGACTCAGTCCAGCTGCCCTCGAGCCTCAAGAAGCTTCCTTGTGATGCAGCTGCAACCTGCTGTTGTGAAACACATACAAATGTCAACAGACACACAGAAAAACAACACATTTTTATTGTTTTTTGAATATTCACAACAGACAAGTATTTTGCTATGTAAATAGCTTAAAAGCACAAATGAGTTACAATAAAAAAGCTCAGGACAATTATACATCAACATCTGCCATAAGCAACAGGTAAAAGCCCCCTGGGACTTGTTTTATTAAAGTGGGAACAAAGAGAGCCTTTAACAAACTGTCCAGTCGTGAGGTTCATCAGATATTTTAGATTACTTCCTCCCTGATATTGGACCCAGGGTTGTACAAATTAAAATGTGATCGTCATTTGCATACAAACTCAAAAGTTGCTCTTTGTCATATTTCATAAAGACACAGAACACCTGCCACCCCTTGAATCACCTTCTGGTGTCTCCTGGTTTGACTTCTAAATCTATATTTATATTCATCACCAGGAAGATGTATATTAAGCAAATTGAAAACCGCTCACCCCCAGCTCCTGTAAAGACCTTCACCACCACTTACCTAACATTTAACCACGACGGAAACCAAAATTGTACCCCAATATCAAGTCTTTAAATTGCTTACGGAGCAGCTTCCTCGTCCTTGTATTGTTTTGAGCCAATGGTCTTCATAAGTATAGAGAAATACGAGCTCACGTGCACAAGCTGTCTTACACAGGCAGACGGCGCTGAGGGGCAGTCCTGGCCTCTGGCACTGGAGAACACAGATGCCTTGGCGCTGGTGTCTCACCCCCCCCCCCCCCCCCCCCCACCACCTGAGGAGTTTCCAGCAGTGCAAGCTGAGTCCAATCTCTGCCTGCCAGCTGCAACCCCCGGGCAGTGCAGCAACATGGAGCTGGGGTCATAATGACACCTCCTCACTCACTCCTAAAAATGGAATCTGTCAGGTGCTGAAACTTGTCATGGTGGCACATTGTAAACAAAGCATGTTTTTATATTTTAACTTATTTCCATGAAATAATTAGCTCAAGACAATCTATACAAATATCACATAATGGAAAGAGATCTTCAGCTATATGAAAATATGAATGTATTCATGTTAGAATCAGGCATGGTTATTGTTCAAAGCGCAGGCAGACTGCTTGTCACATATACCAGTATGTCACCATAAATCCCCATATAATAATCATTAAACACTGTTTAGACCTACATCATGCATGTGTAAAGTACTTCTACAATTTACTCTCTTCATGTTTTCACCCAAGAGTCTAATATGCTGATGTGTAATTATGTGACAGAATGCACATGTCAGGGATTCAGTGATTAAAGGGTTATTAAAATGCTTACAAGATTTAAGTGAGCTGAGGGAGCTGCTGAGAAAATGTTTTCAGATAAGAACACAAAATTATCAAAACAAAATGAAATGTGCCAAAACATTTGACTGTGCATTGAGAAACAGACTTTACAGCTGCCATGAATGTTTACAACAAAAAATCCATGGTTTCAACCATTTACAGGGATCTCAGCATTAACAATCACAATATATTTTAAGAAAAAGGGAATAAAAAATGTTCAATGAAGGAAGAAGAATCTTGTATAATACTTTAAATAATGATGCCAACGACCCAGCTGCCAAAACAATAAGAAAAAATAGCTTCAAATAATGACTTGTCAGGATTTGTATGAGGAAATGAGACAGAAATAGCTCTGCTATAAAGAAAAAAAGGCGTGCCTATTTTTAGCCTGTCCTCTAATCCTTTGTCTAATTTTAGTTAAGAATTACTCTTGCTGGCTGCCCAGACAGGTCGCATCCATCTGCACAAGGGTGTTGTAAAAATTACAGGAACAACTCCGGCATCCATATTGAAACAGGATTCACACACACAAAACTGCTTAGTCACATCATTTTGTTCATTTAGAGGTCAGTTTGAGTCACTAGATAAAAGGAAAGTTTGAGATATTTTGGGATCTATGATGCCATTCTAAAACACACCAGTGACAAAGCTGTCATTGACTTGATGAGCTGTTTCACCTTCGCTGTACCCCAAGTCGATGATACGCCTTCGGTCCAGCGTTCAGGACACAAGCAAACACTTTGCCATTTAACCTCAAGATTTATGGGCAAAGTATTTCACTCTTAAATGGCCATTTGCAATTAGAGCGATCGTGTCTGTTCTGTTCTCCTACCCCACACAGGACTGCTCTGTGGGTCACTGAGAAAGGTTTTGGGGTTTAGTAAATGAAATGAAGTACATTGCAGTTAAACAACATGACCTTTAGATATGACAGTGTTTTTACTGTACTGCACTCGTACTTCAAGTCACTCAATTTTACAAAACAAGCAAAGGGTGAGAAGAGGGGCTGCTGGTATACAAATACATTCTAAAAATAAAACACTGATTGCAGTTCTGTATGTGTTTATGTACTTATGTCATTTGGTGGCTTCTTCACACTACGTATGTGGGTGTGACCAAAGGACTTCAGCGAGAAAAATGAAAGTGATTATTGATATGAGCTTAAGGATGAGTGCTGACCAATACATTGTGAAACTGTGGGGATCTCTAAAAACTACTTACATTAAACCTGTATCAGTCAACATTTTGATTGAAGGTTTGCTTGCAATTTTCAATACACAACCCTCCACTCATTCCCAAAATTCATAACAAATATATGTATAACAAATGATAATAGCAAGGAAAGCACAGAATCAAATTTGTTTGAAGGAACAAGAAGGAGGTCACTCACAAAGGCAGCAAAACAAACCAACTCTAAACCACGGAGTGAATCAACGGGCTCAAGAACGAGCGACTGCTAGAACACTGTTTAGCCTGCTCCGCATGGTACCTTCCTACTGCAGCTAAGCTAACGATGGACCATTCGTCTATACGTAAAAATAGGAAAGCTATTTCTGGGGGGCTGATTAATGTTCAGCAGGTCTCTACTCCATCTTTTATCACAAGAAGCTGTGCAGAGTTCATTTGCAGTGACAATGACATTAACTACTGAAGGTAAGGTAAATGAGAATATTCATTGAATTGATGATCTTCTGCCACTAGTTTTATCAAATGGACTGGTGCGAACCTCACAAACCAGATCAACATTTCACGTTAGCAGCTGTCCATCTCCAATCACACACAGTTTCTTTTGTTTTTACTCAAACAGGAGAGGTGGTGAGCTGTCAGATTAGAGCTGGGAGGACTCGGGAATGGCTGGGACATTTTCATTATCAAATAATCTGATGATTGTTTTCTCAATTAATCCATTAATCATTCTACAAAACGTCATAGTACAATGGAAAGATGCCAATATAATCCAGAGTTTAACATAACGTAATCAGATTACTTCTGTCCGACCAACAGTCTGAAAGGTATTCAGTTTACTATCATACATGACAAAGAGAATCAGCAAACACTCACATCACACAACACAGTGAACTAGTGAATGTTTTGCATGTTTGTTTGAAAATGGCTGAAACTGTTATGCGATTATCAAAATAGTTGCTGATTAATTTTGAAACAAGTTACCTGAAAATGCAGAATCAGAATCAGAATCAGCTTTAATTGCATGTATTGGTACGCATACAAGGAATTTGACTCCGGTTTTTCCATTGTTTTCAATTTACATACACAGAATATATAAACAAACAAACAAACAAGGACAACAAAGTAGAACAGAGAACAGTAGAACATATAAATACAAAAGTATATCTATGAACATAAAAAACAACAACAATGACAATGAAATGGAAGTAATAGTGTAAAATGGAGGTAACGGTGCAGTATGACTGATTAAGTGTTCGTCAAAGTGACGGCCAGTGGAAAGAAGCTGTTCCTGTGTCTGGAGGTTTTGGCGTACAGTGCTCTGTAGCGCCTCCCAGAGGGGAGGAGTTGGAAGTGGTTGTGTCCAGGGTGTGATGGGTCTGCAGTGATGTTTCCTGCCCGTTTCCTTACTCTGGAGATGTACAAGTCCTGTATGGAGGGCAGGCTGGCACCAATGATTCTCTCTAGAGAAGGTGCCTTTAAGTTAAGGTTATACAACTAGGGCTTGATGATACAGCAGCCTGGATCACGACATATGTGGTGAAGTGTCACCTCAGCCAGAAATCAATTGACATCTCCCTCCACTCTAGCCTCCCAGGAGCTGGTTGTTCCTCCACCCTGCAGTCCCACACTGTCAGAGCAGCACTGAGGATGGTTCATGCCGTATCTGGGAGTCTTTCTAGTGATGGCACACAGAATATAAAGGTGTAGAATCTCATACAAAAGTGTAAAAGTATCTCTCTCGAAGACATCTAGTGTCTTGTGTGTAGTTCACAGGGGCCTCTCAGTCATTGTGAAGTGATACCGCAGGGTGAGATGGAACAGCAGGTGATTTGGAGCCGTCATCAGACAGATTTACACTTTGGACAATAACGATAATAATAGCATCCACATGATCTGTCGCTGCGCACAACATTCTCTGTCAAGGTCCAGATACATTGAGTGTGATTGTCAGATTAGTGGTTTCATTTCATGTCATCTTCAAACATTAGATTGCCAACTTTTAAGTTCACTCAAAGAACAACACTGCCAGCAGTTGATTTAGTTAGTTTGATTGCAATGTCATTTGAGCAGTATGTCTTTTCTTGTGCTCTTCGATGTGTCTTTATTTTTGCAAGTTGAATGAATTATGGTGTTTTATGAAACGTTTTGAAGCTGAATACTGTAATATTTGCATAAGTATGATATTCACACTGAGCATTTAGTGAATTTATATCTATAATCAATGTCAAGTCAAAAAATATATTTGGAAGGTACATTTACTCTAGTTTCTCACATGAAAAGGCAACATTTGTTCAACTCCCAAAGAATTTAGCAAAACAGACAATACGTACGTTACTCATTGAATGCTGGTGGCGAATGTCATCTCCTCAGGAAACTGTGAAGAAGTCTGATGATAAGTGTCAACACCGACATAATGTCCTTTAACACAAAAGCTCTGATAATCTGTTATCCTGAACTTAAAAACTTGGAAACAAATGAGCTTCAGCAAGAGTCTGTTAAGCTTTTGGCATGTTTTAATCAACAGTTGTATCAATTAGTATCACATTTAAATATTAACAGCATATGATCTGTTTTTTTTAATGTATTAACAAAATAATGAGGCACTTCTTTTACTTTTTTCAGTCAGTTGGGAGTTATTAACTGATTACTGAACATATACAAATATACTAAATATGCACATTAATGCATAACTCTAACACAACATCCATCCCTCTCTTATGCTGTCTTTGAAGACACACACACACACACACACACACACACACACACACACACACACACACACACACACACACACACACACACACACACACACACACACACACACACACACACATTCTTGTTTTCCCCCTTTGCTGGGTCCGAACTTTTTTCACCCAAATGTGGGGTCCACCCTTTCCAGTGGCCCTACACCTCCGTAAAAAATCAGGTAAGATAAAAAAAAAATCTATTTAATTATCATCTATTTAATATATCAAAATTCGAAACTTTTTTTCTTATGTTAGTGTTTTACCCACTTTGTGGGGCTCTGTTTCTAGCATTCACAACTTGTGAGGCCCTTTTACACACACACACACACACATTTCAAGTTTTTATATCTTAGCAGGACACACATTTCTAGTTTTTATATCTTAGCAAGCCACAGTGTGAATATCATATGGCAATAATGGTTTCCATGTTTTTTTTCTTGCCTACCAAAGACATTGTAGGACTAGATCTCATTGTAACCAAAAATCATCATTAGGAAGACGGGGCAGTAACATTGCATTCATATAATGACCTCCTGCTCAACACTTCCCAGGCCTGGGAGACTTTTCCAAATCAATGAGCTCTTAAATCCTATTTGGGTCAAAATTGTTCTTTCTAACCATCAGTAATATTTTACAAAAAACATTGCATAAAATAAACTCTTTAAAACATGCTTAGTTTTCATTGAGCATGACTTTATTTATACAGAAGTGCAGTTCCATATATAAAAAAGCATTAAGCTTTAAGTGAAGTGAAAAAGATCAAATTAGATCTTTGCAAGAACAGACAAAATATATTTGTACTGCACTTAAATATGAGACGACATATATCAGAGGATTTATATATTTTATTGTTTGTATGAACAATTTTTTATAACATATTTTGTCCATCTAAAAACATGAAGGCAACACTTTTACTTTAACTATGAGAAACACTATTTTATTTTGATTAGAATGAAACTAATTTCAAAAAACAGAACAAAAACGGAACAAAAGATTCAAAATACTTGACATCGGATGAACTGAACCTAATGATTCATACATTTTGAAATATAATATAACCGACTAAACAACAGCTTACACTATCTGGAGATTTAATGTATGTGTCAAAAATGAATAACTCCATGAGCAAGTTGCCAAAGAAATTACTTTTACCTTTTTAGCATTGCTCAACTCAAGCCAGTCAACATAAGGACACACACAAGGACACAATTGGTCAATCGCTGTGTGGAATTGTTGGACGCAGGATCCGAAATCAGCTAGAAAAGAGGAGGTTTCAATCATCCAATGACGTCTTTGTTTGAAGCATTCTGACACCGTTAGTCGAATGCAGGTTTAAAGCTACATGTGCATGGTCAATCTTGCACTCTATCCATTAACTTAACATTTTACTTGATTAAAGGACAGCTTTTGGCAGAAGTAAATCGTCCATGTTTGATCCACGAGTTTCCCTTTTCCTGATTCCAACTTGGCAGCGGAGGTGACTGGTATTTCCAAGTCACGACATATGTTTATGTTCGTCAACAGAGTGATCTAAAGATCTGCAGCGTGAAGATGAACTATTCAATATGACCCTCACACAACGGACAGCCAAGGCGCTCATCACGTAACACTGGCATATTAAGTTTGCATTAAGCGTTTGTGTTGGACACAAAAGTAGAGCACAAACCGTTAGTTTAAGCAGTTGCTTGTTGGTTTAAGCAATAAGTACGAAGCAGATATTGTGACCATTAAAAGAAAAAAATGGTACTCATTGTGTCTGGATATGCTGTGCTTAATGGGCTTAGATAGGACGTGAGAGGATTGCAAGCAATAATACTAACGGGTTCTGAGGTTTAATTTCATTGATGATATCACCTTGGTGGCCTGAGCCTCAGCCGTTAGCCCTTTGAGAAAGGAATGACCTGTACTGGAGGTGAGGCAGAGACTATGTTTTTGTTTATGTTGTTGTTTATGTTTATGTTTTTGTTTTATATTGAGAGTCTATGTTTTATTCGAATTATCCCATTTTTGTCTCATTGTCCCGGGGCACTGAGAGCTGGTCTAAATTCCACTCTACCCAATGACCCCCTCATTGGGTAGAGGGGGTCGTCCGGTAACCGCAAGGGTGGCGGTTTCATCCTTGGCTGCTACATGTCCTGTGCCGAAGTATACCTGAGCAAGACACTAAACCCAGCCCACTGCTCCCAATATGCTAGGGATTGGTTAAATGCAGAGCTTGAACTTCATATGTATATAATGACGACTATAATACATTTAATTTCATTATATTTTTTAAATAAAGATGTCTACATTTCCCTTTCTCTCCTGTAAGCTAAGCTCTTTTTTATTCTACTAAGTTAATAATCAATGTGAACAATTTGATATTCAAGGAGGGATTTGGTAATCCTAAAATCAGTCTGGTGGCACCAAACATCCTGAGCCAAATAACAAAAAGTGGTAGCAGTCAAAGTCTATTCTGAATCCAAAGTTACAGGTCAGATATGCTACTGGTTTACACGACAGGAGTTTGGTGCAAGTATCTTACCACAGCATCCTACATCAGACCCACGGGAAGCTTTACGTGAGCTCTGAGGCAGACTGGCACAAAGACTTCCTGCCCCCAGGTAGCACTGAAAACTGGCCGACCATCTTTACACTCTGCTGACGGCAGCCTGCGGCTTGCCCCACCCAGCGAAGTAAGCCACACAGTGACCTATCATTGGCAGGACTCAAGAGCGCGACTGAGTCTTCCCCCCAGTTCAAACACTCACCGTCAGCATTGGCTCCGGGAAGCCAGCTACTACCTGTGGGCAGTTCTGAAAATATGCTGCGGCCTACCTCAGAGCTATCCAGCTGTCCTCTGTGGAGTTGTTTTTTTTCCATACTATACAACATTTCTACAACTGTGTGATTATAAATACCGTGGCTCATTGGGTAGAGGGGGTCGTCCGGTAACCGCAAGGCCGGCGGTTTCATCCTTGGCTGCTACATGTCCTGTGCCGAAGTATACCTGAGCAAGACACTAAACCCAGCCCACTGCTCCCAATATGCTAGGGATTGGTTAAATGCAGAGCTTGAATTTCATATGTATATAATGACAACTATAATACATTTAATTTCACTATATTTTTTAAATAAAGATGTCTACATTTCCCTTTCTCTCCTGTAAGCTAAGCTCTTTTTTATTCTACTAAGTTAATAATCAATGTGAACAATTTGATATTCAAGGAGGGATTTGGTAATCCTAAAATCAGTCTGGTGGCACCAAACATCCTGAGCCAAATAACAAAAAGTGGTAGCAGTCAAAGTCTATTCTGAATCCAAAGTTACAGGTCAGATATGCTACTGGTTTACACGACAGGAGTTTGGTGCAAGTATCTTACCACAGCATCCTACATCAGACCCACGGGAAGCTTTACGTGAGCTCTGAGGCAGACTGGCACAAAGACTTCCTGCCCCCAGGTAGCACTGAAAACTGGCCGACCATCTTTACACTCTGCTGACGGCAGCCTGCGGCTTGCCCCACCCAGCGAAGTAAGCCACACAGTGACCTATCATTGGCAGGACTCAAGAGCGCGACTGAGTCTTCCCCCCAGTTCAAACACTCACCGTCAGCATTGGCTCCGGGAAGCCAGCTACTACCTGTGGGCAGTTCTGAAAATATGCTGCGGCCTACCTCAGAGCTATCCAGCTGTCCTCTGTGGAGTTGTTTTTTTTCCATACTATACAACATTTCTACAACTGCAGTTGGCAGAGCGCTACCGAGTCTTCCCCACAGTTCGAACGCTCACCGTCACCTTTGGTTCCGAGAAGCCATGGGCTACTATCCAGAATGTAGTTGTTAACATATACTGCAGGACACTCTTCAAACAGCTCAACACAGTGAGCATGAATCTGCTTACATGAAAGGGCAACACCCGACTGTAATAGGTTGAAAAGCCTCAGCCAACTAGCCGGATGATAGACCTTCACGTCAACAGGGAGCCCCCCAGGAAGCCTGACCACAGTCAAATAAAATAAAACTGTACTATAAATTATGAGCAGTTGTTTTCCCACGGCCTACTTCAGAGCCTCTGAGCCTCAGAGCTGTCCGGCTGTCCTCTGTAAAGTTTTGGAAGATACTGAGTTTAATTTGCATATTAACCTGGCTTCATACATAAGATGACACGTCAACATTCTAATTTATTCGAGTCAGAGAACAGTGCGTGTTCCATCCAGCATTCTATTCTATTCTCAAGGGCAGATAATGTCTTCTTTTATGAATTCACTATTTGCTAGTCCAGCGTTCACTATGTTTTCCATGGCACAGTTTTCACAAAACTCCACACATTATGACCCGTTAGCAGTAATGAAATAACACTGTATATTACAAATAAAATGTGTCTATTGCTTTGCAGAGTCACAAGTCAGAACAAAAGTTTAAGCTGTTGCAAGTAACTCAACAAATTCTCCTTTTAACATTGTTAAGCTGTCTATGTTTGCAAATTCATATTCAAATGCTAATATATTGCATCCCGTGTACTTGATGGTAACTATAGCAACATCCAATCTCACCTGCTCCTGAGTTTGGGAATTAGTCAGTTGATGGATTTAAGACCTTAAAACTGTTTTGAACTGAAGTATTTGGTGGTTAATAGTTATTAAGACAAATAATAATAATAAGTCTTTCTATTACCCAATTTACATTTTACTACTATGACTTTTTTTGACATAATATAGGCCTACTATGACTTTATTCAATATGCTATACTGTGACTTATTTATTACTTTATTCGACATGCTAAAGCTAAACTATGACTTTTTTAGCTTGTGAAGTAATTCATATTTTGCTAGCTACAACGTTAGCGAGCAAGCAAGCTAAGGTTAGCCAGCTAGCTGCAATTTAGCTATGCTGCATGGATTTGGCAAAAACGTTTTGGACATACTTTATATGACTTTTTTCAATATACAATACTTAAACGTTTTAGACATACTGTAATATGACTTTTCTTTGACTTGGTCCATATTATTTTGCGACAAAGGATGCTCTGCTTAATATTTCAAATGTAAAAGGTATTGTGGACTCTCATCTTAGTATAAATATTCATTTTTAATTGAAAGCTTCCTAAAATTCCTCTTTTTGGGGTCCCAGTAAAGGAGGACGATGCTGTAGGATCTCTGAAGTACTTAAACTGCAGGCTTGCTATCTTAGTGAGTGTGCAGTATGAGAACAACGGAACTGTGACGACTTTGACTAAAAAAATGAATGCTCAAATACAACAAAAAGTATTTCTGTGTGGTGGAAACCTATCAGCCCAAATATTCCCTTCACCACCAGCATTCATTAATAATATCAGAGTTGTCAGTGTTGTTTTTTTCCTGACTGCTGGTCTCAGGCCCGTCGCCCGGCAGCACCGTCCTCTCCACCGTAACACCAGCACGCTCGCTGCTGAGGAACACTCCGGCTTCACTGTTCAGACAGGCTGGTAGGCTACGACACACACACACACACACACACACACACACACACACACACACACACACACACACACACACACACACACACACACACACACACACACACACACACACACACACACACACACACACACACACACACACACACACACACTTACTCTCTACCCGACCCTTCCCTCTAACTGACATTGCGGTGACCCACAAGGAGTCATCTCGGTACACCTATCAGTAGTGTTGGGCCAGTCAGGGGCCTGTCTGCTGTGTCGGGGTGCACCCAGCGTCGAGCTCACCATGAGCATTAAGTAGCAATATAAATGGAGATTAGGTCCTCCAGTGTAGAGAAGATAAAGTGCAAGAAAACAATATACATTTCCAGATAAGTTGCAATGATAAAGACGCCATGGAAATGACTGTCGGGTATATGCGCTTGTTGAGAGGACATAATCCTTCAGAGGGATTGCCTCTTTTGAGAATTGTGCAGTTATTTTTGATGTGTGTGTCTATTGTTAAAAAGGACTCTATACTTGCATACTGTACTGATTGATAAAGAAATGTTTTACTTGAGTTAGCTGCAAACTCACTCAAACGCTGACAGAATTTTCTGCTGGATTTTATAAAAAGGAAAAGCTCTTTTCTGGTGTTGTCAGGAAGATCATTGTTCACAACCAACAACCCAGAGAGTGTTTAAACATTTTGCCTCAAGCCTGATTCTCTAACTCCACAGCACTCCATCTTTAGTATTCTATGAGGAGAGAAAAAGTCAGAGTAGTGAGCTAAATGCAGCGGGGCTGAATAAAGTCCAGTGACTTCCAATGTGAAACTTGGATGGTTAAGTTCCATCAGTCAGGAATCCATCAAGATAGAGATCTTTCAGACACACAGGATAAAAAGTTCAACCAACATCAATTCAGACAGCGGTGGCAAAGTAGCGGTGTGTGGATAGCTCTCTCTTATTGCTGCTGCTGCTGTTTTTCATTACAAACAATGGAGCCACTTACTGTCTGCAAGCACCTTAGACACAAACACTCATGCAGGCATTTTTCCAAAGGCAACTAACTATTTATCAGCTTTAGTGTCAACAGAATTAGGGCAGCCGTAGTCTATGTAGCCTTTGTCAATTTGCAATTGCCCTCCAACATAATAGCTACTTTATTTTTACTTTATTTTATTTCCAAGTGTTTTACCCATTTGTGTTTTTTAATACATGTGTTGTTTAGCAAGTCCTCTGTGAGGGGGTAATGACTTGAGTGTCTTGAGACAACACTGTCAATAGTGTTATTATCAAATGCATTCATTAGCCGTGTGCAACCTCATAACATAATAGGGATGTAAAATGTACAATATTCTGCTCTGAAATGTAATGGAATAGACATATAAAGTAGCATGAACTGAATATACATGAATTGGAATAACGAAATTGTACTAAAGTACAGTACATGAGTAAATATACTTAGTTACTTTCCACCACTGCATTTTGTCAATATGAAACACACACATCTGTCAGCATTAATAAACTGCATTGGAAAAAAGTACATGATTTATGAAAATAAGTGACTCCACGGTGTGAATGTGTGTTAGACGGTTGACCTGTCGAGGTTTGAAACCGGCCTCTCACACGGTGTGTGCTCCAGCCCTCTGTGACCCTGCAGGATAAGCAGGTATAGAGAATGGACGGATGAATGGATGTCTGCTGTTGTTTGTGTGGAGGGGGAGAATGACTCAGAGGTCAACCACCGGGACCGGGAAGGTTAGAGGGGAACAGTCTGTTTTCTCAGAGCTCTCAAACGTCACGTAACAATCTCACATCTCAGCCCGCCTGAGCCTGCCACATTTCATTTGATGTTTGTTTATCAGACTGGGGTCGCACACCTCCTCCTCCTCAATCAAAAAAACAAGACTTGCATTTTTCAAGACAAGTTACTTTGAACAATACATAGTTTCAACAAATGTTTGCAGTTCAAAACAAAAGGAATCATGCAAATGCTGCTTGCAGAACTATGCAAATCATTCATCACAGCGAGACGTGGGAAAGCAAAAAGATGCATATAAATAAAACAAAAGCGCTGATAGACTGAGAGAGATTTAGATAAGAATAAAGAAGTATGGAATATAAAATTGGCATGCAGTGTCAAGGAAGTATGGATCATAAGAGGTTAAATGTATACTAAATCAAACATGCATGTAAATATATACATTCCAATAAAAACAATGAATATACGTCTGTTAGATGCATGTTACATGTCAATGTGCTCTGCTCTCCCTTGTGCTGTGTCTCCTGTTGACAGATCAGTTTTTGTTAGTTGTTGATGTACTTGTATGTCTAATAGTTTTCAATGGAAAATGAAAAAAACTCGCTCTCTATATTACAGCAGCTATATTCTGCTTTTCTGCTATATCCTTAAATCAATAAATAAACCAGCAGTAAACGTGACGCTGCGCTTTTCTCCGACACACCTGACATATTCAGATTTGAAAAGATAAAATGAAATTTTAAACTAAAAGTGATTTCACATTTACTAATGAGCCCCTCAGGATCTGAATTACTTTTGTTTTCATAAAAGAAAAGAAAAAAGAATCACCTATGAGGCTGCTTTTACGTTGCAGCCGCATGCCAGCTACTCACCCTCTACAAGAGAAATCTAACTCGCTCATTTCCTTCACCTTTCTTTTAGAGTTAAGTCTTAACAATCCCCCGGTGACACTAATTACCCAAGACGATCAGTAAACAATACAGGCTGCTGTCAGCTCACCGACTGAGGAGTTGCACCAAGTGACTGCAGCCCAAAAAAAGCACGATTGTAATTCAATTCAGCTTCAACTCCTCACATTTTAAACTCTACCATCAACCTGCAGCTCAACCGCTGCTGTCCACCTCCATGTTCGGCATGACTACTCTTCAAATTCAAATTGATACCAAATACCTCACTTATTTTTTACTTTTAACCGTTTTGTGAGAGAGACAGTGTCACAACGTGAACCAAGGGGTGAAGGTTTCCTCCAGCATTTTGTGGGTTGCGTTCATCTCCAGAGCAGAGAAAATGCAAATGAGGTGCAGCAACATCTCGAGGCCTTTCAAGGCAAGTGGCTGCAAGGTCACACCTACTGGTGGTAAGTGGCCTACTTGAATTTCATGAAGTGAACCCATTACTGATTGTGTGCCGAGGCTATCTTGTGATATTCAGTAAGATTAAGGTGATATATTCTATAGCCGATAATCAAGACCGGTAAGGGCGACCAGCTCACATCCACGCTGCAAGGTGCTTCATGGTTTCTCTTTTGTAACTACTGAACTATCATTAGATACCTTCAGTATTCATGTTGAAACCAATACGTGCAAGAAGGCACACATGATTTGTTTGCTGCTGGCTTTAAAACCTTAAAAAATCATATAAATGAATCCCGTGGCAGAAAGGAGACCCGACTGTTTCCATATAAAAAACATTTTTATCTGCACAGAATAGCTGTGTGAGTGTATATACTGTATATGAGGATGTGTGTTGTTGCTCACACACAGGAGACGCGTTCAAAATGAAGAGAGAAGAACTGTAAACTCCCTTGGAGGCAATACAGCAGACTTGCCAGTGTTACATAAGGAAGGGACCGCTCCTTTTAAAGAGATCGGCACCTCTGTGCTTTTCTCAAGTCCTGGCTCACATCTTTCTACATTGACAAAGACTGCATCCGTTACATGCTGAGATGTCAGCTGTTTGTTACGGACTTGAAATTGCGTTAAACAATGTAAAGAATGGACCAAAAGGATCACAGATGTTGTTCTTAGTTCTGAAGGAGAGAAGGACTTTTGCTTTAATCTGTAAAAGGCTTAACCGCCCCCACTGTGAAAGGAAGTAATGTTTATAATCCCTAAAGACACAAGTTTACCAAAGTTGTGGCTTTAGCAATGAAGAATCCTCACAGCAGTGTCCTTCATCATAATCAGTTTGACAGAACGCCCACCTTCAGGTGACATACTGTTCAATAATGATGCGATCAGTGATCGATACAGAAAATACTGGTGATGTTTTTGGACACCCACTTTCTCTTGATTTGTCTCAGCTGCTTGAACTTGTTCTTCTTATTGTCGGGGATTGTTCAGCATGAGATAAAGAACTGGTTATGTAAGCTGTAGCGGCCTACAGTACATGGGTGTGGAGAGAGTTGATGATTATAGGAATAGATATTAACATTAGCATTGCTAATGATATTTCTGCTTTCTTATGGATTCCACTGTTGTGAGCAGAGTCAAACATCCAAACCATATTCAAACCATAACTACATCAAACCCCAACCATCAACTTAAACATGATCATCACAACACTTCTATTCAATAGCTTTCAATCTTATGCCTTATCTAAGCTTCGTGTTAGACTGGACATCCACAGTGCTTCTTTTCATAACAATGGTTGGATTCCTAATTTCATATTTATTTCCAGTTGGACAAACAGAGGACAGAACCACAACATTACTAATTGTATATCAATCACTCACCCCGTGTTAACCAGAGGTAAAGTACTGTACATATCAAATAAGGATTTCCTTTCTTGTTCCATTTTGCAACAGATTTCTGCACTATTTTTTACTGCAGCTTTGGCCAGACCATTATACAACACAACTTCATTACAATTTGTTCAACTAAAAACAGAGAACATGAATATAGAAGAAAGACCAAAGTACGCCTCATTTATCATACGTCTGATTCTCCACACTGATTCAACACAATGATGACTGTAAGCTATTAAACAGAGAAATCGGTTCAGTGAAAGCGATGACTCGTTTTACTCACTGAAGCTGCACAAGGACAGATGATGGAGAAATGTAACTGTGGGACAAATCTCCTTAAACCTTCACTTCGCTGCATGAGGTAAAGTGATGTCAAGTTCAGAGGTCACCAGTAATTGGTCACTGATGAATTAGGGGTTTTCAGACGGCTAGAGACACAGCTAATCAGCATGTAATCCGGTGCATTTTCTGTCTGTGCAATAGTGGAATAAGATGTTGGTGGCGAGACTTTGGAGGCATATAAATGAGTTCCTGCAATGCTGAGTCACCTGGAGTTCAGACAATACAATGACTAGACTCATTTACATATTGTTGTGCTATTTTTAACTCTCACGAGTTTAATTAAAGGCACAAAATGCTAAAATTGCAGTGAGGTGTTCCTTTTGGAAAATGTGTCAACGGTCTAACCAGCAATTCACACATGGCAGAATACGTTCACAAATGAAAGAAAGTACTTGTGAGGTTGGCTCACATGCTTGTGTTTGAGTCAGTGAAGAAACTAAATGAGAAACACAAGTAAACACGACGACAAAAGAGTGGGAGGAAACAAAATCTGTCCTTTTCCCCCCTAGACTGTAACCTCATAACGTTTCCTAAAAGGAGCGAGCACAACACATATCTTTACCTGTATACCTTCTGCTTTTCCTTCTGCTCAGCTGTCACGATGGCGACAAGACTGGGCTCCAAAAAAGGAAAGAGACAGACAGACGGAGAGAGAGAGAGTCTAATTGAGAGAGCGCTTCTTTGCTGCATTGCTGGGTTTGCGCCCCATCATTTCCCCATCTCATTTAATTCATCAGATATAGCCTGGCGGAATCACCCAACCTTGGCAGTGATTATGCTCACCTTGTCAGTCATTCTCTTAGGATGTCTGTGGAATCACATGAGGGCCGTACAGTGTAACGCCATTATAAGCACTGGAGCTAGATATACAGGAGTATACAGAGTATACATTGTGTAGATCTCTATAGAGAGGGTTTATTTGTTAATGCTTAGTTCAGATAGAGTATCATTTCAATAAATAAGCTCTTCTTTGTGGCATTACCTTTGGAAATACGTTGGGGTTTTTTTACGGCAAATTACTCAAGATGAGGGATAAAGTTGAATCAACACCTCTCTCAGTATCACATAGCCAGACCAATCTCCACAGACCTGCGCCAAATAAAAGTCTGGCTCCACATTCCTCATTCTGGCAAAGGGGAAAAAAAATGCTCTGGCTTGTATTTCTTTTAAACAATCACAATTGCAGAAGGGTAGGAGAATGCCATGAGAAATACACATCCAATAGAAGGCTCATACCCACAGTCCTGTGAGTCAGACTAGACTGCATTAGATTTAGCTATACAGTAGGTTTAACTAATAAACTGGTACTTCACGCTCAGAATCGTTATTCAAAGAAATACAGTGAGCACAAATCCCTTCCACAACACCATATGGTGGTGTGATCAACACATGCTTACTTGCATGTTCTAGTCCCCATTGCCAATTTGTCAGAACAGCAGACAGCTGTTGTGGTGTAAGGGGTCAGCAGCACAGGATTGTCTTGACTCCATATGACAGCCCTCAGCTTCCAAAAGACTGCCAGAGTGGGTGACTCGATGATACAGTTGGGATGGTTTCCATCAGTAGCTCTACAGTGATGCCACGATGTCCTTGAGAAAATGTGAATTTCCCAGCAGACATGCTTAATATCCAACAGCAGCTGAGGATGGAAGAGACTATTGTGCATCTCCCAGATGAGAACACAGATTTAACAGGGATTTTAAAAGAGGGGCACTTATGCATGTGCGCCAGTTTTCTAGTTACGCTAAAGTGATTTAGAGTG
The DNA here is from genome assembly GCF_910591455.1 of Pholis gunnellus. Taxonomy (NCBI): domain Eukaryota; kingdom Metazoa; phylum Chordata; class Actinopteri; order Perciformes; family Pholidae; genus Pholis; species Pholis gunnellus. The sequence continues at coordinate 9,849,606 of NC_136530.1, forward strand.
TCCTGTTAACAGTTTTGCACATGTAAACATCTCATACTCATAAGTCCTTATTCTGATTTTGATAAACCAGTGTAGGTGAGCTGTTTGACTCTGAAAGAAACCAGGATACTGTGACACGTAAACGATAAGGTTTTTGATCTACCTGCTATTTGCATACGCGTAAGCACGTCTTCAACTTAGTGATTCAAAATAGAGTAAGCTATAAAGCTTTTCCCTTTTGGAGAAATGAATAAACATAATTTTGTATATTGGTAATACAAAAACACACTATTTTGTGTAACTTATAGTCTATTTCATTCCACCTGAAAAAACTGAAATCAGTCCATCAACCAGACTCTTTATACTATAGTATACAAAGTGTACTGTACAAATACATTATAATGGGAGTAATGCCTACAAACCTGCTATGAAATGATGTCTACTAGGATAACAAGAGATGAGTTGCGAGGCGCATGACGTTAAAACATGACAGAAGTGTGTGATGTTGCTGCGATTGAAAGAAATGCAGTCCTGTCCTGAGAAGGAGCCCTTCACACCATCTCCACATCATTAGCTCTGTCTATGAACACGTGTTCCTTCAGTCTGATGTTGACAAATGAGCAATGTTTTGGGTCTACTGAGTTTGTTCTTAACTCTAACAGGAAACAGTCCACTGAGGTCTGAACTGAGCCAGGACTATAAGGTCTATGATTTTGAGTTTTATCAATGGAGGGCAGGCTGGGTTTCATTAGATTGACTGACTGGTACACAGGAGTGGCTGAAGAGACGATTATTAAAGAGCACCATCTACAGAAACTCATACAGCAGAGAATTCCACAAATAACACTTCATAGTAATGCCAGCTCCCTTTGATCGACAGGTGATCTCTTTGGCTTTCAGTGAATAGACAACTCAGAAGGGGAAGCAGCTTTTACTAAAAAGAAAAAGTGTTTTTCTTCATTTTTAAGCTGCAATTGGTTGTACGCCACGCACACTCATTCTGTAGCTGAACATACCAAAAACAAAAGAGCTGTGTCTTTGAGCAGGAACAATGGCTACCAATATTCTTTTGTCTTACGGGACATATAAAACATGAATGCTATGATACAGTGGGACTGCAAATTTAAAAAAATCACACTTACCACTAGTTTAAATAGTCTATTTTCTATAATTTGGGTCACATCGTCCATCCTGAATATAAAGAAAAGGTTACAATAGATGAATGAAATAAAATATCATTGGTTGTTGGTATTGGCTTACGTAAGCACATATTATATTTTGCTTTACAGGAAGAACAGATGATAAGATTCTGATATAAAAATGTGAAAAAAACTGAATACTTATAATTACTTATAATGTTGTATTAGCAAATAGCAACACATTAGCTCTAGACTGTAAAGAGGCTAACTTGGTTAGCAGTTAGCTGATCACAGAAAAACTAAATTCTACTGAACAATCACAAGATAAACTTTAATAAAAAGAGTAGGCTACAATTAGCTCTTTTGTTAAGTAGATAAAAGACAAAAGAAGATACAAGAAAATGCCTTTCAGTCAACAGTCATTTTGAGTGGTCCAAAGGATTTTTTCCAGTGTGGAGGGATATTGAACCTTGTTCATATTCAAAGACGACGTAAAGTTTCCCTATAATGAACGGATAGCTTACACATTGGAATTATTATACCAACCGCCAACTGAAGAACAAAGCCCAGGTGATTCTTGGGTGAATTGGTGACTAGCATACAAGATGAATATTTATGTTTAAGAAAGTCAAGAAACATATTTACAAAAATTGCAGTTTTATTCCTTTTCACGCATGTTCAATTATTACACTTAAAACATCCCCATATTGTTTCAAAATCTTCACTCCCTTAACTCATGATGTTTGTCTTGAATTTGTGTTGTCATGTTGTATTAGTCTACTTTACACAATGACGGCTCACAGTCTAACTGCACACCCACAGAAACGCTGCAGTATGTGGGAGTCCCAGAGCTAACAGGATGCCTAATTAGCATCTGTGTGAAACGTAGGTGGTAATCAACCTGCTGCGTCAATTAACCACCCTCAGGCTAAACATTCTGGATCCCTCCCGTCTGTCTCATATCTCATCTCATCATATCTCGATCCCTTTGTTCTGAGGGTGTCCGGTATCTATTCATCAGAGTGAGACGACAGATGAGACAGGAAGGGAAGAGAGAAACAGACGGATCACATACGGGGCTGACTAACTGCTCAGCGTTATGGACGGGACTCTTTATATACATTTAAAGGGCTGCCGAAGAGAACGTAATGTATTTTTAACTCTAAACTAACATGTAGCTATGGGGAAATACAACAATGTAAAGTCCTGGCTTTGTTCAGGGTCAATTGCATCAAGTGCTGTCCGCTGTCCTGAAGAGTCAGTTATGGCCTATGTTAAGGATGGAAATACAACCTACAAGTCCTGCAATGTTTTGGCCAGATCTTTTCTACTCAAACAACCAAAAGGTTACAAATTGAAGGTCACTCTACTAGCATCATCACAGTTTTATTTACAATTTTTGGGAATCGACCGACAGAGTGAGCTATAGAGCTGCTGGTCGCAACTAAAAACAGGCGAATCATTTGTTGATCATGAAAATGTATTCAGAAGAAGCTCTCATCGTGCATTTACCTCATAAATCATTATACATTGCTCTCCCTTACATGATCGTACATTAGCTGCTTCTAATAATGAACAACATCGGTTTTGGTGATTCTATCCTTGAATTACTTGGTATTGGAGTTAAATTAAATTTAGTATCACCCGCTCCTATTGCACCACTCCATCCTTTATATACTCCATTGTTTCCTTGTTCTAAAAAGCTTATCCTGTTCGAGGTCACAAGGGGCCGGGGCCGGTCCCAGCATGCATTAGGTGAGAGGCAGGAGTACATTATCACAGGACTGTCACACGTTCACACTCACATTCACCCAACTTCTTCTTGGATTCTGAGAATAAACAGAGCATCTGCAGGTAACCTGCGTTGATATAGCAGGAACATGGCCTTATCATCTACAAGCACAACAAAAAGCAGCAGAAAAACAAGTGTGCTTCATTCATATTACAGAGCACTTTGTATCCATTTATATTGCCTCGCCATCAAAAGTGATGGTACTTTGTGGTTTTGGTGTTTTCTGTCATGCTAGGAAGAACAGAGCTCCCCTTCGGCATTACCTTAAGAGGATTCTTAATAAAAATACAAATAGTCTCTAATGCTGCAGTAATTGACCTTACCACAAATAGTAAAGTGCATAGATAAAAGGAGAGGCACTGAGGGGTCAGCATTGTTTGAAGGCGCTCGCACCTCAGCGGGCTTGTGAATGCAACCTGCTTTTATCGGCCACCAAACAACTTGCAGCAAAAGCAGGCAGCTGCATTTGCATTCTAAACAGTAACAATCAGCGGATAATGATATCAAAGCTCTGCAGACCCCTTGATCTACTTTTGCATTCATCAAGAAAATCCTGCATTTGCTGATAAACATAAATACTTCTGCATATGAATATTCCTAGTTTGGTTAATCTGGAGCAGTTCAGCCGACATACATCTCCAATGTGCTTGCATTGGAGATGAATGGGATTTCTGTGTACGCCTCTACTCATCAGAGGGAATATTTGAAAAACATGAATTATGAATCCAATGCTGTTCACAGAAAACCGTTGTAATGAAGCCGGCAGAACAACTGGATAGGCTACATATTTAAAGAGGCTACTTCCTTTGTGGACATGTCATGTGGGCATTAAAGATTTAGACGTTGTGATAGCCCAACATTAGACTGCAGGGTGAGAGGTTGTAGATGAGGGTATTATTCGGCCAGTATCATCGGGCTGGTGCTTGCAAGAAACCAGAGCTGGCAGGGCAAGGCCGACATGAGGTGGCGGCAAATGTAAGCGGTACTGTGAAGTGTCCATAACACCACTGCAAACACTTCACAATATCCTACAAGTTAAATGTTGCACATTTATGATGCTAATAATATTCACATGCTAAATGTATTCAGCATATGTGGGGTTATTTATATCTGCCAACTTCAAACAACCTCTTTAAACACACTAGAAACAGGATTGAATCATCACTTTACAGTACAAACCATAAAACCTTGGCAAAGGTATAAACTTCCAAAAAACTACAGACCAGTTTCAGTAAGGCAGCTGCAAGTTTTTTCTCCACCTTAATGGGACACATCTATGCCCACACCATCCTGTTTCTCAGCAAAATTAGCCTCACGTGATCCTTATCCTGTCTGTGGTACCAGGACACAGACGTGAATCAGGCTACAATTTACCAGAAGAGCGAACGAGGCCAACGCATGCTGTTTTATCCTCCAATACCTCATGGTTAACCAAGACCATTTGTTTAATCAAACTCCAAGTGGAGTCAGCTCAGCGGAGACGCTGATAGCAGACAGAAACAGTATACCACTGAAAAGGTCCTGCTTGTCATTAAAGCATTGAAAGAACATGTCAACCTTTGACGAGGTGAGCTTTTAAATCCACTTACTGCTGTGTGTCTAGATGGCACCTCTTTGTGTTGTGTCCACATTTAAGGTTCAGATAAGCCAGCTTGGACTGTTCACCAGATATACGTACATGGAGGTTTCTAGCCCCTGTTCGTGCGTCTCGAGAGAAACAAAACAATGGCGAATCCCAAAAATATCGCTTTTGGCATGAGGCAAATTGATCGAGCCTGTACTTTCTGTCATGATATTTCTGCTACTTCAGGCTCCATTTTTCTCTTCTCTGCCATGACAGTGAGTTAAACAGCTGTATCCCAATCATGCAAATTCACCACAATCAACTTATTGTGAGTGTTTTATATCGCGATCAGTGATAGAAATCCTACATTCCATCCCTATACCTGGCAATGCTTGAAAAACTTAGAGGGTTGTTTATTAACAACACATAACATTGTTCTGAAGGTATTTCCAGAATCTTCTAACCATCTGGATGAAACATATTCCGTCCATACTAGCGGCATGTCTCTATGGATGGAAGGTTGACTTTTTGCTTTTCATTGAAATATCTCAACAACTATTGGATGGATTTTGCAGTGAAATTTGGAATAGACGTTCATCTGGTTCAAAATGTAATTTTGTCCAATACTTTGGTTTATGACCAAATACCTGAAGAACTGACACGAAACATCAGCATTAGCTGTGCTCTCTGTTTAGGGCAAAATAGAAAATGATAGCATGCTTAACTAGCATGGTGAACATGGTAAACATTACACCTGCTAAACATCAACCTCAAAATGCATTATCATTGTGAGCATGACAGCATGCTGATGTTAGCATTTAGCTCAAGTGCTGCCACAGAGAGAGCCGCTAGCATGGCTAGACTCTGCACTACTTATATTTCCAGAAAAACTGATTGCTTAGCTTTGAGACTCAAATTTAATGGTAATACATGAGCGGCACAAACTGGGGCAAACTGAGCTCAGGTACACCTTGTAGTATAATTGATTGTGACCCGTCTTTAATATTATACATTATAGTAACAATAGTAATATTATCACATTCTGCAGTTACCAACAAAGCTGGTGTATACCTTACCAAAGGCAAAGGGTTAGGGAAACGTGTTTGTTAGAGTGTAAAGTGGTGCAAAGTCTCTGCCACTCCAGCTCATTTGACACGATTTGTTTGCTCTATTAACTTTTTGTCATTCTTCTCCTCCACTCTGTGTTTTGCTGGATCACTGTTAATGACTTGTCCTCCAAACAGCAGATTAGGTGTTAGCTTGGTAGTTCCGCCGTGTGCTAAATCAAAATAAATCACATTTGGTCTGAGGTGACCTGATGGAGCATGTCGTTTTCAGGTGTTGGGTTTGGAGGAAAAGTCACATAAAACTGCAGTGAGACCAAACAGATAGAAGAACAACAATCTCTCTGGTGCCCAATTCATTATCGTTGATCAAGCAGAAAGACATGCTCTGAATGACATTACTGAGGTCTCTCTGGTCACACTCAAAGGGTACAGAACAAACAAACACTCAGTTCCTCTAACAGGTGTGTTTGTGAAAACACACACACACACTTTCAGATTTCTGGGTCACACTGACTGAAGGTCTGACCCGTCTCAGGCAAACAACGCACGGTGGTGACGTCACTGCGCTCTATTGCACCGTGAAAACAAACACACAATACCCAGAACCGACAAATGGCCGAAAACTAAGGGAGAGAGCAATTTTCATTCGATCGTGAAATGAGGTACATAATTGTGTTGGCAGTCTGTGACCTGAGGTTTGTGGGAAAATGACAGTTGCAGACTGAGCAGCATGCTTCACTGTAGAGATGTGTGACTGGACTTATATTAGGCCCCAGTTTGTAGGTACAAAGTGCTTTGTGCTCTTTGCTGTATGCTATATTGTGTGGTGAACAGTGTCTCAGGAACTATTTTACAAAATTATCCGTGAATACAACAAAACTTGACCATATCTTGTCTTTTCTTTGTGCTTTCCCCATATGTTCAGCTGCAGTACATTTTTGTACTTGACTTTAAAGGAACTGTGACGTCACATGATGTACCTATCAGCCAATAGATGATGCATGACATGAAATGGAGATTTTAATTTTTAATCAGCAAATCTGTCTGTTGGATTTGGTGTACGTCTGCTATTAATGGGCACACCAAATGTGACAACTCGGCTATTTTGGTCCTCATTCATAATATTCAGGCACTACTTCATTAGAAATACTGTGATGCCAGAGTTCAATGTATTCTGATACATTTCTGAGATGTCCTAAGAGGCTATTTGAGAAATGGGCATTAGCATCTGTGATGCCGTTTTAAATGCTGACCTATAATGGTTGAATAATGATGGTGTGAATACATCATACATACAAGGCTGTAAAAAAAGAAAAAAAATCAAAACAAGCGTGTCAATTTTTTTGATTATCATGAACTTATCATAATTATTACTCATCTGAAGTGGCACTACACATGCCTCTTCAGGTGGGATTCACTCGCCAAAGTAATTAGGTGAAGCCTGAGTGTCTTTATTCAAACTCAATTCACACATCCTGTAGTGTTTCTGCTTTCATCACTGGCTAATGAAAATCTCATATCCCCAGGTTTGGTGATTCTAATGTTTACAGACAGATTTGTTTATAACGAGCTGTGAAAAAGCGTTTAAATGAGCAGGATAAGTGGGATAACCACATACTGATACTTTAGTTTCTGTGCTTTAACTCCAACCACACTCGATGTAGGATGATTTTTAGGTTTAATCACTCTTTACAGTTCTTTAACCTCTGTGGCTTGTGAAACATGTTCAAAATCCTTTGGATAATTTACCAACCAGTCCAAAACAAGACTAAGAACCTACAGTCATAGTAGCGAACACCTGCATGCTAGCATGCTCATCATGACAATGCTAACATGTGTGAACATGGATTTGTGAGAGGAGTGATGACTGAAAATAACAAAAGATTGCTGTGGTGTAAGTAAACTGCAATTTCCTGCTCAGCATCAATGAAACCTTCGTGGCTCTCTCTTTCAGCTGGTACATTTCAAAGGAATATTTCTATTTAACTGAAATTATTTGTCCATCAGAGAGTCTGGTCCCTAGTACGGAGAAGTAATTCCCCTCTTCTTAACATTGATTATGTTCGACATATGTCTCTGTCAACACAAGGAGATTGATGGCTGATGGAGGACAAAAACAACACAAAAAAAAACGAAAAATAGATTCAAAGGCCAGCATGTGCACGTCTGTCATCTCAAACCAGGTGAGTGTGTAATCATTATTCATTGATAAAACGTGCAAATATTAAAGAATATTTTGACACACAGCCTGGCAAATTTATGTTTGTGCATTTCTGGTGGTTATACGCATGCAAACACAAGGGCTAATAATCACACTGGTTTGAATGGCTGGAGGGTCGATTTGTTTTCATCTGGTGAGGCATGAAGAATATCAAAACACTGCGGATTGGAAGGACTGCTGCCTTTCTGTTGTTGCACAACACATAATACTGACTGAAGTTTGGGTGGTTGCTATATAGCACAGTGTGTCACTTGTTTTTCTTTCATATCTACCGAGGTCTAGTGGAGAACAAAAACAAAGTTAAAGCTTCACTAGCTAATATTTTTTGTCAAAATGTAGGCCTTACACATAAACTCCAAAATGTCTGATGACATGAAACAGTTTTCAGCTGACAAAAATAAAGAGTAATAGGACTTGTTTCTTAATAAGGAGCGACTAAGCGCTCTATGAAGATAAAAGTACACTCATTAACATTTGATCCTTTTGAAAGCCAACAGAAAAGTGTTACATGATTTTTTGACAATGAGGTTCACATAATCGGTTACTCACTGGCATTTGGAGCAGCCAGTGTTCGAAGTTGCCTAGTGCGGCTTTAATTCACTAAACCACTAAAACTAAACTCTGTTTTTGTGGTGTAACATCTGACCTGAGAACAGTCTTTAGCTGTCCAGATGGCGGTGTGCTCCACAGTCAGTAGCAATAAGTTCAAATTAAATTTTGTAGTAATTATAAGCCTAAACATAATCAAGTTGTTTTGTAGCAATTTTGTTTTGTTTTGTTTGTTAACCACTTGTTTGAAACTGTTTAAAACTGAGACTGTTCGGTCAGATCAAATCGTAATTTAGAGTACAGTTTAGTCGTATGGGAACGTACGACAGGGTTGGGCCTAATCGTAACTTCTTCCTCTCGCTCTCTGATTGGTTGAAATGAAAGTCCATCTACATGTTTAACCCAATATTTTGACATGTGCCATAAAGTTGGTCTGAGTAGGAGGAAACGTGAAAAATGGAAACCATCTTGCAATGGGATCACACCAGCAGCAACGACAAATTGGAGCAGTGGCATTACGTGAGGGGACCAATGGCTCCTTACCCACTTCCTAGCCCCCTACTTCTGGCGCCCTTGCTGTGACCACAACCTTATTCAAATGTAGAATTAATTTTGGATCTCAACTACACACCTGTAAAGTTTTGTGGCATCAAAAAACTTTGAGCTGTAAAGTTTCCTGACTGCATTTAGCACAGTTGTGATGCTGTCCCATTGACAAAATCTGTCAGATAGACAAAATAACCAGCCTTACCAGGACCACATTTTGCCATGATGACTGACACAGACTCACAAGGTGAAAACAACCAGCATTGCTGATGAGGCTGGTAATACTGAAAACGTGGAAGGGGCATCGCTGTGTACAATCTGTCGCAAATTGCCTGGCACATTACCTGGTGTTGTTATATGTTAATCCATTTATTTATGTATTTGTTCATGTTAATTTAGTTCCATGCTGTGCCCCCTACAGTTTTTGCCTGTGCCGAAAAGCAGCCTACTGCTCAGGAGTGTCTTATTTCATAGGTCTGGAACTTATTTTGGGAAACTGAAGTTTTCAGTCGCGTGGTGGGTTTGCACAACTGTGAACAAGCAGGACTTTGGAGAGAAGATAAAAAATGTCCCATTTTGTTAAAACTTTATTAATAACCTTTTTTTTTCACTGCATATAAAGGATGATAAATTGTGTTTGCCAACATGGCTGTGGTACCTCCACTCGCACCAAATCATTTGCTCTAGTTCTCCTATAATTACCTGCAAAATTTGACTTGAAGTTTTGGTTGTATAATCTTTTCTTCCACTAATTGGACAACTGGGAACAACAGCTAATTTGCTCTTTGCATGCACATATCACACTCTTTCAGACATAATGTGTGCTGTACACAGTTTGCTTTGAGCATTTAATTAGGAAATTGCACAATATGTTGCATAATAACTGAGGAACGGAAACATATGTTTCAACAATTGATCAAACAGAAATTTACCAAAACATTATGTATTGTTGATCTAGAAATAATTATTGAGAAGTACTTTAAATAAACTTGCTATGTATTGTTTACAGAAGCAGATATGCTCAATAACTACAGATTTGGATGAAATTGTGTGCACATTTTGGACACTTTCCACGTGTGTGTTCTCAACACGCTCTGAAGTGTGAGCGAAATGTTCTTGTGTGCCTCCTTGTGGAGCACGTCAGCACTGGAGGAGGCACCAGAGGGCTGGGTCAGAGGGAGTAGTTAGCAAACGGGAAAGAGGAGCGCACTATAAGAAGAGAATGAAGCCCGAGAAGCGTCCAAACATTTAGACCCAAGCCGATAGAGGAGGAGAGGCGAGAGGGAGACAGAAGCGCGGTCAGAGACCCAAAGAGAGGGAGAGATACGTGGAAAACGGCAATGCGTTCAGGGTTGAAGACTTAAATCGAGGTGATTTTTTCCCCCCCAATCAAGGACTCCAAAGGCTTGTACTTCTCATAATTCAGCGTCAGCACACTGTTAGGAAAGGTATAAGTGAGGTCCGACGTCGCGCTCCTCTTGCGCCCGGCGCGCCTCGGTGTCCCCGCGCACAGAAATCCCGGAAGAGCGCAAAGTGTCAGCTTCAGCACCTAAAGAGAGGACAGCTCCTCTCTGTGAGCTCCTCCGGACCTCCTGTCCAAAAAAAAGAAAAAACTCAGCTACATCTTTTCATGCCAACACTTCCAGTCTGACTGTCTGCTTCACAAGTCTGGAAGAAGTCCAAAGATCCGCTGACGGGGAGATCCGCGACTGACTGTGTGCTCAATATGTACCAGGGGCATTTACAGGTAAGAAAGACAGCCTCTTTTGCGTGTTCCTTTTCCATTCGAACGAACTATTTAGCTGTGATGGAGCAAATTAAGTGATGCGAACAAGGCGGGCTTCGACATGCAGCTTAGTTTATGTCAAGTGCATTTTTTAATTTAAGGGATTTTAGGTAATAACGGTTAGTCCGAGGCGAGTAGATATCAACCAACTATATATTGTATATATGTTTTTGAAAATGGACCTAACTGAGGAACGTTTGTTTTGAACACATAGCTGACAAATTGCTTAAATTGATTGGAAGGGATGAACATGGAACTACAAATGCACGTACTCTACTTCAGCCACAGCCGGCATCATTTACAATAGTCATTGAGAAAACACAGAGAGTGAGCTACTGTAGCGCGCCCCGTGCACGTGCAGGTGCATGTCAAATGTAAACATTAGGTGCGCCTATAGTCAGGGCAGCCTTCACACCGGGGCCAACTAATCATTAGTTTCTTAACGGGCATGCTCACGTGACGCCACGCAATCTGACGTCAATTCCCATATAGCAAACTACAGTGTTAACAATATACTTTGTGTTGCATCAGGCATTGAGACTCAAACTCAACTCAGGCACCATACATTGGGACAAGAAGGTGCAACATGTTTAAAACATGACAAGATGGCTAGACACATGAAAAGCTTGCGCTACAGTAGGCCTATGTAACTGATATTAACAGCTTATAATCACACATTGTCATTTGAACACAATTAGCATATAGTTCAAAACAGTAATCCGTCCTCGGTGGATAATAATAGCCTCCTCTCTGTATAAGAATCGTTGATTGTTGGTTGACAGAGAAACTACAGCTCCCTGACAGTTGATTATGTAATAAAAGACCACTCCTGAGTCAGTACTCGGGAGCATTAAAGGTCAACATTTAATATTTCATGATATATTACTCAAGCAGCAGTATTCATTGAAAATGCATGAAAAGGCGGGCGGCAGCTCTTGTCTGGATTACCCCCGTTGTGTTTGTTAAGGGTCAATGAAAAGCCTGTGACACTCAGTTACGGTATTTGTAAAGACACAAAGATCAAACACAGATTATATTTTAATCACAGTTTTCCATGTTTCATCTCATATTGTTTCAACCATTTCACTATTGATATGTTTTTCACCACATGCATGGGTCAACACTGTGCCTTATCTGAAACAACATGCGGCTCCTTCTCGACCATTACACAGGGCTAATTTAGCAGCATGTGTCCGGTGAATGCAAAGCAGATGCTCAATCTGTCGGTAATGGATCTTTTGCCATGACACTCGCTTGTGTAACTGATGGATTTATCTTGGTGTTGATAACAATTTCTCCTTGAAGTCAAGTGTGCGTGTGCATATCAGAGTTACCTGAATTTGTAAGTAATACAGCCAGAACTTTGTCAGAGAGACAAAGACTAACACATCGCTTGTGTGGTGAATGGGTGGTTTGTTATATCTAACATTCTAATTAACATGGAACTCTTCTGTATTTATTGTTTTGAATCTTATCATGTTCTTTGTGCAAAGGCTGTATTTGAAAAAGACAAATTTAGGCGAGGCACACTGCTTTCAGAACAAAGGAACTCTTTGAAGAGGAACATATTTTCAAGTTAGCTTTTTTGTATCTTGCATGCAATTGATTTAAATCACTGTAAAATATAGTAAAACATTACATGAATGTTGGGTACGCATAAGATCTTTTTTGCATATTTCCCTGTGTGGATGTGACCTCTGAATCCAGGCTTCAGGCATAAATCATTGAGAGCTGGTAGCCATAGCTTGGAATTTTAAATGAAGCTCATACTGTACATACTTCTTTATGTAACAGCGATAGAGCATCAGTCCGTCACTCATAATCACAGCTTTCAGATTTCTGCTTCAAAGTAGATACAATTGTTCTCAATTATTAGGCTTTCACGATGGTCAGTAGGCAAGATTCATCAGCTCATCGTGTTGCTGCTCAGGAAGCAGTTGGCTGTGGGAACAAGAAAAGTTTCTTTTTGTGACAGTATTGTTCATTCGTTTACATTTTATTTACTCGCTGACCTGGTGTGTCGATACGTGTGGGTTAATGTGGTGGTAGCACCCGTGGAGCGTAAGGTTTTTCCATAAACACTCATGACATGTTTGCATAATTGCTACAGATCTGCACACAATGATACAATATTGGTTGGATCAAATATCTTGGCATGAGTTTCACAAACGGCGCCTAATCTCGTCCTCATGGTTGGCTGGTGTGGATGGGTAATATCACGAGGGCTGCTTGGCAGAAATATAACGCTGGACCTGTGTCTTCAATTCCTCCAATCATGCTTTTTGTCTTAAAGGTCTCACAAGCATGTGTGAATAAAGGCAATTTTTTAGCATTTTAAAGTACAGATTTGTGTTGTGCATGAAACAAAATGCGTCCGTTTTTGTGAGTAGAGGATCACCTTACTGTATTAAGTGTTGGAAATGATTGATGCAGGTAAAGAAAAGAAAAGCGTGGATGTCAGCCTCATTGCTCTTCCTGTGAAGGTGCAACTGACGGCGAGCTGATTCAGCACGGCTGATAATCTTTGTCAAACAAAAAGCTACAAAAGAGTCAATGTACCGTATATTTTCTCTTTGACATACTTCATATAACAAAGATCAGATTGTTTTAGCGCTTTCCCTGCTTTGGTATTCATGTTTACAGTGAATCTGATTACGGAAGTCTTTGTACTGTAAGTATAAAAGACATCCTGGATTAATGGAAGTGATGCTCCAAGGCCTTTGGATATTTGTTCTCTTAAGCATAACATGATTACATCATTTGATTACAACGTTCCAACTTCCCCAGGGAAGAACTTGGATGGATGCTATCGTTGATCAGAAGTAGATCAAGTCTCAAAAGATCTCAATCGCTCACACCATCTTTTCACTAAGTTGCCGATATGTTTATGAGGTTTGGTTTGCTGGGTGAAAGATCATTTGTTTAGAGGTTTAGAGGCTCTGCAAGAGTAAATAGGCCACTGATACAATATAAAAAATTGCTGTGTTGTTCAGAATTACTTTTCTCTATTTGCATTTCCTATCTTTTGTTCTGTTTTGGTGGATATTTGTGGCAACCTAGTGCATCCCTTTGTGTTTCTCGTTTCTCCTCATTGTAAATCAAAGCCCTGATAGATTATTTCTCACTGGAGTTCACATTTCTGTCCCAACTTGACTTTATAGACATATTAAAAGGCAGTTAATTAGCAATCATCCGATGTGGTTTATGAAATGTAAAATAACTTGTTGTAAGTTCCAATGATTTTAAATATTCCAATTAATGCTAAAATGAAAATTAAGTAGTGTTTAATGGAGGGAGAGATGCAGATTCAGAATAATCAACCAAGAGGCAGTAAAAACAGAGCACCGCAATCCACAGACAAGTCAACAGGGCATCACAATATCACCAGGAGTCTATGCAATCATGCACCTCACGCCACAATACAAGCATTCATCAATTAAAGTTGAACATCAGGTCTATCAGGCCATCATTCGTGAACTCTTAAGTCTACTAAAGTGGCACTAAGTCTAATAAAGAGGCTTTCATCAAGACTTCTCCCACAGCCGAGGTGGTCAGCTACAGGCATGACAAAGGGGTCTAAAACGCTTTTCCTACAGAGACCATTTTAAAGCCTCCTTGATTTAATGAACCATGGTCTTGATTAAAAGTGATTTAATAGGCCTGACTATTTCAGGAGCCAAGATAATGAGTGAAATCAGGTGGTATCCAGCTGGAACCAAGGCTCTACAGTACAGACAGTACTGCTCTCCTTGTTGGGGACGTGCGGTAGGGAAGGAAAGTAAATGTCGACAAGACAGATAGCTGAGTCCGAAGCTCATCAGTCACTGTACTTTGGAGAATAGTTTCATAAGTTCTTTGAGAAATGAGCACTGTGAAAATGTTAAAGAAAGATGTATTTCACACCAAAGGATAATTAGAAAGAGAGGAGCCGACTAGACACAGGCCATCGTTTGACATCAGAAAAAATGTAAAGTTGATCTGGAAGGTTTGTGGGATCGAGCGTCGAGGAGGTAAATAGTGTTTTCCTTTTTTCTTTCTTTGAATTTAATTCCCCCCAAAAAATGTCAAAAATTGTTCCACTGAAGAATAATTCTCTTTTCAGCCTTCTTACTCAAACAGGAACACAACCTTTTTTTTAAAAGAAGCTAGTTGCTTTAGGGATGTTAATAATTAAACATTTGCCGACAATAAGAATATTGACTGATTAATGCTCTCAATTAAAAAGTAAAACAAACGCTTTGATGGGCGGCTTGTCACTAAAATGAGAATAGCTGGTGCACCTTTAAAGTCAGCACCTTAAAAAGTGGTGGAAACCCTGACAGAGTATACCAGGCAGACGCATAGTTGACAATCTCGCAGCTAACTAATTGATGTGGTGTAGACTTACCGGGAAAGTGGCTTCATGTGTCCACGACAATGCACGCAACATCGTCGCTGCTAACTCGCTCGGACGAGTGAACTGAAGTACACTACAGGGGGCGGTAAAAGATGGATTTAACCTGTTTTCGCATTGGGTTGTTGTTGCAGCTGGGCGGCTTGTTAGGCACTTTATGAAGGTCGTGCAAAGCTGTTATTTCCAATCGACAGAGCAGCGTGCATTTCACAGATTTAATGGCAGGTTTTGCAGCCGAAGTTCAGCTTTCACCCCAAATACTTCCAATGGGTCAATGGGATTCTGCTATTGGAGGAGCCAGCAGGTATGACAGCAATGCTTTTTCTGTAGAGTAGAATGTTGGAAAAGTCCATTTGTCTTGAAGGACTTGAGTAAAAAATCTCAAGCATGGCAGAACTTAATACTTAATATCCCCACACCTTGAGTTGTAATCAATAGCCTCCTAGTTGTCTGCGTTGGCAAGTTATTTTACAAACTGTTCACGCTTATGAAATTTGAGCTGAAACGTTCACACACGTGACATTATTTGATACTGCTTGTATGTCTCTTTCTGCTCACAAACTAATGAATATAAAACAGTAACGTTTGCTGACTAAACAAGATGAACAACCTAAAAGAATTGGCATTGTGCTGTTGTGCTCATCAAGACGGCTTGGCATCCAGTCCTCAGTTACTGGTGGAGGGGGATCTCTCCTTCTCCCTGGTCGGGTAGTTGAGGCTCTACGGAGGCTTTGAGCAGCCGTTGGAGCTCATAAAGCAAAATAGAGGGACTAAGAGGGACTCAAGCATACATCAGCAGCAGTTAAGCTGATTGAGGGGTTGTTGTTCTTGCTAACACATAGCATGGGAATCATTATTTTTTCCTTTGCTGTCATCTGTGCAGCCACCCATCCATCCTATAAAATCATTAAAAGTGAAAAAATGAACATTGGGTCAGATGTGGGTGTGAATGATGAAAGGGGATATGGGAGATTGGGATGAAGGCAGTGAAAAGTGAAAGGCATACTTTATTGCCATGGTACTTAAACAAAGTCAGTTTATTTCAATGTTTTGTTTATGTTTAATCAAGTCCCTAATCTGTCCCTCAGAGTCTTCTTCAATTTCACATGATGAATTATTTCTGTCTGACTGAGATGATGAGATGACCTCCTGTGTCTCCTACACTGTGCTACAGTTCATTATAGTCAAAGTTTGACAGTAGGAGTGTGTGTCTGTGTGCAGGTATGTGTGTGAGACTTAGTGTCAATCACACTTCCCTGTTTGAGAATCGAATCCACGGCTAGAATCCTGATTTAACAGCAGACAAAAAAAACTCAAAATCCAGAGCTGTGACAGGATTGAAATGATGAGATTGGGCTTCCTGCGTATTCATGTCCCATTGCTCACCAGGCAGACTGTTGGAAATGTTAACTTGTCAGGAACTAATAAGGCCGCGTTCTTAGACCGATAACATAGACTTGTGTACACCTTCAGATGCGTTTTGACAAGGATTCATAAACCCAAAGTGAAGCATTCATTCATTAAAGTGAAGCTGAAAATATCACTAGAAATATGATGTTGATGTTATGGTGACCGTCTAATCTTCACTATCTATGAATTAAAGTATGCTTTACTTTGCCCTCATTATTCAGCATAATATAATCAATATAGCCTAAAGTGTAATTTCCTATTAATAACCTTGCAGTGGTCATTGGCTGATCTCTGACACTCTGCTAAAGGTTACCACAATCCAATCGGAGCAACTCTATTCCATTATTGATTGTTATGGTTTGAGCCAATTAAAGATTTTCTCTGAAAGCCGCTCATCAATGAGACTGACGATCAGACACAACCTTTCAGGAATAACATATATTAAACGTCCTAAAAGATCCCAATAAAAAATGATAAACAGACAATTTAAACCACAAATATACCAGCTTCAGGAAATGTTATCAACATTCTTGCCAACTAACAACTAAGGTTACACCTCTGGCACAAACCCTGCTGATGGTAGTGCTGCTGATGACTCTGTTATCAGATACTGTAGGCCCTCTGTTTACGTTGACCCCGCCGGGTCGACGTTGGCCATCATCTAAACATACTTACCACCAGGCCTAACAACTTTTCTGACGGAAACCCGGTAGCTTTACCATGAGGTGGAGAAAAGGATGGGACTTTATGTACTACACTTTACAAATCCTACATATCTCATTTTAATAAAAACGTTTTTTTTTGTAGTTTCATTAAAATCTAACAAGTGTTGAAGTACAGAGCTTTCACGAGGTACCGGAGGTGGAGCGTGTTACAGAAGTGTAGCTTTTTGCCACTAGACACGCCCATACCTGCTCAAAAGATAAATAACGGCATCATGTCTGTCAGACCTTTGCTGCTTATTTTATGCTCAAATAAACATGTGCTTTTGTGTTTTGACAGAAAAAAGGGTGACACAGGATAAGTGTTCTCTACACCATTGCAAAGAACCAGCTCACAAGACTTACACGACATTATTAGTCTCAAACTGAATGTCATGGGATTGACTCTGCCTGAACTACAGACACTCTCTCTCTCTCTCTCACGCACACGCACACACACACACACACACACACACACACACACACACACACACACACACACACACACAGACCAAATGTCATTACGGTGTATCATGCTTTCTCAAACAAGACTGCATCTGAAAAGGGATATAATCAATGTAAAGCACCCAAATTCACAGCTTCACAGCTCTACATCATTCTTTCTGTTGGTAGATTTCCTCTGGGTGTCTTTGTGCTTCAAGTCAGTTAACACGGCAGCCCCACATGGAGAGTCCCCTGAGCTACTGTACTAAGCCACAGAAGTAGGACAAGCCTCAGCATCTTTGTTACGGGGAGCAGAGGGCTGTGCAGAAGAAAGGGTAGCCCATCCATCTCTCTCGCCCAACCCATTCATTACAGTCATCCTCCAACTGGGAATTAATTTGCTCCAGAAACCATTCGTCTCAGCGGCGGAGAGGAGAGTGCATGTGTTCGGTCCCCCGGGGAGATATGAGCTATCATGGATGAGAACAGTTGATAAACAAATATGCGGTTCACCGTGGCAGATGTGAGCAGGACCTTCACTTCCCAGTGATTAGTTAGTACCCACCCTCCTCTGAGATGGCACTAAATACATAGATAGTGCTCTACGTCTGTGACTCTACATGCGATGGTAGTACTTAACTGAAAAACAATATTTGGCTGTTCTTCTTCCTGACCTGTACTTAGATGCTTCTTCCACTACTCCTAATATAAATAATAGGTATTAGCGCCTAATCTGCCAAAGACAATATATTTAAAAGATAGTTTGAATACCTCTGCTGAAGGGCCACCATGAGGTTGACATGTTGGGCTTTTAGTGAAATGTCTCGACATGTATTCTAGGATAAATTGCAATGAGATTTGATAATCGTGTTTCCCACACACACTTGCTGATGCGCATGTGCTTCTATATGTACTGCAATCGTGGGCAATTGTTCTTCACATGCACACTAGAAGAAATGAGGGCGAGTCACTGACAGCAGGAGAGATTCTTTGTTTGTTTTATTTGGCTGAATAAAAAGAAAAAAGATAACTGTGTTCGAGAATAGAACCAAGGATAGGGAATACATCACATAGAGTAGACAAAACAAGCGTCCAGTTTATTTTACTAGCACATGCACAGTCGCTTGTAGTAAGGACAGGATGATGAAATTTAAGTCGCACGAATCGACTTTGAATATATTTCTTATTTACAATGATTTCATTTTAGAAAGAAAAAGAGGTATGACATGCAACAAAGGCAGTGACATGCACTGTAACCAGTCGGCTACCAACGCTCTCCAAATTAATTCAACCTCTAAATAAAAGCTTTTTGAATCACATTCATAATCTGTCAAATTCATGTAATTTTCTGCTGCCTAATCACTTTACAGTTTTGACACACTTACGTTTGTCTGCCTCTTCGTGCTTTTCAGAGCACAGCAGCTACAGCAGCTGATAGTGAGAACAGACTGGCACATTAGAAGTTAGGTATATCCAAAGGCAGTTGCTACATGGGAAACATATGAAACGCTGCTCTCGTCTTCATCATGCCTCATTCTCAGGAGAATCTGTTTCGCCCTTCGAGTCAGAGCATCTCTTGATTTGCAGACTGCCGACATCCTGCCTCTGGATTTGAACCTAACAATTCTATCTTCACCCTCAGCCCTACACAATAGATCTTCCTCTCTGAGTCTGTGATCTTGTCAGATAACTGCTGGAGAACACTCCACAGAAATCCAAGGTCTGCATATTGTCACACCAATCATCTTGTATCCACAAATACCAATTACCTCCCTCTTATGATCGCCACTAATGACAATTTCAACACTCTTCGTCACAGCCCGGGATTTACATCCAAGCGCTACCCGACAGTTTACTGCAGCAAGCTGTTTACAAAAGTCAAAAAAAAAATTAAACTGAGGCATCTCTAATTCCCCATCAATTAATTTCAAGAGCTTTTTGCAGCATGAACCAATAATTTGTCCCTCCAAAGCTCTCTTGTGTAAGGCTGGAGTGGTAATAGGAATCTTTGATGTTATTCGTACACGCTGAATGAGGGATGAAGTGTGGAGGATAAAGATGCTGTAGCTGAAAAATGTGGCAATTTAACATTATTTGCAAAGACGGACGGAACATTTGTGGAGCTCGTTTAGTGTTTTGAGGCGGATGGATTTACAGCGGGCAAGAGTCGAGTTACCACTTTCATTGAAGTGTATTTCAAATCCAGTGTAGTGTGTTTCAGTGTCTATGCACCAAAACATTCTGTAGGAGTTTGTCTGTTGGGTGAGAGGGAATTGCCTTGAATTTCTATAAATACTCTCAAGACATGCAGTTAATGAATTCTCTGGCAGAAGTTGAGGGCTGGGCTGCAGGACGGAGCACAGAGAGGAGCTGGGCGTACAGATGGGATGTATGCAGAGTTCAAGGGTACACCAGCTGAGAGGTCCAAAAGGCAGGAAGGTTTCGTTAGCAGAGCAGGACCGGCTCCTCACCTGAAGCAGTCCCACAGGCCTCAATCCTGCTATGACTGCATGTGCATCTCAGTTCATGCTTGTTCATAAAGTATGTGGTTGTATTTTCAAGAGGCACATGACATACCTGCATGCTACTCGTGTGCATGTGTGCATCTGTATGCCCGCGGACATGCAGGCATGTTCACACAAGTGTAGGTAACGAGGCATGGCGTGGATGTGTGATTCATTTTTCTCCACACAGTGGCTGTAGCAGTGTGCCAGGGAAGAGGTCGAAGGCCCCTCTCCCCCCTGACTTCCCTCCATGCAGGAAATGAACAATGCCTGGGTCCGACTTGATTGGTATTGATTTATAGGTCTTGTAGAATAATTCTGTCTGTGATATATATGTAGCATTAGTTGGTAATAGCATAAGTAATTAGTGAGTGAGTGAGTCGTTTTATGAAGGAATTCTCATTGAGATCAAGATCTTGTTAACAAGACAGACCTGAAAACAAATGGCATGACAAATATGACTAATATATCTATATATCTAAAGACTCTTAAACCTCTCCTTTGTTTAAATAATAGATAGCTTTTACTGGCAAAGTTTCACATCCATTTAGAGAGTGAGCGAGGGATATGAAAATGGGCCGAATGAGAAGTAACAATGGGACTGAATTTACAGTTGGAACAAATACCTTGAAAGAGATAAACAGATGTTTCAATATGATGTGACATTCTAGTTATTGGTATGGTAGGAAATGTGTTGACGATGTCAAAAGACAAAGCAAAACAAAGATATATCTCACTATATGCCCTTGTTTGAATAGGTACGCATTTATTTCTACAACCCTCATCTCTTGTGGCAAGATGAACGTTGTTCCATTGTTTCTTCCAATCCATTGCTCTCTCAGCATAATCCATCACTGACAGAGGCAATGAGAGTGTGGGTGTTTCTACATGTCTGTGACTCTGTCCGTTTCCAAGGAAAGAGGCCTGTGTGTCAGTTAGAGACTTGCTGGCTGTGGGAATGTCTATTTCAAGTAATACAGATACCAGAGATCGTTGTTATGTTGCACTGTTCACGCTTTTTATCTGTGTGTGTGTGGTATGTTTGTGTCGGATCATCCCACACAGATTAGATTGATTAAATTGAACGGTCTCCCATGCTTCTTTCCCCTTCGTGACAGTGTGAAGAAACTCAGTGAAACCATATACAGTATGTCAAACCTGCGTACCTCAGCTTCTTATTTCCTCAGGGGCATTTTTATCTAGACTTGTCGTAAATGTAGTAAAATGAGCAAGAAGTCTTAAAATGCAAGTAGGCAATATTCTACGAGCATTCAAAATTGAGAGAAAAAAGTTTTTTCCTCTGCAAAGGTGCCACAAAAAGAAAGAGGTGTCAGTCAGTCAATAAAATGTCACTGTGGCTGTACACATTCATGATGTATTTATACGTCTGCGTTTATGTCTGCGTTCAGGGTTTACAGTGTAGCTATAGAGGTCGACTGATAATTAACTCTCAATGGCAATATAATATAAATAACGATAGTTTGGAGCAGCATAAATCTGATAGCTGACCCAGACACAAACACACACACATACCTGTCTTTGTGGGGACCACCATTGTCATAATACATTCACATTCTTGCCTGAACCTTAACCATCACAACTAACTACCTGACCTAAACCGATACCTACTTCTATCCTGGACCTTAAAATCAAGTTTGAACCCCACTATGTAGCAAGTACAAGAACACACACACACACATAATTGATACATTAAACTCTTAATGGAGCATTGCGGCACTTTGACATCTGCTCCTCTCTCTGCGAGGAGAGGGCATTTTCTTTTTTCTTTCATTAGAAAGTCACTGGTTCTAACCTCTGGACTGCCTGCGAAAAGTAGTGAGTGAGGACTTAGGAAGGTTTTTCCCCACATCTAAAAACTCTCATCAAGGTGAACCTGCGCGAGGTGCTTAACTCCCTTCTGGTCCAGTAGTGACAAACAATAGAGGACAGTGGTTGTACTGGGAATCTCCCAGATGGGAATGTGTGCAAATGATTTAGGCAATTCCCTTTCTTTGATTACACTACTATAGTTTTTTCTTTTCATTTGGAATAATCTATACACCTCAGGTGAGGTTGTAGCATGTTTCCTGTTGTTTGTGATCATTATCGGAGCACTAAAACCTCCAAGCATCAGAAATGTTGCTAGGAGTTCTGGTCATAGCAGCTAGAGGTGTATATGCAATCAACTGGACTGGAGAGTGGATGAAAACTGGAGCATGCACAGACGGTGCCCTTGCTATAAGTACAGTCCTTGCAGTCAGCTTCATCAGCCATGGCCGAATTAACCGCTATTGCTGCACATGTAGAGCTGTACATCTTATGGAAGTCCCAGATACATTGGAAAACCATACGCAGTCCTGTCTGGGTTCAAAATATCATCCAGAGGCGCACTGTTTTTACTGTATCTAGCAAGCCAGACGCCGGCTGGTTTACTACAGCGATATGAATCCAAAATAAACTGATTTTGCTGTGATTTAACTGCAATAAATGGATAAAAAGGTTGCCGAAATAACTACAGAAAACAAACAACAAAAGTCTGAAATCATGCTCTGTGAGGTCCGCAAGACGACAAGCAAACTACTTTTAAAATGCTTGTATTCTGAATGAAGTTCAGATAGATCGGTGCTAGGCTATGCTGACAATACAGCTGCACCATTAACACTCAAAAACATCATCTAGGCCTAAATAGGCCAGCAATGATATTGTATGTACTATAGACAGGATATGGTTTATACACATAGCTTTTCGTCTGGTCTCTGTACAGTAGAGTTCGGGTTGCGACATAACTTGCGCAAATATGCAAATGTCCATTCCCATCTTTGCATTGACTCTGTACTACTCAATTTTTGCGGTGCGTGCGAAACAAAGGATTTGTTGGATTTATTAAGAAAAACGAATGCGAGCAAGTGTAACATGGATCGAAATCCAGCGGTCAAAAGTGCTGTAGATGCTGAAGTGTCCGTAAACAAAAAGAGATCTGCTCCTAGAAAGCAGCTGCCTGCTGTTTCAGCTCTAATTAATGCCCTGCTGTGTGAGAATGTGATGTGGCTCAATCATGTCAGCCAAGAAAACAAACGCACCAATGCACACCATGAGCTGCACTACAAACAAGTCTCTGGATGGATGAATGGAAATAAACTTTGGGTCAATAATGAATCACGTTCCACTTCTATTTCTGGTCCGCTGAAAACTCAACTGTAATTCATTTCGGCGGATAGTCATCAAATAATGTGGAGACACTAAAAATACTTTTCTTCTTTTTGTAAATCTATTAAATGTATTTGTAGCCTGATTCTCTCAAGTTCATTTAGAGTTGAGACTTTACTAAATGTGATTTATCTTGTTCCAGCTTACAAAAGATAAGCGAGCTGTTGAGATAAGAGTTGCATGTCCGTGGTACTTGAAGCAGCCAGTGGAATGTTTATTCAGGCTTGGCCCTGCTTTGTTTTCATCTGGAGAGAGAGAGAGAGAGAATTCTACACAGTCCGATGTAAAGGTCGTAGAAAAGACTTGGGCTCAATTAGGTGCAGTCAGGCAGAGAAACATGGATCTACTGAGGATATTCAAAATGACTTTTCTAGTCCTTAAACTATTAAAGTGGTAAACTGATCACATTTAGGGATATACCGAATAGTTCAAAGATTCATTCATAACGTTGACATCCAAATTCTAAATCACCATTCGAATTCTGTCTATTCATTCTGTTTAAACCCGACATTTCAGCATATTTGCAAATGTGTTTCCTCTATATATCATCAATAGCCTCTGCTCCTGTGTTTCATTGACTGTGGAGCTTAAAGGCGGGCTAGATTGAACGTTATGTCTGCGGACCGTTCATTGAGAAGCTTTTCTCAAACACACACACACAAACACGGAGCGGAGCGGAGCAGAGGAGAGACAGGTGGGGTGAAGATAACATTGTTGGCAACGGTTATAATCAAGGGAATAGCATTATACTATTTGTAGAATTAGATTCCAGTGGTGGTAGGATTAGCGTCAACATATTTTTTGCTCCCTGCTTGCCGCACGGAAGCCTGCACTGATGAGTTATATTCACTAAAGAAGGTTGATTCAATAATAGCATAATACGAGATTAGCAGAACACGACGAAGCGGTCGGTCGGGACGGGGTTATCAGCTTCAACCACCGTATGACCCAGTGGGGCTCACAAGCAGAAACATGCCCTAAAATCTACGCACGGCCGGGCTACGTCAAAATAGCAAGAAGCTCGGATAACAACTTTATTCTCTGCTCAGGTAGACATTCCTCCACTTTATCTTTACACAGCAGATAGCTGTTTGCTGCTATACCAATGCTCTGAATGTTGTATATTGCTACTTTAATGTGTTGAATGAAATTATCAAAATGAAGGATTTTGTTAAAGTACTTTTATTTATTTTTTTTGGGCTGATGACATCATAAAATATGACAACAGACTTTCTAAGCCTAATTTCAAAACTTCGATAGAATGTAGTGGTTCTGTTGAATAAATAAAGAGTTTCATTTCACATCACTTGCTCAGGGTTGGAAATGTCTCTTCATGAGCTTAGATGACAAAGACCACTCTACAGCGTAACCGTTCTACTTTCAACATGTCTCCATACCTACTCCTCTCCCTCACCTTACACACCTCAAGAATGCTATCGCGTCAATTAAAGCCTATCCTCCAGCTATCACATACTCCTGGGTAGTTAGACAGGCTGCCACAGAAAAGGTCAGTCACAGCTTTAACAATGGTGCAAGGTGAAATAAAGACACAGAAGAGAGAAGAGTGTTGTTGCTGGGAGGGAAGAACCGACCCAGATCAAGAGCAGATTAGTGCTTACGAACGGTTTTACAAAATGTTGTGAAATCATCACTTAGAATGGTTAGACTTGATTTAGTCTTTCTTGTACCTTTAAAGGATTTTAACACAGATTGGACAAACACTTTTCAAACCGCTTATAGTAAAGTTACATATGGACGACTTGAATTTGGTTAAGTTCAGGCAATTTGGTAAGGGTTTGTGTGAGGTTTTTGGCTAAAATTGACTTATCATGTCGACCCAATGGAGTTAAGAGGAAATTTATTCACTCATATGCCACCCTGACATTCATGCATGATTTCAAAGTCAAAAATACCTCCTCTCCTCTCCACAGATCCTGTAACTTTTATTCGGAGAAGCAGCTCAATCCTGCAGATTCATTAAATCCATGTAAAGATATTGCTCCTCATATCCATGACAGACAGTAGTGGATAGATACTGTAAATTCTAATTAGCAACTCAGAGTTATCCAGAGAGACATGTATAATATACGTAAAAACACCAGCAGGTTCCAGCTCCATCAATCCTGTTAGAGCATTATGATACAGCATCATCTTTTCTGTTAATGTAAATCAGTTGGTTGTGCACAACAGAGGATGTGTTCATGCTTTGAAGAGCGAGATAATGCGTGGTATTTTTACAGCGCTGTTTGCAGCCTCTTTTATGGCCAACAGCTTTAACTCCAATAACAGACTGTGAGAGAAAAATCATATATTGGAACTATCAGAGACGAGATGGTTGCCTCTTCACAGCATGCTCGTTATTACAGTTTGTTCCTCTCTGCATTCATTTGCTGCACAAAGTTTTCAAAAGGCAGCCAGACAGAGCGGAGATGGAAACTCTCCAGTCTGGAGGATAAGAGATGGTAACAAACTAAGCTGTATGACGTGATTGTGTGCGCCTTACAGACCCTTGTGTAATCAAAACCGCTGCCCACATCTAATCTGGTGTGAAGAGCACCCTCCCCACCCCCGACACACACACACACACACACACACACACACACATTACCATCAGCCCATTCTAGATGACCAGTAAATAATGTGTCCTTTGATGATGAACTACTCAGATTTGATTTGAGCTGGACGTCAGACATTTATATGAGGAAAGCTACAACAGTAGCATCCTTCCTTCATCAGAAATAACCACTCAAGTGTACTCAAGTGACCCAGCACGGAGGAAAAAAATCATGCAAAACTTTTTTCCGGCATCGATGAAGGCAGCTCTTTACACTGATTGGTTGGTCACAAGATATTTCCAGTCCGTCATTATCAAAAGCGTTGTGATTAAGGGTTGAAAGACATATCAAGCAGGTCTCATGACTGAAGTAAATGGCCCTAACAACTCAATGACAAAAATAAGAAACTGAAAAGAGCTTGTTTCGGTCTTATATTCACTGAGGCCCTGTGTCCTCAGTGAATATCTGTTACCATGCAGAAAACATGCTTCTTGCTGATTCATGCAAGCACCTAATAATTACAAACCACCGAGTGAACCCATGCGTTTGGTTAAAGGACATCCTTTGAAGTCATGTACCTCCTCTGTTTTAGTGAATGAAGAGGAAGAACTTAGAATAGCAAATGTATGTTATAGCTCCTTTTATACAAAGCTATGAAGCAGCTCAGCATGTCAACTTGATTCCTT
The DNA here is from genome assembly GCF_910591455.1 of Pholis gunnellus. Taxonomy (NCBI): domain Eukaryota; kingdom Metazoa; phylum Chordata; class Actinopteri; order Perciformes; family Pholidae; genus Pholis; species Pholis gunnellus. Next base: position 9,876,149 of record NC_136530.1, read on the forward strand.
TGTCAAGAACTTGATGAATTGTTACTGTCCACGCACGTCCCACAGTAATCTGGCATGGAAGGGCGTCGGTAGGAGTGGGACTGTATGTGTGTTTGCCAAAGGGTGATATTATAATAGATTATCCTAATTACATGTGATGCTAATGGGCAGCTTTGTGCTAATTCATTGTTTGAAGATGAATGAGACGAGTGCAATCTTGGCTTTCTAGACTGGCTGCTGCTTAGTTTTACAAAGACAAACATTTTGAGTGTCTACATCTGATTTAAAAGCTGTCAGGACAACAGCAAATGAACCAGAGCGAGCCAGTGTGCAGGAAAATTAGAAATAGCTGCCATCAGTATCTCACCTTGCACAGTTGCTCTGCATGAATGGCCATGGTCTCCTGAAAATCTGTTTTTGGGATGTTCGGCTTAGTGCTCGAAGTCATATCGGGACATCAGTCTTCTTCTGATCAAGGGCCCAGGGGGAAAATCCAACCTGGTCTGATTTTTGCCAAAGGATAGAAGTCGTGAAATACTGGCACTGCTTTTAGATGCCTCCTTTTCGTGCAATAAATGGCGTTAGACCCCATTGACCCTTGATCACAGTTTGATTTACTGTCACAAATTTCAAAAGGGATTACTGCAGATTTAAAGTAAAGACTCTTAAAACATTTAATCTGAGCAGTGAGATGCCAAGACTGAACAGTGTGACACATCACCTCTACGTTTTGGCTTCGTGACAGACAGAGATTCATGGCCGTGTATGGCAAGTGTGGCAGCCCTGCACGTCAGCGATGCCGTGTTAAGTTAGACGGCATGCTGCCTCCATTGAGATCAATGATACTGTGAGAGGACATTTATCTGGATCATGGATTCCTTGTGATTGTGGTGAACGGGTAATGAGCTGCCTGTGGGCGTCTCTCTCTCTTTCTGTCTTTGTCACCGTTTCTCTTTATCACACACACACACACACACACACACACACACACACACACACACACACACACACACACACACACACACACACACACACACACACACACACACACACACACACACACACACACACACACACACACACAGATATACTGAAAGAGAAGAAATTCCAGTCCATTGTAAAGCATTCTCACAATAGAGAGCCATATATAACAGCTGGCGGTTCCCATTTAGGGCATGCTCCTCTCTGTGGGTCATACTTCAGTTTGATAGATTTGTACTATTACAATGTGATGATCACATTAGAGCCATTAGACGGTTGACTGCACCCTTTCTCAAAATGAAATGACTGCATGCCTTTGCAGGTACAGTGTCATTGTAAGAAAGTCGCCAAATTCATTCAGTTCATTGTGTCCAGACAAACAAGCTATAACAGAGAAGCAGCTCTTCATTTAAACACCTGAAAAGTTCCACTCGCAGCTGAACAACTCGCTTTGGACTCGCTGCATTTGTCCACTAAAGGCTTTTAAAACATCAGCAACCACAAATGACGAGCTAAGTGCACAAGGGCTGCTTAATGGTCCCTCTGGATGTGCCTTTACATTAAGTTTGCATAACAGGTGGAGCTTTGGCTTCTTCTTGAAACTTAACAATTATAAACTTAGTAATTATGCTCTTAAAAGTTTCTAAGATGATGGATTGCAGTGTTGTTCCTCTCTGAATTAGTGAGATATTTTACTGTTAACATTACTCATGAAAGCTCATATTCAGCCCTGTGCCCACAGTCACTGCAAGTCCACATATCTAATGCTGTTGCTTGTGTTTCTTTGGTTAAATTAATAGCTTTTTAAAATGTTTGCTTAATCACTTGGATCTTTCTGTGCAGAGGAAGTCCAAAAAACTTCCTGGCTCAGTTGATAACAGTATTATCCCAAGTAGGCGCTGATCCAGATAGTGTTCTTTAGACATAATGCCGGAATGGAACAAACTGTCAGTTCACTTTGGAGTACATTTACTTACAATGCAAAGAAATGCCACAATGTAATGCCACAAACTTGAAGCTGTCAACGTTTGTGTTTGTCATTTTGAGGAATTACTGAAATTATGTAAATAATCTTACCACATTAATGAAAGCACATCATAATGGATTGATCCTCCATGAATGGCCGATGACTGATTGCGTTACTGTCATATCCTCAAGTAGTCAGATCTTTTTATGATATGTAAATGGCTGCATCTGAAGAGCGTTCATTTCCTCTCACAGCACGGGTTAGCTTCCTCAAACAATAAGTCGTTACTGGCAGCCTATCTTGTTTACGCAGCAGGACCTCGATCGAGAGGCAGGCTGGCTGACAGCAGGGAGGTGGGTTTGGGTGTCAGGGCCTTCATAGTGTGACACCGTACTAATCAGGGTGCGGGTGGGCAAGTGTAACAGGGGACCTACACTTGACCTGGGGTTGCTTGTTAATGCATAAACAGTGAAAGCCTCACTCCTGACTTTTAATTAAGTGTTCTTGATCTGAATCAGATCTGACCATCTGGGCGTCGTACACACATTATATATTACTTGACAACCTTTTCCAGCTCTAATGGAAGTTGATTTTTGGATTGTCTGTTGGTGTTGTAAGTCTGTAATCAACAAGCCATACTGACAAGCCGGAAAAACCTTGCTCAACTGTTTGCAATTAGGATATGGATTGGATTTTGATCAGAGCTGACTGGCATGTAAGACAACATCTAAAAAGGAGGCTCAGAAATTGGTCATGATCAGCAGGCCGGGAGGTTGATGTGGTGCTGATGCATGCACATTAATGACCCGTCCCCTCCTTCTCCTCCCTACAATTTTCTATTTCTGCAGCTGCTGCTTTCAAAGGCTTTAATTGGGCAAAGTCGTTCAAGGTAACAAGGGCCTCGCGGGCCTGTGTCTGGGCAACCTGATTGCTGTGTGTGTGTGTGTGTGTGTGTGTGTGTTTGTGCGCAACGGTTGGGTAAAGGTCCCTCCAATGGGGCACTGAAGTCAACTGGGAGGACATGCAATTGCTTGTGGTAGCTAAATGATATAAATAAGCTGCACTTTGAGTTTTGCGGTAATTAGCATATGTTATTCAGCTAGCTCAGCCAGCTAAACTAAGATGGTTTGGTCATTCTGAGCATGCTAGCAATGCTGATGTTAGCATTTAGCTCAAAGTGTCACTGTGCCAAGTGGACCCTCACAGAGCTGTTAGCATGACTGTACTCTCTCTCTCTCTCTCTCTCTCTCTCTCTCTCTCTCTCTCTCTCTCTCTCTCTCTCTCTCTCTCTCTCTCTCTCTCTCTCTCTCTCTCTCTCTCTCTCTCTCTCTCTCTCTCTCTCTCTCTCGTCTATTTCAGTACCACAGAAACCTAATACAGTACAGTGAAATGAGTGGGCCTATATAGATTAAATTGCAAGTATCAAAATAATAAAAGCCAATTTTCTAGTTTAAGTAAACTCATTAAGGCCGCTCTGACAATAGCTCTTAACTTGCACAATATGTTCGATTCTTTTCCTCCTGTCCACCTCTAAGCTATGTAATGGAAAGGCAGCTGGACCAGCATCCCCTAATGTAGGTGGCTAATTAAATCAAAACACATCTTGATGGGCTGAAGTAGTAATGCATGAAGAAGACAGAAGGCCACGTTTTGCAATTAAAGCACTCAGGGGCAGACAGATGCCAATTAGCTGTTTGTACGACAGAGCCTTACAAAGCACAATGATACAAACACTTCTACAGAGAGAAAGACAGTGCAGTCGTCCGGATCTAGGCCACTTGGAGGCTTGAAGTGCAGAGCCGGGTCTACAGCAAGAATGTAATGCCATTTTCCAGGCAGCCACTAGTAATCAGGTTATTGTACTCTCCTGCTCAATGCACGGAGGGGATCCTCCTCCTTTTTATTGCCATCCCTCATCATTAGCAGCTGCAGGCCAAGCTGCAAGTTGTGACACAGCTGTAATGTAAGTAATGACTTGGGCTGGCTCTGCAAGAAGGGCTGAGTGTCCTCTTTCTCCACAGTTTTGTCTTAATAGGCAGGTAATGGTGAAAGAGGAAATTGGCCACTGGGCTCTGGAGAGGGCTTTTGTTCCGTCAGGACATAAGGAGTAATCAAAGGGGAGGGAGTTAAAGTAGAAGCAGAAGCTGAGTTCTGCTTGAGTGTTACCACCCAGCAGCTATCATCACCTGCCTTCATTTTTCAATCCTACTCTGTCTCTCGCCATCATGGCCACCCCTATTATCTCTCAAAGTCACACTCAGATAATGTACCTGGAAGAAAATAGAATCTGGAATTCACTCAACACTTCGTATTTTGTATTGGTTTGTTAAGGGCAATTCTCAGCAGGGTTGGGCCGGTGTTAAAAAATGTCAAACTGGTTTGATGTTTGGCCAAACGTACCGGTATACCACATTTTACCACTAGGTTTTGCACTTGATACAGCAGCTGCTCCATGAAAACATGTGGGAGCCATGGCCCACCTTAAAGGGATAGTTTGGATCATTTGAAGTTGGGTTCTGCAACATTTATTTTTATTTACCAAATAATAAAATGTTTATTCTAAAAGGTATTTGCAAAGTGTTTCATTTGTATTCAAATCCACACGTAGCATTGCAATATCTGACTTTAATAACTACAGCATGATTTACGTTGTATGGGTATGTTCAGGCACTTACAGCTTTTGGTTTAGGTTAGTGAAAGATTTTGGATTGAAGACAGGGTTGCAAATAATTCTAATATAAATTGCAGACATTAAGTAATAAGACACACCTAACATTTTCGACTTGCAAAACTACCTCAGAATAAACGCAAATAAACATGTCCAAAAGTGTGGAACGTCGGCTGAAATTTGTGTCCTCTGTTGTAGTTCAGCGATCTTTCAGCGTTGCTCTGTTCTCCCCTCATTCTTCTCCCTCGTAGATTAATTATAGTGGGAGAAGTGCAGCAGCACTTCAGCAGCGGTGACGACACAGCACTCTTACAAGACTATAATGTCAGCTTCTTTTATTACCGTCCAGCTGGTGGCTCTGCAGCTGATGGAGGAATTACAACTCAAAGTTCAGCAGTGACAGACGCCCTGCAGGTATTACTGCAGCTCTCAGCACCGATGAGAGAAATGTACGAGTCAGCGGCAGGTAATGGGAGTTGGAGTCAAGCAAGTTATTTTTAAAAGAGACGAGTGCAATTAGAGGGACTATGTGACGTGTACTGATTAAAAATGATTTTCTTTGATTACAGCAGCATGGGATTGGTCTAATGTCAGGATGAATTTATTCATTTGTTAGTTTATTTTGTCCTCTCGGGTCATATCTGTCCATCCGGCTCCTAGCTATCAAATCAGATAGAGGAGTTTCCTTTGTTTGGTTTCGTACTCATAACAGATGTAATCTGAGATCTACATTCTACTTGATTTAAATCAGTCTGGTTTCAAGAAACATCTTTGCACTGAAACTGCACTGCTTTCACCCTGAGGATAGCATGTTTGACATCAAACAAGCCGACACTCATCAGTGTTAGCCGACAGAGTGCACTGATCAGCAACTTCACATGAGGAATTGATGAGTTATTCCACAAATGTGCCGCTTCCTTCAGTAGCTCACAGATGGCTCATGTGCTCCTGAGCGCTGGACTGTAGCTACTGTACAAAGAATGATTAAGGAGAGAACTGACTCACTGTTATTTGCTGAAATAGAGACGTACAGCAATGTCAAACCTTGCTGCCAGGTCATTTGGGCTTCTGGGAAATTAACAATAAAGTATAATAATATAATAACACTGTATAAGCCAGTTCCCCCTTTCATTTAGTCTTGCCATTATTTAGAGGAAGAAATGAGCTCCATTGATCTTATGTTAAGAGGTTGCACACTGGCTAAACACATTCTAGTTTCAAAAAGTCTCCATGTGTTCTCCCTCCACCACTGAACCAATCCTTTACTGTAAATTAATCCTTTATTATTTCTTAGTAAGTTGGAGGTACTGAAATTTCACTTATTTTCTATTGCTTAAATTTGGCAGCAGGTCTTACTACTGAGCATTACGAGTTTATTTTCCAGTCGCAGTCCACAATTACTATACTTCTCTCCATGTCATGGAAGACTTTTTTACTTTTTAATGCTGTGGTTCATGTAGAGACAACCTTCTGTTCCACTGCTGGCCGCAAACATTTTGTTTTGTTGTTTGTTATACTTATAGAAAAAAGCACAATAGCTAACAGGGTTTTATTTGACCCTTCAATATCCATTTACAGTGGCATGTTTCCGCTGACTTTCCTTCCACTTCTCGTGGGTTTTACAGATGAAGAGACGAGGGTGTCTTTGGCCAGAACCATGAGCACATTGATGGCAGAACGAACACTTCATGAGGCTGCAGCAGTGTAGTGGCAGAGTAAGGTCAGGTTGTAGAGCATCAGAGTGAAGGGTCCAGATGGCAGCAGGGAAAGAGCAGCGGATGAATCAGCTTTGTTTTGTAAAGAACAAACAGCGAACGTGCACAGCTACAGTACCATGTTGTACAGCTGTTTGAGTCATGTGAGCAAAGAGCTGGTATCCTACAAGGACTGATCTCAGATTAGAGGGCTAAGACCATTGGAAATGGGATCTTTTGTTGTTGCAAGCGCTTTAGAATGTGTTAAGTTGGATAGCACATGTCTTGACTGGCATGATATTCTTCTTGTTTCGTGCCTTAACATTTCAGCTCCATTGAAAAGTTCTCTCAGGTCTAAATTGATGAACTTGTCAATTTAAAGGAGCAGAACTCCATCCATGGAAGCTGTCTCTTATGTTTAATTTGCAGGTCAAAATTGCTCTCGGTAGCAGGAAAAGATATAAAATGAGAAGAATAGCAGGAACATCCTTGTCTGCATTACTTTATTCAGAGATACCTATGACCCTACATGACATTTCTACCAATCCTATAGTTTGACGCTCTATGCGTGTGTGGGCTCAGTTGCAAAGACATTTCAGCTGGCATCTGTGCTCCAATCGCATTAAACCACCAATTCCCACCGTCTTTTAAGGTTAATACCATTCTATTGTGGCAAAATAAGGGAATTAACACAGTTAAGGACTTATACATAGACAATATATTTGAACAACTTGTATCCAAATTTGAAATATCCCCAAAACGTCTTTAGATATTAGTTGGACAGGGACTGGGCTCGTAAGAAACTAAGTCGTTCCCCTAATGTCTAAATAACATTCTGTTAATATAATACTTTCGATTGGTTGTAAAAGCATTATTTCTTTGTAGTATGAGAAAAACACTTTCATGTTCCTGGAGTTCCCTATTCAGAGTTTATATTAAAATATTTGGAATCCCTAATCCAACCCCTTTGCAATGACTTTTGGTATTCATCCTAAAGATGACCATCTACCAATGATCCAATCTAAATGTATTGCATACACTTCTCTTCCAGCAATGAGATTCATTCAGTTGAATTGGAAGGAAGTCCCCCCCCCCCCCCAATATATTAACACTCCAGGTTGTTGACCTCAGCGAAGATGGAATCCAATCGTGGGTCTAATGATTCTTAAAGTATGGCAGCCTTTTATCACACACTTGGTTAACTGGTCGTGAATGAATCAGTTCAAGAGTTTGTAACCACAACTTTTGTTAGTGATGTCTCTGATATCATCATTTGGTTATTATAGTCTTTTGTATATATTTATTATGAATTTGTATTTATTATTTATTGATGTATTATATTTGGATTTTATTGTATGCAAACAGGGATATATTGATGATCATATTACTAAGACTGTGTGCTGAATACCAAATGAAAAGAGGAAAACAAAGAAGAAGAAGAAAAACAACAGCAGGGCCGCTGACGAGCTGTTATTTTTCTGGAGCCGATAGCAAGGTGACACAAAACAAATTTAAAGAATTTAAGTGTCATGTAGCCTTAATGATTAATCGGCGACAGCAGGTTGTTGTGCTTGTGTGTTGACTATGGTCATGGCCGCTCACATGAAAGCTTGCTACCTGTCCTTGTGGCTGACACGACCATAAAGAACCACCATTGGGTTCCACCAGAACAGGATGATCAGTGATGCGCGCTGTGGATGGACTTCACTTCACTCAGCTTTGCAATTCAATCTCACTCCAGTGTTGACAGACATGAGGATATAATATATAGAGTCCAAAGTAAGAATCAATCTTCTCCTGCGAAGAGTGGAAGTCAAAACAATGCCTATCATTAGGTGCCGTGGTAGCTGATAGCGGAGTCCTCTCTGGGGAACACAACTTTAAGGGGCAAAGAAGAAAGCGGAGCATGATGAGAGAATAGTAAACACAGCATAGTGCATCTGAGAGGGTGTAAGAGTGTGTTAACACAAGCTTGTGAATGCGAAAAGCATGACACGTGCCCAATTAGTGAGACGAAAGTGAACAGAAATGCAACTCAAGCACGGCACATAACCATATGCATTCCAGAAATGTGGTTTATTTTTGAGGTATTAGCATTATTAAATACCATACATATGAATGCTACCAGCCTCTAATTGTTTCCTCATGCAACGAGACATCATAAGTGAGAAAATACACATTTACCGACAGTTTAATTAGTTTTAAATCCCATTATCTTCCCCACACATGGCCTACATGTACTGTAACTCCAGCCCGAGTGTTAAATCTGTGTATGCGCTCTATAATAGTAGCCTAAGTTATACAATATTAAAAAAATGTTAATATATGCAGTTATAATGAGAAATGGGAACGCATTATCCACTACTCAGAGTGCTCAACCAAGCACACTACAAACCTCAGCAAAATCCTTCCGTTTTTCTTGCCAAATCGGATTCTCGTTAATGAAATATTCAACTGCCAAAAAACAGCTCATGTGAGTAGTCAAGGTGGGAGGGGCCCAAAGCTGTCTGTAATGAAAACTGAAGGCTACATTTAACACCTGTGCCGACACTTCCTCGGCCGTTTCTCCCAAAAGTCAACTAGAGTTTTCAGCCAAGTGGATACAGTGTCCAGTGTGTGCAAACATATTAATGAGTAAAACATACATCCTCTAGTGTTGCCTCGAGAGTCGGGTTCTTGCATAGCCTGAGTTGAAATTGACATGCTTTTTACATGCTCTGTGATCCAATGTTAATGTTTCATGAGCAGCAGTCTGTGTTTCATGTTTCAACATGAGCCTACAGTATCTACAGAGGTTACATACCCAGCGTTCCCATCCAGGCTGGAGGGTTTGGTATCATGTTGTCCATTAGCAGTATTTTATTTTTTTATGTGCACCTGTTTCAGTCATGTCACCTGACCTTTGACCAACAGTGATGTCTCTACCAAAGACCAAAGGTGCCTTTGAAATGTTATCCCCCATACAGTGGAGCAGTGTCATTTTTTGATTCACTTCTTAAAGCACATTTCATACAAGTAGAATTTACAGTATATCCAGAGTTTTCTTTTGCTGCACCAAGCTTTTGACTTGAGTCTTCTTGCCCATGTTGGCTTAAAAGTTTTATCTGCTGATGAAGACCATGTGACACAGTCAAGAATGAACTGTCAACATCAACAAATACTATTGACATATACTTTTTTTATACAGTATATCTATTTAAATGAATGCTCAAGGTCCATGCATCAATGCACAGCAAAATAATATCTGGAATTACAAGTGACCATACGTTTTTTAGATTGATTTTCTGAACAATCCCATTGATTGGTACAGACCGACATCGTCTATCAATGGTGGCAGTGGAATGATATTGTATTTTGTATTATTGCTGATTTATTACTGTTTTATATAGCAGTACATGATTTCAAGAAAGCTGCAGTTAACAACACTATTGCATTGTAATCTCATTTTAAAAACAGCTTTGTCATGTGTTTGGATGCATATTGTGTATTGTATCAGAAACAAAATGGACTATTGCAGCCAATATAATAATTTCAACCATGTCACTCTTGGGAATCTTATTTGACTGAGTTGCTCTCCATACAGAGTGTATGACAATGTGACAAATGTGAGCTCACAAATCTGCAATATTGGATTAAAACGTTGAATGCTCCACATCATTCATTTCAATTTCAATTAAATTTTAACTGTATAACCTAATTTCACAAATCCCAAATTTGCCTCAGAGGGCTATAAATCATATGATTGATGGAGAAAAATCAATATAGGTTGATTAATATTGAAAAGTGATTGATGGAGAGTTTATTGTAGACAAACAGTGATGCCATTTGAAGTCTTACTTTGCATGTAGTACTGGGGAGATCTCACGATCAGAGGGCGATACTTTGCATTCATTTGTCATTTTTAGTTCAGCGGCTCAGCGTTCAATCAGACAGTTTTCAGGGTCAATCATTAATTTATATTACGTTGTATGCTGTTGAATTTCTTGGCAGATTCAGCAAGTGGAAAAGACAAAGTGATATGCAATTTGATTGTTGCCTTGTTTTATCTCTAAAAGAGATGAATTGTTAAATTATGTAAATCCGTTTTGATTAAATGAATCAAGGCGAGTTCAAGTTTAAGTCAGCCATGAAGAGACATTTTGAAATGTGTTAAATCTTCATGTGATCTGAAATGCACAACAACACTATTTAAACTAAGAAAGGCTCTAACACTACACCAGACATCCAATTAAAATTAATGTTTTTTTGTCATTTTATTTAATGATAATTTTGTTTCTGTCCTGAAACTACTGTCCTTAGCAGAAATTAGGAATTTAACAGTTTACCTGACGACTGGATCCAAAATAACCCTTTTACATTGACAACAAGGTATTATCGTATTAAAGAGAATTTTATTATTATATTGGGTCTTATAATCTCTCATTCCCTTTTCTTGAGTGAACAAACTGAGAAAGATTTAATATATTTTGGTTCTAATAAAATCATTAATAGTAACAAGGTTTTCAGCACCAGATAACAGTGTGTGGTGAGATTTAAGAGACGGTGATGGCAGATGTCCAGGTGTTTGTGTGCACCACACTCAAAGTGAACTGCACAGCACACTGCTCTACAGCATGTGATGCCAGCTCTGCTGTACAAGTGACACCTTGTTTTACTGTTTCTTTTTGTTTTCCTCCTTAAATACCTTTTTTTTAATTACTTAAAAAAATTAAGATGTGCATTTATTTTCTTTTATAACTAAGTAAAACTTATATAAAGTAGTTTGAGTAGTTATTAGCCATCAAGAAATCTGATTCTTCTACTGAAAAAATAAAAGCTGTTCAACACTTTCAGAAGACATTTTCTTTTCTTTCTTTTTTAACAATGTTGCAGTATGTGAGGATGTTTCCACTTCCATTTTCTTTTTTCTGATGGCCTGAGGTTCAAACTGGCAACCATGTAGAGTAACATCAGCACAGCTTCCTCTGTGCGCTAAAGCCTTACATCCTTACGCATCATCTCTTCCCTCAAGTAACTTTTTTGTAATCGATGAAAATATGAAAAGTACTGAGTTGAGTTCAGGCTCTCATACACTGGAAATGTCCCGACTGTAAGGCTGTAATTGCATCTTAGTCTCCCAGTGTTATAGACCGCGACAGTTGGGTACAAGCAGCACATCTACACCAATCCTTGCTGAATATCAACTTCAAATTGTATATGTTTATGATTAGAAACATGTTTTCCTAATTTGCATACTTCTTGAATGGTTAGTTTAACCACACCTGCCATAATAAAGCTTAACAGCCTGTTTGTATACAGTATATGGGTTTGGTTATCAATTTAAACCTTAAGCCTGATGAAGAAACAATTGTGACGACAATGTTGTATTTTTTAAATAAAATTGTGAAGATACATTTGTAAGTTGTACCCCTACATATAATGTGCATATTCTGGTTGTCAGTGTTAAAACCGTCCAGCAGCAGACAGTGGTGTGTTAACACTCTTACACGTCCTGCCAATCATTGCATTGGCAGCTCAGCTATAGCAAACAGTAGCTCAGCAAGGTGATCTTAATGGTGTGAACTCAGAGGTAGGCGCGTGGGTTTTTTGGGCCGTAATAGTCTGGCACACAGTAGACGACCTGATGCCTTTGCCACTGATGCCACTGATTTCTATTTAAGCCGTATTTGCTCAGCTGTCCTTGGGAGCGGCAGCCTGTAAACACCTCGGGGACTGTTTTCCACCTTACATCCCCATTATAAGGCATTAAAGTCCTCTGCCTTTCCCAGAGTGTCACTTCGTTTCTGTGAAAGCTCTGCCATGGAACATCCTCTTCACAACATATATTCCGTTGTGCTGCACTGAAATTAGGTTTACGTGGAACCGATGCAGTAATTATTTCTGTGTACTTGAATCTAATAGGGGACATTTATTGTAGATCTTGTTTGTTGATGAAAATGGTTCATGAATTGGGGACTGCATAAAAGATACATATTGTCGGATCTGCCTTAAGTTATAAAAAGTTGTTTGCCGTAGTTAAAAGTATCTTTTTTTCACCAGCTTGTCTGTGGATTTGATTTTTTGATTTTTGGTCCTATTAAGTGTGAGAGTGTGCATCCTTCTGACATTCACCCCAGAGCAAGGTTGAACAGTATTTTGACAAAATCCTTTTTAAGATGCAACATAGGATAACAGGATGTTTGGGTTTCCACATGAGGACAAAAGCTGAAACTCAAAAAACATAACTTGGATTGAAAAGTAACAGCCCTCCGTAATCTAAATAAATCAATGCTGACAACAACAAACTTTCTATGTTGTTTCTACATTAGTGAGAGTTGTAAAGATGCTGAAATGGTTCTAATTCTGCCACTTAATGATACGATTATAGTGTTGTGGTGTTAAAACTAGACCTCAATCAAATAAATGATTTGATCATTGTTAACAAGTGAACTATTCTGAGTTCATGGTACAGAATCAAGGAAATGTACAGAACCAGTGAGCTGCAGGGAGCATGTGACACCATGGATATTGGGTTTAATCAAACCAAGAATAAACTATTGAAGTTATATTATCTTAATACAATTCAATAGCGCCTATACAGAAAGGGCAACCAGCTGTGGGTTCGGCTTGTTCCTTTTCCTTATTATTTCCTTATGTTTGTCTTACCAATTCTGTTTGTGTCTTGGTTTCACAAGATCAGTATCCCCTATGTGACACATGAACAAGCTAAAGCCAACGATAAAAAGTATTTGTCTTGGGTCTAACTGACAGCTGCAGAAATGTAGCCACAGGGTGGATTTCAGCAAATCAACAGAAACTGCCTTTGTTGTCAGAAGGATTTAAAGCATCACCAAAGCTTAAATCCATACAGATTTGTCTGTCACAGTACCGTGGGAGACGTTACTGACGGGCAAACACTTTTACACAGATCCCCAGCTGAGCACTGCTGTCCAAGCTATCTGTCAATGAAAATCTGTGCAAACGAAATAAGCTGATTCACTTTAAAGTGACTGCAGAGTTGAAGACAAAGAGGATGCGGAAGTGATTTTGGCTTTTGGTCAAATACATTTTATGCATTTACATAACATGTCTAAATCTATTATTTGAATCAAAACAGCAGCCATATAATGTGTTCTCACTCTAAGTACATCAGCCATTCAATGCAATTTGAGTTCAAGCAGCAAATTGTTTTATTTTATGGTTTATTATCTGTTTTTATTGCAGAATTTGTGTTCGCTAATGTTAAACTTCATTTTTGTTGTTTTGTCTTAATCAATTCATACCACTTACTTTAAATACATATCTTAAAGGAATAGTTCGGTTTTTTGGGGAAAAGACTGATAATTAGATAAGAAGATAGATAACACATCAATATTTTTATCTAATTAGTGTATTTCCCAAAATGTCACTATTCCTTCAACCCAATGCAGAAATTAGGGAAATTATGAAGGATTATGAGTCTGCTGTTGCTCGTGTAAATTCCCATGTTTCACTTTTTGATGGTTTCTGGAAAACAATCCAAATGGAAATAATTCACAAAATGTGACTGCCTCTGGCACTGTGATAGATATGTTGCTATGCTACATTATGGGGCATTAGATTACATTGTATGCACGCAACAAACAATTAAAAACGGACAACTTTGCTGTTGAAGCCGATGCCTCTAATTAGTTCTGTGGCCTGAATTGATCTTCTGTTCTGGATAAAATAATGTAACCAATGAATCAGAAAACTGATTAGAGATGAGAAATAAATCCACCATGCTGATTTTCAGGGTTATAATCATGTTCACATTAGAATAATTGTAATTAAATAAGATAATTTTGCCGCGAGCACAAAATAACATTGCTTCACCAACCAAAACGTGTCTTTGATCCTGAATGTGCCTTTACACTAATTTAAGCTTTGGGAGTTAGAGCATGTCTAGTGCTTAGACATGTTTATTTGACAATGACTTAATGTCATATTTTTCAAGTCTTTACAAACCACTCTGAGTGGGTACTAAATGCATCCTCAGGAGATGAGACTTGGCGTTGAGGGCAGTTATTTGAACTGGAAGGTAAATTTCCCTCGGCTGCAGATTGTGATTTGTGTTGCCATCATCAACGAAAAAAAGCTTGTGTATTTGACGTGACACATGCTGCAAAGACTACCACAGTGCAGGACAATAGTTTCAAACAGTGATATGAGCAGCTGTAGTCAACATCAAGCTGCAGTTTTTAAGCGACGTATTAGGTCTGCTGCCACCAAACCACATTCAGTATAAGAAGCAATCCCCATAAAGATGAAGAACGTCATCAATGGCAGCAATACGATGAAAGATCCAGGGTAACCTCTATAGCTTATCAGGAGTATTAGCACTATTGGAAATCAGCTATTGGCTTTAATAACTGGAGTGTTCAGGATCCCATAACCTCAGTACCAGAGTGAGTGGCCCACAGTTTGAGTGTGTGTGTGTGTGTGTGTGTGTTGCTATGTGCATGTGTTCCGTGTCAGAAATGCTAATACAATGCTTTTGTTGGTGCCTGATTGAGACTTCAAACAAGAGTGAATAAACACCTGAGGAGATCTGGCGGCGTACGGCAATTTTGGTACTTGTTTAGGCATAAAATGTCGCTCTCTTTTGTGCCTGCTCACTTAGCGGCCATCATTGCAGCTCTTAATAATGAGTCGTGCCTGACCTTTTCAGCTTGTAATCCCTTGAAGCAAATCACTGTGGCAACCACTCGCCACTGGTTGCATTTGTGTACCAGTTGTGACATTTTTGAGTAATTTAAAAAAAAGGCCTGAAGGACCATTTTATCCTCAACCCGGAGGCTGGGACCTGTGCTAACAAACACATATTTTGTCCAAAGGTATGTCCAAGAAATGTAAGTGCATTAATAATGCTGAGTCCCAGTTATGATGCTGTGGTTTACTCATTATTTACCATTGTTTATGGGCTCAATACAAACAGGGGCGTTCCACATTTTTTCCTCTCAAGTACTTGTAGAGTATGTGCTCGTCTCTGACTGTGATCAATAGTCCATCTGCAGAGAGGCATCCCAGCTGTTGTTTGATGCATTTCTCTGAAGCTAAGAGCGAATCATGCGAGAGGTGAGAGGCTAAAGGTCTGCCAGGGGCGCTGAGAGACACATCAAAAAACTACACTGCATTAACACACCCAGCTGATTCTGCAGCATGGGGCAAACCCAGCCAGCAGATTGTGCTCCAGGTTCTGACCATTCTTTGTAAACAGTGGGAAGTTGATGTTATTCAACATTCATACCTGAATATTAATATTGCATGAGTGAGATTAGATAAACAAATATCTATTCTCTTCCAGATGTGTCTTTTTATGCCACTTTTACTTATACCAGTTTAACACCATAAAAAGAAACCAACAGACTTCAACCACTACTTTTAAATACAACACATCGCTTGTGGAAGTTGAATGTATAATTGGAAATGTTTACTGAGAAATAGATTAAGTGCCACTACACTGAGCCTCAGTACAGAAACAGACCACTGTGTTCCCCCTTTTATCTCAACGTTAAGGTTACAGTATGTTATAGTAACGCTCTTTTCGTGGGTCAACATCTGAAAAGGATGGTCCCATGTGACCATGTGTCCCAGCGACCCGTTTTGACCAGCGACCTTGAGTTCAGACATTTAAAAAAACATTTAAAGTATTTCATCTCTAAAGAGGTTGAGTAAAGAACTTCTTTTACTTGTATAGAAACAATGATCCGTGAAATTCGTATTATTCTATTACCGTCTTGTGAATGTCACAGAAGATGGTACAGTATAGCCAGTCTGCATTAAGAATTTAATTTTACTCATCATTAGTCGGAGCAACCATGCCTCCCTTGCATGGAATGAATTGCCCTGTAATTTTACACCGCTACAGTTTATCAATACTGTTGACTGTTTTAGTCTCTTTTTCAATGTAAATGGTCAGACAAAGAATTAAATAAGAATAGGCATGATAAAATAGTGCAGGTGCCACAGCTTGATGTAATATAAGCTTACACAAACATCTGCTATTCATGTAAAGCACTCTGTAGAAACTGCTTCATGTGGACATCAAAGCTCCTCAACGTTGGTCTCAAACACACTCACATTGAATGCAGGTAGTCTTTGATGCAAAGCGGGTACTAGACCCTTTTTAAAACCAGGTCATGAGCCCTAGGTTAGTGACACCTACTGTTTGTCTGGATTAGAGAATGTCATCACTTGAACAAATAGAAGAAGCCAGCAACGTTTTGCATTCAATGTCTGACAAGGGCTTTACTCCACAAAACAATGCTCTGGGTTTAGAAGTTCATCGGGAAGCAAAGTCACTGCTTCAGCAAGAAAGCACATTGCAGTTCCTTATGAAGACCATTTCTAAGATGCTCCCAGAATTAATGCAATTTATTGCATGTGGAACAAACTCTCCAGACTCACTACCTCGAGTCTTATGAAATTCATAAAGCTGTTCAGTCCTACCTATGAGAACGCCTGCGTCACTTTCCAGTAAATGTATTAGTTTGGAGTGATGAACACGCTGTGGTGGCTGGGAGATTGTAAATTGATTTTCTGAGCCACATAAACAGCAACATTTATGTCCTCTGCCACCAACCGCACCTAATAATTAGACTAAACTGTTTGCATAATGCTGCAGTCAATCTCATCTGTTGTAGATATGTTTATTTTTATTTGATCTTCCAGAACAGGCCCACAGTGACCAAACCTTTAATTAGACGCTGCTGTTTTAGGAAAGGAAACTATTTAGGAAAATGTGTTTCAGCTGTTTCATTAAACTCAGACACTGAAATCGGATCTTGATGTTAAATAAAAATCATACTTTTGTCTTCACTAGCCTCATGCTTGGAATAAAAAAAGCCTCAAGTCTCCTTATTTTGAGCACGTAATTATCTTATTGTCAGGGTTTCAAACAGCTGTTTGACAGGACAACAAGGTAAAGGTATTACCGAGCAGTGCACTGCTAAATAAATCCATAATAATTCCAAGAAAAATAAGATCCAGTTTTGCAAAAGTTGACACCAAACAACACAGCAGGCAAGCCAAGACTGTAAGCCAATACAAACTGAGTGTGTGCCGGGTGAAACACATCCTAGACACTGTTGGCTAACACAACACCTGCACATACGGCACAGAGGGAACCATTCATCGCTTTGCAAATTGCATCAATTGCCATTCAGAAAAACAACTAAAAACAAATGTTTAGAGCTTTTCTGAATCATCTCTTGCCACGTGAATGCTGCTTTGCTGCTGATGTCGTCTTGGCAAAGGATGTTGTTCATTTATACTGAGTGGGACTAGAGCTAGAGTGTGGGCGCAGGTGGCTTTTGGGACTTTATTAGGAGCATTAGGATTTCAAGGGAACTCCCTCCAGGCGAGGCAAATGCACTTTGTTACATGCTCAGCTGAGGAAATCAGTGGAAGAAATGCTCAATTCAATTTTCTGGCAAGTGGAAATGTGAAAGTCCCTAAATAAGATCCAGCTAAAAGGCTTCCAGTGGGCTTCATGTGCAGTCTGAAGAGGCAGCACGTACGAGTCTACAAAACGTAGAAACTGAGTGTGACGAACAGCAGTTTTGTCTCACTGGTCAGCAAATTTAATTGCAAGAGGATGGGCTCTTTTCTGATGAAATGTGTCGTCTCTTGTGACAACTATAATTCTGCTACATCCGTGTGTCATAAAATGATTAATAGCGTACAGTATAATCTGTCTTCTGGCTATGGGTAAAATGTGAAGTGAATAAATGTCTGAGGCTGGCCGTATCTGCCATAAAGCCGAGGTGAAAAGGGTGACAATAGGCTGGCAAAATCTATTTGACCTCTTATGTATTCAATTTTTACTGTTATGTAATGTGGCTTTGGCAATTACCGGACAAGCTTAAAACGATGAGGGGCTGTGGGTGGTAGACGGAGGGCGGGGCAGTGTGTGTGTGTGTCAGAGGGTAAGTTTTGGTATTATAAAGGTCACATTACTTTCTACTTTCTGACTAAAAACCTTGTACAGTAGAGCAGCAGTTTGCAATGGGGGATCATTTTGATAATGCAGCTGCCTTTGAACAAAAAGTAACAAAAAGTTAATGTCAAATATACACGTTTAAAAGATTAAAAATTGAAGTTTTAAGGGCATCTAAAAAGTACTTAAAGTAAGAGGTTCATATTTATATTCATACTACAACAGAGTAATGCTACCTAAATATGTGACAATGAGGTATGTTTAGAAAATACTCAAATTCCAATTATTGTGGAGAAAGAAACAACCAGCAAGATGGTTTGGTTAGGCGCTGGTGTCAGACAGAAGTACATGTACAAGTACTTACACTTGAGTACCTGCCGATACAGAGTAACGATGTGTGTACTTAATAATACTATCACAGTTCTAACAATGACTTTGAAGTTTTCCTCTTCACAACTATGAATGCGACTTTGTAGCTGATAACTCTCCAAGGCGGGTGAACCGGAGACAGTCGGTTTTGATGGATTTGATCTGTGCGTCGGGTTATCATTGCAGCTGGGCGGCTTATAAGACTCAACTAACAACAGGTTAAAGTTACGTTGCCGTAGTGGTATGTCACAGTAGTTTTACAAGTACGAGTACAGGAACGCAGTATACCTGATACTGCTATCGATGGATCCCTAGTTTTGGTACATGTATACTTGGCCAAAGCCCAAAGTATAACTGCAATGTGTGCCGAAAACCATCCCTTTGTCACCCACTCCCAAAAAATACATTTCAGTTTCAGGTATGATTACTGGAAGTGATCATTAGAAACGTCACGAATCAAAACAATGTCCGCATTCTGTGCACTAACCAAAACGCCACGTGTCTTTGCAAAACTGTCATCGATTTTATTTATGCTTACTTGCTAGCAACCTACTTCTTCCGGTTTGCTGGAACACGTCTTAGGGCTGTACCGCCACCCGTAGATTAGTGGACATGTATATCGCATCACTCATGTTGCTACACGTGGTCAACAACTCAACAGGGTACATTTAACAAGTGAGCAGTATTAGCTCCTCTTCCTCTTTTATTCTGCCATAACTTTGGTCTTCTTCACTATTGAGCTTCACAACAACATGAGAACTGTCTGCAGGTCATCACATGACTTTTCAGTAATATGTTGAGAGTCCAACATGTCTAATGTAGCTTTGAGAGTACAACCCGAGAAGCATTACACCGGTCAGCTGCCCAGTACACATGGACATTCATCTGCCATACACTGTACATCATTCTTAGTAAATAATGTGGTGTGTGTAATGAGCTCTGTATGATATTCTGTCATCATAAGTACTTGATAAGTACTGCTGTGGACGACCATGCTCATCACTGTCTACAGTCAACCCTCTACATTGTGCAGTGACCCTCTTTTCATTGCCATAGTCTTGTGGAAATGTCTTCAGTCGATGTGTTGTTACCGTAGACAGTTACCCACACAGTATTTCCATCATCATCAGGTAAAGTCTTTTTCTGTAAGATGCCCTGGACGGGGGCAAAAAGCACTGAGTTGTCAAACTGTCCTGACACAAGTCATTGTTGATTTCACTGTTGTAGGGGAAAGACTCTAGGGCTGCAGATAAGACTGTTGCCATGGTCCTGAAGGAGATACCAAGTAAGGCGTCATCAGAAGGGAAGCCCCTCCTCACAGTGACTACCAAGGTGGGCAGAACCATTTCAGAAAACCCCCTCGCCCTCCCCCCCTCCACCTCCAAGTGGAACGTCCCTCCTGTGTTAGTCATGCTGAACAATAGCAAAGCTTTGAGTGTCCTATAACTGACCTCCACTGTCTACTAACTCATTTCTTAAGCCTTTTGACTGTTGTATCTAACAAAGACGGAACAAATATTTCATTTCCAGCTGCTCTATGGGGTATAAAACCCTCCTACTACATCACTACATTTAAACAAACAGTGAATAATGATCTTATGATATATAGAAGCAGCCTCAAATTGCTGCAATTATCCACAGAACCTTTTATCTTTTCAAATTAGCCTCTGAAAGATTCATGGTGCTCTTCTAGTTAACATTTATTGTGCATTTAGTATGTATGGGATGGATTAACCAGAGGGTCACACAAATTTCCTCTCTCATTCCGAATCAGGACAGAAAAAAAATAAAACCTCATGAACTTTTTACACCTCATAAGCAGCTAATCCTCACAAACAGCGTGTGAATGCATTTCCAAAATGCTGTGCCACACGGCATGGCATTGAGCTATTGATTGAGCTCTCTGTGTACAAAATACTGCAGCAAATGACTGTACCCGCCGCTGAGCTTTTCACTTCTCTTTTGCTTTTTAAATGTTGTAGCTAGATGCAGTCGGTGCTCCAGATGCCAATATGAGTTTTCTTGCTCTGTGCTTAATTGCTTTTTGTACAGTGTGTGTGTGTGTGTGTGTGTGTGTGTGTGTGTGTGTGTGTGTGTGTGTGTGTGTGTGTGTGTGTGTGTGTGTCCTCTTGTATATCTGTCTGTGTTTAATGACCTGTAGCATGCTTTATACTTGTTCAATGTTCTAATACAATGTCTGATTTTGATAAGCTGTCACACAACCATGATAATGCTTCCACTCAAGTGGAGGGGATTTAGTTATGCCTCAGCATTTTTTGCTGAGAGATGGAAGCTGCTAACAAGATATGATTTGTCTATTTTTTTAAAATATGGGTAATTTTGTTGAATGTGTAAATCATAATTTGTCATAATTCATCATTTAAAAACTGAAGAACAGCTTTCCTCTGCAACAACTTTTTGCAATCCCCAAAAAGTGTCCCAAAAAATCAGTATTATGGACAATAGATCGATATTTGCCATTTACCAACATTTTACCACCTGCAAATATCAATACTCTCATCCCTCAGAGAATACAGAGACAGCATCAACTGAGAAAAACATAAACACGTACATGAGCTCATCCAGCACAATAGTGATTGAACCATTATCCAGCTCATGGAGGTTTTCAGGGAGCGACAGCAAGGCAGTTTCCCAGGAAATGTCCTCTGGTTCACAGGAATTGCAGTAATGACTTTTCATTATCATTATGGTCTGTTTGAACTAAACACATGCAGCTCATACAGTGATGGTTTCCACAGCCGCACAGACAAAGAAAAGGAGAAATTTAGAAACTCATTTGCAAAAGTCAAGTAATACCTGAGAAAGATGAGCTGCTCCAAAAAGTCAAGGCGTTCTCTGACATGCCACAAGCTACACGGAGTAATGTCACCAGACACGTCACGTTTTATGAAGCATGTTTTGTAGTTGTTAACATCATCTACGTATAATTGTCATACGTTACTGCCTGTGAAGTGATAACAGCTACAACAACCAATAACATTTAACCAGAACCAACAAGCTAATAGCCCAGTCGTACATATCAGAAGTCAGCAAACACAATAAAGAAAATGTATGCACTTAATAATTGTTGTTACTTTTGTCATTATCAGGCTAAACCAGATCATTTAGCTTGATATGGATTTTAGCTGCCTGGCCCTAACAATGACATTGTGCTACATTTATGCTAATATGCTAATCTTTGCATCAAAATAAGATTTAAATAAAAGATCCGCTTCACCTGAATTCGGTGCATTTTCGTTTAGTCTTAGTCTGTTGGTATTCATCAAAGATAGTATTAAATTATAAAATTAATTTCATTTTGATTTGGCCCAAAACGTAAGTGATTTCCAAGTATCCTTCATTACAGGATAAAGTCAAACCTAAATGCAATACTTGAGCATAACGTTAAGCGGCATCAAGTTGAAAGTTGTTGTTAGAAGAATACACTCTGTATCGAGAATACGTTGAGCTATAAAATAAATATGCAAACTCACAAATTTACAGTTATTAATCTTCTGCCAGCATACCTCTCCTGCCTCGTCATGTGCAGCAACAGTGTTGCATTTTGCTGTAATAATTGTTTCACGTAGGCGGAAGTAGGCGGCACACGATCACTCCAGTGTGTGTCAAGGGAGTGAACACTGAGAGAGCCGGGGTTACCAAAGCAAGTTGATAACCACCATCGTGGTAACAGATATCTTTGACTAAGGCTTAGAAGAAGAAGAAGAACAAAGCCTGGCTCTGTCTAACTTGCTTTGCAGTACAACCCTCTGGTAAATATTTCATGCCTGAACTGAGTAAAGCAAATAACAGAAACAAAAAAACATATTAGGTTGCTTGTTTTTCTTTGTTATGTAAAGAATTTCATTTTCATCATTCTAGATTTCCAAGTCCATAAGTCACTTCTCACTTTGTTTTGTATCACTTTGCTTAAACCCCTTTTTTTTCCAGGAAAACAAACACAAGATTTTAAAAAGCAACTGCAGTTGTAAGCTCATCATGGACGTTGCTTCAATGTGGCCAGACACAACTCGTGATTGCTGCAGTGCTCTCCAGGGGCTGAGGCTGCAGTTCTAGAGGCAGCGTGTCCCATCTTGATGTCACTTAGCAAGTGAGAAAGGCTAAGCGACAGGCTGTGGGTCCTCACGCCAGATGTCATCTCAAGTCAAGTCAAGTGTATTTGTCATGCCAAATATCACATACGATGTCTCATTGGGCTTCTACAGAGTCAGGGGTCTGAGCTCAGCCCGCACTCTCAGAGAAGATGAGGAAAACCTTAAAGGAACCAGAACATCATACAACGTTTATAGGCTACACTTAACTATTTATCTATAACAAGAGTTTATCATTCCTCCGTTCCCATCACTTCATTTCTACTAAACCAAACCACACATTACTGTGAGTGTATTAGTGCATGTGAAATTGATTTGCTGCTTAAAATATAAATCTTGTGATACTATATTTTTCATATTTTTAATAAATCCCATGAAAAGACTTTCTGTGTAGCCAAAGCCTGATATATCTTATTAATAAGCCACACTGTTTTGTTCCCAACAAATGCAATATTCCCTCCTGGTCGAGTAATGTTTGCAAAAAACTACAGTGCCCAGCTATATATATATATATATATATATAAAACTATATATTTGTGATATATTTGTTTTTTCAGGATTTGAACGTTCAGTCGGAATCAATCTGGGAAACTGGAAAGTATTAAGAGACGCGCTACTGCTTTGTTGATTTTGGTCTTTTCATAGGGTTTGCTAAATATAAGAGAATACAAAATAATGCCACCTTATCCTTTGAGAAAAGTGAAACACATATTAAATATAAAATTCAGTCTTCAAATTTTGCAGCCTGAGGACAAATCTTGTAAAGCCATCATGAGTCATGAAATACCCAACTAAGCTAACTGACCTCCAGTAGGCCGGCCCGCGGGAGTACATGGAACAGTTCATTGCCACCCACAACAACAGCTTTCACACAACTGTAATGAGTAAACAACCATCCCTAACATAGCCTGTATTACTCTCGCCTCTGCTTTGATATTTTGTATCCACCTTTCCCTTTGTGTAGTGTTTTCCATTCTCTCCACCTCCTGCTGCCCTCACCTCGACCTCCACGCCTTCAAAGCTCTGACAAGTTTAACTGGTACACGGCTCCATTAACAGCAACATCTGAGAGATCTCTTGGAGTCAAGCCCAAGCGGCACAATTAGCTCAAGTTCTCCATTACATAATTTTCTACATCACTCCTTAAAGCAGACAAAAGTGCCAAAGTGATTTGCATAGGAGATGAGCAAAAAGGTAGAGCAGAAGGGGAGCAAAAGAGGAAAAAAGGCAGAAGGGGAAAACAGTAACCTCCTTGTAGTGACAGTAATAGGCAAACAGCTCAGGAAGCTGCTCTCTTGGTTAATTGGCATTTGCATGTTACCAGCTACCAAAGTGCTTGATGCATCTCCCCAGACGAATGCGGCAGACCTTCTGTCCCCATTTTTCGGATGATTAGAAGAGGAAAATGCAAAGGTCTCATCTTTTGTAGACCATTATTTAAAGTAGGCCCCGATGGCAATCACAGGAAGTGCTTATAAAAACAGCGAGCGGGCAGTGTACGGTGCAGACAGTGCAGTGTCCTTCATCAGGAGACTGCCGATGGTGATGTACAGCCGCATTCTTGATCCTGAATGAAATCTGACTTTTGCAATTAGTAGTTGCGACCAATTATGAGTCACTCATTCAGTGAGTCGTTATTTAAAAGTCTGCAGCAATGCCTATAGCTCTGTCTGACTGTACTTGGATACAGCAGTGGTTTGTGCTAGCGTCATTATGCTATCATGCTCACAATGACAATGCAAACATGCCAATGTTTTGCACGTATTATGTTTGCTCTGTTCACCGTCTCGGTTTACCATGTTGCCATGCTAACGTTTGTTAATTAGCTGTATTAACTGTGAAGCTGAGGTTGTCACTAGGGAATTAGGAAATATGATAAGTTTTGCAAACATTTGGCTCTAATTAAATCCAAAGTATTGGATAAAGTTACATGTTGACCATGAAGGTCTAAATTTCATAGTATTTCATCCAAGAATTGTCAACACATTTAACTAACAAACACAAATGTAAATCCCATAGCAGCACTAGAGGAAAAGTCACCAACATTTCATGGCAAACCATGATAGAGCGAGTGATCAACCGACCAACCGACCGACCGACCGACCGACTCGAGCTGCTCGCGTGGCTAAAATGTATGTTTTTCTCGTCGCCGATGTTACTGAAACTAGTTTAAATCAACAGGAGGAGAGCTGGTAACTGTGGTAGCACCGATACTGGTCAACGAACGAGGTTCCGTTCAGTTACATTATGATGCGTTCAGGCTCTGTTCAATGAAAATGAGTATTGGGCGAAGGTCAATCATAACATTATTGTGATGTGTTCAAATGTAATCTCGTAAAATGTAGGGTTTGTGAGAAGGAGATGTTTTCACAACAACATGAATAGATATTAGAGAGGGGATTATGCCCCGTTTACAAAATATCTAAGCAGCGTATAATACATCATTAAAACTTTATTATTAACTACAAGATTTGTTTTAATCCATAAAAATACAATCTTTTATTTCCTTATCATTTGAATTGTGTGTTTTTGTGAAGAAAGAAAGAACATTATAGATGACTATAACAAAGTAAAAGGATAACATTTTGAACTTTTGATGGTTTACATTGATTTTTTTGGACAGTGGCAATAAAAGAAATAGCCTGGAGCCTTGTAGACCAGCTGTATAATCAAACAACACAGGGATCTGTATCTGCCAATATGCATCGTCAATGATCAGCAATAAGTATTGCCGGCAAAAAAACGTGATCAGGGAGTTTTATAATCCGTTGCACCACTACTGTCAACATTTGTCATTATTCCCTAAAAACCTCCTGACATTTGAATTAATTTAATGCATTACTTGGAGATCATGGTACGCTATAAATGTCCAGTTTGCTGCACCGTTGACAGTGCTGACCTTCAGTCAATCAGTCACAACATCAAAAACAGGGAGTCTCTTTGGCTTAAAGTAATAAGAGTGGATCAATCTAAGGTCATTTATCATTAGGAGAGTTTTCACACTGACTACAGGGTTTAACAGTTCACCTCATTTAATGCAGACTGTAACTCTCAGATATTCCCAAAAGATGCTTCGCAAGCATCACACTTTTTTTTTTATTCACCGACAGATGTTTCTCTGGTTATTTTCCACTCAGCCACTATTAACATGCACATTTAAGAATGTCATTTCCATTGTTAAGAGAGTCTCCCCCTCCAGTCTTCAGGTCGCATGTCTCCACTAGAGTACACTATATTTATACAGCTCAGCTGGCATGGAAGTTCAATGGACCAGTCAGCTGAGAAGCTGTTTGGAAGAAGCTTTGATTTGTTGAATTCAGGAAAAACAGAAAAATGTCTTTAATACAGAATATACATGTATATATATATATTTTTTTTTTTACATCGCTGTGCAAAGCAATGTGGTAGTTTGTATTTCATTTAATTGATAATTAAGAAGATCACTGATACATCTAAAAGCACTAACAGACTGAATAATAAAAACATGTTATCCCTATTTAATCATAATTCCAGGACCAGGACAGTCCATTACTGTAGGGGACACAGGATTCATAAGGAGTGATGTTTTTTTATTCCTCTATCAGCACATTTTCACATTGAAGTATTGAATCTTTGCTTAGAAAACAATTGATCAATTATTAAAATTGATGCAGGTTATTTTTAATTCAATGAGACTAATCAATTACTTTCCTCTCTAATTGTCTCGGCGAACAAGTATCTGATTTTTCACAAAATGTTTGCATATGTGAGCGAACCAGATATGAAATATTCAAAAAGATAAAAAGAAGCCAGTTTTCTGAAAAACATACCCAGCAGTCTACACATAACACAGTGAGCCAGACCACTACACCCCCCTCTCATCCACAACAACAACAAACACAAACACGCTGGCTAAAAGGGAAAAAGTGTTTTGATGTGCTGAATAATAATAGCAGGGCGGATGAATGCTGACATTTTTGTTTTCTCTGAATGACAAGCAGAGCTTCTCTCATGTCGATGCCAGCGTTGGGTCTGTCAGTTTCATCATTTCTACGCATGTGTCAGGTGGTGTCTTAATCAGATAGTGTTTCTATTGAATGTGGGCAAAAATCATCTAATTAATTAAAGCAGCAGAAGCCATTTGAAATAATTCCTTTCTTCCATTAAAAGGACAACAGTTGAGTGGTTATTATTCAGGTTTTATGAAGTTTTGAAGTCAAGAAGAAATGAGGCATCAACCTCTTTGACAGAACTAAGATGAATGTGTAACCGAGTCAACGGTGGCTCAGCCGTCACTCAGACTTCCCAGCGTAGACCGTAAAACACTGGATAAATTCGACCTTTAAAAAAACCAGACTGCTACGGTGTATTTTCATCCTATGATTTGTCGCTGCGATCCAAAATTGGGGGGGAAATGCATGGGCCAGCAGCAGCTGAGGGGGAAATCAGGTCACTTCACACTGTGAGACTTCCTGCGAACCAAAGCTTTATTCTGACACCACAACAGCACAAACTCTAATTACCTATGCTGGGTCAGCATTCTTGCAGCGCGGCACAAACTCCTGCTCAAAGTAATGACCCCTCTCTGGATATTATTTATGTACTTTTTTTCAAAGGTTTTCTGGCTGCGGAGAAAGTTTCCAATCATATTCCAAACTAGTTATCATCATCTTCTCCATTGTTAAAGAAACATTTCTGTTGTTGCATGAAGCAAGAAATCCACCTTATCATGAATTATAATTAGTTTTCTCTTTTATTGAAGCTTAAGCCTGGCGCCATTTAACAGTTGAACAATGCTAAAACAAAGTTATGAGAATTACTTGCAAACACACCTAAACTGAAGACCGCAACAGATATATGTGTGCACATCTTACACAAAGCCAGGACTCCCAAATCACAAGTCAATGTGGATATCTGTTTTTAAAGTTTGTTTATAGGTCAGTCCACTACATTTCTGGTGTCCAATTGACCCCAAACATAACTAACATCCCTGTGTTGTATAACAGACTTTACATTGCTGTAAATTACTATTTTAAAAACTAAAGTAATATACACTCAGTTGCGACTTTATTAGATACATTTAGCTAAAACTAATGTCTAAAATAACAGTCCTGCAAGAAATCCTACCTTTATGAGGGTTATAAGTTGTTTTTTGGGGTTGTTTTAACGAGGTGTGGACTTAACTTTATGGTTTATTTTAGAGGAGACTTTTATTTAGTCAACCCATCTATATCATTGAGGGTAGGCTAAATGACAGAAACAACGGAGTATTTGTTCATGCATAGGGCAGAGAGCATATAAAACATGAAATATTTCCTTACTTAGTATAATTATGCTTCATGGTCATTTCACGTGCTTCCCAGTTTGTTTCCACTTACATATTGAGTTTTAGTCAGGTCAGAAGAAAAGGAAAAAATGTTTAAGGAAGAACTATTTTTGCAATTACTAATATTTGTACATATACAGCTGTGGGGTCTGTGGAACCCCAAATAATCAGGGCGTAAAGCCAACATCAACTAAACATGTGTTAAACACAGGATAAATATACTGTACATTTGTAATTGTAAGAGCAGGTAGAGTGAAGACATGACAGGAAAACCTTCATCATCTTTCATATAAAGCATATGGCAGGTTGTGGGCAGTCCATTCCATGATTGGTAATTACACTTTGGCGCCTTCATTTAAATTCTGCTGGCGATCATGGCCTGGAGAGCTACAATAACAAATGTCATGTTTCCTCGCCGCCAGCATTATGTACACGATACGCAGGCGGACAGAAGTGGTGGTGGCTTACCCTTTCTAAGAGACAACACTGGTTTTTACCTCCAAACTATAAAAGCATTGGTTGGTAAATTGTGACCGGCTGCACCTGGAACATCGAGGCTTCATGGTACCAATAATTCATTGGATGTAACCTTTACTGCAGCTGCACAGGCAAGCCTACAAATTAGTACATCACAGGCAACGTCATTAGCATTTTCATGGTTTGGAAGGTGAGACAGACAATAATGGTCAACAATTATTGTTTGGGACGGATCCAGCAGGTTTCTGTCAGCTCATCTCAGTAATTCTCTCAATGACTATAGGACTAATGCACTGTGTGTAACCTAATCTTAATGTTCTGTAGTAAACTGATTTCTTAAAGATATTGTAAATGAGAGACCCAGTTTACTTAATTGTGTACACTTGCCTGGGTTTATAACAGGGTTGTCTTTCATATATCTGCATGTAAAAGACGTTCAGAGCAGAAACAAGGAAAAAAGCACTGTAACAGCAGAGCAGAGGGATGGAAGATGTTTGTATTTGCATTTTCTTGTATGTAAAAAGTAGAATCTTAAATAGTAACAGGTCATCTCACACAGCTGTATTCACTTATGCCTGATTAGGCCGCTTCTGAAAGCACAGTAACAGTGAATTTAACTCTCCATTCATTCATTCAAGTATCCGCTTCTGTTAACAAATGAAAGCCGCTCGGACACAATCTGATTGAAATTGCTCTTCAATGTCCAGCCAGCTTAAAAGATGGGGTGGGATTGACCACCTATTCAGAAAATATTGATTGTTTTTATTCATATTTATATCAAAGGATGGCAAAATCAAACAAGCAGCAGAGACAAAGGGATGCTTTTTGGCTGTAGTAAGTGCCATGACAGTGATAGAAGTTAATACATTGATTTGATAAGAAGTCACATAACTTACAACTTGTAGAATGATGTTGTTAGTTCCTGCAGTTTATGTTTACAACCTTAGTCTGGCTATTTCCTGTCCAACTTACTTGTTGCAACACCACACGGAAAAACCAAGGACAGATCTCTTTGTTTGAACCTTTGGTGGGAGAGTTGTGTGTGAAGGACCTTTACAACCACGTTTGACTAAAACTACAACTTTCAAAATGGTAGGTGGGTTTGGGAGAGGTCTCATTGCAGACCAGCTGTATGTTAAGGTAGTTACAGTCCAAGTAAAAAACGTTGTCCAATTTTCTGCTTTACATTGATGTTAACTGTTAAAAAAGCTGCAACATCCCTGACATCTTGAATCACTTCAGTGCGTCTATGTCAAGATGCTGTGAATAAATGATGTGCTGCAAAGGAGCACAAACGTGTGCCATCTTCCTAAAAAGACACACAGACATGTTGAAAGACATTTGCGAAGCAGGGATGTGTCAGTATGGGGACACTGGTGTCACCTGTATCATGCCCAAAAGGACTGAACTTCACTTCATGTTAACATACCAGGGACTCTTGTGTGATGGGAGTGTCATGCTGAGTGAGAGCCTGAACTGTCTTGTCTGTCTGCCCTTACAGCTGGTGAGTGAGCAACAAGAGAGCCGCCCGCTTTTAAGTCCCTCCATCGACGATTTCCTCTGCGAGACCAAGTGTGATGGGGTTTCCCGCCCAGTGACTTCCAACACAGCTGGTACAGTACACTAAATATTCAGTCTGTAAAAAGGTCCGTCTAAGGTCCGTCAGTTGACAGGAAAACGTAGATGACTACACAGTATTACAAGTCATTAGCTGTTTAAAATGCCCTTTAACGGTACCATTAAGACATAGCTCCATGTCTCTCTCTCGCTCTCTCGTAATACATTTAGAAGTAAATTAATATTGAAGTCAATCTGTGACTTCTGTTTTCAGGCCTTTGAAAAACATTTTTTACTTTTCAAATGTAGAGCAAATTTTAATAAAATTTCCAGAAAATCAGCTAAATAAAATGTTAATGATTGCTTCCATCCACTACAGCTATGCAATTATCAGGTGTTGGTGGCATCAAGAAAACAGTTGGCTGCCCTGACATTCATGTGCCATTAAACCACTGCAGAAAACAACAAGATGATGAGATTAAAAGAGCGCCAGTTAAACCTCAAACGGTGGAAAACAATGTAGAGAACGTGATGTAAATATGGCATATCCGTTCACGTACGTCATCATTTATTTCGGGGTTTCCATTGCACTTTTGTTGCAGTTGTTTTTAATCAACACACCAACTTATCTGTCATTAGGTCACTACAGCCCAATGTACCGTAACTGCACAGAGGCCATGCATTACACAGTATGAATCATAATTCTAGATAAAAATACATCAACGATAATAATAGTCTACTGTGCATCACACCCCACCCACTACTATTCAAAGCATTGGCACAAACTGGCAAATCAGATTTTACTTGT
Source organism: Pholis gunnellus (assembly GCF_910591455.1). NCBI lineage: Eukaryota > Metazoa > Chordata > Actinopteri > Perciformes > Pholidae > Pholis > Pholis gunnellus. The sequence goes on from NC_136530.1 coordinate 9,907,004, forward strand.
AGCATGTGAAATTTAAGTTCAAGAGTGTTTCCCTTAGTATATGTGTACTACTGTACGTTATTCATTAATTACAAGCTCTCCATCCCGACAATGAATAAACTTAAAATGAACCGGGTCAAAGTTGGTGTTGAGAAATTGAATGTTCTGACTTTAACAGATGCCGAGTAAAAGGGCCATCTTGGTTTCCACACGGGGATGGGACCTTGATCACTGAGCTGTACCATCTTTTGAATGACGATGATTTGCAGAAACAGATTGCACAGCTGACATGTGTCATCTCCACACCGGCCACTGACTGTGATGATTCAGGCGGGCAAAGTATGGGCGGATGTTGTGGGGAACGCTAAACCTTCTGTCTCCCCAGTGCCTCCTGCCGCTCCCGCCGGCAATGATGTAGGCCTTAGATAATAATTGGTCATGCACCTCGAAATTCCAAAAATGGTCAGATCCTGTCTAACATGTAGTCTTTGTGTGTTATTGTTGATTTACGTGCCATTTAATAAGCAAATCCCTGTACATAAAATCATCAGTGCCGAGTAGTTCTAAAAGAGGAAGAGAGGTTTCCTCCAGCTGCTCTGATTTCCTCTCACAGTCTAAAGACATGCAGGTGAAGAGAATGTGAGGTGTGATTGTTGATCTGTTTTCATACTGTGATGGACTGGCACTGAATAACACTAAACAGGAACTGAATAACACTAAACAGGAACTGAATAACACTAAACAGGAATTAGCAAGCAAAGAAAATAAATAATGAATGATAATTACCAGCTCAAATATGCTGATCTACATGAGACCTGCACCATGCTGTGCCCTCTATTGCATGCAGTTTTACTTTTGTCTGATTTTTCATACATTATGAATTGGCTTCATGGGTATGTGAGGTTTAGAAACACACTAGTCAAATAAATGTCTGTTTACATTTTAAATTGAATTAATAAAATGATGAAAACATATCGGCCGGTTGCCCTTAGGGGATAACACTGCTGTGCCCTTCCCACTTTGTTGAGGATGTTCATCAGTATTTATTTGCCAACATAGACCGAAACGTACTTCATCAAGAAGAGCTTCTCATCAACACCCCATCGCTGCAGAGAATCCCCTCTCCTTCAAACTCAATCCCAAAAATCTTCTCTTTCTTTTGTCAGCTCTTTGCTCCAACAGGCCAGTTCAATATTCAAAGGAATACTCTAAAGACATAATGGTTCTCACCTTTGAATTCACTTGAACACAATTGATTGCTTGAGATTTTAGTGATCAATCTCTTGTCTCTTGAAACGTATTGTTTGCTAAATGCTAAATTGGAAACATCCAAAAGAGCATTAGCAGCGCACGTACCCTGAACAGCGGTTGTCTTGTAAAACCGTTTTGTCTTGTAAACGTGAAAAATACATTTTGGAAATAGGATATTATAGATCGTTTAAGGTTTCTTGTGTTAAAATAAGTAAACCAAAGAATGATTAACTGATTCTAATAGCTTTTGTCTCTTTCAGTCAAGGACCCACTGTTTCAACCATTACTGTGACTTTTTAACAGGAACCTGCTACTATTAACTGCAGAAACCTTTCTTGAGTGTCTTGTTAACTCAGTAACACTTCTAATACTAATCTAAGAGGCTTGGCTCACAGAGGTCATATTATAATGCATGTCCTTCCCCTTCTCACTACCCCGTCATTTTTGTTTTCATCATGTTGTGAAGCTAAAAACCTAAAAACTCGACTAAAATGCGCAGCAATCATATTTATTTGCTCGCATTCAGTCCATTGGCCACCAGAGCAACTCATTAATTTCATTAATATACTGTATACGAGCATCCCGTTGAAATATCCAGTTGCTGAGGAAAACGTGTGCGATTGTCTTCCCAGCCTCATCAGTTCAAGTATAGACTCGAGGGTGCCAAAACATTTTTGACATCATTGCCTTTTTATGAACAGCTTGTGTTTCCTTTTGGTGCTGAAAACTCTTCAGGCAACCTTCCCCACGAGTGTGTCTCCCTTGATTTGTAATTGTACTCGCCATCTAAAGAGCACAAGGCATGGAAGACGAGCATACTCTCTAATTACGCAGAGATTCCAGTCAACGAATGCTCTCAGTTGGTTGTCATGAAACAGCAGCGCGCCAATTATGCTGTCATGTGTTTGTAGTTTGTAATGAGCTCACATTGCACAAAAGGACACAGCCAGGGTCCTGGGAAATAAGTGAGAAAACTTTGTAGGTTCCTCAAATAACCAATGCATAACAATGCTGTTTAACTGGAGTTATGAGCCTCTTATCTTTACTGAACTAGACTTTAAGGCAACGTTTGCCATCCCTTCTGTTTGGTTCACAATGTCTCTCACTGCCATTGGTTCATAAAAGTCAGGAGGCAATGGAAAAGATCATTAGAAACTACACAATTATTGCATGTTCACATAGAAAAACATTCTAGATGGGCCTTTGATGTGCATTGCACTGACAATGTAATGTAATGTGTATTATGCATTTAGAAGATATGATGATGTTAACCTTTGAGGCAAGAAATTAATGACCAGCCGCAAAAATGCACTTCACACAAATTTCCCATTACAATGATATAAGAGGAAACATATCACCATGTGTGCATTTCACCCTGTTTGCGTTTGTTTTATTTATTTATTTACTTATTTCAGTGGGAAGATATTCACATATGAGTAAGACTGTCCTCGTGCTAAAGGATGCAGTCTGAAAGTCACAGCAAACACTAGCAACACATAAGCAGCTGCAGCGAGCCCACTGCTCATTTGACTCGAACTACAACATGTCAAACTACCAACACAGAACACATTCAATAAACAAGATAGAAAAGTGATAAGGAACTGATTTACAATGAAATTTAAATTAAAAAAAAAAAGTTTAAAAAATGAGAAAGCTTACATTCTGCCTGAGGTTTAGAATTCATCACAATAATTATTTAAACCAAACATTCGTCTCTTTTTTATTGAAACTGGGAATCACCTCAGAATTAAAACACTGTTACAGAGTCTGCAGTCAAGAAGACGACATCACAGACAAAAGTTGAGCTCTTTGACAGAAGGCTCTGTTCTTCTTTGCCGCTCGAACAACCTACGATTGAATTACTTAATTGACCAAACTGGAGCTCCTCAGGGGGCTGCCTTATCCTCAGACTGTGCAGTGGCCTGTAGTATACTTTGATTCTCTGAAAAGAGCAGCAGTTAATTTTTTTTAGATGTCCACCCAGCGGGAAATACCGTGACAGCTTAAGTACCTTTGACAGCTCAACTCACAGTGTCAGAAAATGTGTAGATCAAAATCAAAGCTTCATGCAGGACAATTTGTTCTATGTTGTTATGAAGAGAAAGGAAAGTTTTTAAAATGTGATACATGCTGAAGAATCTCAAAAACTCCCTTTGCAGAGGGGACAACCTTATCCAAACCACACAATGACCGCAGAATTATCTCCAGGACACATTTTGACACAAACAAACAGACTCGCAGGGTGTATACAATACCAGCCACTTGTTAGCACAGCTGGTTAAATAAACTACTGTCATGTCTCTCACAGTTCTATCTTCAACACTGGACCTGCTGGATCTCAGTGAACCTGGCGAAAGGAGGACCAGCAAGGACAAAAGGAGCCCTCTGTCTTCCCGGGGAAACAGCCAGAAGAACAACTCTCGCAGGAAGAAGACGGATGAGACAGAGCTGATCCAGGTGGAAGTTGAACAGACAGGACAAAGCATGAGGACCCCAGAGAGGGCATCACTAGACTCAGGTAGAGATTGATTGTAAACGTTGGATACTTCACAATCGTTTAGAGAAGCCAAAAGTATAGACATTCCTAACGTGCAATTTATGGGCAAGAGAAAGTCCATCTTTTGGGAGAATGATGCAGACCAACCATCAGTTACTTGGTACCACTTAAAAACGCATACGCTTGAGTGGATAGCATGCATTTACGGCTAAGTATCGTACTGACTGACTGATGTGTCTTTACCGCCAAGAATTTAAATCCTTCACTGTTCAGTATACTGATAGCTTAGCACACAGCATGCAGCAGTGCCTTAGGCGTACGGTGAGGAATTTATACTAAATCTATAACTTACGATGGAATCATCAGTCACGATGTCAAAAACAGCCCAGGGGAATATCAGACCCAAATGTTTCCATCATGACTCATTCACAGACTCATATGGTGAAAACAAAAGTTTCATTGTCACGGCTGGTAAAACTTAAATCCTATCGTTGCACAGTCTTTAACTTGATAGCAACAACATCACTCAGTTTCTCAAAAGCCATAAATCTCCCACCACACCCATAAATAACCCAACAACTCAGACTCCCATCAACCCCTGTGGAACCGACCTTGCACACGTTCAAGATAGGGCAAAGACGGATCAAGCCAATTTACTGTAATGAAAGGGATCATCTTAAAAGACATTAAGAGGAAACGGCCAATTACTTTCCTATTTGCCAGTTGAAAAGGTTAAAGTCTTCAATGAGAACTAATTATGTAGACTGTGTCAGACTACAGTGTGGTGAATAATAATAATTGTGAGATTGATTATAACCCTGGCATCATTTGAGCAAAACTTTACGTCTGTTACAATTGTGGGCATATGTTTTTCATTTAGGCACCCACAGCACTAATAGTCGGCCTGTTTTTAGCTCACTGCTCTATCAGAAAGACTCCATTAGTGGTTGCAATCCGGTGTCAAAAGGTTTGCTTTTTAACTAATGGAAAACATGATTGGTTACTTTTTTTAATTAGTGTTAATGCTTAATGACGAAATTGAAATGTACTTTTTCCTTTTTCACAAAAAAAAAGAAGCTAAAAATACATTCGGATTTGTCCCAATTAAGAGATAGACTGAGGCTAGCTTTAGATTCCGGTTGACTTTTTGTTGTTTTTGACAACAAATGAACTCCCTCTGTTGCCAATTAAGTGTTTTGTGATTTTATTATTGTATTATTCTTCATTACTTTATTACTGTCACCAGTTACCATTGGTTCAACGTTGGATAAATGGGAAGAGCTGAACATCAACCCTGAGAGGAATGGCAACAGAAAATGGAAGTTGGAGAGACGGCGTTCTTCTAAAAATTCATCCAATGAGTTACTGTGGTAGGTATTCTGCTGAGCGGTAGACAGAGACCAGCTGGTGAACATTGTGGAGTATTTAACAGCTAAAGAATCAGATATTTCACTCGGGAATTATATTGCAATGTGTTCAGAAACATAGTTCTAAATGAGGCTTCTGTTTCTCCATGTCCACTAGATTAGCAAGTTTCCCAACATACTATACTTAAAAAGTTGCCTATCCTTAACCAAACCATAGTTAATTTGCCATAACCACAATCTTTCCCAAACATTTCCTCTAATGTAGTAGCCATGCACAGATATTGTAGAAATTAAAAAGCATTGGCACTGAACATCATCATGACTTTTGGGGGAATGGTCAAACATAAGAGAAATCTTATGAGCGCTTGAGATACTTGAGATACTGCATCTCCCATGAGTATCAGAAGCGTTCATATCAACTGTGTCTGTATGTAAACCACCTGTTTCTCTTCTACTTTAGGTCCATAGACTGTAAAACCCAAATAGAGCCATTGAACAAGAACTCCTTGGAAGCAAATACCAAAGTGGATCCAGATTCTGCTTTAGCATCTCAAGTAAGTGCTCTGTCAGACAGCAGCGGTCAGTAATCCTCATTATTGTTTGCACCGTCTGCACTTGAGATCAGCATCCTTGTGAAGTGAGAAAGCTTCACACTTCTCAAACATATTGATCTGACTGATGGTTAAACCCTCATAATGAGTTCACGAAATTATGAATTTAACTTTTTTATTCAGCAACTGCATGCCAATGCATGATAACGTACCCTTAATTTGTTTCCAGTGAGTCACGCTGTTGAGTAATTGTTTACCCATCCTTTTTTCCTAACACCTACAATTCTTCCATTTCAGCTCAACAGGCAGTATATTAGTGGAAGACATGTAAGCCTCCCTATGCATCCTTTCATACGCTATTGAAAGAGTTACACATTTGCACCGTGAAAAAAAAGCATCACCATCTCATAAAATCTGATTTAAAACCGCCAAAAAAGGAGATTATTGAAGCCAGAACGCAGCCTTGACGAAATCCGGATACATTGTTGGCCTTGAGATTGTTCCTTTGTGGTGCTACAAGGTCCAAATGTCAAGCGCTTTCCCCCTCAGTTGATGTCTCTGTGTAGGTTTGCATAACGGGTTCTTGTTTCCAGACGCCATTATTGAGAACCTATGAATTACTCAGCCGTACTCCGAGCCCATTAGTGTTAATTAGCTTAACACCTTTTCAGCACTCTGATAAATAATAGATCTGGGATTAAAGATAACTGACCGAGATGGAGGGAAGTTATTGGCAAACAAACACGCTCAATTTGTTTTGCTTAGGAGTTGCATAATAGCAGACAGAGATGCTGTAAAGAGTGGTTTTAGTTTCCTACTTAGCAGGTTTAACCACACACACAAAAAGAAAATGCATGCAAGGAAGGAAAACTTGTGTTGCATGACATATACTACAGCCCATGGCCCACTGATGACAGTATTGCAATATTTATATATTTGCAGTATTATGAACTGGGTGACTGTGGCGACATTCCTGGAAAGAAAATGCTGTAGTACAGTTTTTCTCCATTGTATATACACAATAAATGGAACTATGCACAAAATTCAGAAAAACAGTTAGTATGGAGTTTCAGACACATCCCAAGACTCCAGCCTGCTAAACTCAAAGCACAATGTTATCACTCAAATAGAATTTATAAATCATCCAGGACTGAAATATTAAGGATTGCCACTTTAAATGAAAATAAAAACCTTAGTCCTGATAGAAGCCCTCTTCGTTTCTGAAACACTGGCACCAGAGCCTGACATCAGCTGCTAATATTTTCCAGATTCTTTTC